>NC_137696.1:104565759-105165759 GCF_964034855.1 Anser brachyrhynchus | reverse complement strand
CAGGTAGGCGTCCAGACAGGCCTTGAATATCTCCAGAGAAGGAGACTCCACAACCTCCCCAGGCAGCCTGTTCCAGTGCTCCGTCACCCTCACTGTGAGGAAGTTCTTTCGCATGTTGGTGCGGAACTTCCTGTGATCCATCTTGTGGCCATTGCCCCTTGTCCTGTCCCCACAAACCCCTGAAAAGAGGTTGGCCAAATCCCTCTGTCTCCCACACCTCAGGTATTTATACACATTGATGAGATCCCCTCTCAGTCTTCTTTTCTCAAGGCTGAGCAGACCCAGGTCTCTCAGCCTTTCTTCATAGAGAAGATGGTTGAGGCCCCGTATCATCTTTGTGGCCCTCCGCTGGACTCTTTCCAGGAGATCCCTGTCTTTTTTGTACCGGAAAGCCCAGAACTGGACACAGCACTCCAGGTGAGGCCTGAGCAGGGCGGAGTAGAGGGGGAGGATAATCTCCCTTGGCTTGCTGCCCATGCTCTTTTTAATGCATCTCAGGGTGCCATTGGCCTTCTTGGCCACCAGGGCACACTGTCGTCTGTGCCATAATGACCACACGAAGGCCAGGGTTCGTTATGGATCCATAACTTCTACAACTTTATTGAGGGCATAACTTCAAATCCTCTTATTGAGGACAGGCTCCCTTCTTATACCATTTGCTCTACAGCAGTACTTTTCCACTAACTGTTCATTGGTCAACATCTTTGCCCGGCAACAACAAACACCCAGCAACTTCCATGTCTTAACGGCTGGAGAACAAGCAGTCCGAGACAGCAAGGCGTCTCCTGAATCACCCTTCTTTGTTCCTTCTAAACTGTTTACATTCCTCATGGCCTCCTTGTTAGGAGTCTATGTTATCACCAACCACGGGGCTTGTCGACCCCCATGGCCACACTCCCACAGTTGTCCGCCGTGTCCCCATGGTCCTTCTCTGCAGAATTCCTCTCCAGCAGGTCAGCCCCTCACCTGTACTTACGGTTATTCCTCCCCAGGTGCAAGACTACACTTGCTCTTGTTGAACCTCATCAGGTTCCTCTATGCCCAACTCTCCAGCCTGTCAAGGTCTTGCTAAATGGCAGCACAGACTTCTGGTGTGTCAGCCAGTCCTCCCAGCTTTGTATCATCAGCAAACTTGCTGAGGGTGGACTCTTCCTTCGTTCAGATCATTGATGAAGATGTTGAACAAAACTGGATGCAGTACCGACCCCTGGGGAACACTGCTAGTTACAGGCCTCCGACTAGACTCTGCACCACTGGTCACAACGCTCTGAGCTCTGCCAGTTAGCCAGTTCTCAATCCACCTCACTGTCCACCCATTTATCTGACACTTTCTAAGCTTCATTACAAGGATGTTGTGGGAGACAGTGTCAAAAGCCTTGCTGAAGTCAATACACACGTTACACAGAATCCACTACTCTCCCCTCATCTACCCAGGCAGAGATGACATCGTAGAAGGTTACCAGGTTGGTTAAGCGTGATTTCGCCTTGGTGAATCTATGTTGACTACTCCTGATAACCTTCTTCTCTTCTAATTGCTTGGAGATGGCAACCAGAACAAGTTGGTCCATCACCTTTCCAGGGACGGAGATGAAGCTGACTGGCCTGTAGTTGCCTGAATTCTCCTTGCCCTTTTTGAAGACTGGTGTCATGCTGGCTATCCTCCAGGCATCTGGGACCTCTTGCATTCTCCAAGACCTTTCAAAGATGATAGAGAATGGTTCAGCAATCACATCTGCCAGCACCCTCAGCACATGTGGGTGCATCCCATTGGGGTCCATGGATTTGTAATTTCTGTGCTAACTTTGCCTGAGTATTTCCAAGTTTCCTTGCTACAAATTCTAAGATTCTGCATTGACAGAGGAGAGAGACTTTCATGACTTCATGATAAACGATAACTTTTTTTTTCTATTTTAGGATAATTCAGAGTTTGTACATAAGCAGCTAGTGACTTAACTGCTATTCCTAATATTCCCCTGCTTCACAAAAGTATCACCATCATTTTTCTATGACTTCAGTCCTTCTTTATGGCAGCTGAAACACAATGCAGGAAAGTCCATAAGTATCTGAAAATGAAATCAATTTTGTGTGTTTGAACTGCTTCTAGTTGGTTGTATATATTCTTCAGAAAATTAGAACAGTATTTGGAAAAGCAGAACTTTTTTTTTGGTAAATGGCAGTTCTCAGAAGTACTAAATGAATCTGAAAAAAAAAACAGAAGGAAAAAGAAAAGGAAAAATAAGGAAAAGATAAGCAAAGAAAACAGAAAAAAAAATAAATGAATAATAATCATTTTGGGGGGAGAATTAATCTAGATATCTTGGAAGAGAGAGAAGAAACTGTCTAGCTGGACAAACCAAACCAGACCCAAATTCAGAACATACCAAACCAGGGGTAAATAACCAAGCAAAACCAAATAAGAAGTAAAAGATTTAGACAGAACAATATTAAAACAAATGAACACAGAAAAAAAGGTATATTAAAAAAAAAAAAATAAGACAGGGTAGTGTTCTCTAAAATGCACCAGAAAATCAGCGTAATTAAGAACATATATGACCTAGAACAACTTTAGGGTTTCAAGGTAACAAAAGTTTCCAAAACAGGAAGAAAGAAGCAACTCTGAATTATTCTTTTGAGTAAAAGTGATGCAATACAAAAGACCAGAAGAGTAGCAATAACATTCACTGCAAAATTGTTGTTTGAATACAGATGTGTTTTATCAGCCATGCTGACATTAGTAAATAAAATGGACTGGATACTATTCCCTAGGCTTGAAGCCAGCAGAGAGGGTATGGTTTGCTTCTGCAAATTATGACTGAACTCTGCTCCTCCCCTGAGTGGGACAGCTACATTCCATGCGCAGTTTTGCTGCTACAGAGATAGCCGATCTCATCGGAAACTCTTCTGAGACATCAGAAACTCTGCTTGCAGATGTTAGAAAGAACCAAACATCCCAACCTCCTGGCCCCTGCCCCAAGAAGAGTCCATCTCCAAGCTCTAGAGAAGGACTAGCTCCTAGAGAGACTGGGTGCACAGGACAGCAAGAGGGCGAGCACAAATGGTATGTGAGCGTGCACGAGTGAAGGGTGTGTGTTAAACTGGACACCAAGTTCTTTCTGGGAGAGGTTGTGCACCAACAACAGATTCTGCCCTGGGGAGTCTCTGGCCGGTCTTTTGGGGTAAGGAAAGCCGGGATGCCAGCTTGGTTGCCTTGGTTTCCGTATGCTCACAGGTGGAGACGGTAGTAACCTGGACACTGTGGACTGATTGTGTGCCCATAATGCAGACAGGCAGGTTAAAAGGCGGCGCCTCTTCCTGCGGTCATCACTTCTTGCAAGTGAGATTGTGACGGACGAGGTAGGATGAGGCTTTTCTCCAATGCGTACTGTGAACTGTCAATCAAGCTTCATGTTCGTTAGTCAAATGAGACCAGTGAATAAGAGAATGTTTAAATTTGCCTTCCTTTAAACAGGCACGCAATGTGTGCAGCGGTGTCACAAGAGGAAAATTCAACTGTGAAGAGCCAAGCGGTAAGATTCGCTCCTTATGAATACAAGAGTTCATGCATTTTTTTTTGGACATAGGTAGTCTAGTGCAAAGCCTGATACTGTTCATGTGATAAGTGGGTGGGAGGGGCCAATAGAAAAAAAATGAACTGCTGCAGATACACAAGGCTCTGTGTATCTGCAGAAGCAATTGCAAGCTCTTCAAGTGACGGTGTCAGAAGCGTGCAGCTAGCTCTCATGTGCACTGTCAGGGAGTCTTTAGTGGGGAAGAGATCCTCTAGTAACGTGGCCAGTGAATATTAGTCACCAGACAGAGGGAAGAATTGAAGCAGCTTCTGGTTCTCTCTCTCATATCCCTCTGCCTCCCTTCCCAGCATGGCCATACGAAAAAAAAAAAAAAAAAAAAGAAAAAAAAGAAAAAAAAAAGCAGCCAAGCCCTTAGATTTTGCCTTCCTCTGGGTCCTGGGGTCTGGACTGCAGCAGTTTGGAAGATGCATCGGCTTGAATGAGTTACAGCCCCCATGGGCAACAAGTTGGTCCTTCTCTCATAATGTGCATACTTTGCTGTCCCCTTCATTTAAGCAAGATAACTTTACAAGTGGCCAGCAGAAGTTAAGAAGTACAGTCAGCAAAGATGGTATGGAATGCTAAAGGCCATTGAAGCCCAACTCCGAATCTCTTTGGGTTTTCGTATTCCCCCAATTTTCTTCCTGCATTTTTGTAAAGGCTAAGAAGGCTCTACGAAGCTCAGGAAACAACTCAAATTACTGACAGTTTCAGATGTGCAGTCTCCATCAATATTTGACTTAAGAATGAATTGCCATCAGCATTCTGTAGTGATTTAAGCGACCATGAGCAAGTGGGGAAAGTGGCTTAAAGTCAGGCTGAGGCCTAAAGTCAAATTCTTTGCTGACAAGTGCACATGTCACAATGAAATTGCCTTCAGGAGTACCCTTGGACTGCAGAAACTTAGAGCTTCTCCTGTGCTTCTTCCTCCCCCATGAACTACTGCAGACCACTCAAATCCTGGTTAAATATTTGTCTCAAAACAAAGCAAGCAAATACAAAAGTCGTAACAACCCAACAACGCAGACTGAAGATCAGTCCGAAAGACAAGCTATGTCATGAGGTACCTGTTGCATTGGCAGGGCGCGATGGAGCTGCCCGACTTGACCCCACGGAAGGGCTCTGTGAAGCTCCTCAAGGAGAGATGGGAGTCCGCCAGTGCTCTGACACCCAGCCTGGCCTTCCAACGCCTGCCAGCCCCACGGTCCCTGGCACCAGAAAAAACCAGCCGTGGCAGCACCGTGGAGGAAGCCCTGGTAGACAGCGGTAGGGCGGACGTGATCAAGGAGGAGCCCCTGGGCAGCCCTCGTCAGGTCGAGACCTTCCCCATCACCGTCAAGGAGCTGCAGAGCCGCTATGAGACACTGGGTGGCAGGAAGGTGAGTACAGGAAGGTTATGCAGCTGAAAATGATTCCTACTCTCTCAGTGAGGACTTGTGATTCTAGCACTTTTTTCACCACAAGGAAAGCATGTGCACCTATGCCAAATAACCTTGTTTTGTAAGGAGACCACGGCAGATGGAAAGGGCAAGATACTGCTAAGCGTGATGGTGCGCTGAAATATCAGCTAAGCAGCACACGAATTCACAATTCACAGCCTGCAGTGTCACAGAAATTTACCCTAGAGCATTCTGGAGAGCACTACTGCCAGAACAGCACCCCCTTCCAATCTGCTGCCTCTTCACATCCTTTCTGCCCCCTGAAAACTGGCCTGCCTACTACCTGGCTCCTACCAGTAGCTTCCAACTCACATCCCCTCTATGTCTTCCAACAGGAAGCAGAAAGTGGGAGATGCTCACTGCCACCAGCACTGACTAGTCAGCCTCTGAGCCATACAGACATTTCTCTGATGGAGTCCAGTGTGAAAAGGGGGAGGGCAATCTTTGAGAAGATGTCCTCAGGAAAAGGACAGAACATCAACACTGAAGGTTAGCCTTACCACTTTGATCTGATTTCTTGCTTTAGTTCAATGCACTGTCTCTGATGTGACAAGGTGCAACCACACATCAGGGCAGCCCCCGGTTGCCCAGGGAGAGAATGTGGTGTTCTTATCAATGCAAAACAAGCTTTCCAGCTTTCTCCATTTGGTCTTTTGTATTACGAAGGAGTGTCTGATGCCTGTTAAATACCTTTTGAACAAAACACAGCAGAATGTTTTATGTTTTGAGAAGATAACTTTTGATGAAGATGACCCAAATCACAAATATGATATCAAAAATACGGGCAGCATTCATCAATTACCAAAAAGTGGTATCTTCATTTTCTCATTTGGTGAAGATAGTTTGGATTTGGCAAAGCGTTTCTTTGGTAACAACCTGTTAACTTTTATTTGTGGCTTTCTGGTTTCCACAAATCAAACACTCCGTACTTGATGTGTTGTAAAGTAGAAGTACGACACAGTTGCTAAAAAGTTGGCAATACCGTTCATTTTGCTTACTGCTTTTCTTTCAAGATTTGAAACACATGCACCCATCTCCCTCTCCTCAACTATAACGTCTATTTGTAGTTGCAGTAGGTGGTTGCAAAGCTGCAGGAGGACTTCCAGAAGAGAGCCCTCTCAACACTGGCAACATGCTGACGGACTTTCAGGAGAATGTCTTCTTGAAAGAAAAAATGGCTCTCTACCAGGCTGCCGTGTCCAAGGCAGAGAGCAGCAACTGCTTTGCCAATGTAAGATACCGATGTCTCATTATCTTCTTAATTCTACCTTTGCTTTGCACAGGGACAGATCATAACTGTCATTTCTACAAGCAAGCTGTCAGATGGACCATAGAGTGGATCAAAATTTCAGTCTGAAATCAGGAAACCTACATAGCAAACATAGTCATCCATCAGTCTCTGTCTCTACCAAATGAGATTTGTCTTGCTATATGCCTTTGGTCTTTTGGGCAATCCCCATTAATTCATGGAAGTACCCTTCCTTTTAGTCCACCTTTGCCTGAACTTCATGTATGAAGACCATAAGCGGGAGAGAGATAAGCATCGTGGTTACCCTATTTGCTCATGATGTCAAAACAAGGCAGTTTCTTTATCACAACAACTATTCTCTATCGCCAAATAATAAAACCGTATTCAGGAGAGCAGTGAATTTAGAGCTCTTGCTGCTGAAACTGAAGAATTTGAAATTACCGCATTATAAAACAGTTCAGGTGTGGGTGCTCAGGTATCCCAGAAGCCACCTAGGGGAAGCAGCCACCAGCCACACTCACCTTCTGAGTCCAGGTGCATGCAATTGCTGCCCACCGGCTTCTTTATTTCCTAATTGCCCCGGTGTATTCGGAGCAGATTCCTGCGGTTCTTTGGGCCGAGAAGGTTCCAATTCCCTCCTCCCAACGCTGCCAACAATGCAGCCATTAGCTCTCTCTCCCCAGAAGGAAGGACTGTAGGAAGCCTGACCCAACCAAACCATATTGAGAACACGTGAATTGCTTCATTTACGCTCTAGACCACATTGCCCTTTCTTGTTAAAATGCCTGCTACATTCTTACTGCAAATGGAAAACACCTGGCCTTATTTGATCACTCTAGACTTCAGAGGAAATCAAATCCTGCACTCTGCCTGGTGGCCTGGCTGCAGTGAGGAAACAGTTTGAGAAAGGGCAGATGACCCCTGCAAGGACCACCTTTGCTCGCTCTGAGCACCAGCACAAATCTGCAGAGGTAACAATGGCATTTTTAATACTAACAAATTAGGTCTGCCCTGCTAAAGAGCTCAAGGGAAAAATACCGTTATTTGCCTTGTTTTGGGATTCACCGTCCCTGGGGGTGTTCAAGGAAAGGTTGGACTTGGTGCTTAGGAACGTGCTTTAGTGGGTGCCATTGGTGGTAGGGGGATGGCTGGACCAATTGACCTTGGAGGTGTTTTCCAACCTTAGTGATTCTATGATACTGTGATCCTCTATGGTCCTCCTTAAACAGAGTAGACATGGAAAAATTTGCATCCCATTTTCTTTTCAACTTGCTAGGGTGTAAACTCTATACCTCCTCATGTTGTGTGGCTCTCTCAGCTGTTACACAGACACAGCTTGCACGTGTACGTCACGCTCTGACTTGCCCTCCTTGAGCCTCACCTAACTTTGACCAAACTTCTCGGTACATGGGATCCTTGTGGCACTTGTAACCCATTAAATCATCACGGTACACTGCCATAAAGGAACTGTTTGGGCCTACACCTCTTAAAGTAGAATTGTTTTGTGATATCCCTTCACAGGCAGAAACAAAAATCCAGGTTACTGTTAATAATGTGATTCTTTGTATTTGTCTTCAGGAGACCTCAAGTACCACTCAGCTCTCACTATCAAGCAGCACCAGGGAAGCTGAGTGTAGTGGAACAGCCTCCAAGGAAGGCCCAGTGGAAGCCTTTCAAACTCAAGAGGTAACTTTATCAATTAATAATTATGTCATTTGGCAGGTATACCGAGATGCCAATCCTTATTTGCTTTGCCTCTTACTCCAGCACTACTTGGTACAGCAAGATCTTGATGTTCTGCCGATAGCTACCCTCCTTTGGCAGTGCATAACAATGGTTTTAGGACGGTGTCCTATAGAGTGTTGTTTGACTGTGGTAATGAATGGGGCTTCCCATTCATACTTCTCTGTGACGTTTCGAAGACAGCAACAGAAATATGGAAAATTCTTACGTGTTGCTCTAAATCCTGCAGTAAATTGAAGGGTTTGTGCACAGGTTTCTCTTGGGGAGCAAGGAGTATTTAGCAGAGCCTGTAATTCAGCAAGCACTTCTACTATGTGACAAACACAATTAAAAATAGAACTCAAACACTTGTGCTTTTCCTTTCCTTCTCTGATGAAGGCAGCCTCTTCTTTCCTTGTTTTCAGTCTCTAAAAGTCTATGTTTTCTGTCACCAGTTTCTCAGATGCACAGAAACTGTCAACTTGAGGAAAAGTGAAGACAAAGGTCAAAAAGGTGTGGGTTATCTGGACCAGACAATTCAACTGGCAGAGATGAGAGAAACACTACACCAGCCCAAAAGCACAACGCTGTCTGCTGCTTCCAAAATAAGAGCCATTAATGCGATCATCAAGAACCACGCACATTCTGTAAGACGGCCACATCACCAAGGAGCTGCTGGTCTGCCAGTCCCAAATGTCGTTGAAGGAGAAAATCCAAAGTGTCAAAGAGGTGAAATCTGTTCAGAGGAGGTGCTCCCTAAGCCTACAGAGCCGCAGATGAGGGAGCCACTGAGACAGCCCAAAAGCAAAATCAATTCTGCGGCTTCCAGAATTAAGGCTATCAATGAAATTCACAGAAATCAGAAACATTCTCAAAGACATCCAAAGCAGGAAGGAGCTGCTTTTCTGGCAGAGAACGTGCAAGGGTTCAAAACCACAAAATCCGACATAGAGAACAAAGACGCCAGCTTCACGGTCTATGTGTTGTGCAGTAATGCACAACAAGTTTAAAATAAAAAGGTGAAATGACTTAAAACTAATAGACTTGTCTGAACTTTTTCTGCCTGTCTCTCTGGCTAGGAGTCTCAGCAGTCTTCTGCCATCTCTCTTTGGCAAAGACATGTTTGAAAAGAAAAAACTAAAAATCACAATCAGGGAAAGAGCTCTGGATCTCCAAAGTACCAATCTGCAGGTCTTATATGCAGGCTACCATTATGTCAGGATAACAACAATCTGCTGCCCAGGAAGATTAATCTTACTTTGAATTCAGTAGACACTGCAATACTATGCTCCTCAGAAAATCAGCTTACATTTGAGACCTGCTTTTCATCCCAAAAGGTGGATTCTTCTGCTATCAGAAAGGTGCCATTAAACACTGTCACCACCAGAGCAACACACAGACTAAATGGATATGTAGTTGAGACCAGGGGGAAAGGGGACCACTGTAGAACAATGAGTCCAATCGTAAGGTCCATAAACCCTTGCACAAGTTGCTTCCAGTCAGTAGAAAACTACCTGTTACTCCTCAACATCAGAAACTCTGCTTGCAGATGTTAGAAAGAACCAAACATTCCAACCTCCTGGCCCCTGCCCCAACAAGAGTCCATCTCCAAGCTCTAGAGAAGGACTAACTCCTAGAAAGACTGGGTGCACAGGACAGCAAGAGAGCGAGCACAAATGGTATGTGAGCATGCGTGAGTGAAGGGTGTGCGTGAGCATAGGCCTTTTCCTTTCCCACAGCATCCCTACCGGCACGATGCTATGGAGCCTCTGGGACCCTGAGCCACAGCTGCACAAGTCTGGTGGTGCCCTGTGACGACAAGGATCACAGAATCACAGAATTGTATTGGTTGGAAGGGACCTCCAGAGATCATCGGGCCCAACCCCCCTGCCAAAGCAGGTTCCTTAGAGCAGGCTGCACAGGTAGGTGTCCAGACAGGCCTTGAATATCTCCAGAAAAGGAAACTCCACAACCTCCCCAGGCAGCCTGTTCCAGTGCTCCATCACCCTCACCATGAAGAAGTTCTTTCGTACGTTGGTGTGGAACTTCCTGTGATCCATTTTGTGGTCATTGCCCCTTGTCCTGTCCCCACAGACCACTGAAAAGAGGTTGTCCATATCGCTTTGTGTCCCACACTTTAGGTATTTATCAACATTGATAAGATCCCCTCTCAGTCTTCTTTTCTCAAGGCTGAACAGACCCAGGTCTCTCAGCCTTTCCTCATAGGGAAGATGCTCCAGGCCCCGTATCATCTTTGTGGCCCTCCGCTGGACTCTTTCCAGGAGATCCCTGTATTTTTTGTACCGGGGAGCCCAGAACTGGACACAGTACTCCAGGTGAGGCCTGACCAGGGCAGAGTAGAGGGGGAGGATCACCTCCCTTGACCTGCTGGCCATGCTCCTTTTAATGCATGCCAGGATCCCATTAGCCTTCTTGGCCACCAGGGCACACTGCTGGCTCATGGTCAACCTGTCATCCACCAGGACCCCCAGGTCCCTCTCCTCAGAGCTCCTCTCCAGCAGGTCGCCCCCCAGCCTGCACTGATACGTGTGGTTGTTCCTTCCCAGGTGCAGGACTCTACACTTGCTCTTATTAAACCTCATTTGGTTTCTTCCTGCCCATCTTCCCAGCCAGTCCAGGTCTCGCTGAATGGCAGTACAGCCTTCTGGTGTGTCAGCCACTCAAATTCAATTACCAATTCAAGTCTCCTCCTAAAACTTGTGTGGGCTTTTTTTTGTTTGTATGGGGTTTTGTTGTTGTTTTCTGAATAAAGGCTTCATATAGAAGGTTAGAAAATCTCTCACTGTCCTTCATTCATTAGCACAAAAGCAATGAATCTCACTTTTATAAGTCATTTCTTACTAATTTCTAGAGCTTGAACTACCACAAAAATTCTACCCCACACAGCAACTTCCTAAACTGATTTATTTCCTCTCTTAGTTATCTCGCTTATATAAGCAAAGCTCATATTTTCTGAAAAATGAAAATTTCTCCTCTAAAACTCAGTTTTGATCCAAACTGTCATTGATCAAACTGTGTAATTTCCGGTGGTGTCCCAGTGCTTTCAATCAAAGTTTTGTCTCAAGATATGGTACATGCTGTTTTTTAGATTGTTTCTCTGGACTTTAGCTAAAATCATGTTCTTCATCACAACACTGGAACTTTTATTTCTCCCTTAGTGTTATTTGCCAGTAAACTGTTAACTTTTTTTCCAAAAATAACTGCTAGTTTTCAAAACTCTTTGCCCTATACTACATACTGTTTCTTACAATCAAAATGTTTTCACAATCAACTATAGGTTACTACATAATAAAACACCTTTCATATTAACATTTGACATCCACCACTGATTGGTGAATTTCTGCTAAAAAATAGTTAACCTTTGAATGTAATCGTTACTAACCTGCTGAAAAATTCCATAAATATGAATTAATTTTTTCACTAAGCTCACATGAGATGATTCTTATTTCAATTCCCTGCATCATGGGGAGCTGGGAACTGAGAGAGATCCTGAGGCCAGCAAGGCCAGAGGAAATGGGGCAGGCTCAGAGGTGGTGGCCAGGTTCCACCAGGTCACCAGGTCCAAGGCCAAGCCAGGAAGCCAGCCTGGTCCTGGTTCAGCAGGTTACATGGCCAGGCCGGGCTGCTCCCAGCCCTGAACCTCTCACTGCTGTCCCCAGAGCGAAGGGGGCTGCCCCGGGATGTGTCACCGCTGAGCTGGTCCTGAGCCCCAGCAGACAAGCTTCCAGGAAGGGGGATGCTCTTATGCATCTAGGCTTCTCCTAATAGACCTAAATGTTATTTTCTCATAATTTGGGAGAGTAATAAATGTAAGGAGGGAAGAACAGCAACACTACCTCTTGCTTTTGGCAGTACTGATGATAAATATTTAGGAAAAAAAAAAAATTATGCCAGCCACAAAAGAGAGTTCTGAAGAACCGTATAATACAGTGGAAATCACACATTAAATAATAGTCAGAACAAGGAGGCCTTTGTCCAAGCTTTGCTGTTTTTTTACTAGTTGGAAGCTTTCCTGTAAAATGAAATTATAAGCAACTGACTCATTGGAAAAATTGTAACTGCTTGGATTATGTGTTCTTTTCCAGTTTTGGTTCACCTATGAAAGAGTATGATTTATGTCTTCATTATCATCATAAGCTCTCTTCTGCTGTCTAATCCTTTCATTGTATCTGCATCACTTTCCTCTTGTTAGCATTAAATGTTGCTAAGTAACTGAATCAGTCTGCAGTGTTCTTTGGCATAACTATTCTGTTCTTTAAAATAAGTATAGAGATCACTCAGCAAAATGAAAATGATTCTCCCAGAGGCAGAAAAAGCCATTTGCATCTACAGCAACCCTCATTCTGAGATGATTTCTCAGAAAAAAATCTGAATCCATTAAACATGACATATATTTCCAAACCACGTGATTCATGATTCAAGAAACATTAATGCAGATGAAAAATTGTTTCACCTTCTCCATGAGGTTATCCTAGACTACCCTAGATAACACCATTTATTTTGCTTTTAATCAGGTGGGTCAGCTCTTACAAGCAAAATAACTTAAAATACTTTGCTCGTCTATCAGTACAATCTCATTTAGAGAACTCACCTTTGCTGTGGCATATTAGATAGAAATAATAATTTATGTAATTTTAATAAGAAAGAAATGGGAGAGACAGACTTTGCCATTTTATTTAGGTCCCTAATTTCATGTTAATATGACAATGATCTAGAGGCCCTCATCTGTACTACTCACACAGACCTGCTACCAACACCAGGGTAACCATCCAAGCTGCAAAAATAGAGACCCTCCGAGTTTAACGTAATTCTCATTTTATCTCCCTCTAAAATAATCAAAAGCAATTACAGTCACGCTGCAGACCAGTTTGTTCAATTTCCAGTACAAAAGGTTCAAACTGCTTTAGCATTAAATAAAACATAATAGAGAAGGTCCAGATGAGGTCTAAGGCACTAGAAAAGAAAAATTCACACAGAATTTTATGAAGATTGTCTGAAGCAGAACAGTATCAAACATTATTAAATTATTCAAGAGTCGAGTTGCTCATTGTTGGTTAGAATTGTCTTAAAAGTTTCCAAGTTTCATTACATTATTTTTCTGTTTGAAATTCCCCCAAAATGAACAACATATTTTCTTTTGTACATTTTTAACTTAGACATGTACTACACATATTTTTTAAAAAAATAATATATTTCTCAGTCTTGAACCTGAATACACCAGACATTTTTATAGGTAGGAGCTTGTACTCTGCAATCTGATTAACAACTATTCCTTTCTATATGAAATATATCTAAATTTGCTTCTTTGAAATATTATCAGCTTTATTGAAAAATAAGAATAAAAAAGGCAGATGGACAGAAAGCATACATAGTAAATATCAAAAAAAGGCTTCTCTTAGGGAGTAGCTAAAATTACACTTGCAATAGAGAGGATGGTACAACACTATAGGCAGTAATCACTACATCTGCTTGTCAAATTAGCCCAAGATTTTGATACATTTGGAAGATAACCATACATACACAAAATCTTTAAGTTATAACAAGTGACTTTGCATTAAATTAAAAATAAATTAAAAAAAAAATCTACATTGTTGCAGCTCCCTCTAATGTGTAATTAATATAAACATGCTGAAGCCAGCAGGGGAAATACAATAATTACAGATGGCAGCTATGGCTTACAAACAACTCTTCTGCTACTTGTTGCATGCTTCTAAATTCCTCTAGCCCTCAAAGGCTCTGCACAGCAACAGCATCCACTGCTTGGCCGACGTTTATCTAAATCCTTCTCTTCTCCATGTTGAAGTTGTGTCAAATGGGACTGGAAGGTGCCAGGCTTCTGTATAGCAAAGCTTCCTTCTGCCATTTTCCCGTCACTGGAATTTCTTTAGTGGTTGCCTCCCCTTAGGAGGCAGCCCCAATGAAGCTGCAAGGTAACCATTTTATACCGTACTAACTTTATGGCTGCACTCCATACAACTCCTTGAGAGAAAATGGAGAAAGAACCTACAGACAGGATTTTTGCCCCAGTAAGAAGGAATTTTCTAGATCAACATGCAAAACAGCAAGAAGGGTTCTTTTATGGGCTGGGCAAGCAATGTCCCATGTTACTAGCAGAGCAGTGTGGCTGAGACACGCATTTATGACAGAATCATTTGGGCCAGTCAAGGAGAGGATGACTGCAGGTAGACTCAACTGTCTTGCTGTGTTAGGCTGAGGGCTGCCAGCAGCCGCCAGTGATCTCAGCAAGAACCTAGGCTAACAGAAATAAGTAACAGGTTGAGGAAATGAGAGAGGGGCACGAGCAAGGCTGACAGTTAGGAGTGCATGACCCCACAAAAGGCTTGAGACCAGCATAAAACTCTTAGTATTGCCTCACGTTGGGAAACTTTTCAATGACTGTATTCACCAATGTGACCAGTGTGGACTATGGCCTTTTTCTGTGAGAAGCTGCTGCCTTTGCCATGGCTGTATTTGGCTCAAGATTACAGGGTCTTGAAAAAAAATGTCAAAAAAACCCTAGCTGACACAAGGTCCAGGTCTGTGCTGCTGGTAATGATGACTTCCATGACAGTTCTGGGACTTGACGTCTTTCCTTCGGGCAGCTTTTGAGAAGACAGGTGAGGAGAGACTGTGGGGAGCTATGTATGCCTGGTGTCCTCCGTTCCCTGGGGTTGCCTCTCTTGTCCTCTTCCCCCCTACCTGTCACTGCCCATTCTCACCACTGTCATCTGTCAGTGACTCTGTCAGCACAGCACCCATTTTGCTGGTGGAGAGGCAGCATCACTGATATGGGGATCTGTGGGTGTATCTTACTGATGTATATACATGTACGTCTGTATGTTCATACATACATACATGTATGGTCTCATTATATATATATATGTATGTATAAAAACTAGCTGTCTGATATGTAGGAATTACATTATGGCCAAATCATTTAACCAGCTAGGGAGCCACTTAGACGAATATCAAAACACCCAGTTTGAATAAAGAGAGACAAATCCTCTCTCCATAAAGTAGTTTAATTAGTAAAAGTGACATCCTGAGGACATACTAAAATCAAACTAGTCTCACAAAGTATATAACTTTTTCCACCTCAAAGACAGAAAGGAAGCACTTATAAAACATCCCAGTGTACACAAAAAAGCTGCAAGGGGATTAGGGGACGCTTCCACATAGGGATAAGTGGCAGCAACCACACTATTGCAATAATGTCAGTCCTAAACATTCAAAAAATTACAGGTTAACAATTTGTTCTACAGCACAAAATGATTGAAATTTATTAAAACATAATTCTGATTTATTTTTTTTTATGGGGACATCGAGGCCCTGGAACATGTCAAGAGAAGGGCTACACAGCTAGTGGAGGCCTGGAACACAAGTCCTGTGAGGAGCAGCTGAGGGAACTGGGGTTGTTTAGTCTGGGGAAGAAGAGGCTCAGGGGAGACCTTAGTGCTCTCTGCAACTGCCTGAAAGGAAGGTGTGGGGAGCTGGGGGTCGGCCTCTTCTCGCAGATAACCAGTGATAGCACTAGAGGGAATGGCCTCAAGTTGCGCCAGGGGAAGTTCGGGTTGGAAATGAGGAGACATTTCTTCTCAGAAAGAGCAGTCAGGCGTTGGAACAGGTTGCTCAGGGAGGTGGTGGAGTCACCATCCCTGGGGGTGTTCAAGGAAAGGTTGGACCTGGTACTTAGGGACAAGGCTTAGTGGGTGATATTGGTGGTAGGGTGATGGTTGGACCAGATGATCTTGGAGGGCTTTCCCAACCTTTATGATTCTATATTTACTCCACATTCTTAGTGGGGAAAATTACTGATTTCTAACTGAGAGCGGAAAAGCTCACACAATCCCCAATTCATGACCTAAAGCTTGCTCCCCGTGTCCCCCGGTCCTTGTTTTAACAAGGAGCCCGGCGTTGGAGGCGTCTCCACCCAGCTCCACAGAGTGCTGAGGGCACGGAGCTCCCCTGATAGGACCGCCGTAAGCCGGCCGTTGATCGACCGTTGGACCGCCATTACACGGCCGTTGATTGACCGTTGGGTGACCGTTAGGCTAACGTTGGGCCGCCATTACGCGGCCCCGCCCCCTTCCCCCCTCCCCCCTCCGACCAAAACATTGACACGTGCGCCTCGCTCCCCCCTCCCTTCACGTGACGCGCCGCGGCTGACGTGGCACCCCGCCCCACCAATGGGGAAAGGCGCTGCCGGGTAGCAACAAGCGGCGGCGGCCAATCAGCGGGGCGGGGGGGCGGTGCCGCCATACTTCCGGCAATAGCCCCGCGGCCCGGGCCCTGTGGGGAGCGGCGGCGCTGTCAGGTAGGGACCGGGCGGGATTTTGGGGCCTTTTTGTGCTTTTTTGTTTTTTTTGGGGGGGCTTTTTGGGGGCTTTTGGGGGCGTCGGGGGGCTTTTGGGGGTTCTTCCGAAGGGAAGGAGCGTTTCCAGCCGCTGGGGAATGCGGCCTGGGGGCGGTGTGTGGGGGAGCGGCAGGTGGGGCGGGGGGTGAGGGGGGAGCTGAGGGGCCGAGCCGTGGGTTGGCGTGGCGTGGGCTGAGGTGGGCGTTGGGTGTGGGGGAAAGCAGTGAAAAAACACCTTGGGATGGAGACTAACCGGCCCTTTGACCTGTGAGTCAGAGGGCTGATAGGGCTGGCTCCCAGGAGAACCGGTCACAGCCTCCAGGAGCAGCTTCTGCGGGAGCTTGGGCTGCTGGGCAGGTACTGAGGCCGTCAGGGAAGGGGTGGCTGTGCTGTGGGGAGGCTGGGAAAGGAAGAGAGCCTTTGCTGTTCTCATCATGTTGGTGACAGTCTTGCTACTGAGTGTCAGGAATGGTTTGGGTCATAATTGTATGTTGCTAAGAACAGGGATGCATATACAGAAGACAACTTCTCCTGTACAGTCACAGGTTATTGGCATGTCTTGCTGCAGTTCTGAGTGTCTTTGTAGTAGTGTTTGCTTTTGTGGTGAGCTGCCTACCTCATGGAAAACAGAGCTCCCTTACAGGTGGGTGAGTGGCTGGAGCAGTCACTGTAATCCCAAGCTGCACTAAGCCTGGCATAGACAGGTTTCTGTGCTGTCCCTTCCGTGCTTCTTTCTGGTGGCTCTTATCTCCATAGTCCTTTCTTCCGTGCTCCTTAGGAAAATATGTATGATGCAAAGTGTTCTCGTCCTTTTTTGGTTTTAGGAGCAAGTTAAACGCAGGTGGTGTATTTTATTAAAGCCCGGTTGTTAGGTAATGACCATAAAATTGTGTAGGTGGGAAAAGATCTTTGGAATCAAGACCAAATGCCAACCTGATCTATTGGGTCCAATTGCTAAACTGTGTCCAGCTCAGTAAGACCAAATTCCACTCAGTGAAGCTTCCTTCTCTTTTACGCAGCATCAGATTGATTTCTCCACAGTAATTTTTTGGGGAAAAGGAACAGGTTGCTCAACAGCAAGGACAGAAGTCGTTTTGAGTGTTAACGAACCCTGTGCCACTGCATTTTCCTCAAAATCTAAGTTTAGGGACTCTTCTTTTGCTGTAATGATAGTTTTAACAAACTGATATTAAATTACTTATTACTGAAGGTGTGCTCCATGGGGTATGTAAGCTCTTGAAAGCAAGCTCTGTTCTGAGAAGCCACATGCATGCGTTAGTGCAATGCTGTACTGGGAAGCAAAACTTGAGTGCAGGCAGAGCAAAAGCATGAATTTTTGTACATACCCAGTAATCAGCTGCTCTCTGAGGGCTATGTGTAGGAAAGATGTTTAGGACACACTATCTAAAACTTGGGAACTTCTCAGCAATGGTCAAATGTACATTTCAGTCCTATAGGAAGCGAAGCAATGGGATTTTCTGGTTCTAGCTGTGTATGTATACGTTAGGTTTGGGTCCGAGGTACAACTTTCCATGTAATCATGGAATGGATTGGGTTGGAAGGGAGTGTAAAGATCAACTCGTTCCAAGCCCCTGCCGTGGGTACAAGTCACTTCCTGGAGTTGCTACTCATGGGATACACTCTGAGTTTGTGCAGTAGTGAAACTATGTCTTGGACTAAGAATACCTGTTTGGGGAAAAAAATTAGGTCAACATGTACCAGTCTCCCAGAGTTGCTGACTTTCTGTAGTTTTCTCCCACAAATTCTTAAGTTAAAGTTTAATCTGTGATTTTTCTAGTAGTGTTTCCTTGTTGTCTTTTAAAGAGATAACGTACTGAACATACCACATGTTTAGAAAAGCTATTTGTATCTCTTTATGAAACTTGTCCTAAGTACAGTTTTCCAGGATTTCTGCAGCAGATCTCGGTAGTCTTTTTGTGTATACTTGCTGATACCACTATTTTGACGTGCTTAATGTCACTATTTGCAAGAGGGGTGATAAAAAAAAAAAACCTCATTCTGTGCCGAAGCCTTGCAATGGAAGGCCATCAGTTTTCATTTTAAAGATCTGGAAAGTCGTCTGGTTTAGAGCATGTAAGTATTGAAGTGTGTTATTTTGAATGCCTCTGCAGCTCCACAGGAGGAAGTTACACATCGTACTTATACCACTGGCCTGATAGCTCGAAACCCCTTATTTCTGAAGTTAAAGGATTTCTAAAGCATACTAAGATTGCTATCCTGTAAAATGTGATTGGCTTCGGGCTTCTGCTACTGCCAGCCGCTCAAACAAAATATTGCAGGCTTTCTCCTGGTGTTTTCAGGAAGCTTTACATCTATCCTTATTTTTGTAACTTATCCTGTTAACCTGTAACAATGCATGGTTCACCTTCATGCAAGTTGTGTCTAAGTGTGTGTGTTTCCTTTCCCAACAATTCTTTATTGATTCATAATATTGAGTATTCTTAAAATGTACACTTTGTTAAGTAATCCCATTCAGCCTGTAATGTTCTCTATGTATTTGAATTTTCTATAGTTTTTAACTTTTGGGGTAATGAGGTGCATCTATAATAGTGCTTAATTTTCATAGCAAAACTGCTGACTAGAAGTAGCTCATGAGCTCTGTGTCTTTAGACATGATTCAAAATTGTTTTATGTTCTGCTGTTTTCTTAGTCTCTTCCAGTTATTTTTTGAAATTTCAGGTAAACTCTGCTGATCTTATCAGAAGAAAATATTATTCTGAAATGCACTCATGAGCACCAACCATAAATTCTTGAAAAGACGAGAGGCCTTGATTTTGGTCTAAATGAGGCATTCTAAAAAACTGTGAGAAGTCTGTTATGATGCGTATCTCCTGGTAAGCAGTGAAAAGATTAGAAAAACAGATAGGCATGAATAGAGTTTGTGGTGGTTGGAGGAAAGGATGTGGTAAACTTTGGAAATGATTCCTGTCAGATTCAGAGGAAGGCTGAGTTGTGAATAGCAAGGGGACTTTCATCAGCACTGAAGGCTAGACAGCAAGCTTTGCTTTGTGTGGTATGTTGTGGGATGTTTTAGTCTCATTTTTCTTTAAATAAAAATGATGCTCTTGGCTTATATCTCTTCAGACTTTTTAGCCTTCAGTGTCTTGCCCAGTGCTAATATGTTGGACAGATGCTGGTCAAGAGTGCAAATGGGTAAATAAATTCAGTGATGTTTCACTGGTCTGGCCTAATATTTTTCACCTTGAAGGAATGTTTAGAAAACAGTTGCTTTGAATGAAGCTGTTGGTGTTGCATTAATGTATGTTTCAAATACGTTAATGCTTTTCTCCCTGTGCAGTCTGCACATGAAATCTCTGGTTAAAACAAAGCAGAATGTATACATGATGAATGGGAAGAAGAAGGCAAAAGCTGGCAAGCTTGGATTCTTTAAAGCATAGGGAATTGCTCTCTCCAAGTTCTTAGTATTCATATATTAAAAGTGATTTTCCCTTGTGAAAAAGGGTGACAGAGCACTGTAGAATGATATACCTGTGCTGTCCTGCGTGCTGTTGGTAGGAATTTCAGTAGTGAACTACTGATGTTATGTTGCAGTCTCCATTTGTGGGGGGTATCTAATAGCCTAGCTAGAGAGGTGATCCTCAAGAACAACAAAAGTGTTTGGGGAAGATCCAAATTCCTTTACTGAAACGTGACTGTTTACAGTGCTACACTATCTCAGTGTTTGGAAGGCTTATAGAAAAATAAGAAGAGTAACACTGATTTGGGCTTACCAGGTTTGAAAAACAATCTGTTAGTTGGGTCTCAAACTGGTAATCTGTTTGCATTCTGTAAGTGCTAATCTGCTCTGCAGTGGTCAGTCTCACTTGGTTTGGTATCATCCCTTTCCTGGACTACGGTGATTCTTCTGCATCTTTTTCTTGAAAGAACTGTGAAACCTACCTTGATCTAACAAATAGGAAAGGACATTTCAGCAGGAATTTTCAGAGGTTAGAGAATCAAAAATGTACTTGGGAAACCATTGAGCCTCTTAAGAGGATACTCTATAGGAAACTTTCTTCCTTTTCCTCATTACAGTTTTTTTAAGGTTAAAGAATTGAAATAATAAGTTTCATAGTTAACAGTTAAATCCTGCACAATCTTCTTGCTGCTTACAGAGAAACCATGCCTTTTTTGGGCCAAGACTGGAGATCCCCTGGATGGAGATGGGTTAAAACAGAAGATGGATGGAAACGATTTGAACCCTTCAGCCCTGCACTTGAGAACAAGAACAATCAGCTTAATGACATCAGTCACACTGTGTAAGTTCTTCAATAACTCATGCAGAACCACATTTATTACCGATTTCATAGCAGGTGGGAAGGCAAAGATTGACTTCACTTCCATTCAGACCGAGTGGGGTTGGTGATCTCTGCGTGCATGAGAGAAGCATGCATGAGAGAAACTCACAGATGCAACCATGTGCTTTGTTTATTTAGGCAGAGACCCCTGTGGAGACTGTCCATCTTTAGGCAACTCGTGAAACAGTGACAACTTCAGGCAGCCAGATCCCATCCTATGCTGTGTGTTATTTTTAATGTTAGTGATATCTGCGAGTTGCAAACGCAACGAGCATATCGGAATGTTACCTGGAAACAAGTGAAACCTTTCTGGTGATTGTTGGATTAGGGCTATTTAGGGTACTTGCTCTAAATGCATGACTAATGGTAGTTTAAGGCAATTCTCTAACATTGTATATGATTATACGAGCCCCTGTAGAATGGGTGAGAAACAAACTAGGTAGCTTGGGAGTGAAGTAACATAATATTGATGGCAGATGCTCACAGACTGATGTGATACAAATAGCTTAGTCCAGACAAATTCCTGCTTTGTGTCTTTGCCAAGAAGTAATTCTCAGGGTTAGCATTCTTGTTTATAAATTCCAGCTTAATGTGCTCATAATGAGAAAAGGGAACATTCAGTGTTTTGCTGTTAGTCTAGTAAATGATAAAGAAACTGATCTGATTTAGAGGGAATTTACTGGCAAGCCAGGACTTGTTCTACTCATACACCTGTGTTTTCTAAATTTGAAATGAACCTCAAGGGAGTAATCAAGCAGTGAGGAATTATTATTAAGCTTGTCTCAAACTACTGTTTTTTTCGTGCCTTTACTTCTTGTGCTCATCTGCCACTGATAGTGGCTGTTTTTTTCCCCATACAGTCTGGCCACTGTGGATAAGAAAAGCAATGTTTGTCTGCAAGGGTGTTCACAAAGCCTCCAACATAAGTTGCCTTAAATACTTCTGGAAAAATCTCTTCTTCCTTCTTTCATGTAGCTTTAACATAGTTGGAAAATGAAATCTAATTTAATTTTGATAGCTACTTGCACAGTTACTAAATTATATTTTGTAGGTTGTTTTATGTCACGCTTGGCAAACAATATTCATTAAATGATTGTTTTTGTATCATTGTAAATGAGGACTCACTGTTCTGTTCCTAATTGGATGTTGATTTTTGTCTGTGCATACACTTATATATGTCTATATATATAACACAATCTTTTCTCCAGAGAGTGAGCTGAGACTGGATTTATTGCTTCTTCAAGCAAAAATACTAGATTTTTTTTCTTAGTGTTGAAAGAACAATTTGTAGAGTTCAAGGGTATTGCTAGAAACAGATTTAAACAAGTCTTGCTTGGAAAGATACAAGAGTCTTAAAGTTCAGAATTAAAATAGGAACATTAATTTGAAGTGACCGGCCATGAAATGCTCTGGGTAAAAGAAATATTTGTGATATCTGAGGTGTTGCGTGATCTGAATTTTGTAGGTTAGCTTCCCAACTTGTCAGAATCCCAAACTCAGGAACTACCCTAGCCTGTAATAGATGCCCTCACCTGTAGTGATTCCCTGGTTTCCAGTCTTCTGTCTCTTACTTCAGAACATGGTGTGCTTTGGCTGCATGTAGCCCTATTTGTTCTGCTTCTGTGTATTTAAGAATGTGTGTTATCCAAAATTAGACTGCAGAATTTGAGTTGGAAGTAGTGCTACTATGCCAAGTACCAAGTAATTTCACTACAACTTGCAAGCTTTGGATCTATGAGTCCACTTTTGGCTGCTGAACACTGAGTAATGTCTAATCACCTAAAATACAGAATTCAGGTTGGTAAGGACCTCTACAGGTCATCTGGTTCACACCCCCAGCTCAAAGCAGGACCAGCTGAGATGGTTTGTAGGGCCTTGCCCAGCTGTCCTTTGTTTCCAAGAATGGAGATTCCTTTCTGGGCTCCTGTTCCAACTTCCATTATTTTCACTGTAGTTTTTTATCTTTATTTCCTGTCCTTTAAAATCTAATAGGAATCTTTTTTATTACAGATCATGTCCATTACTGCTTGATTTCTTAATGTATACCTCCTCTAATGTTACAGTCTAGCTCCCTTTTCTTTATACCCTCGTAGTAGATACAGGCATGAATCAGATTTCCTTCTTCCTCACCACCTGCTCTTAATACTGACCAAGCTAGTTCTCCAATGCATCCTCATGTCACGTTGTGCTCCAGCAGTAATCATCTCAGTAACTGCCCACTGGACTTGTTCTAGTACATCAATCTGTTTGTTGTACCAGGGAGTCCAAAACTAGACACAGTATTCCAGGTGTGGTATCTCAAGTGCCAAACAAAGGGCAATGACCACTTCTGCAGGGTACGGTGTTGCTAATGCAGCGCAGGGTGTGACTGCCTTTATTCAACACAAGGGCATGCTGCTGACCAGTGTTTGACTTATCTAGTAGGACTTTGGCTCCTTTTCTGCAAAGCTGCTTTCTGTCCTGTCTGTACCTGGCATATACTTGTGCATGGGGCTCTCTATCCCATGTGCAGGACTTCAGATGGAAATAGAGCAGCATACTGTGTCTTGCCGACTGAGTTCTCTGTACCATCTTAAACGCTTGCTTCCAAATAGCTTATGTATACTGGATGGACAGCTCAGCTTAGGATATCTGGTGCTGTGATGTAGCGCTGAGTAAGAATAAGGCTTTGTAGAATGCTTTCTTCCTTGTGGAAGAAGCATACAGTAAACAGTATTTACATATGTATCTGTCTCTTAAGTTGTCACTTGAATAGGGATGATGATGTATGCCAGTCTGGCTGTTCTAATAGGATGTTATTTTATCACTTAAATGCAGTGTTTTATTCACCAAAATACTCCGTAGAAGTCTATGTAGCAGTAGTAGTACTTGAGTATTGTGTTTCGGTTAGAGTAGTTTTCCTTTAAAAAGAAATAAATTCAAGCTATATAGTTGACTTAAACCCTGTTTACTATTGCTTGTATTCTCCTCTGTGAGAGAAAGCATGGATAGAGTTAATTGCCAAACTGTGTTCTCTCTCTTCCAAATACCTCCTGTGCAGAAGTTAAAAAGATCTACTTACCAGCAGATTCAGAAAAAGCTTCCAGGCATGTAAGTAACTCTTACAAATTCAAGACAAATGTTTTCACTAAAACAGAACTTTTCACCTTGTTCAGTTAGTCATCCAGTGCTTTGGTGAATCCAGCTGAGGAATTAGTCAAAAGCAATGAACATAATAATGATGCTCGAACAAACATAACTTGTTATCATGCAGGAGCAATAAATGATTGGGAATAATGCTCAAATGCTACACTTCAAATTAGTTCTGTTTATGAAACCTGATATGGAAAAAGTGAGGCCCCCAGTTTTGTAGCTCTCATTTAGATAAGTAATGAAATTTTTTTAAGTGAGGAGAGCACTGTATTCATGGTATCCAGTGGTGGGAAACGTGGCTGAAGCAGAGCTCATTCCACCTGAGGGAAGCACGTATCTGTGGGCTGAGCGCTGGCCACAGCTATCTGCAGTTTGTACCTACAAACTTTAGTACAGCTGTGTGTTTCCAGTGCGCTGTGTCCTTGAAGCTTGGTGGGGAGAGAAAAGCCCAGCCTTACAGAATTGTATTTAAATACCTCTCAAGAGTAAAGCCCTCTTACATGTTCCTTTTGAGGTACAAGAATGAGAATCCGTATGACAAGAGTTTCATGACCATGGTATGCCTTTTTGTGTGTTAGGTCCATACGAACTACCCAGGCCGGCAGGCCAGTCATTCATCTGTAGTCTCATCTCATTCACAAAAGTGCTATTAGTACTGGATTGGAGTCCTCAGATTTGAATCTAGTCTTAGGTAATTTTGGCATTTGACAAGTGTGGTGCAGGCACTTAACTTAGGGTTTTCTATACGTGGTCAAGCTGTAAATGGCTTTGAGTGTCACCTGGAACACTTAGTGTCTCTCCATAGGTAATTGCGTGACGTTTGGGAATTTCTTCTTCCACAAGAAAAGTAAGGGGATGAAGAACAGTTGGTTTGGATAGCCCTGTCAAGCCTTCCAGCATTTTAACTGTCATGCCCAAAAGGTTATTTACATACACCATTATGAAGCTGCTGTTTTGAAAGAGCTGAAATTCTGGCATGCTTTATTTATGTAGGGTATTGTAGCCTTAAAGTATCTGTAGGACACCAGATGCTTTGCTTTTAGAAGCTATAGAACAAATTTTGTGAAAGTGCTTCATCAAGACAAGAACGTAAGAGTAGCTGTAAATTGGCAGTATTACGTATGTATTTAGATCCTTTCAGGTGCACTCAGATCTCATGTGCTATTACACTAAAAACATTCATGTCATCTGTTATGCCATATGGCTCGTGTAGCACTTGATTCAGTTTCTTCTGTCTTAGCGTAACTGTAGTTTGGTGGTTGGGGAGGCAGGAGATGTTCTTGGTGAAGTGGCTTTGCTGATCAGGCAGCTCCTCGGATTTCTTAAAGGAACTTTAAAAGTTGCTGGGGGTGTACCTGTAATTAATTACCTTGTTTTTCCTAATAGCTGTGAGACCATTGCTTGCTTTCTCAGTAAGACTGGAAACACGTGAACCCCTTAAAGTTTATCAAGAATGATGCTGATAGTACAGGTGCACACCTTCCTTACACAGGGAAGGACTCCATGGAGAGTACAAAGAACATGAGAAGATGAAGCCTCATACGAGAAAATCCTCAGATTTTAGCAAGAAAATTGGACAATGACATGAATTCCCAGAATGTCTCAGGTGGATTTGAAAGTCAGACTAATGTGCCTTGAAATAGCTCTCTGTGATTCCTTGTGTTAATTAACTGTCCTCCTTAGGCTGCCTTGCTTTTGTGTCTGATACTCGAGGAAGTGTGTATATGAGGGACTGGGAGGGGGAGAGCAGGCTTTAAATAACTTCAGATATGTTACTGCTCTGTGCTGCTTTCTAGGGACTCTTTCTCTTCAGGAACAAAAGAAGGAACCAGATTAACCTTCCTGTTCTAAAGCTGGCCTTCAGCAGTGCTGCCTGCCCTGCTTTGCTCGCTGCAAAACTGGTGTGGGTGTGTTTCTGTTCTGACGGGATTATATTGTATAATATCCTGTGTCTCTGTAGCCTTGTATCTGTTGCTAGGATCATAAAGCCAGAAGCTTTACTGGGGGGCTGAGCTCTATTTCTGATTCTTTAACAACTTGCCATGTGATGTGTTGATATGGTCAATACACTAAAGCATAATTATTCTAGTGAGTTTAAAAGGATTTCCTTCATGATGGTGGGTAGGAACTGGTATAACATGATATAATTAAAGTAACTTGTCAGCACTGATGTTTCACTTCCATCAGTTGCCAGTTCCTTTTCTCTGAACTCTTTTTGCTGTTTGACTAGATGTGATGTTTGGCAATATTGCATAGAATATTGAAATTGTGAAGTCTATCCTGTGATTTAAAAATGTTAAGGCATGAACCAAGGCCCTCACCTTGAATTGAGTTCTACCTGAACACAGGTGTGGGCACTTTTTTCAGGGTTTAAACTTCAGGTAAGAAAAAATTTGTATTTTTGAGTCTTCTAAACTTGTGTATCTTTGAGCTAGTGTTTAGTGATTAGAGCAATTATATAAAAAGCTTTTTGTACCGTGGTGTTTAGTCATCATCCTTAAAAGATGATTCAGGCCTAAAAATTTTTAACTTTATTAAATAGTAGCAATAGACTAATATGATTTGCGTTCTTTTGCCATTTAATGCTGAAGTGCAGGTTATTTTTGAATGAACCAGTGATCTTCATTTTTCATGTTCAGATTTTGCTGGTGCAATTTGAAGTTCAAACTGACATTGACGAATAGATTTGGCTGGCAAATTCAGATTTTAAAAAATGTAATGAATGGGTAGAGTGTTCTACAGCTTTCTTTTTTCTAAAAAAGATGACTATAAAAATGACTATAAAATAGTCTTATAGTTAAGCTTCACTGGATTACTTCGTTGGTTACTGTAGTTATCCGTACAATATTACTGCCGTAATATGAATGATCTCTCTCACCTGTACTAGAAAAATGCATATCCATTACCTCTATTGCTTTTGCTTAGAATTATCTACAAAAATGGAAAGGAGAATCTTTGTTGTATAGACTTACATAGCGCAGGTAAGGTTTTTAACGTATATGCACTTCAGAAAGTTTACCCAACAAACTTTATACAAGCATATGGACATGCTATTATAGTGTGTGTATATGCTATATACGTACACTTGGTATAGGTGGTCTTTGTCAGGCTACATAACTTACTGTCAGAAGTGACAAAGGTACAGTTGATCCTTCTTGGGAAAGATGGAGGTGACTACATGGTTCTTGATGCCCTACAACAAGTGGTAGAACAGCATGGCAATACCTAAATTATGTACAGTGTTGTGATTCATGCTTTTATTAAGAGACTTTCTTCATTTGCCCCAAAGTTGACTGTGAGGGGGGAAGAGATGCCTTTTTGCTGGCTTTCTGCCTGAGTGGTTGTGTGGTAACTCTGCCTTCACCAGTGTGCTGCGGTTCCATAAGGCTTGGTCCATTTTGGATAGTGACTTTAGTATTCTAGAACACTGCAGACTGCCAATTGTCCAGCTAGTACAGCCACCTCAGTAATCCTTCTTAAATGTCACTAATGACTTACAAGAGAGCTATTAAGAAGATACTTGTATGCACTTAATCACTTTGATACAAAATTCAGCACCGCTAGGAAGGAAAGAGCAAGGCAGCTTCTCTCAAGATGTGTTGCTGTAGACCTTCAGGTTGACAAGCATTATTTAAATATATGATTTTTATTGCAGCTGGCAGGCTCTTAAATGTAGAGAACTATAAGCTATGTGCAGCTTAAATATTTAATCATTGCTGTTCTAATTATGTCTCTATTCCAGCATTTTAACTGGTGATGAAGATGAAGAAATATACGCTACAGAGGATTGTGAATTAGCAGCCAAGAAAAGGAAAAAAGACCACTGTAGGAATAACACAAATTCACAATGTAAGTCTGGGTTATTTTCATTTAATTTGGATGGAAGACTGTTGTAGGTTCAGGAAGAAAAAATGTAGTAGCCATTTGTATATATGTATCTAGAGAGTAGCCTTCTAAGTTATGTCTACTTCTCTACTGACAACAAGTTCTGGTGTCAGAAGTGATGTATCTTAATTGGACTGTGGCATTGATCACCTACTGTGGGATTTAGAGATCCAAAGGTAATTCATTTAAGAATAACAATTCCTGAAAAATAATTACTTTCTGATAAAAACTACTGGTTTTAGATGAAATTCTTGATGCTTAGGGCAGTCTCTGCTTATCAGAGCAGCAGTTCTATTTCTGATTAATTCAAATTCTAGTTACACAAATAGCTCTAGAGTTAGTTCAGAACTAAATATCATTTGGTGTAATACCTATAGCTCTTGGTAAAGACTTCATTGAATTTCTTGAAATTTCTCTATTGAAATACCAAAGCCACTTTTGTCATACTCCTTTTTTATAAAAGGACCTGTTTTAGACTCCAAGTGTGAGTGATAGCAAAATTTCTTGAAGTACAGAATTTGAGTAGGTAAAAATAGGCGAATTGATAGCAAATTTGGGGGGGGGTTCCCCCATTTATCTTGAAATTATGTTCATTATTTTGTACCTTCCTAACATTGTAACAGAGAGAGTCTTCGAGAAATCTGCAAGCATCATCAGGTTTGTGTGGGTTTAAAGTATTTCAGAAGATTCAAGTGGTTATATGTAAGAGCACACTTTAATCGGACAACATATCCAGACTTCTGCAAGCTGAATGTCTGTGTAAATTGCCATTATTGGTCTTCAGTTGTCCAGGATTCTTCAACTACTTGGAGCGAGTGGATGCAGATTAGGCACATTTACAGAAGCAAATACTTTAAAAAAAGTAGAGCCTTCAGGAACAAAAATGTTGCACGTTTCTGTACTCTCCTGAGCTAAGGAGCCCTGTGAACCAAAAAGTATCAGGGCTTTTAGGAGAAAATGTCTGCTGTTGGTACACAGTTAACAAAAGTTGTGCTACATCTGCCCACTGTGTCCCAGCTCCTGTGTTTGGTTTATAAAGTTATTTAACTTTAGTGCATGTTTTTAAAGTACACAACTTCTGAAACTTTGTAGTCATTCTCTTCAGTTGTAATAAACTTCCTTCACCAAAACTGCTATATTCTCTCTCCACTTATGAAGCATTTTGAGGATGGTCTGTTTTCTTCATCTTCCTAGAAGGCACTACCTAAAATAGAAGTTCAGAAAAGCTTATTTCTTTTTCAGGCTTTTATCGTGAAAATTGGATTTATGTCCACAAGGAAAGCACCAGAGAAGTAAGTCCTGTATGCTGTGGGTCAATTTCTAGCATCTTTGTGCTGCCTAACTTTTAAAAATAAGCCATTTGTCAATTTTTTGTGACTTCTAAAAAGTTGTATTTAACCCTCTCTTCATTGCCACTGTAGTACATCGTCACTTGCTGAGGCAAAGGCAGGTGACAAAGAGACTTATGTGAGCCATCCTGGCAGAGATGGGAGAACTCACAAGGATGGATGTAGTAGGCCTCTGGTACTTCTCCAAGCCCATTCATCTCTGTCTCTTATGTATAATTACAAGGTTTTGAAAAAACATCTCCAAATAAAGCGTTTGCAGGCAGCTACTTGATATTTTGGGATCTTGATGTAAATTTGAATGTGAGTGAAATCTAAAGCCCAGACTTTGCTAAGAGGACCCTTCTATTCAAAGTTCAGATGCTCCTTCCTGTTTGGGATACAAATGGTATCATGTAGCTGCAAAGGATCTTGAAATGACCTCCTGGAAAGGGAAAGGTGAAGCTGACATGTCCATTATATGTAGAGAGAAACTGTCTCAAAGTTTATGTTGATTCTTACGATTATCTGGGATGGGTGGAACTTGGACACCTGTGAACACCTGTGAGAATGCCTTTCATCAACACAGTAATGCCAGCCAGCAGAGAGGGGAGGAGGTGAGTCCAACACTAGCCAAACAGGCAGAAGCTGGCGTTGCGTTTTGGAGCTGAGACACACCTGAGTACTGTCTTCAGGAAGAAAGTGGTGTTGTAGAAAATGAAATCCTCCAGTCTCACCTCTACATAAGTATTTTTGCAGGGCAGTGACACAGGCTGCCCTTCTACATTTGAAGGGTATTACAAAGCCTTTCACCATTTTCCCATGTTGTTTTTTTTTGCCTCAAGGAGGTCACTGTGGCAGTCTCCTGCATGGCTATACACTTACTCAGTTTTTGATCCCATGGCATTTCAGGCTGACACTACCACCCTAAGTAATTCGAAAACAACCTCTGAAACTTTTGCTTTTGCCTTATTATACCTGTGCAGAAGCACTAAAAAGAAAAGCTATTTCTCTTGCTCTTGGTATCTAAGAAAAGTGTGGTTATATTTCTAGTGCCCAGAAAATAAATTCTAGATGTTGACCATTTGTTCTTCCAATTCCAGGAGCAAGTAGCCATGTTCTTACCTCAAATGTGAATGTAAACTCAGTCAGTGTGTGCATATGGTTGTATGCTCGGTCTGTTGTCTGAGCAAGATGCACCTTGTGCCGAGGCAATTACAGAGCATGGTGGCCATGCAGTAGTGAACAGTTTCCCAGGACACATGGATACCAGTGATTACAGACTGCACAGTTACTATGAGTTTAAAGGTCTCACAATCGAGTAATGTTGCCTGGGTACCTGTTAGTTATAAATAGCATATCTGGCTTCTTTTGTTCTACAAGAAATGAAATCTTCAGGCCAGTTACGTCAGTTCTAGGAAGTGCAGTATGTATAAGCTTCAGTTGCATGGTAGAGTGCTTTTATATAGACCTTAGCAGTTTAGGGGGGCGGGGGGTGTTCTCTTGTTTGCTTCTTTCCATTTACAGTGTTTATTTCTCTTCTCAGAGACATGGCTATTGTACTCTGGGAGAAGCTTTTAATCGCTTAGATTTTTCAAGTGCAATTCAGGACATCAGAAGGTTCAATTACGTGGTCAAAGTAAGTTCTTTATTTTAGATAAGTCTTTTACAAATGTGTTTTCTGATGTGCCTATGTGTACAGAAAATGTTGCATTGACCAGTTTGTAGTTTGTGTAAATATTGTGTACATAATTCATACTGCATTAAGCCGCTGGGCTTCTACGTGAAACTGAGTGATTTTTCTGTGGTGAAAACTGGTTATATTGGTCTGTGAAAGCCTATAGCTTGAGAATGATGGTGATGGCCAGTATTCTGCTATACATTTGCAGTGAAATAATGATGGTAGTTTCAGTTGTTCCTCAGTCTGGGTAGTGAAACCTCTTTAAAGGAGAATATTTCCTATACAAACAAATAGTAAAGCATAATACATCTTAAATATAATTAAAACAGCAATTTCCAAAACAATATTTGATGTGTAAATATTCTGTGATTTCTTTTGCACTTAATGGGAATGTGATTCCCTGCACTATTTTTGAGCATATATTTCAGAGGCTTACTTTTGATAATATTCCTTAACTTTTTTGTATTCCAGCAATTTTATTGTAGATTCTTTTACTAATAATGCAGTAGCTTGAAGTTTACAGAAACAATTACGTTGCATTAATGTTATGATTCTTCCTCCTTGAAACGGCCCTTTCTCATTATCTTAGCTTCTGTGGGGTCAGATCTAGTCTTAAGTTGAGAATTAAGTGCAAGAAACCTGGAAGTTTAGACAACAGTCCCACCTGTTTTTTAAAACTCATTAACTTGTATTTCAAGGGAACCACATGCCTTAACCTCCTAGATGCATAAACAGCTTCTCATTTGGAAATGCTCGTTTTGGGAGGTATTGATCTGTCTTCAGACCCAACTATTTTGATTTAACTTGAGGTAGTAAAGTGTTGTACCCTACTCCTAAAGTAGCTCAAAATGTGAGACATCAGGCATAGAGCTCAACTCAGTGTTGAGGCCAATCACAAAATAGTAGTGGTTGGATAGTATTCAGAACTTGAAAAGACACAAAACATAATTGAATAACCCTATTGAGAGAACACCCTAACTACTGGAGTTACTATTTAGAGAGAAAACATGTTCTGCCCATCCTTATGAAACTGTATTATACCTCCAGAAAAACAGGAGTTATGTGACCAGAGGAAATGAGGAAAAAAAAAACTTGTTCCTAGGCTATTGGTTAGGGTACTTGGCTGTTTTATGTCCCCTCTAGTTTTTTTGGTATGTGCACACTATTTTTTTTTAAGACCACTGTGTTCTACCTAACCTATTAGCCTCAAAGAGGGTGGATCAGCTGTTTACCTGCGCTTGTTTATAATATTTTCTTAGCTATTAAATGTCTGATACATAATTTGATATGGATGGCCTTTTTAGAAAGTGTTTCCATTTGAATAAATAGTTGATCCATTTGAGGCTATAATGCCTAATAGACAGCATAAGCCATTGCTATGCACTTAGCCCAAGAATCAGCTTGTTAGATCCTTGTACATGTGCACCTGCTAAAATTCTTGTCTTAATCCTTGCATATTAACCTTCCTTGAAAATGGAATCTTCATTAAAGTCAGATGGGTAGAATTTGTTTCTTGGATTTGATCTGCAGTCTAAGTGACAGGACTAATTATTTTTAAGTTAATCAAGAGAAATGTACATTCTTGCTTGAATTGGCAAACTGCCAGAGACATCTAGGTGTTCTCCAAATTGTTAATCAAACTAAAAGGCTTTAAAAATGCCAAGAAAGAGGTCCTGATACCTAGTCTCAAAAGCTGTATAAATAGATTAATTGTATTTAAATACGTCAGGAGTTAATTCCTCCTTTCACAGTACATAATGTTTTGTCAGGGATCATGCAGAGAAGCCAGAAGGAGCATTATTAAATCAGGGAGAGAACAGGTGTATTCTCTCCTCCTCCAAAGGAAAATTAATGTTGAGTATAGTGTCAAGTCAGTGTTTTAGAAATGAAGATACAAAATAATTTTTGACAGGCTTAGTCTTTGCTCATCCTCTGTGCCAACAGTTGATTCTCTCCTACAAAGCATGGCTCTGCAGGCTGGTGTTCAGAGTACTCTGTAGGAATTGTGGTTTCTGCTCCCTGCTTTCCGTTTCTGATGCATTGAGAAATTTTGTCCTGCACTCAGTGTTATGAATTGCAGTCATAGAGCTTCTAAACATTACAGTGCTGTCATAATATTGAAGTCTCTTGTATTTGAGAGAGGTCTTTAGAGACCGTTTTCTGTTAGGGGCAATCCTTATCAGCTGCAAAGCCAAATCTAAAACAAAAGTGAATAAGCAGGACTTAACTACCTTTTGTATTTGTGAGCTTCCAAAACACACATTCTTTTATTACAGTTTACAAAGACCATATGCCATGTGGTCTATGACAGAGATAAATACATAAATTTTCAAAATACTGTACAAATACATTCCTCTCCATGAGTTGGTCATGGAATGCCACTGGCAATGCCTAAAGCTTTCTGCATTTGTCTTGCTTCATTTTCCAAACTCTGTAGCTTTATTTTCATGATATGGTTGTAGTAATCTAGGCTGTTATAAGTGAAATGTGTGTACTGAATGTGTATTTGAAATCATCTTTTACTTTTGTCTGTCTTAGGATGGCTTTGGTTGGAAGGGACCTTAAAGACCATCTTAATTCCAAACCCCTTGCCATGGGCAGGGACATTTCCCACTAGACCAGGTTGCCCAAAGCCCCATCCAGGGATGGGTCATCCACAGTGTCTCAGGGAAACCTATTCCATTGCCTCACCACTCTCAGAATAAAGAACTTCTTCCTAATGTCTAATCTAAATCTGCCCTTTTATAGTTTAAAGCCATTCCCCCTCCTCCTATCACAAGACTCCCTGATTCCCTCTAACCTTTAATTCCTTGTTTTAGCTCTTGCAGTTAATTGCAAAGTCCCAGTTAACTTCACTGAGTGGTGCAGCACAGAAGAACTACTTTAACATTTTGGACAAAATTGTGCGGAAAGGTAAGACCTAATATTATATAATCTGTTTTTTCAGATTTCATAGAAATATTTGCCATCTAGTATGAATGTTTTCTGTTACTGCATTTTATCTGTTGAAACAGATTGAAATTAAATGACAACTAAGTTCTGTTCAGAAACTGACTACTATTAAATTCACTATGAAATGTGATGAATGATGTGTTAGATGAAAGAATTGTAATAAAATTAGTAACATGGTTGTCTTTCAATTTGCATGATGTGTTTTTTCTAGTCATGGAAGACCAATATAATCCACGATTAATCAAAGATCTCCTACAGGATTTGAGTTCTACTCTTTGTATACTAATTAGGGGAGTAGGAAAATCTGTTCTGGTTGGAAACATTAATATTTGGATGTGCCGATTAGAAACTATCCTCTTGTGGCAACAACAGCTAAAAAATCTTCAGATGAACAAGGTATGTTGTTAAATTGTGCAGATAAGGTATTGGGGGGGGTGGAAGGGGGGAGAGTATATTGAACATTAGTTCATGATTTGTAAGTGGGCAAAAGTTTAAATAAGTCTTAAACAGATGAACTTGGCTGAAAGAAGTTTCTACTACAGGAACCTCACTGATAATGTGACTTACCTTGAGAGAAACAAGAAGCCCACAGTTCAGTTTTCTTTGGTTTTGGAGAAGTAACATGAAGTTACTGAAATGGAAACAGTTTTCTAATATTTTCATAGCTCTTCTCCAATAAGAACTAGTACAGTGCCTATACTCCTGCTTTCTGACAGATGCATAGCTGTAATTTTTCTTATCCAAGCAACTTCTAAAATGTTTCTTTTTTTCTGTCTACCTAACAGTCTACAAATTTTTGATTCTGAAGTAAATATTTTAGTACTAACAATACAACCTAAATTGAATTTTAGACATGGACCGGGAAAACAATTTTAAGTAGCAATTCCACAGTTGCAATAGCACAGTTGCCTTTTGTTTAAAAAAAAAAAAGATGACTTCAGTGTCTGGACTGATTGTACAGCTTTATTCAAAGTATGTGGAATGATGTGCTGCTCCAGATTTTTTTAAAGTGGAAACTTCTGAAGCAAGAAACTTGTGTTTTAAGGCTGATCCTGTCTTGGGCACTGCTGGATGAAATACTCCCAAGATGTTGCACACAGTAAAACTAAACAGCTATTTCATCTGTTTGCTTTCAGCTTTGGAGTTGCCCTTGCTGTGTGTGCTGGGCATCGGAAAGTCACTAGGTTCCTCTTTTTTTGCTATTCTAAAGTTGATCTCAACAGTTTTCATGTGCCAAGCAACCACAGCAAAGAGTTTGAGGCACTGTGGTTACTGCATCTCTTTCCAGCATGCCACTTGCATCTAATCTGCTTTGTGTTGGCTGAAATAACTGATTAGAGATCTTGCATCTGTAGTACATTGCAAGCAGAATGGTCTTGAACAGAACGATAGTCTAAGGGATGTTTATAACAGTGACACCATGGAAAGTCTAGTCTAAAGTGAGATAAATGGTGGTGAGTAAACAAACTTAACCTAGAGTCTGCTGGAGTACAGCTGCTGTGGGGCCGGGTCTCCCTGGCAGGGCAGCTCCACTAGGTGGGGCAAGCAGCCTCCATTCTTCACCTGCCAGCAGGGACCATGCCTCCAACAAATTCTCTTAGAAATTGACATAAAATTGTCTGTATGTTCTCTTAAGAGAAATTTTCATGTGCTGTTCTTAATAAAAATTGAGAAACTTAGCCTATAAATAATCAGTTGAAACCTTACTTTGACTACTGTGCTAATAATCAGTTAGCCATGGATAATACTCAATGGGTTTGTATGAACTAAACTAAGACCTGAGATCTCAAGATTTCTATTTGTACCTTTTACTATCAAGTTTTTGTAGCTAAGTCTTCAACTCTTATTTCCAGCAAGTCAACAATGGTCTTACGCTTAGTGATCTCCCTCTGCATATGCTGAGTAACATCTTGCACAGGTTCTCTGATGGCTGGGACATTATTACCTTAGGGCAAGTGACCCCAACTCTGTACATGCTCAGTGAAGACAGACAGCTGTGGAAAAAACTATGCCAGTACCATTTTGCAGAAAAACAGGTAATAATCATTTGTATAAATGTGAACTGTCTTTGCAATACAGTATACAGATAGCATGTTGAACTCATCCTTTTGAGATAAAAATGTGGCAGCGTGTGATAATATTTAGTGTTTTTTTGTGGTTCATACTAAAAATTGTATTCAACGTCTGAGTTTAGGGTAGAGATTAGGCCGTTTCCTTACATTATTTAAAACAAAAAGTCTCAAGACAAAAGTCTCAAGATTTTTCTTTACTATGCAGTCATGAGTGTGGTAGAGAATACCTTCAAGGTGTCATTATTTTCAGTATCTAAAATGTAATTTTGCTAATCAAGGTAAGCAGACATTTGATTATCAGATATTTGTGATAAGACATGAAAATATCTTAAATCTGACAGATTGAAGTGGTACCATTTGGTCAGTGACTAGCAAATTAGACTAGCAAATTAATTACTAGTATAATGGGAAAGGTAGAGGAGAAGATCAGTTAACTCTCATGCAGTTGACTCGAATAAAAATTTTTGTAAGATAAAAGACTTCAGGGTGAACTTTGTGGAAAATACAGCTTAAGGGAAGTCAAAAACTTTCCTGAGGCAGCTCGGGTGAACTCAAGGTAGGGTGAACTCAAGGTAAAGTGATGAAGATAAGTCTAATGGTTGAATGGATTTTGAGGGTAGGTAAGGTAAGGTCATCTGAACAGTGACAATAGCTAGGGAATAATTTATATTAAGGTAATGCTGGGGAAAAAGATCACTTAATCATTTCAGTATAATGAGCTAGTCCTGTGTCTTATAAAGAATACTTCTGCACAGTGGTGCCAATGTATTCCTAAATATTCACATCCAATTTTTATTAGAATAATCTAATACAAAGTAATTTTTCAATATCAATTTATCAAATGCTGCTCTTTCTGTTTAAGAATATGCTGCCTTAATAGCTACAGAGTGGAGTTGGGTTGTTTTTCCTCTCCTCTGCAGTATATTTGTTGAGCCATTGAAACAACTACAAAACCATACTTGATATCTGAAGAGCACTTTTGGAAAAAATAAGAACTTTACACAGGGAAACTATTATGAAACAAAGTGAAGTGTAGCTGAAATCACAAAGGCGGTGCTGTTCTCACCCATGTGGCAGTAGTCTTGTGAATGAAGAAAGCCTGTAATGTATTAGCATTTAATCCAGACAGAGTAGAATAAGGAGCCTTTTGCAAATACACTTAATAAACCTTTTCTGTGGATTAAGATGGAGGGAAATGGTCATTCTGCATTAGCTACTCTTTGCATGCAGATGTGTTCAAGTACATCATTCACTATTTTTGCTGTGCTTCTAGAAAGACCATAAGATGTGAAAGAATCATGTATATTTTTCAAATGGAAAAAAAAGTGTAAATCCAGGGTTACCATCTTACCAGAAATTCATGAAATGTAACGCACAATTATCTTATTCCTGACATAAAGAATTAATTATTTATGCCTCCAAATATTGTTTTTATTATGCAGTTATCACTGACTATAATTAGAATCATTTCAAGACAGTGGAGTTAGATCAGTTGTATATGACCTACTTCTTCTTGGCAAATCTGTACTCCTATTTTTAGTGTGTTAACTTTTTTTGTGGCTGAATCTCACTACTTTTCAGAGATATATGATATCCGATTGCTTTCAAAGAATGCCTGTTACAACACTTCAGTTTAGATACCTTCAGTTTTCTAGTCTTTTACCTGATTTGACTAGTTCTTTAACCAATTTAAAGGAAAGTATTTTATGTCCAGTTTTGTAGGCATTTGATTCTATCAGAGAAAGGCCATATTGACTGGAAGCTGATGTACTTTGCACTTCAGAAATGCTACCCAATAAAGGAGCAGTACGGAGACACCTTGCATTTCTGTCGACATTGTAGTATTCTCTTCTGGAAGGTAAGAGCTTTGAAATAACCAGAAATGGGTTCAGGTAGTTGCTGATGATTATCTGAAATGAAAGTTAAGATCATCTTCTCAGTTTTATCATGTGAGATGTGGTTGGACAGCTAATATCTAAAGTTCATATGGAAGCTTTATATTTTTTAATTAGTATTGAATTCCAGACCGGTTCCTGAATTAGCATTTTTATCTCTATATCTGACAATCTTAATACTTAGAATTATAAGGAAAACTGCCCATGGGGAAGAGTTGCAGTCTGTGTCTTCTTGTATTTCTTTAATATTATGTGAAGTTACAAGCTTGTATGAAGTAACCTTCCATTTATGGCATCCTTCATCTAATGATGGCATGGCAATCAATAAAAGCCTATAGTAAGATTATTACTGTAGCATTCCTACCATGTTGGTATAAAACTGTATTTTTAGTCTTGTTTCTGTTCTATATGAAGCCACGAGGAACTTGTTTCTGTCCTATATGAAGCTATGAGGAATGTTGGAAACTTCAAAGTGTATTTTATGTTGATTTTGATGTTGGCCATGAAGCATACAGGATGATCATAATTTCTGTTGAGCATTTTCCTATTTCATTCATGTGAACTCAAGTTATGAGTTTACTTTGTATCATAATTCAGCCTTCCAGTCAGTAAGGTTTCTTTAACTTTACAGCTCAAAAACCACATATGAGTAGTGCTAAGAGGACAAAGAAAAAGAAATATTTGAGAAATCTTAATCTTGAGAAGTATTTATCTTCTAATTCATAGAAATTAGTTGCTCTCATGTCTTCTTTCTATAACTTAAGAGTTGCATGTCAGTGTGAGACCTCATTCCATATAAAAATGAGGCCATTGAACAGAATAGGCCAGCCTTCATAGAAATAGCATGATATTGAATTACAATATTTTAAACTTGAGGGTTCTTCATATCACAGAAGCTCTTGCAGGTACTAGTATATTTCACTAAATTAATAGTAGGAAAGCAGATAGTGGTAATTGGTTTTGCATTGAAAAGCCTGGATACTTGCTGAAGAATGAACCTGTGTCAAGAATGACTGAGTGTTCGTTCCATTCCATTATAGTGGAGTAAGTCTTAATTTCACCCTACATATTAAGCAACATATTTTCTTTGAAAGATATTTTAAAGGTAAAGCATATAGTGTACATGCAGCTGGGTACTTCTGGTATCAGATTTGTTGGGTTGTCTGGTTTTACTGTTTTTTCACTTTACCTCTGTCTCATTCTGATAATTGAACATACAACACTTCAATATTATTGTTGACTAAATGTTTGGAGTTTGATATCAGAGACCACATGAGACAGTAAGAGGCAGTGAACCTCTGCAGGCAGATGTTGTTACCTTACCAACTCCATTGTATTACTGGAATAGTAGCACTTGCTCTGTGGGTTATATTTTTAGTGAAACACAACAGAATGAGCTGTTAAAGGTACTTCGTTTGGTTTGAGCAGTGCCTGTTGATTGCTGTTGCAATGCTGACTGACATCCTGGAGATTTGGACAGGTCTTAGTGATTGTAGTTTAATTGTATGCTTCGCACTAAAATTCTGGAGGAGGTGGTTTGCAATTTTAATTATTACTGTGAGCATGAAAAACACATAGCTTTCTTTGATAAATTAATTTATCAGTGACTGGAAGAGGCATTAGATACTCTCAAGATTGCAGATACCTCCATTTTGGAGGGCACATTCAATAAATACACTGTAGGGCAGCTCTCTCTGTTAGAGGGAACAGGCTGGAGGGATGAATATGCTGATAGAAATCTCATGAATGAGGAGAAATGCCAGTGCCTGTACTTGGGAAGGAAGAGCCCCTGGCAGTGATCCAGGCTGGGGCAGGCCTTGGAGCAGCTCTGCTGAAGCCCTGGGGGTCCTGGTGAGCAGTGAGCTGGGCCTGAGCCAGTGGTGAACCCTGGCAGCAATGGAGGCTCTTGGCAGCCTGGGTGGGTTTCACCAGAAGGGGTTGGGGAATGGATCGTCCCTCTTGTCACTCATTAGACTGCATCTGGAATACTGCACCCAGCTGGGGGTCCCCCAGTATTAAAAAAAAAAGCTGATAAACAACGCAGAATTCGGGGAAGGTCCAAATGGTCTGGGTGGCTTGAGGACTTGCCATGTGAGGAGAGGCTGGAGAAGACCACTTCAGAGGAATGTAAGAGCCTGCCACGAGGACAGCCAAGCAATGGAACAGTTTGGCTGAAGGGATTGTGTGGTTTCCATCCATTTTGATGACCTGAGCAATCTGGTCTGATTTCATAGCTGACCCTGCCTTCAACAGAAGGCTGGACTGGAGACCTCCAGCCCAATTGTTCTGTGAGCCTCAATTCAGTTTTGCTTCACTAGGCTTTAGAAAAGGACAAGGCTTAAATTTTTAACATAAATATTTGATCAGGCTGAAAGATTGTTTAAAGAATTGATTTCTGACCAACTGGCACCACTACTGGCAGAGGTTAATCACTAAGAGGTTAATCAGTGGTCTGAAAAACGGTTCCTCTGTTTACACTGGCAGGGCAATGTGAGTAAAGAACTGCTAGTCACAGTCACACTGAATTGTATGGGGGGAGAATGGTTCTGCTTTTTCAGGCACGTGTACCTATATCCTTTCCCAAGCTTTCTGAACAAAGATGAGAAACAAAGTGCATGTGTGGGGGAACTTTATCAGTTCTAGCAAAATGATGTGTTAGATGAATGTATTAATCAGGAAACTATTTCTGGCTTTCACAATTCAGAAGAGCTTCAGGCAATGAACTGAGCACATTGTGGGATTGCCATAACTTTTTCCCCTCATTCAAGAATGAAGCAAAACATTGGTGCAAAACATAGGTGCAGAGGAAAAGTTCTGAATGAAGACTGACAGTTCAGTTTCTTTAACTTAGCTGTATTAAATCTAAGAAGGAATGTGACTGCTCTACAGAAACTCTTAGAGGAGGTGAATAAATGTTAGACTACTTAAGGAAATTATTTCAGGGCTATCCCTTAGCACGAGTTGTAGAAACTAGTTGTGGTAATATTTGAGAGCTTAAGTTTTTAAGAACCAAAGCAGTGAGACCGTGAAATATCACTAGTTATGCCTGTGTTTTATATCTGAGGAGAGCTTTCAGCAGTTTGTGAAAACGATAATATAAAAGCTGGCAACAAGAGAGGGTTAACTAAATCTTACTCAGGCAATTTGTCTGGTCCTTTATTTCATCCTTTTTAAAGGAAGATTTGCACAAAAAAGGGACTGAGGACTGGTGAATTGAGTTGGCAAACAGTTGAAGTAAGGGAATTTTTTTCATTTTTCAGTATGTTATGATAATCTTCAAGAGTTTTCAAGCAGCAGCATTTGAGGCATGTGTTGCTGTATTTGTTTAAAACCTGTGACCATAGTAATGCTAAGTACAGTAAGGAGACTCCTAAATTCATCGGAGGGAGTGCAGTGGTATAATCATCTTGTACTCTTCTGTGTTAAAGGAGGGAATGACTGTAAGAAGCTCTTCATATTGCATGACTCTTCATTCACTTTGAGAAGTGAGGATTTTTCCGTACTGAAAGCGAGCAAAATATGTAATTCCAGTAGTTCAAAAAGGGCAAACTGATAAAAGTGTTCAGAGAAGCATAATGTATTACTATTTCTATATGCTATTATGCGTGCTCCTCGTTTATATAGTACTATTTATGTTCCTTTAGGCAACGTTGCCATTGTGGGCAATTCTCTTACTTTCTTGGCCAACTCAGTAGTACATTACAGAACTCAGTAGTACATTACAGATATCCCAGGGATGGCCATAGAAGTTGAAAAGCCTTTTGTTCTTACAGTATTACATAAAACGCAGGGTGTACTGAAACTGTTTTGTGTAAGTGGTATATTTCACACTTGGTTTTAGTAGTCTTGGGGCCTGTACTGATTTTGGTTCCTCGATTTGCTTGTGACTTTCCACAGGAATAAGACTATTTTTCTAAATGGCACATAAACCTTAGCTTCAATAAACCTTAACTCTGCTTCTTTCACTTTATGGCTCTCCTTCCTGCTTCCTTCTTCATGATCTCAAAGGACTACCATCTTGCTTTGTTACTCAAGGTATTTCTTATGTGTCTCATCTGTTTTCAGTGCTAACTGGTGTGTAATGTCAAAGTGTAAAACATGTTCATTTCTTTGTTTTGATACTTGTTCTTGTTTCCCCACATCAGCAGGAATACTTTTAATTTCCATGTCCCTATCAGATAAGTGGTGGTGACTTTCCATCTCAGTTTTCATCTTCGTTTTTTTATTATTGCCATATTGCCTGTTATTGCCATTAAAACTGGGGACCATAATTCAACATCTAATGAACATGAGTACAAAATTTTGGTTAGATTTGCTAAGAAACAGGTCTGTGCACTCAGTGTTGGTAACTGTGCGCTCCCTGATGTATTTAATTCAGTATTGAAATCTGAAAAGAGTAACACAAACCTCACTTTCTGTTAAGCGAAAGTACTGCAATCTGTTTTATTCCACTTGGAATACTCATGTTCTTATAAAAGAGCCTCTCTGAAAAGAAATTCCCAAAATGGGCTACATGTGACTTGGGAGGGTGAGAGAGGCAATTATATTATTTTCTGAATGAAGAGATGGTGGAAATAATTACACGGAAAAGGACTGTGGCTCCAAAGTTGTCATGGGAGCTTTGTAATTTGCAGTTGTGATAAAATCTGAGGAACAAAACAATTACATTTGTCAGTAAACATTTTTTCCTGGTGAATTCTCCTGTTAATTCAAAAGAATTGTTTTAGCTTTAAGTAGATATATAGAAGATCAGTGTGACTTGTTCATTACTTTTCAGTATTTAATAAATGTAATTTCAGGGAAGGAGGAATACTCATAATTACAGGAAGTTTGATTCTCCTCTTCAATCCACATCACTTTAACTGTAAAATTGTTGTTTCCATTTTAGCAACTTAAACAAGAACTGATCTTACCGAGATTGTTATTGGCTCTATAATTCCTGACTGAGCAGAGCCTTTTGAAAGCATTTTTATGATCATGCATGGAGCAAAGCATGTTACATTTTTTCCTAAAATATTTACAAGTATAGGTATAAATAAGCACTAAAGGAGAATAAACTAACTTTTCCCAGAATCTTATTTCCTGGAAACTAGGAAGTTCTACTCATGACAATGAGTAGAAGAGATATTATTAGCAACTACCTCTGGGAGTGTGCTTTTTCTGCCATGGCATCTCCCTTCCTTATAAGTGTCATCTCAAGATGAAAGCAGTAGAGCAAAAGACTGAAACGTGCACTAAACCTTTCTTGTGTATTTTGTCTACATGGACTGAACTCCAAGTAGAACTACCTATTTCTCTTCCTTTTTTCTTCCTGCTATTAATGTAACAGCTGGTTTTTCAAGTGATACTAAAGCAAGCACTAAAAGTGGGAGAATGAGATGTCGCACAGTATTTTCATATGGACATCTATATTTTTAATGAAAATTACGAATAATGTATCTATAGTGTAATGATTTTCATTGGAAAAGCTGAGTACCATTTAGAACATATGCTTGGTCTACTCACTTCAGTGTTGCAAACCTTTTGGAAGTGAGTGTGGCATCTCTGATGAACTCATGTAAAGAAAATAGTAAGAAAAAAAACTCCACTTCCAGATTCCTTCCTTCTATTAACTAAATTGCATATAATTTCATTTCCCATGGAAATGAGAGAAACAAAGACTGCAGTGGTCTGCAATCTACCTACCATATATTTACTTTAGCTTTCTCATCGTACGCTGTGAATTCATCAACACTGGAAAGGGAGAGAAGCCCCTCAAAACCTGGGATGACAGTTTGAGCCTTGGACTGTTATTCATCAAGGTGTTTGTTTAACCTCTTCATTGAACTGTCTGGGGCCTTCTTTTCATTACAGCTCTGGCATTTCTTTCCTGTAGAGTGTTCCAATAAGGTACAAAACTGAACTTTCCACTATAAGATGAATTTGAACCTTGAATAATCAGACAGTTGTGCTGAGTTCAAGATTCTGTAATCTTAAAGAAAGCACTGCAGGTTTGGTGAACTTAGAATGAGAAAGTCTTTTCATTTGATGTCCCCAGTTCAAAAACTAATAGAGTGAAGAAAATTGACTTTTCACTATGCTGCAGAACACAGATCAATGATGTGTTGGATATCTGGCCACAACTGAATGCACGTACACGTAAAATAGAAGTTCATTTTAACTTGAAATGTTTTGTTATTGGGAAGTGAGAGAGAATGAGTGCTCTGCAGCTTCCTCTGTAAGACTGAGGAAGCTACATGTAACTGAGGCTGGCAGTGCAACAGGTTGTGATTACACAGCTTTTCATGTTACAGCTCTTGTATTTCAGCTTTAACTGACTTATTAAGCTGGTTGTATCACACAGTAGAGGACTGCTGTCTCCTAATTGTTTCTTTGTACCAGATACTAAGAACAAAGAAACAGGAGACTTTGCAGTGGAACGCTCCCATGTTTAAACTGGAAACCATTGCAAGGAAGGTTTAAGTGCTGTGTTAATCACTCAGTTCCAGAAACTTCACCTACCAATAGTCTGTGCTAAATGAAATCTTAGTGGGTAGAGGTGCAAATACTTGTTTGCTATCATAGAAATCTTTCTACATCTTTCCTCATAGCTTATAATTGCTGCCTCAGTGAGGGATCTATTCCATAATGGGCTTATGCTATTGATTCTCTCTATAGAGAGGCACGTGTGTATGTACATCCACCCCAATATAGCCAATATTTTGCAGAGCTGGTCACAACACTGCAGTGTTAATTTTAGAACATTAGAACCACGTTCTAATTTGTTTTTATATCTGCTCATTACATAAATACTCCTGCCAACTGATTAATTCAGGCCCTGACAGTCTGTAGCCCTAAACTAATATGACTTTACTATTTCTGGGCTGTTCAGAAAGCTGTACTTTCAATCATCATCCCACTGGTTGAATCTGACCCAACAGCTTGTGAACTCTACCTTCCTTGTTTCATTGTGCAAGATCTTTACCATGTCCTTCCTTTAGTCAAATCGTTGTTGGGCTTAATTTCTGTTCTGTGTATCGTTTTAATTACACCAATGGGTAATGATTTGAGGCAGTTCCTTCCTCTGCATGACTTTATACATCCTGTCCATCTTCTATATTCCTAACCTGCCTGGGTACAAATATCTGGTTTAAGGCAACAATTTCAGCCGGGTAAAAGGTAGGAGTGAAAAACGTGTTGGGAAGAGAGCACAGGTAGAAAGACTTCTGTTGACTGGGACATCAAACATTCTGTTCATTTTTGGGGGGAATTGTCTGCTGCTCTTCACTTGGAAAACAAAGAGCTCATTTTCCCCTGAAGTAATATCTGATTTCAGTTTTTCATTGAACAGACAAATTAGGTTCAACAAAGCAGCTGTTTTTTAAATTACATTTAACAAAATGTACTTTTTTTTTCCAAGAGCTCTGACTCAGGCCCTGTTTTTTGAGGGGAGGAGGGGTGCTTTTTCCTGAAATCTGAAGCATCTCAATACCACAGTCAAATGGGAAAGGCCTATTTTTACCTATATGTGTGTGTGTATATATATATCTGTATAAGTGGATTCTTAAATTATCAGTTTGCTTACAGTAGTAGTAGTTACATGTCCCTTATATGTGAATTCTTGCATTTTTTTAATTGGGGGGTAGAGAGATTGGGGATATAAAAAGAACTTACTATTTTCTCTCTCATTTTGCAGGATGGAGGACACCCCTGCACAGCCAGTGATCCAAACACCTGTCTTATGCCAGTATCTCCTCAGCATTTCATTGACCTCTTTAAGTTTTGAGATGTTCAGTAGCTGTTCTCCTGTGTTGTGGCCATTTTTGTGAGGAGTCAGGCAGGATCTGTTGTGCTTCTTGTGCAATATATTTAATTGTTATGTTTTGTTGTCATTTATAAAATGGATATGGGGGGACCTTATCAGACAGGTGTATTTGGAGTGTTGGTTTTCAGCAGAAGAGAGCTGAGGAGGAGAAAATACTTAATCTTTGTTAGGGAATCTGCATTGAATGACCATTTTAGTTGCGATTTTAAATACATTTTTGATGCCTTAATCAGTTAAAATAATCAGTTAAAACTATGTGGAAGAGTTCTGAAAATTTCTTGGAAGAGTTAAATTATTCTTACAGGGACCAAAGGAGTTTTTTTGTTGATTCCTCTTTCTTTAAGCCACTGTCTTCAGAACACTTCCATATAACTTACACCATTATAAAGAATAGGCCAATAATTCTCTTGGACTTGTATCAGTTACCATCAAGGCATTAATTGTTGTGAGTTAGTGAATAAAATATAGCTGTAGTTATATATCTGAATCTATAAATAAAGGAAATAACCAATTTTTGTATGTACATTATGCAAAAATTCTTATTTTTCTTAAGAGGACTTTATTAAATATATAACCGATCTCAGCACACTCTAACTCAGAGACATCTGGGGCTACTGGAAAGTGACTTTTGTAGCTACAGGTTTCACTTACACTGCAAATGCAACTGCATTAATTCATCTTCTAAGAAGAAGACATTTACCAAAATTTAATGAGAATGGAGTTGCTTGTTTCTAGACTGTGTCAGGACAATGCAAACTGAGGTTCCAACCTGACAAGCTATGGAAAATCCTGGAAGGTAGTCTGAGGTGAAGCACCTTCTGCTAGGTTAATCAGGTAACAAATTCTCCGGGAAGTTATCTTACTCTATTCTGTAAAGCAAAAGTAATTGCTGAGCTGCAATTTTTCCTTTACCTGTCTGAGAAGCATTGGTATTGTTGATGAAATTTAACCAATAATATGTGATGTACAGAAAAATAAAACTTACTATATTCTGTGCTTGCTTATTCTGAATCTAGTTTTGCACAGTGTAATAAATCATGCTTTTTATTACTCCTTTAAGTCTGTCTTGCATAGATGAACCCATTTGAATTTTATCGTAAGATCTTTCTATAGCCTGTTCTTTGTAGTGATTCGTAACAGACTGAGGAAAAATGCAAGTAGTTCAAGTGCCATTGCTTTTCAGTAATTGGTTGTATCAGCGGTTGTATCAGCACATCTTTTTTTGAATGGGACAGTTAAAGATTGTTAATAGGCTGCACAAGAAGACACTATTAGAATTTAGAATATAGCTTTATTCACTCAAATTTAAGTCATACCAATCCTTTTCTTTTAACTCACTGATATGTGGATTTCTCAGTACAGGGATTTGTTGTTTATTTTTGTTCCCCTTAAGAAGAACTGTTAGTGAATGGTTACTGTAACTTTGAACTGTGGAGCTGTGACATCTCTTCATAATGTTGCTGCAAGCCTTGCTTGTTGGCCCGAGCATGGCTCTAGCTGCTGGATTTGTTGAGGAACCAGCAGCTCTTATTTAACGAAGATTTGCACCCATAACACTGCAAATGTTGTTTTCTGTCTATAGGAGCTCTTGTAACCTTGCAGTGGTTGAAGAATGCTGCTATTCATTCGTCTTTTTTTATCAGGGTTAGGGTTTTGCTGCTCTCCATGAAACCTGCTCTGTCTCTTGTACATAACAAGTTTACAGGAATGGTCCTAAGACAGCTGGAAGTGACTTCCCCTAGTGTCTGAACTGAGTAGGGAAAAAAAAAGGGATTTTAAGACTTAAAAAGGGAAAAAATAAGTTGTTAATTCTAACTTTTATTATAAGTGTCAGATCATAACAGGCTTAATCTTTCTTTCTTTATAACTACTTGCTGTCCTGCTCTTTCTTGTGTAGCAGAAAGCCTTTGCCAGGCCCTCAAAGCCTCTCAGATGGTAAGTAGCTAAGCTGACAAGAAGCAGGACATGTGCTTTTAGTCCTTTACCCCAAGGATTTCACTGGACAACTGCAGACTGAGGTTGGAAGGAATGGCTGGAAGCTGTTTGGTCCAACCCTATGGCCCAGGCAGGACCACCCTGTCCAGATGGCTTTTAAGATGTGCAAGGAAGAAGACTCCCCTGCCTCTCCGGGCAGCCTGTGCCAATGCTCTGTCACCCCTATGGTAAAGAAGTGCTTCAGACAGTAGCTGCGGTGTTTCAGTTTATGCTTCTTGTCTTGGCCCTGGGCTCCACTGAAAAGAGCCTGGCTCCATTCTCTATACACTCTGCCTTCAGTTATTCTTAGACATTGCTAAGATTCTCACCCTCAGCCTCTTCTCCTGGCTAAACAGTCCCAGCCTTTCATCATAGAAATGTTCCAGTCCTTTAACAACCTTCATGGCCCTTCACTAACCTCTCTCCAGTATGTCTGTGCTTTGGAGGTGGGAGCCAGGAACTGGACACCAGGCTCCAGCTGTGGCCTCAGGATACCATTAGCCTCATTAGCAGTAAAAGCATATTGCTGGCTTATCAACTTTTTTTAAAAAAATATTCTTTTTAAAGGTAGAAACTGGAGAAGGGAGATGTGCATATCACAGAAGAAGAATTTCAGTGCAAGGGTGATTGTTTTTTCTTTTAAATCATAAGACTGAGGGCAGAATCATACTGTCACGAGCAATGTTATAAGCTGTTATAAGCTTTTAACACAGCAAAATTGAGCTTTGGGAGTAGTTCCACAGTCTAATTAAATATTTAGTGAACATATTTTGTAGACTGGGCAAATACCATAGAGCTTGATTAAAAGTACATGGTGTGAATTCAGCAGCTGCATGAGAAGTCAAATTTTAATTGTGCCACTGAAGTAAAAAGCCATGGCAATGATTTTGATCAATAAAGCTGTTTTTTTTTTAAAGCTCTTCCTGAGATGTAAGGACTTTACCTTGAGGATAATGATCTTGGTAATCCCTCACCTGTAGTAAAGAACATATTTTGACAACCTGAATTAAATCTCTTATTCACGTAACCTTAAGTGTTGTAACCCATGAGATGCATTATGCCTTAAAGTAAAACATTAATTACGCTGTCCTCCTATATGCTGGCTATTGTATGCAAAGAAACACAGATTCTCCTAAAGGAAAGTATACCTTGAAACCTATACTAAATGACTACAGGGCTATTTTGCACCAGCATTTTTGTCCCAAGCCCTGGATCTATTTTTTTATATGCAAATATATATGTTGCACTAGTTGTAACAGCAAACCATATTCTAACCATGGCCTCTACATGGTCACTTGACAGTCTCAGGTGATTGGGGTTTTCATTCAGTTCTAGGCCAGAAAACCAGTCCGAAGCAACCACGATGTTCTCTGCCCATTCATAAGGAGCTAAAATCATGATTAAAAAAAAAATGGGTTCCTCCTGTATCCCCACCACCTCCTGAACACACACTCTCTTACCTAACCACAGGGTTGTTAACTCTAAAAAGCATCTCTGAGCGATGCTAGCTGTTGTATTACATCCTCTCTGAACAGTTTTGTTCTCCTCTTTCTGGGGAAAGACACCATGATTATAAAAAGAGTAGACAGGGGCCTGCTCAGAGGGTCTGAGTGAGCCTTCCTACCCGCATAGCACACAGGACCCAGTCATTAGCTGGAAAAAGCAGGGAGCAAAACTGTGCCCTTTTTCTTTCCTCTGATCCCCAGCCCTGTGAAATGCATAACGTTTCTTTCAGGGAGAAGCTGAAATGCAATTAAAATCCTTGCTCAGAAAAGAGCTACATTTATGATCAAAAGAATAAAGGTATTTTGTTGTCTGGAAGGTAGACACAAAGCAGGCTAGCAGAAAAGAAGGGGGGGGATGGAAAATAGTAGCACAAAGTTTAGGATTTGTCTTTAAAAGATAAGTGGTGCACATACCTAGCATATTTACAGCTCCATCATTGGCAAAGAAAGAATTGTATTAGCTAAATGGTCTTGTATGTGAGTGTGTTTCTGAGCCAATAATAAGCATTAAAGTAATTCATGTAGTGTAGAGAAAAAAGGCAATGAATAAGAGGCAAAAATCCATTGATTTTGCACTTACGCTGTTGCTTTCAACTTCTTTGTCATATATATATGCACACACAAATATAGATACATTTGTGTGGTGTGTGTGTGTATATATATATATATATATGTACATGCACATGCATGCACAAAGAGAGGTAAGCCTCAGCACTTTAAGTCAGACAATGAGACCAGAAGCTGTTTTCACCAACCTTCAAACTTCACAAAATTGGTCGTAGGTACTTCAGCACCCAATACTTAGAAGTCCTGTAACCCAAATTTACCAAACCAATTTCTTCATAGCTTCTTAAAAAGATATGTGGAAACTCGGTGCCTAAGAAGGGCTGCCACAATAGCCAGAGAGCAAACACGATGCTAAGTCAAGCAGCAGGAAATAGTGAAAACAGCCTCAGGTGCTTGACTTTTGGGCAGAGAGAGACTTCTCTCCAGCTAGGTCACGCACATGAATCTTCTGGGAGCCTGCCACCTGCGTTATTTTGAAAAGCTGAAGAGGGGAGCTCACCTCTTTCAAACTACGTCACGAGTTCCAGGTTTACCCCAAATCTTCATAGCTAAAACACAACTTTTGGGGGTGCCTTGTCCTGGAAGCTACATTTGAGATGTCAGTAAAACAAGCATCACAGCCCACGTCACCCCACCCAGCTCAGCAGCAGCCAGGGCTGGTTTCTCAGGGTCCCTACCTACCCTTAGCCTAGGCTTGAACCTCCCCATTCACCCTCCCCTCCCTCATCCCACGGCAAGCCTCCATGCAGTCAGCCAGTCAGCTCAAGGAGCCGAACCAAACACAGTGAGAAATTATTATTTTTAGGGATAATTTTCAGGGAACCATCCCTCCTCAGTCTTTTCTGCTGAACCTACTCCACTTGCATACAGTAATTCATTTTTCTAGCCCACGCTCAGTATTTAATTATTGGGCTAGATGTTCAGGTACTCATCTAGTGAAAAGAAAAGGTAACGCAGCGTGGCCACCTGTACGACCGAGCACACGCACATCAACCCGCGTCGCTAACAGAAGTGACTACGGGGGACTGCTACTTTTCCCTTCTGTATACTGGGCATTAGAGTTAGGCTTAATATCCACTTCAGACAGCCAATTCAATGCAAAGACACCAACATTAAATAAAGAAACTGCTATCCAGTGCTTGGAAATTGGTAATACAGTTGTGCCCCTTCTGTGCTTTCAGCCGCAAGGCTTGGATCCAAGTCCTTAGAAGGCCGTGGAATGTAATTCCTAACTCCTACAGATTTCAGCAGGAGAAAGGTGACCTTTAGAGCTTTTAACGTGTGCACCTGAGGACAGGAAAGATGGATTCAGGAGGAATGGATGGATTCAGGAGGTGGCAGAGTGGAGAGTGCTGCTCAGCCTGGGTTTCCTTTCCAAGGCCCATTCTTTGTGCAGCACACAGACCTGTCCCGCTGTCTTTGAGACATGATGCCGACAATGCTTGTTTCCTGCAGGTTTATGTGCACATTCTTGTACAAATACAAGTAAAACACATGAAGCTTTATATTTGTTCCTTAGGTTCTTGACCTGAGGAACTCCTACCAGGCCTGGGTACAGGAAGCTACCCCAAGTCTAAGGAATGGGGCTGGCTGCGTGAGGTCTTCAGCCCACTGCAGGTACACACATCACAGCCACAGGAGTACTGGACACACACATTGAAGATCTGGCCCCACCAGTAAGTCTGCAGCTTCCGACTGCTCAAAACATCACGCATGGGGGCAGGAGCCAGGCCTAGGGCACTCCAACCACAGCCTCATCCATTCCGAAACAGTCAAGTCCCAGGTAACGCTTCCCAAATTAACAGATACACAGCCTTAGAGGCAAGAAAACAAACAACAAAACTGACCTCCTGTCTGTAATTCATTCATTAGGAGGAAAAAAAAAAAAAAAAGCACAACATCTATATCTCAACACTAATAGGGAATCATCAAAATCATCTGAGACACCAAAAACTGTAAAGCAAATACAAATACTGAAAACAAGCTTAATCAATAGATTAAAAGCACGCGATGACTGAAAGTTAAATTAATGATAAATTAATTGTTGGGTAAGTTCACTTGGACAATAATCATAAAAAACAACAACAACAACAAGGCCAAATTGGAAAACATCCCACCCTAACTGAGGGTGAAGAGGTATTCAAAGGGAGTTTAATTGCTGAAAATTGAAGCAGAGAAGTAAAATTTGGGCTGTCTTTCTTGAAGGATTAGAAAAGTCATACCTGAGAGGAAAACAGGAATCAGAAAAATAAATGGAAAGCCAGGTCACACGATCAATACATGTGTGAGGGAAGAACAATGTCTCCAGATGAAGAAAACAGACTGCGAGAAGTACCCTGAAACCAGCTACCTGAGAGAAGAGAGGGAAGGATGGGGACAGCTCTTAAGCTTAAAAGCTCTGAGTAATCTGGTCAGAAAGCAGAGAAAGGGAGGAGGCCGAAAGTACAGTATGTAACAAAGCAGAATGCTGCATGGAGCTGCTGAGTTCACATAAAACTTCCACAACTTTCATCGCACCACAACTTAAGTCCTCACTGTAAGCTCCTCATATCCTGACTTTTGAGCCTGTGCTTTACAGCCTTCTACTACCTGCGCTTACCTTGTGCGTGTTTGATGAATTAGGTCTCATTTATGAGCACTGTAATGTGGATTGGATCAGGAGAAGTGCTTGCCGTGAGTTACGCAGCACCAATCTTCAAGGCATCTTCATCCCTGAAGACATGACCAAAACCTGCGTTTTGTACCTACAGGAGACATCCTTTCCAATCAGTCACCACATCCAAAAATCGTATTCGTTAATGGGACAACCAAGCAAAAAAAATACTGGAACATTACATGTCTGCTACCCAGACACATCAGGAATTGAGTGACAGAAGCTTAACAGAAGTTGCTTATAATATAGCAACCTGGAAAATCTGACAAAGACCCACAGGTACTTTTTTTCCCTCCTCCCAGCTGATTGATGACAACTTCTTTGGCTGTACCAGCAGACACGCGGTGATGCCAAAGGATTACAGGCACCAGCAAGGCCCAAATCCTGTTAAACCTCAATGAAGGCCTGAGACCACACAAAGGACAACTTTTAGTTTTATATATGCCAGACACTAGCAGTTAGTTGTACCATTGTCAAGCAATGGTAAGTTTACAAATTGAATAAAAAATAAAAATAAGTCTCTAATTTTCAAAATAATCCTATGTGAAGCATTACTGCATCTGGAGTATGGCTTCTGGCAGTTTTGGAAATCTTGTGCTTCGTCCTATCAAACAATAGTTTACTTCCTAATGGGAAGTGATGCTTGATTTGTTTTCCTTTGTTTGTCCTGTCAAATGTTGGCTGCCAAGTTTCTGTCCAAATGTTCAAAAGATAAACTGTTTACAGGCATTAAACTGAACGCAAGTCTGTCTAAAAATGGGTGTCCGTCATGAGGGAAACAGCAAAGATTAGGTCTTTACATAACCAGTGAGGTCTTTGCATAAGTGACAAAAAAATTAGCCTAAGTCGCTAACAAGGGACAAGCACAAAAAGAAAGCAAGTAATGCTTCGTATCAACTCTCTTGCACATAAAGACTTAGTAGCAATAAAATAAAATTAGTATACCAAGGACAATATTTGGACTCTGGATAAACGAGCCTCCCTTCCTTTCTCCAGCAAACACATTTTTCTCTGTCTTTCCAACGCCAGAAGCAATTAGCAGTGTAATCTCATGGAGAATTGCAAGTCTCCCAGACAAACAAGATGTTCAAAGTAATAGCAAGTGAGGTTTTCAAGGAAAGATGAGAAAAGCTGAAAAACATTGCTAACTTAAAGGAATGGTGCTGCTTCAAATCTGAGTTATTTTCCTATACAACCCCAAACAATTAAAACAGCCAATTCTCTGAAAAGGTTTTAAACTCAACTGCTCGCTCAGTCTTCTCAATACCATGTGCTAGAGCTACTAGAAAGGAAGATATCACGATTATTTTCAGTAGTGGACAAACTAGGCTTACAAAACATAGACATCATGCATGTTTCGCTAAAAAGAGTGATTTTTTTTTTTCCAATTACAGGCTCCTATTTCAAAATGCATTATTAAGCTTTCACTACTGTTATTTAGGTCTCTAAAACATAAAAATTTACATGCCAGCCAAGCTTTTACTAGATTATTATGGACTTGTAAAGAATACAGTAGCTTTCTTGCATCCACTGGTATACCAGACAGAATAGGAGAATTTTCTTCCCAAATACAGAACAAGTATTCCTTTATTCTGTTTGAGCAGTAAGGTTTTATAAATATCTTACGGAAAACTTTCCCTTATACTTCACTTGGTATTGTATATTTATGTATATTGTATATTTCATATCATTTTCTATTAATATTACTCCTATCCTTACTTTATGACTTTTCTCCCTACTCTTTCTTACTTTGCAACCATAGAAGTAGCATTTTTTTTTTCTGCTACTAAGCTGGTTGCCCTTACAATAAATGCAGTTCTGTCCTTTCCATTCCTAAACTTTGAATCACTGGCCTACCTGTCCAATTCCATGTCTTGTACGGTGCCAAGCAGTCATGCTGCAAGACGTTTTTTTTGAGAGAGACAGGCTAATCATATAAGCCTTTGCAAATTATCACCAGTGACTAAGCCTTTTATGAAATTATTTACATTCTTGATAAAAGCCTGTTTTGTTTCCCCAGACACTCGCACATTAGAACCCAACTAGCAGGCATTCAGAGAAAAAATAAAAATAATAATTAAAAAAAATCAGAACAGTTTAGATGTACAAAAACAGCTAAATAGCATGTGCGTTCATATTCTTTACAGAGATGAGACATACAATAGTTCTGTCATCTGACATTCATGTATGTGAACAAGCATTTCAGAAAGTTTTGGAAACTGAGATGGATGCACTCAGAATTTGGCAGGCTCCTTGTCCCACCAGGGTCCGCAGACGTCCATCCCCCCGTTCCCCCTCACCTGCCCAGATGTGCAGCTGGCCCATCTGGCTACAGTCAGAGCTGTCTCTAAATTGGGATTTTTCCCCCCAAGAACGCAACCTGTATGAATAAAATCTTCTCTTCCAGCTAATTCACCCGCTCTGGTAAGAAGTGTTTTGCCTCAACAATCCCTCCTAAGTCTGTTTAGACAGCAACAAAGCCTGTAAACTCAAGAGGAAGAACAAGAAGCTGACAATACTCTTTCTATCTCTGATCTACGGGTACGAGAGGCTGCACCTAACTTTTGTTAGATGCAGCGAGGACGTTCCAGGACGTGCGGGTCTCACCTCGTTACGCAAAAGGATTCCAGGTCCTCCGGTTTACACACCGCTAGTGAAATCTTTAGGAAAAAATCCTGCTCTGCCCAAGCTTTTGTAACAGCCAATAAACTAAAAAAATAAAAATAAAACCTGTTTAAATCAATAAATACCAATTAAGCAAAATATTTTCAGTTTGTCAAAGCTAACAAATTCTTCCCAGTACGAAAGCAATGGGTGAAGCTTTAAATCTAGGGTGTTGCAGCTTCTGAAATGGCATCATTCACTGCGTTTGGACAAATGCAGCAATTACTCCCTTGGCCATGTTCTACAATCATGTAAGTAACATCCACACAGATGGAAACAAATTCATACGATAAATAAAGAACAAAAAAAATCAAAGAGTAAGGCATTTCAGTTCAAACTAAATCTTTATTCATATGGAAAATACTATTTTTCTTTTTGCAAATGATGCTAATAAATAAAAATACTCAGAAAACTTTGCTGAGAGTTAAGTGACTCGTTACAGCCACACAAAGCTTTTAATTCCCGTTAAAACCACGCCAACAATCATGCAGATTGGCTACGAGAAAGCAATATAAACTATATTTTATTTTGTGCAATCTTATTATACAATCTTAATGCTATCTTCTTCTAAACCATTTCACATAGATTGAAATGCAATTTCAAAACAAATAGTAAGGGACATATTCTACACTTATTCCACATATGGAGCCGTGTATAGTTTAAGCCCATAAATGTATAATGTAGTTAAGCATTTAAAGAAGGTAAAAGAAAAGGGGACCCCATTCTGAAAATTCAGACTAGTTTATAACATAAGAGAAGAAAAGCTCACGCCAGTGAGTTCTCAAGACAAATACATTATCAAAGCATAACAATAAATTATATTAAATTTAATAATGTCCATCCTTAGAACGATTATTTCTGAGGAAGTATCACTTAAAAAGCACACCAAAACTTCCATCGCTAAGAGTCATACCTTAAGTTTACATATCTCAATTTCCCACTTAGATGCAATTTTGTTTTATACTAGACTTCAGCTTTGTGAGCATGTACTTTGTCATAAGTTTCAAAACAAACTGAAAAAATTTGCAGCTAAGCTGTGCATCAAACACATCATCAAGGTGAGAAACAGGCACTTGACAGTATAATGTGCAAGGCAAACCTTTACTGGTCACAGTAGAAACAGTTTCTTCAGGAGGGAAATTAAAAGTTCTCAGCCCACCTTTGAGAGCAAAATATCGAGGGCTGCCAGCAGATCTTTTTCTGTTCTTTTATGTCAGCACCAACATCCAAACTAAATACTAGCTCATGCCTTACTGGGTATTCCGTAAACTATAAAATGCAGCATACTTTACCCAAGAATCCTAATTCTTTCCTATAATTAACCTCAGCATATGTACTTGCCAAAGGCAAATATGAAGTTTACTCACAGACTAAATGATGCAGTATAAATGCTAACCCTTTCTCCTCTGTTAGTTTTTTTTTTTTTAATATATAATGCCAATTTTATAAATACATTTACAAGATCCTGTTTTGTAGCGAAAACACCAAAGTTTTTCTATACAAAATTAAGGACTATATCTTTTAACATCCTATTAAACAGAAAACAAACAAACAAACGAAAAGCCATTTTGCTTGTTTCCCTCCAGGCACATCTCAACAGGAATTTCCAAAGAATAGCTATGCAGGAGCCATAAGCCAGAAAACTACACATGAATTGGAGGAGAGAGGAGAAAGAGCGCTAAGAAAAGAATAACGTGGCAGTAACAGAAATGAGGTACAAGCTTAGAAGAAAATTGCATGCATCCCTTTTCATAAGCTTCTTGCAAAAATACATTTGCAGGATTTCCATTAAACATAAAGGTATGTGTTTCCTTCTCAAAATGCTGATTTTCTCTCCAATGGTAACTTGGTCTTCCTATTGTACTGGCCGTACTGCTAGGCAGTCAACAAGTTTTCAGTTCAGTTACACCAGATTAACAATCCGGAGAGAAAAGGCTTACTGTTTGTGTTTGCTGTGGGACTTTTGGTTTTATTTTCTTCCATGAATGCTAAAGTAGCGTTTCTATCAGTCATATAAATAAAACGGAAACCAACTTTGGATCTGACATTGGCTGCACTAATAATGAGTGAGAATATGCTAGAAAGAGGCACTTTTAGTATTCTATATACACGTCAAATCCCAAGGTCAACACTTCGCCCCCTTTTACCAAAACCGAAAGCATCAGTAGCTAATAAGACAGAGCTTTATAACAAAAACGCTTCACAAGTTGTGTGCATGCACATACCTGTAATGGCTCAGTTATCCCAAAATGTCAGGGTACAGTTCAGTCACTGCTTATGGTGGGAGGGATGGGGAAAGGGCAACAGCCAGTAGGAAACGAAAAAAGCTACTGTAAAAATGAACACGTTTGCCCTTCCATAAGAAGCAATTCATCCCTAGATTCAGGACTACAGATACTGAATACCGAGATCTTGTCTACCCACTACTGCTTTCCAAATTTTCAATATTTTTTTATTTTTGGTATGACATGCATCTTAAAAACTGGTAAGATTTGTCAAACAACATTCACTATAAAAAAAACTCTGGAAGACCCATTTGACCTGACTACTGGTGAAGTTCCTGTAATGGAAGGAATTACCTTAGAGTAGTATTTTCCCATTTCTTACACGGTACAGCACAGTGTGACAGTTGAGCATCTTGTGTGCACAAGCTGAAGCATATGCTGAGGCTGAAGATTTGGAAAACAGTCCACCAAGTATAAGCATTCTTCCTGCAAGCTACAGATCAGTATTCTTATTTAAAAAGGGACAGCATCAAAACTAACATTTTGAGTGACCCTCAAATACCAGGAAAAATCAGGACCTCGAGCTAGTGGAAGTTCCTACATAAGGCAGTCAAATTTACAACCAGTGTATACATTCACTAAGGAATTACTTCTTTTTTTTTTTGGTAAAACCCACAATCCAACGTACTGCAGTCTGAATGTGAAATATAGGCACAAAATAGATTCTCTACTTTTTTCAGTGTGGAAAACATTGCTATTTAACAATGTAATAAGAAAATTTACTATTAGGCGAGCAAAAATTTGTAACAATCTGAATAAAACAAAGTACTGTATAAAGGTGCAATATTGAGCAGATTTGATTTTGGTTTAAACATACAAGTAAATCATGGAACCTTTCTCTTCTTATCTATAAAGTAATTCACATTACCGGTATCATTCTAGTTCTTCCCAGTTGTCAGTAAGGTTACCTTTGCTCTGACGTCTAATACTAACCAGCTTTCCAGCTGATTTGATACTCCACCTGGAACTGTTTCCTGAACTGGCCAGGTTTGTGTATTTTGTGGAGCCTTTGGTTTCATCTTCCCAGCCTGACCAGGCTGTATAGTCACTTAAAGTAGTTGCTGCGTCACTGGCAGAGTCAGCAGCAGTAATCTGTGGTGGTTCCCATCCCTCAATCTCATCTGGTTTCCTAGATTGGACATTCTGCTTTATCACCAAACTGTCCCAAAAACCTGTCTTCTTTTCTGACTTCATCTCTTCCTTTAACTTTAGGTTTGTTCTAGAAAATAATAATGATGAGGTGATTAATTTCTTCATTTAACAATGCATTCAACAGTTATTTATAACATTCAATTAATGTTTTATAGTAATAAATGCTAAAATATTGTTTAACCAAAAAGAAGCATCTTGAATTTTATCCAAAGCTAGCTCTGCATGTTCACTAAAGTAGTCAGCCACCACTCTATGACAGCGCATCCATAACTGCTGTCTTCAGGAAAAACACCTTCCTATACACGTAAGGCTAAGCCCAGCAGAGTCTGGCAGTGATAAATCAGAACTAGGCTGAGTACGACCATTTCCTATTATAATAAACCTCACCTACCCCATAATGAATTACCTTTGGAACTGCCTTTGGAAATGTATGAAGTATTTTAGTATGCATTAGAACTATTTAGGACTTCAGCCAAAACAAAGCAAGCACCAAAACCAGAAGTACGATAGAAGCGCTATGTAAATATTCTGTCAACCACCAGCTTTGAATACTAACTCACTGTTTTCCTCTATTTCATATACCTGTTACAACCTTTCCAGTTATACCTTATGTCCTAAAATATTTGATTTACAGTATTAGGACTTAAAGAAAAAAAAATTCCTGGTATCTATAAAGTTATGCACAGTACTTTGAAAAGAAATCCCCAAATTCCCCTCCCCAAAATAAGAAAAAACAACCTTTGTGTGGTTGTTTCCCAACATAACAATTCATACTGTTTCCCAATCCACACTAATTTCTCTCCCAGAGACATTTGAAAGGGTGTTCATTCATGATAATGTTTCTTATCTCATTAAGAACTTTCAACCTGAGTTATTTCATATTTGCAGTGAGGAGCATTTAAAGTACAAAATGTCAAATATTTATGCATACGTTTATGTACCAGGTTATGTATGTAACCAACAACAGAACACAAAAGGCTGAAACACACAACCTTCAGGGTTCAACAAGCTAAACAACAAATTGAAAGAATTATCTACGATTAGCATACAAATTCTTTAGCCTCAAATAAAACAACCACTGAAATTTTATGAATATTTCTATTAAAAGAGCTTTTTCCAATTAACAAAAGCATAACATAACGATTTCGATACTATCATATTTAAGTAGAAGCAATACCTTTAAAATACCTTTAAAATGAGTTCTTCAGTGAATTTAGCATTTTCAGAATTCTTATATTGCTAAAACCAGTCACAGACTCCAACCACTCTTCTTACATTTTGTGGCTAGAGCACTTGAAAAGTTGCATTTTTCTTTAAAAATAAACTAAACATCAGGGCATATGGTTATAAACTTAAAATACAGCCAATTTTCATAGGAATACTAAAAATCTCTTTCCACATTTATGGGAAGTCGGTTTTCATAATGCATCTGCTTTCTTCACTGGGTTATTTCATTCTTATCCTCAGCATAAATTGCAAAGGATCCTTAAAGGAATTTAGCATCTTAACACCCATAAAATTGTACAGGGAGCTTTTGGGTAATTTAATCAAACAGGCTCAAAAGGAAATGCATGTATTTGTATTCTAAATGTTTTTATATCTACATGCATGTATCTACATATATACACAAACATACTGAAGTACACGTATTTCGATGTAAAATGGAAACAAAACATACTACGGCAAAGCTTTTATTTTGCTGGAACACCTGCACTGCTGGGTAGCATGTTTCTTCCTGTTTGTAACCAAGGTAATTAGGTAGGTGGGTAAAGCCGACATGTGCTGGCTGTAACAGCGAAATAGTCGATCCTGGGAAGAGGTCTGCCTCGTCAGGAACGTGCCCTAGCCACAGCAGCAGCAGCACTGCCAAGCGAACACTTCAGCTTGTGGTGGTTTTAGGGTGCTAGGCAGCTGAACACCACAACCGCTCTCTCACTCCCCCTCCTTAGAAGAGGAGGGGAAGAAGTAAAGGAAAGAACAAGTCATGGGTTGAAATAAGGATAATTTAATTAAAGGGAAAAAAAAAATATTACGGAAAGATTATTATTAATTAAACAATTTAACTAAAGAGAAAAAAGGGAAAGAGGAAAAGGGAGGGGAAAAAAAAACACAAAAAACAAGTAAAGGCTATGTGGAAGTGCAGAGGAAAGAAATTACTCTCTGCTTCCCACAAATGAGCGATGCTTGACCACGTTGTTGAAGCAGGGCCTCAACGCACGTAGCCGGTGTTCGGGAGGAGGACAGACGTTTTCACAACGAGAGCCCACCCCTCCTCTCTTCCTTCTTTTTCCACCTTTTATTGCTGAGTGTGACACCATATGGTATGGAATATCCCTTTGGTTGGTTTAGGTCAGCTGCCCTGGTGATGTTTCTTTTCTCACATCTTTGCCCACCCCTAGGGGGGTTAGAGAGAGTCCCGATGCTGTGCCAGCACCGCTCAGCAGCAGACACAACGCTGGTGTGATACCACTGCTGTTTTAGCTACGAGTGCAGAGCACAGCACTGTATGGGCTGCTGCAGGGAAAGTTAACATCCCAGCCCGACCCAGCACACAGCTCCAACAGGGAAGGTTTGCAGAACCTGGTACAGCTATACCACTTAACCTCTTCAGGTGCAGACATGACTTCAAAGAGGAAGCAAAGCATTCAAAAAAAAGGAATTCCTAAGTTCAACTGTAATTAATACTTAAGAGGAAAGGGAAACGTGGATGACCCTTTTACTCATAAACCTTTACTGTTCTACAGTAAAAAAAAAAAAAAAAAAGATGGATTACACAGCTAAATTCCCTCTTCTTTCTGACATACCTAAAAAGGTTAACAACAATATCCATCCTTTCCTAGTATAGCACGCACGTTAAACTTGCAATGAATAATTTTGAAATGCACATAAACCTTTCTCCATGATTTAAGTTTCAGGAGTCAAACACTACTGATTTTCAGCCTCTACCTTCACTGCTTTGCAGAGCTATTTTCTGTTCCAGTTTGTGTATTTTTTAGAGCAGACAGAACAATCAATTTAACTCACCCTTTGGATTTTGGCGACTTGCATCCTGCTAGCAATTGCTGTTCATCATCTTTATTGAACATAGACGTCACTTCCTTCCAGCCCCGGAAACTCGCGCCTTGAACCTATGCAGGGAAGCAGACACATCCATCAGTGTGTGTTACAGACTTCAGGCAGAGAGCGGGACTGCTTGGGTGGCAGAGAGGCAGCACCAGTCCTCCCTCTCTTGTGCTGTGCAGCTGGGAGCATGGAAGCTCTCTCATTTTGCACAAGAGTAGTTGGGTGTCTGCGGAAAGAGCCGTAGACACTTCCTACCTCTGTGTCTATCAGTAAATACGTACACAGCACTGTGATATTCCTTCAACATCTACCAATTTACAACTTCATGGTTCCTACAGTGGATCCACTAAACCTTTAAGACGTACTTCCACCACTTATTTATTTGTGATTTCCAAAGAAAACACTGCCAGAATAATCCATATAACAGCATCAATGTCCAAGCAGAACATATTTTGCTAATACGTGGTACCACAGAGTCTGGAGTGAAAACATATTTTTGGAGTACCCCTCCTTGGAGATCTTCAAAAGCCACCTGGGCATGGCCCTGGGCACCCTGCTCTGGGTGGCCCTGCTTGAGCAGGGGTTGGACCAGATGCCTCCAGAGGTCCTGCCAACCTCAGCCATTCTGTGATTCTCTAAAAACTCACTGTGCAAAGCCTAGCGGACATAAAATGGACTATGCTGAAAGAACCCCGAGATGTGCAACAGTAAAACTGCCTACCACATTTAAGCCTCCTGTTCTAGATCTGCCCCCACTGGTGCTGGCACTCGGAAGCATCTTTCCACTCAACTGAAGAGGAGTGTACAGCTCACTCCCGGTAGTCTTCCCAGTGGTACCATACTACAGAATGCAAACCTAAGCAAAGGCAGGGGTGAAATACTTATCTCCTAGTATAAGAAGCCTTCTTCTAGCTGCTAAACTACTGAAGACCGTGATCTTTCTTTTTGACCATGACTGTCATGCAACTGTCACCTACTAAAAAAAAAATCTGCAAAACAGCCTGCTGCAATCCTTACAGCTGGAATAGTTCCTACTGTACCTGCTGGTAGGTACAACTCAGGAAAGAGATCTTGAAGCCACCATTTGCTGAAATCATTAGTTTGACATGCAGCAGCTTCAACAGCTTTGCAAAGTTATGCAAAATATGAAAATACACCACAGATATAGCCTTAAAGTATCAAACCACTTGTAGAAGTTCTTTTATTTTTATGATGTAACTGTCTACACAAAACTCAAAAGTAGTACTCCTACAATTTTCAGTCTCTAAACATAGCTGACTAGCTCATATTCTCAAACTTTAGAAGTACTTTTTCCATGAGTCAGTGGACACGTGTCCACTGCTCTGAAGTTCACAGGATCACAGAGTCCTTAAGGCTGATCTCTGGAGATCGTCCATCCAACTACACTGCTCAAAGCAGGGTCAGCTTGAGCTGGTTGCCCAGGATTTCAAACATCTCCACAGGTGGAGACATCACAACCTCTGGGCAGCCTGTTACAGAGCTTGACCGCACTCAGGGTGAGAGCCTATTTTGTTTAAATGGAATTTCTTCCATTTTAATTTGTGCTCACTGCCTCTTGCACATTCACTGGACACCACTGAGAAGAGTCTGGTTCCATAATCTTCACACTCTTCCTGCTGCAGAAGGTACCTGCAGAAACCTCTCTTGTTGCCCTTTCTTTCCCTCATCAGATGTAACTTTAAGCAGGCTTTGGCATTCCTAACCCCATCCCTGCATGCTCAGACAATGTCTTTATTTCACCCCCAACACTTGAACCTTCTGCCAGGTCCTGAACACTTCCTTTTTATGCTTCTTTTCAGGAGCATCCCGTTCATCCACACAGGCCTTCTGTCTGTCACCTTTGCTTCTTTCCCTGGTTGACAGGATAGACTACTCTTGAGCTTGGAGGAGGTGATCTTTGAAAATCTAAGCTGACTGACAACATTAGAATAGCACTGAGTGTACAGTCAAAACTCCAAGTAAAAATTTATAAACAAAACAAGTAGACAAGTGAAAGGTCCGTAAGAGACTGCAGAGAAAACAGAGCACAACTAAGGACTACAATGCTAACACCAGATGTTAAAAAGTCTAAGCCTTTAGAGGACCAGGTTGGATGCTGCAGCCTAGCATTTTTCAAAAATGCCAATGAGAAACTTCTCAAGATGTCATTTCAGTATTATATGAAGCATGATTACAGACTGGTCTCATGCTTATTTGACTATGAGAGCACGGAGTACCCCAATCAGAACAGCCACTAATAAGCTTTCTCCCTTATCTTCCATTTTAGGTTGTGAAAATCTGCAGCACAATACCCTGTGCAATCACCTAAAAGGATCAGTAGAAGTGAAATACAGATGTAAATTAAACCATCAATTGGCAGACTACTGCAAAACCATCATTATCTTCTGTCCAAATAGGCATCTACAGGTCTCAAGCCCAGAGCACAGATTCTTCCCCTTCAGCAGAGTAAGTTCCAGCTTATGAAGTACTTTCTTTACCATGAAAAAGCTGCCATTTAATTAGTGTGTCTTTTGAAACTGGAGTACAAGTAGTCACTTCTAGAACATCGTGTAAAGGATGCAGTCTGTCTATCCCTGGTCCAACTGTCTGCTGTTTCTCCCCCTCACTCCCATTCCCTCCGCTTTGCTGACGCTTCAGTATCACTGCCCATCTGTCAGACTCCTGGAGAGAAGTTTCACAAGATGGCAGATCTGGTCTACCAGACACTGCTGCTGGAAAGGGTAGACCCAGTCCATTACCTGCTCACATTTGTACTGCCTTCCTTATGCCATGGTTTGGTACTGTGGGAACCAGTTCGACTCACCAAGCCAGCAGAAACCCAGGTCATTCAGCTTTTGCATTCTTCTGGGTTAATGGTAAGAATCAGCTCATTAAAAGATGTCGGATCACCAGCGAACATGGAGATTAGGGGCAACAGAAATTTCTTTTTGTAGCAGCAACTACTCTATCAATTCAAGCACCCTTTGAAAATTGCGGTCATCTTTCTTCCACACAGCCTTGTACGTACAGCGTGGCTTCCCCAGACTCACCCCCGTCGGTTCATTCTACTGACTCAACCCTTACAGTAAGGTTTTCCTGCTTTGCTGCCCCTATTGACACAAGCGAATCAAATATGTATAAACAAATGTCTACCTACAAACTTAATATATCAAGTACATCAGAAAGGGATAGGTCTCTTAAGATGGAAGTCTCCTGTAAACTTGAGAGACATTACTACAAATTAATGACTTTAAGTATACCACTTTTAACCATGCCAACAAATTCAGAAGATTGACACAACTCTCAGCCTCCCATACGAGGTAGACAGGCAATGAGTATTACATGAACAATCAAAGAATCCACTGGGAAACAGCAAAGCACCACTAAGATGACTTTTCAGTTAATTTTCCTGTCAAAAGCACATAATTCATAATTAAAGCTCCGCTAGATGGCAAGAAGGTTCATGAAAAATTAAGCTAAAAGGTGACAAATATGGAATACTAATAGTTGGTCATTCAGAGAAGTTGAAGAGTCCTAAAAGCAAACTGAAAAAGTATGTTTCAAAAAATGTATCTTTACATACAGATGAACACATACTGAAGAAGACAACTGTAAATTTAACTGAAAGCAGCTAAATGTACAAGAACACGCTGCTGAGGAGTGGGGGGAGAAGTGTAGAATTCAATCAAGTCAAAGAACAGTAGGAAGGATCCGGGATATTCTGTTAGAGGTGTATGATAAATGGTTAACATTTCATAGCAAGTGATTAGAGTATGTTTGAATATGACTCTAAAATGGTAGTGCTTTATGAAAGGGTACTAGCACTTGCAGTTCTGGTTAGACTTCTTGGTTTCTTGACTGCTGACCAACAAGGCACAGAAGTCACTCTCCGTGGGCTACAACAAGCCGCATGTCAAGAGCCTTAGCAACCAAAAAGAGCAATTTTGAGCTCTGTATACCTGCAGTGAGAATCAGCATGTTCAATGCCATTGTGTAGTTAAGCAGCTAATCCCTAAAAAGTCTCTGCTCAGCATGTACGAAATGAGATTTCCAGAAATTTATATTTTGGCCAAGTTTTAGCAGACCTTCACAAATATTTTCACACAGGATTGACAACTGGTGCAAAATCCTTCAGCAAAGTAGAGACACTCCACAAAATACTTGCAGATTTTTTTTATTTTTTTTTATGTAAACAAGAAGAATGGATTTTTCTCCCAACCTTGACTGAGAAGAAACAACTGTTTGTTCTGCAGCTTCCCTCCCTCCTCCCCCTGGCAAAATGAGGCGAAAATTAAAAGCCAGAGCTGGAATTTTCCATATAAGTACTTTACAGTTCAATAAAGTTACAACTAAGTGTTTTATAATAAAAAATGTCAATCAATAATAAAAAATGTCAATCAGCTTTAATTAAAGAAGTGTTGTTCCCACATTATAGGAAGCCTATTCATAACATGCAAGAATTCAAATAACAAAGAATTCAAAATGGAAAAAAACACCCCCCACCCCTCAAAATTTGTCTCCCAGACATCAAAGCAATTAGAGAGGGAAAATTTCTCAACTCTGCTGGAGTACAGGCCAACAATTACTCTCTTCTGGGGTGCACAAGTTGAAAGGCTGGAATTTGGCCCCACTGGATTTCCCAGCATCTCCAGTTCTGTTATTAGCGATTGAATTTGTTTCTCAAGAACACAATTTGCCTCTTTTCAACAGCTGTCCTAATAACAATGGTAAGCGATGCCCCCATGCTTGTAACTCCAGACCTCAGCACTTAGGTTGGCCCCAAGATGAGCTTAGCCAAGGCCCAAGGGGCAGCAGCGACGTGGACACGGGTTCCAGCTTCAGCATTTCCCAGCACACCACCTGAGGGTTCACAGCTCCTCAGATGAGAGGCCACGAGGCTTTCTAACTAGCTATGCCCACCCTTCAGGTGAGCTGTGAAGAGGGAAGGAGACAACTTTAGTGTTAGAGACAGCGTGTGCTTGCTACCAGGCAGGCAGCTTCCTGCACGAGCAAAACCAAGGCCATTTTGCAACCCACATCTCCATCCACGAGGACCAGCTCCCACTTGCGCACCTTCAAACCTAGGTCAGAGGCTTTTCTCTGGGAATGGGAACTGGTCTAAAAGTCAGGCTTTAAGATCCCATAAAGGTTATCTCCCAAAGGGGCAGACATACCAAGCTCGCTTCTCTTTTCCTCAAGAGCTTCATTGTTCTTCACTGTGCTGTTTCAACATGGAGACTGCTTTATTCATGAAACACACATACTGAAAAGGCCACACATATAATTCACCAGCCTTTTATTAACATATTAAAGATTTCAGAAGTTGTGGGACACCACTGTACCGACAGCTTCTAAGAAGACAGAACAACCAAATGAAATACAGAAGTGCTTTCAGAAACAACAATAAAGAAACAGAAGATGTGAAGGATAAGGAGCTTTTTTTGTGAATACATTTTTAAGACAAGGGGATTTTGCTTTACAACAGAAAAACACTGCAGCTCAGTGGTTTGCCTGAGGACTTTTTTTTTTTTTTTTGGAAATCAAAACACACTCTTAGCAAGACTTCCTGAATAACTAAGAAATGGACAAAAAAGTTCCAAGAAAAATTAGATTAATGTTAAGATTCTTCTCCTTAACATACATCATCACCTATAATAAAATAAACAGTAGTTTATGTTTCCATAAAAAAGACTAAATTTTTTTTTCTAAAAAGCAGAAAAAGATATAGTACAATTACACTTCCATTTTCAGTGAAAAATCATGCTGCATCTGAAGTAGAACAAGAAAGAAGTAACAGAGGCAGATGTTCACTTTATACATATTAATGTGAAGTCTTCTGTTACTCTAATGAAACTATTTTTAAATGCTTTTCTCTATACCTATGGAATTTCAAAACAAGCTCTAGCATATCATAACAACTTCCAGTTCTTTCATCTTCTACCAATGTATTTTAAGAACATAAAAAAAAAGTCTTGGACACACATCAAGGGAAAAAAATAAAATAAAAAATTAACTCAAATGCCTACTTTTCTGAAAGAGATAGAAGATAAAGTCTTTAATCTCTTGTGGTCAGAGAGACAGTTCATTTACAAGTATAACTGAATACATACCAAAATTTCACCTACTACTTGTGTTTTCAACACCTGTTACAGCTAATATTTAGTACTTCCTTAGATTTCACTTTAGTTATTCCCGTGGATTCTTATTTTCGCTTTGCTTTTTAATATATGTGACAGAACAAAAATGGTTAAGGTACTTTTTTTTTTCTTTCCCTAATAACAAAAGGAAATAAAGCAGCTTTCTAATTAACTACTATATTGCTATTATCACTTGAATGAAAAATCCACAACAGGATGAGGAAGGATCAAACATAATTATAAAATCATCAATAAAGTACATAAATATCCCCCTTAATTCAAGATGTACACGATAAACAGGTGAGTTCCTAACACACACAGAGTGAACTATGTATGACATAAAGCATGTTACACTTCCAAAAAGTATTACAGGTATTTATTTACCTTTGTTGCAAGTTGTGATACTGAAGACGGAACTTCATCATGAAGAAACTGGTCTTTATTCTCAAAAAAAAAAAGAAAAGGGGGGGGAAAAAAGATAAAAAAAAGAAAGGCCCACAGTTAGTTTCAGCTGGACAATCAGCAGTAACATATTTTATAGTATTCGTGAATGCTTTTATTCTATTCAACCCATTGTAATAGAAAATTGACAAAATATGATTGCAATGCAGAACAAAGCAAAGACCACTACTAACATACAAAACGTTATCAAACCTCCATCTAGAATGATGAAAAATGCTGTACCAGAAGTAAAAACGCAGAATCAAACCCCTACAAAACCAAAGAAAAATAAAAATAAAATGCCCAAAGGAGAGCTCAAATATACCCTCATACAATAATGATTTCCACACAATTAACATTTAAAATTTTAATTTGAATCTTACATTACGAGTTGTGTCTATATATTTTGGATCTACATTCAGCTATGAACACTGTCATAGGTGGTGGTCTATGCAGTGCCTATAGGCTGGAGTGGGGCATGTTCTAAGACATTTCACATTAAAAAGCATTACATTTCCTTAACTAACAGGCAAACCTTTGCCCACATTCCTTTCTCCTCAATTTTTAACTCAAGATTTCTGAACAAAACCAGAGTACTGAAGATGGCACTGAAGGCAATTCAATTAGGCAACGCTTCTGTCCATTTCTGAATTGCATTGGTATCTCAGCACACTGAAGCCATCATACTATCAACAGCTTCCTCAAGACAGGACAAGATCAGTACCAGGAATACTTTATGGGCCAAAGAAAGATATGTGGGGCACAGTATACAGGAATTACATGATTTTCAATATTTTCAGTTTGTGTTTTAATGAGAAGTTTTTTTCTACATATATATATATATGCAAATAGTCCCCAAGTACAGAATAAGAACAGCAATCTATAACTTAAATTATTTAACTGCAATTCCAAAGAAAACTGACAAAAATTACAACAGAACAGTTTGTGGAAAGCATCTTTGAAGTGACAGTTCCCCAGAATCCCCTGCAGTTACTTCTGTCCATTTTTTTTCTTACATCAGCCTAATACTGCTTCAAAAACCAAATCTGAGCAACTCCCTTCTTTTCAACTAAGCGAATGCTAAGGAGTTGATATGCTCAGTGTTTTTAAGGTAACTCCGTATAAACAAAAGCACAGACCTCTGCACGCACACATGCCAAGACACACAAAACGCCCAGCTCCATGACCGCGGTCACTTTGCATCTTCAGCATTGGGCAGAGGTGAGGCAGCCTGCAGGAGAAGCAGCAGCTATTTCTTGTCATGCCCAGATCCATCAGCTTCCTCTCTGAGGGACCACTTTCAGATCCCACGTGATTTTTTTTATGATATTAGGCAATAGTTCATATTATCCAAGGGACAAGGATGGCGTCGGGAGCATTTCTAGAAGCAGCACAAAGACTGTCACACTACAGCTCAGCAGTAACTCTACACTGGAAATCACGATCTGCAGACAGATAGCTTGACTTGTTGGGGCAGAACACAAAGTCAGGAACTCCTATAATCATCCAAAATGAGAATATTGCTTCCCGGAGACCTCACCAAGTTATTTAACTTCTGGATTTCAGCCAGCTGTCTTTGACACAGGAAGGTATTATTGTAGACGGGATACCAAACATGACAAAGTTCACATCTGTGCACAACTCTAAAATTAAACTACTTTTTTTTTTTTTTTTTTAATTTAAAAAGCAAATCACTGGGTCATTGGCAATGTTTTAACAGGAAATGCCGCCAAAAAAATGCAAAAGTTTTCTCGGTTCTCCTTAACACTGTCACCTCCCATTCTTTTGGATAAGGTCACAAACACGTCCTTAACGTGACGGTATCTCTGCTCCGGCACAGGGTTAAGAGCTAGAGAATATTTCATCTCATTTGTCCAAATTTTTACCAAAAAGAATAGAAAAGCCTCCATGAAATGGTAAGAGGAAAAATGATTTCAGACATCCAGAGCTGGCAGAGCTGCCAGCTGCAACAAGCACAAACCCCATCTCCAGAACAGACACGTTCGCACCTTCCAGAGGAAGGACACCTCACTTCCACTCGTCCAGCTCTGCCAACACCTTAGGAATGATTTTCAAAACATGACATGAGCATGGAGAAAAGATGGAAGTGTGAAGGTACACAGCCTCCAGCAAGCCAGAGCATGAGGAAACACAAGTGTGAAGCAGCTTCCACAGCAAGCACCTCGTGGGGCTAGGAAGGCACCGTAAAACTGGAACGTCACCTCTGAGAAAAGTTGTAATTCACAATAAACAGTTGAAAATAAAAAAGTAGCAACCTTTTTGTGCAAGTGTGAGAGCTAGGGCTGTGTGTGTCTGTTAATACATCTGTGTGTTACTGCTCGTGGGCACGCAACGCGCCTCTTCTGTGGGCTGAGGCAGGAGCTGACAGCAGCGGCACGCACGCACGGCAGAGCTGTGTGTCGGAGGACAACACCAAGTTAAACGATATGAAAGAGACAAAAAGATATGAAAACCTCAAGAAAACAACTGGCGAGGATCAACTGCCTAAAATACATGTCTCAGGGGCGGAAGACCTATCAAGAGGCCAGGGACCCCTGCAGAAGGTTGGGATCTTTTCAGACCCCTTGCCTAGGGGAAGAGTTGGCCAACTGGTGCGCATCTGACGTCCATCCGTACGTCCCACGTGCTCGCAGTAACTCGCAACTGAAACCAATCGAGTTTCAATCAACCAGCGCCAGTAGGTTTGAATTTAACCATCTCAGAGAGACGTGACTTCTACACGTTTTCTGGAAGACCTCTGGCTAGGGAGAGCAGAGGGAAGCATGGCAAGAAGAAAGCGTGGTGGGAGCACCAGCACGTTGGGAGACAGCCACAGCACATGCTGACTTGTGTGGCTTCATTTAATTTTCCTTTTTTCTTTTTTTTCCCCCCCCTCCCCTAAGGGGAGGACTGAATGTACAGGTATTTGTAAAGAGTGAAGATCAGCTTGCTTTATGGCACTGCATAATGAACACTGACCCTGTGAACATTTACAAGCTACCCCAGCGTGTTTTAGTCTAAGTGGTTTACAATTATGACCATTCATTTTCTACCTTAACTTAAAAGAAAGACGTGGACTACATTATAGCGTGTGGTAATGAAACAGGCAACTTAATGCTAAGGCGAGTGGGAAATGCTGATCAACTTGAACAGCCTTCCAGTTCTGGCACGGGAAGGCTGGTATGCACAGCGTGTTTTCCTAAGGAAACAAGCGCCCTTTTGTTGGACATGCTGCAAACCATAAGGTACTCAAGGGATTAATTCAACTAGCACACAAACCTTTTTGTACAGAGATCAAAATCGTAATCTACTTCCCTCAGCTTCCTTTGTGGTAAAGTAATTAATTAGTCTCTTTAGATCGTTCGCTTTAATAACTCAGTCCGAGATGAGAAACGCTGGACATCGAATAGTTAAGGCAAATAATAGCATCACCTCACCCTGCATGCCCTTCTCTTGCTCTAGCACATGAAAAGGCACATTATCGATTTTCTTTACCCAGTTGTGGAGCCTCCCTACCATACACATACTAGTCGTCAAAGCTGAAGGCACGTAAGGATAAACAAGCCATTATTTTAAAAGTCGGTCTTTTTGGTGCAAATTATTGCCCTCCTACTGACCTGCTACATCCCCACGCCTACCACCACATCTCATCAAGTACCAAGTGTAATTTAAAGGCCAGGTTATCGTGCCCATAAGTGCAAATTAGAGTATGAACCACAAATGTACAGCTTAAGTGGAAAAACAAAACAAAACAAAACGCAAGCACCACCTGAAGAGATACGTGCCGGAGCAGAATTTAACCCAACTCCCAGTATTCCACAACCCCCAAAGCAGTTCAGCAATAGGAGACGGCGAAGAAGCAAAAAACAAAAAATCACCCAGGAGATCACACACCTGAAAGTTAACCTCTGAAGCTGGAAAGATTCCCAAAGCACTGACTACAAACCAAGAGGAGAACAGCTTTGTAGACGTGCCCAGCCAGAGACGGCGGGCTCATGCTGAGAGAAGCGGATCACAGCACCAGATCGCTATCTCAAACTGCAGCTAACAAAAGCACCAGTTTCCTTGGGCTGGGGCACCACTTTGCTGCAACATCAAATGAAACAGAGACTAAAGCAGGTTATTAATGCCAAAGTTGCTCCGCTTATCTAATGTGGGATCTGAATCAAAACCAATGCAAATTGCTCTCCGGCGTAGGTAAGGAGGAAGTTATCAGCAGATAACTGTGGTGTTGGGACGCGTTTTCTCTGCTGTGCATAAACACACCTGGAAAATTCAGTGTGTGGATACCCGCTTTCCACCCAGTAATGAAACTGAAGCAACCGTGATCATGTTTAGACGGACGGAAAAGCAGCTATGCTATTTTCTATGTACTCTTAACACAGCTGAGGGATAAAACTGCACTGTTTTAAAACTGAATCCGATAGAACTGAACCCAAACGCTCACCCAACACCAAACGTGCCCTCCGAGGAAGCGAGGTTTGCAGGCTGGGCAGCTGGAGGATGCACTCCTCGGTCACGCACAGCTTTCTTTCACACAAGGCAGCGTGTTCCCAACTCCCATGCCGAACCGTGCATTTCCTCTGCTCCTTTCTAGCAGAGCAAGTCTAGATTAAGATCGAGACCGCTTCATTAGTGCTGTCCGTATTTCATCTGCTGCTACATCTCACTCTTCCATTTCTGTGTCCCCAAAGCAAGCGAATGAACCAAACCAACCATCTGGGCAGCTGGTGCAAACTGAAAATTAATATCACCAAAGAAAAATCTTAAACCAGGCATTTCTCAAGAACTCCTTGATATTTTAAACTGTTTTATCTCCTCTCTGCAGAACACGTTGGTGCTCCCAACAGCTCACCAAACTTAGAAAAGCTCCCCCATTACAACAGCCACCAGCCTCAACGCCACTGTGGCTGATGGCGACAGTGACTCCCACCCCGCGAGCCTCCTCCACCACTCGGGGGCAAAATGGAAAGTAATTCGTCCACAAAGAAAACATCAAAACTAAGCCTGTTAAAGAAGTATACCTTCAGCTGTTAATTCACTGCTCCTTGTTCCACGCCACTGACTTTAAGAGGTCCGGGTGACTATTTCGGATACGGCAGACATCCCATCCAACGTGTCCTAAGATGCTTTCTTCCCCCTGGTCCCAGCCTGCTGTAATGAACTATTATCCTCCACATTGACTGGGAGATGAAAAACAGATTTCCTATCTTTTCACCTTTTAAATTACTATTAAAACCGCAAGAATCCAAACAAAGATGATGTCTTCTCCTTCAGCATCCACAGCTGTCAAAAGCTTGTTTAGCATTTTCACAAACCGTTTCATTCAACCATTTATTCCTCAGTTATTGCTTTGCATTCCTTCACATTTTAAAACAGAATATCTAGATTATTTCCATATTTTTTCCTGTCAATTGATACAAATGGCAAGAGTTACTGGAGAAGATTGATTTCCAAATGTAAGTATTTACATAAGAATACTTTTGTAGTTGTGCATTTTATCAGCATTACAAAAAGAAATATTAGAGCAGCAGATGCCTGTGCTCGGTGTTTTTACATCAATGCAGGAGGTTATTCCATTAGCTGTTCACATTATCGTGTATCTCCGTAATAAGTCATTATAATACATCTTACTCAGACTTTGCTTCTCATAACAGTTTTGGAAGGATGTCATTAAACACCTTAAAAGTAATTCAAAAAACTGAGCTCATTAAGAATTTACTTTTGCCCCACTTTAAATATTAAAAATGTGCTTCAAGAACTGCAAACAACTGTATTAAGACAGAAATGACGTGAGTGTCAAAGCCGAAATGAAGAAGGTCAGATAATCAATTTGACTCGAATTGCCGCAACGATTTGAATATTCCAATGAAGTTTTCCATTTTAATGATGTTTCTGACTGGAAATTTCTCTGACAGTCATTTTTTTAACAGTTTGTCCATACCAGGATTTCGTATTTGCTGTTTTCTGATCCAGAAAACGGACCAACCGGTGGTAGCTCAAAAGACATTATCTGACATACAATTTTTTTTATTCAGTCACGCATGGCATTTGCAATTAAATTACACATCCCCCCAGAAAAAGCTCTTGCATGAGTAATGGCAGTATTTCCATAGTATAGCTTCTGCAAAACAGGTTGAAGGCTTTATTTTTGGTTATACCGCAAAGACACTGCTTCCCTCTGAGATGCTGCCTTCCTCTCCGCTTGGAGAAATGGAAAATCTCCATCACCTCTGCTGGCAACGCCACAGCCCCGGCCCTGTGCAGCCTGACAAAACACTTCTAGTAAGGCAAGGGAAGAAACTGTAGCCTTGTTTTACTGGTAAAGATTGAAGTGCATCAATTCTTTCTCAGGAAGAACGGTACTTTAGTTTGTTTGTACGTTAATGGCACACGACCCCCGCACCTCCAGGAAAGCATGGCTTTAGCAACCTTGCAAAGCCATGTGAAGATACAGCAAACAGCTTCGGGATGGTGGATCTCCAGAAACAACGTGGAGGAGCAGACCGTGGCCGAAGGGGATAGATAATTCTGCGCCAGGCTCGCAGGGGCGCAGACAGACCGGGTGACGACAAACTGAGGCTGTCACGGCTGGTAAGGCAGAACCGGCACGAGGAAAGATACAGCAAGTGGTAAAAGTGCCAAATGGGCGAGAGGAAGGGGACGCGCTAAGAAAACCCTTGAAAGCACGGCCAGAAATCTGAACGTGAATGTCCTGAGACGAAGGGAGGCCAGCTGAAGAAACTGAAGCAGGAGGATGAGGATGATGGCAGCTTGATGCCGTGAGCGGCAGCATGAGTATCAGCGATGGGACTTACATGAACTGGGGGACAGGGGAAATGCAGCAGAGGTATTAGGGGCTGAAGGGGAAGTAATCACCATCAGGATGGGAAGTGGGGGTCTGTGCAAGAATTTCAGCTGTCTAGACAGAAAGAAAAATAATAGCAATTAAAAAAAAAAAAAGCTGACCTGGACTATACAGAGGAAGCAGCGGTAAAGTATTGGGCACGAATTCTCTTTTGAGCAATGGATGTAAACCACAGACAGCCTTCAGCTTACAGGCTTCGCTGAGAGAAAAGGAGGGACACTGACGTTGCCTGCAGCAGGAGGCCACCAGAAAATGGGTGCCTTGGAGGACTTCTGGCAGCATGAATAGACACGGGGCAGGAGGCGAGAAGCAGCAGCCCTGAGCAGGGTCAGTGGTGTGAGGCTGATGGGAGAAATCAGAAAGTGAGGTACCTCAGAACTGGAAAAAAATAAATAGAAAAGAGAACCCAAAGCCCCACAGGACACTGCCAGCTCCGCAGGGCTCCATGACGGCCATGAGAAAGATGAAGGATCCAGTCAAGAAGCTGCTGAAGGATGAATGCGACCAGGAGGAGGAAAAGCAAGAAAGGCTGGCCAAGGGAGAGCCTTCGCTGCCGGGCCCACATTCTAATGTTCAAGAATGATGACAGAATACAGGTGATGGATGTCAGCCAGGAAAATGTCACCGAAATGTCACAAGAACAACTCTGATGAAAAGAAAAAGCAGGCTAGCATAGAAGAGAACGTATAAAGGAATTAAAAGAGTACTGCAGGCAAAGCCTGAGATGCATTTAAAAGGTTAGGAAGCGAAGGGAAGACATTGGCTGGATTAACATTTACTACTTTTTTAATTAAAAAACAAACACTGCCATCACCACCACCACCACCACCCCTTATTCAGTGCTCTAGCAGACCCCACGAAACGCTGCGCAGCTCCCACCCATTCCTCCGGGGCCCGTCTGAGTTCGCCTCAGCCCGAGATGAAAGCTGGTACTAAAACCGTACGGAGCCTCAAACGCCTTAATTAAAACAGATAACTAAAGATCTGCATACCCAGCTTTGAGACATCCCCCGAGCAAGTCTAAACAAAACTCAGCATCAAACGCGTCTTCGCACATATTCCCTTTGAATATGACCAAAAATACAATCGGAGGAGAGGGGGTCAAGGCTAAGGATCCGAAACATTTCACAGGAAAGGCAACACTGCCAAAAACCACAGGCAGTTTAGCCTGATACCCACCTGCCACCCTCACACACAGATATTTTCTACAGCTGGGCACCATTTTACGTAAGAGTTGCATGGGGTATCGACACATCATTGACATCTCCGAGGGCTGATTAGATTACAGCAGGCTTTAATCAAGGAGAACTCAGCAGGACTGCCAAAACATCGCCTTGCAGAAGTCACAACCAAACATTTTTCCCATTCCAGAAATACAGCTACAGTTCGAAACATAATGAGCATACTCCAAACTGGATGCAAGTTTGGCATGCATCACCGCAAGTTCCAAGCGTATTTTGGGAGAGAAACACAAGAGCCACATTAATTTCATTTTATACACGTGTACTATTTACATGTATTAAGTTGCCTTCTTGCATTAATTGTAACTCTAGCCAATAAAGAACCTTCACCGCATAAACGTAAAATATTTATGCTCGGGAGCATAAATTAAATTTAACTTCTATGATTCAGTCTAAAACTGTTTGATCTAAGAAAAAATATACAATTCACACACTCATGTGCACAAGTACAGTTTCAGAACTCACTTGTCTTTCTTATCTCAGGAAGCAGCTTACTATTTTAAAGAAGCGTTAACAATTCAATACACTTCAATGTATGCAGAAACTCCTGCTGAAAAGTGGCTAAAGGCTGACAGTTCCCTCCCACTGCAATTTTCATCTTCTGAAATTTGTTTTTGTTCTCCCCTGGAACAAAATCAAACCGCTCTGTACTCCAAAAACCCAGAACCATCAAAACTTCTGGTTTTAGATAAATACTAAGCTTTCCTATTTAAGAAAGTGAGCTTACAAACTTCTACAAGTTCAAATGTCTGCTTGAGTAAGCCCAGACCAGCCTTCCATATCTAAATACGATTACTAAAATTTCTGTGCAGCAACAAAGTTTGTTGTTTTTTCAGTTTCTGTAGCCTAAATCTCTGTTGATGTCTGCCACTGCAATGTCCTAATTATGAGGTTGTACAGAGAGAACTCCTTCACTCTTCCTCAGCTTTGAGCAAACAGCATACAGCAGCATAAATCAGTCACAACGTGATGATGACAATTAGTCTTCTGCTTTACCAAATGACAGATCAGAACAGAACCTAGAGGAAATGAAATCAAGCAGTAAACTTCTGCCCAAAATCTAATGCTGGGCCTTCTTAATTCACTAAAAAGCACTCCAGCGAATTATTTAGAGCTTGCCCTAGAGACAGAAAACCGGGGAAGCCCTGGTTGCTTTCCTCCTTGATGAGGAAATCCTTCATTCATAGCTCGGGCAGGCTGTGCCACCACAACTTCAGCAGGGCAGAGGGGGCTGAGAGTTTCTCCTGCAGGGCTACGGCAGCAGACCGTGGCATCACGACTGTCCCCCAGGGCACAGCCCTAAGCAATGCACAGCCCATGGCTGAATCTCCCTGCACTCTGCTGCGTCCCACTCCCTTGTGGGATCTGGGAGCAAAACCAGGTCCTGATGAAATGTCAAAAACTGCAAAGACCCATGAACCAGCTACAAGCTGAGCAAGTACGTTACCTTACTTTCCCCTTGAGACCCAAGCCGTGTTTTAGAAATACTGTACCTACATCCGACCTAGATGTTGCCTTTGGTAGATCAACAAGAATTAAAATGTTAATCAGGTGATCCTGGTTTTCCATATAGTCCAACATGCCTTAAAGTTTATTTAAACTCTACAATAACTACTTAAAAAAAAAAATTTAATTCTGAATTTAAAAATGAAGCAGACTTGACTCAGACAAAACAACTAATAGCTTATGGTCTTCATGACAGCTTCTGGGCTAATCTAGGCTACAGCCTTGCTAACTTTCCTGAATCATTTGTCTTCAAGAATATTTCATTTAGTGCCTGGGAATGATTTATTTTCCACTGCCACCTCCTACACCAAAAAAAGCATCTTTTATTTCAGAGCCATTGGGAGCAGACACTGCTGGGAGGAGGAATGGAGTTTTATGAAAATTGATGAAAACTCAAACCTTTTGGACGAGAAATGATTGCCATTATAGTTTGAGACCTCCTGCTAATGAAGGAGAAGTCCATGCTGGTGAAGACAACAGGACAGGGCAAAATCAAACAAACCCCAAACAAGCCTCTGTTGCTAAAGCTGAGGACAAAATAATGGCAGAATTGTCAGGATGAAAGGCTGAAGAATCACCTGCTGATTTGGGGGAGCTAAGGTCAGCAGCCTCAGAGGGGTTTGGGGGTATTTGTGCGTGCAGAAGAGAAGCAGCGAGTAGTCCAGGGGATTCCCTGGAAGCATTTGGTTGGCTTTGGTGGAGGAGACAAGGAGGCAGGAGGTAAGCAAGCCCAGGAGGGCTGTGGACAGCAAACCAGCAGCTTAGTGAAAGCAGGGGAAGTTTGCAAATATCTGAGGATAGGAACCACGGAAGGAGTGAGGGGAAATGTGCGATGAGAGGCTGCAGGAGACAAATGGGGCCACCTCCAACCCCACAGCCCCCTTCACCCCTTGAAGGGATCTCTGAAATGAGTCTCTGAAATGAAACTCCTCCTGCTACAGGAGATCCTGTTTGTCTACGTGCATTTTCACAGCTGCTGTCAAACAGGCAGCAAGGGACAGGGCTCCTGTGGCCACAGCGCAGGAGAGAGGCCGAGGCTGGGCAGCAGCGGGGCTCACACAGCTGATGGGGGCTTCTGAGGGAGTAACTGCTGGAAATGGGGGAGGCTGCTCCTCACTGGCAGCCAGCACCCCGAAACTCGGGCAGAGGATGGCTGTGCAGGTTCCCTCCAGCTCTCCCAGCAAGGCAGGGCCCAGGGTGGGTTTCCACAGACCCCAGCCCTGGGACGTGCCCGGGGCCAGCCCGGTGCCGACATACAGCCGGTCCTGCCAGAGGGCTGAACCCGCCGGCTTAACGCTGGGTGCTGGCTGGATGCTTCCACGTAAGCTCACGGCCAGCGAAGGGCACCCGGCGGCTCCCACCCGCAGCTACACCCCCAAAAAACGCCGCCCCTGCCCCAAACTTCGCCGCACGCACCTGCAAAGCCGGGACCCGGCCGGGGCGGTGCCAGCCCAGGGCCCGGCGGGGGAAAACTGATTACTCATGTGGCCGGAGGGCCGGGCAGCGCGGGGCTCCGAGACCCCAAACCCGTCCCCGTCCCCGTCCCCGTCCCGGTCCCGGTCCCCTACCTGCGGGGCCGCGAAGGCGGCGGCGGGCGGGGGCGGCGGCGGGGGTCCGCGGGGCCGCGCCTCGTCCTCCTCGGGGGAGTCGTCCAGGAGAACTTTGCTGCTCTTGTTCAGCTTCCACATGGCGGGCGAGGGAGGGGAGGCGGCCGGCCGAGGAGGGGAAGGGGTGAGCCGGGAGGTGGCTCCGGGCCCGGCCGCGCTGTCAGCCCCGGGGCCGGAGGAGGAGCGCTGCCTGCCGGGGCCCGGAGCCCGGAGCCCGCCCCCAGCCCCGGCCTGGCCCCGGCCCCTCCCGGCGGCCGGAGGGAGGGGAGGGGACGGGAGCGCCCCGCCGTGCCCCGCCGTGCCCCGCCGCCCCTCCTCACCTGCCGCCTCTCCCCGCCGCCGCTGCCATGTTGGCGGAGGGAGGATGGCGGACGGCGAAGGAGGGAGCCGAGCGGGGCTCTGCCGTCGCCGCGGTAACCGGGCCCGGACAGCGCCGGGAGAGCGCGGCCGAGGGGGCACGGCCGGCTCCTGGCCCCCCGCACCGGGCCGGAGAGGGACCCGGGGGGGGACGGGGGACGGGAACACGCCGAGGTGGCGGGGCCGGGCCCGGATGCTCCCGTCTTCCTCCCACGGCAGTCACCCTGCACCCACCTGCCCCATCTCACTGCCCCACAGCAGTTACCCTACACCTGCCTACCCCACAGCACTGACCCTGTACCCCTACCTGCCCCATCTCACTACCCCACAGCACTGACCCTACACCTACCTGCCCCATCTTGCTGCCCCACAGCACCAACCCTATACCCCTACCTGCCCCATCTCGCTGCCCTACCGCAGTGACCCTATACCCCTACCTGCCCCATCTCGCTGCCCTACCGCAGTGACCCTATACCCCTACCTGTCCAATCTTGCTGCCTCACCAGTGACCCTACACACCCACCCACCCCACCTCGCTGCCCCACAACTGCTGCTCCCCTCAGAGCAGGCGAGGCTGGTGCACCCGGCCCCAGGCCCAGTAGCTCCCAGTTTGGTGTCCGGATGGCCCAGTGTGGATGTAGCGCCCTAGGCACCAGCTGCTACTTCTGACGGTTCTTGTTTTGTTTTTAAACAGACAAGGTGGCATTACTCTGTAAAAATCCCCGCCCAGGCACTCGTTTTTCCATTATTCCGAACTCCGAGTTAGGGTCAGGCCATTCCTTTTTTTCTGCTTGCTTGATGTTACTCCCAAGTTTTCCAGCGAAAGGCCGTAACCCTCATGCACTCCTCATGCATCACGGAAAGACGTGCAGGTCTTTCCTTGACTGCCTGAGCTTTCTGGGGGCAAAACGGCAGCAATTAGGCAACAGCAGTGCTTCACCTAGCGCATTTTTGGCTGCAATGTGCTCCTACCTGCTCAGCTGGAAAAGGGCTGACCTCAGGTGGAATGCCAGCTCTGCATGCTCGGCGTGCATAAGGGACATTGCTTCAGCTTCATGCCGGTGCTATACAAAGACCCACAAAGTCAAAGTTTGCAAATCAATAAAATAACACTCTCATAGAACTTCCTTATCCTGTACAACTGGCACTGTAACTTCAGAGGCATCATCCTCGATCATTGCAAAAATGAGATCGTAGTACTGATTAAAGATTTCTGTAATGACTGAGGAATGCCATATAGGTAACTCTATTACCTAACCACACAAAAGGCATGTGCTTCCCTTGAACCTGAAGTCACAGAATTTATACCAGCACAGCTCTAGCCCTCCTGCCTGAAAATAAACTTAGCAAAATTATATTTGCATGCAGAAAGCAAACATACCAATGTTGGAAGGATGGGAAAAGCCTTTAGTTTTACAATAGTTTTCTAAAAATCTTTATCTCATTTTCAGTCCCTTCTCTTGCAAGACTAAAAGCTATTAAAAATGAAGCCCAGATTTCCATTTTCCATCTTGCATTAATATTAACCAAATCACAAGAGGGTAGGAGACGAAACACATTCTCAGTTATTAAAGACAGATCAGGCTTAGCATGAGTTTCCTCTAGAAGGCCAGGTCAATTTATAACTAGTTCTTTATCTTCTAACTCCTTGTTTTATAAATTTATAAACAAAAATGTCAAGTAGGCAGGGCTCCGTGTTTCTAATTTACATTGACTCATATTGGGGTAACTTTAAGTAGTGAAGTATTTCCTTTCATTTCAATTCTGTATTTATACTCTTAAAAAAATCGAATAAGTTATCAGTCACCACGTGACCCTAATATTTTAATCCATTGCCTTCCTTATGCTATTTTTCTTACCCTTATCTGAATCATCAGCTCTACCATTAAGCTTAAATCCCACAAATACTTATGGCTGTGCTCAGTTTTGGTCTCATGAAGAAATCCACTCAGCTTTCCCAATACAACTATGCACACAAATAAAATTAACTGCATGCCTTTTGGGGGGTCTTTTTTTAGTTTTCTTAAGGTTTTGTGTTTGTTTGTTTGTGTAATTCTTATGTTTTCTCTTAAGCTTTTGGACATTGGTATGAAATCCTGGCTTTAACTGAGTCACTGAAAATAGGTCCAACTGACTTCAGAGAGCGAGCATCAGTCCAGATTTTCTGTTTCTGTGAGACCCCAAGGCATGGCTGAGCACTAAAATGTTCTTCTAAACAGAATATTTTTTTCTGCTGATTTGTTCTACAGACTTTGTGCTTACAAATTTATTATTTCCTTTGAAAACTAATTACGCACATCTAACCAAATTTTCCAGAGTATGAAGATGACATCCACAGAACTGCCCGAGATGAAAAGGAAAACAAAACACTTAAATATGAAGTTTCTTCCTCTAAGCATCTAGACTGTGATGTTTTTGTAAGTGCTGTGGAGGGGAAGTCTCTGAAATCCTCTTTGAGAATCTTATTGGATGGTATTTAAAATGTTACGAACATCTTTGTAAATATCATTATGAGGAAAAATGGATGATTTTGCCTCTGAGCTCTCATCCCATCTTCCTTAAGGGAAACACACAAACAAAACAGGAAAAAAAATAAGGAGGGACGTAATAGAAAATACAACCTTTGTCTCTGACTCTCATTGAAGACTGAGCTGTTTTGAAAGCAAAGCCAGACAACATGTCTTTAGCAACCACTTCATCACCTGGCAAAACATTTTGCTACCAGAATAGTTGTTTCTCCTGTGCTCTTTTCATCCAGGCTCCCACCCAGCAGAGGACAGGGTTGCTTTGGCAGACTGAACCAGACTTTAAGGAGACAGAAACCAAAATGGGAAAGGTAAGAAAGAGCAATAGAGAGGTGACCTGCTGTGCCATACCATGGCAAGCAACTGCATGACACTTGGCAACTTCAGTGTACTTCAGTGACTCCAGGCTGCAGGCTGCCTGTGCTCCATCCATGGTTTCAGGAGCTCCTTCTACCTCAAGATCTCCCAGGGCTTGCCTTTTAAATCCCTGCTACTACTCATAGCACATCTCATTCATCTATGAGACCCACGTGCAGGGTCTATCACTCTTCATTTGGCAAGCTAATCCAGACTGTGGCTCCCAGTCCTGAAAAGCGTGCAAGCCGAGAGAAAGTGAACATAGCTGCAGTTCTGCTGCTCTAGAGAAGAAGCAGAAAGAAGCCCAGGGATGGCGAGCCATGTTGCATCAGAGACGACAAATCCCCCGCTGGTGCCACCACCAGCAACTTTGACACTCAGAGGGTTTAAGCAAACTGTTGGAGACGTGCATTTGCCACCGAGATAAGGCTCACCACTTCCCAGCAATGTTGGGCACGCATTAGGAACATCCTCTTCCTCCAGCAGCGGCCTGTACTTGGCCATTTTGTGGTGAGAGCCGTCTTCATGGCTCCCTGCCAGGACGTAGCACAGGCTCTAGAGTAGCCACATAACCTTTCCTGGATTCCTACCCCAGGTTAGAAACAAGGGGTTTTCACTTTCTGGAAGGTGGTAGTGCCAGAGCCCTAGGGTGGAATTAATCTCATGAAATTTTGAACAACTAGATGTGTATTCGCACTCATTCTCTCTTTCCAATCAATGTAGAGAAATACTCTGTGGTTTTGCCTTTTTCATCATACCTTACCCAACTGCTTACTGTAGGCACCTAACTATAATCATAGCAAAGCTCATAAAAATAAGCAATGCCTGTGTTACCTGCTCAAAGCTGTAGAAGGGGAGGCGACTTCAGTGACTAGCAGTAAAGGAGTTCAGGGATGGTAAGGTTTTTCTTCTTCATGTTTTCCCCCCATACACTTTCTAGTGGTTCCCTAGCAATATTTTAAACTGAAACATATGTAATATGTATGAGAGAATACATATTGTGTGATATGATACGCAGTTTTTATGACTGTGAATTCTGAATGACTACAGTACATGAGTTCTGCAAGTCATCAGAGTGTGCAAATAAAATATTTATGTTTCACCCTCCTATACACAGATATTTGTCACATTTATGGCAGAAAAGCTGTTCTAGAGCAGTGCGAAGAAGGTTGCATTTTAACTTTTTCGGAACTTAATTATATAATTCCTGATTAAAACAAGTTGTAAAATATAGGCCAGAAAAAAAAAAAAAGAAAGAAAAGGAAAAAAAAAAGTCTAAGCTTATTTTCTACACTCTTAAATAACTATTTTAAGCCTTTCCAACATGAAAGTGAGGTCCAACCCTTTAAGGCAAAAGAAATCTTCTGTCTCTAACCAAACTCAGTTCTTATTGATAGAAATAAGGCTTTGAAACTAAAATGATCTGATTTAAAATAGTGAAATGTATCAGAAAGCTTTTTGTGGCTTGGCATATTACTTATTCAGTGTGTCCCTTTGTCCAAAGAAAATGTGTGAGGAATAAAAGCAAATGCTTCTGAAAGATCCACTTATTAAAAAAATTGACAGCTGGCTGAATTGACTGGAAGTCAGTTCAAGAAATACCAGAAGTTTTAGAGGAAGCAAGTTTAGTGCATGGAAATGCATACTAAATTAATTTATACTCTGTCATTGCAATTTATTATAGAGATTTTATGTCCCCAGGGATGACATAGCAAAAATAGAAGAAGACCAGAACTGATGACAAAGATTGTTAGACATGGAAAAACATTCTTATGAAGATAGATAAATACTATATTTTAAAACAGAAATAAATAAGAGGAAATGGAATAAATGCAAAGAGACAAATACTGACAAACTACTGAAATAGAATTGCCTTTTCTCACCAGACATATATGAGGAAACATCCATTTAATCAAAAGATAATAAATTTATAACTGACAAAAGGAAACATATTTTTCAACCGTGTAATTTGCACGCTGTGTGAACTCATTTCCAAAGAATGTCATTGAAGTAGGATTCCAGAAACAGGAAGTTTATGAGGATAACAAGAACATCAGGTAACACAAGTAGAAACCAAAAAAGCCTCAGATTTCAGGGAATATGCTAGTTTTCAGAAGCTAGATGTTAATACGAATGTTATAAGAATGTATTCCACTATTTTCTACTGCAGGATTTCTTGCTGTAATGTACATCAAATTGGCAGTAACCTCTACTGGAAATAGGAAATTAGACTGATAAAGCAGATGACTACCTGACCTCTCTGTTGTTACGTACCTTTTCCTTTCTACACATCCTTTTAAACAAACCTTTCTGGGCATAAAAGGGTTAAGATGCAGTGACCTGAATTAGTACTGTTCTCTGCAGTACCTGCACTGGATAGAAACTGCGCTCAGAAGATTGCAAGTGCTAAGATTTCGTTGTCTGCGGGAAACAAATGTCAGAATCTTAAGTGGGTGCAGTTCATTTTTCTGCGGTATGGTGGTTTTTGTATTACCGTGGTCAGAAAGAGATTTTCAAGAAATCTAGTGCATTTATGATTTTGAATTATCAAAAACTAATGGGAATGAAAAATTACCAGAATAACTCTTGAATATTGAAGCCACAGGGTATGGTACTCATGAGATATATTACCCAGTCTTATACAAGAACAGCAAAAATAATCAATATCAAAATAATAAAATCCTCTATTCTATTCAGATATCGAGTGGGCAGTGGAAGTACTAGCGTTAAGCCTAAAGAAACCTCCTCGGCACTTTATTTAGTTGACAGTAAAACTTTGGTTCCAGATTCAGGCCTATTTTGCCTGAAATATGATATACCAGGAAACCCAACAGCAAGGCATTTTCTGACAGATAGGGCTTTTTGTTCTACCATTATCTGAACAAAACAAAGCATGTTGGGGTTAAAAATGGGTCTGATTTGCCTACACACTGATGTCTATCAATGCAGCTGGTCAGGCTCTGTACTATGGGGATGTGCCAAGATATAAAATCATAGGATCATTTTGGTGGGAAAAGACCCTTGAGGTCATCAAGTCCAACCATCCACCTAACACTACCAAATCAAGCACTAAACCACATCCCTAAGCACCACATCCACATGTCTTTAAAATAACTCCAAGGACAGGACTCCACCTGGGCAACCCGTTTCAATGCCTGACTGCTCTTTCTGAGAAGAAATGTCTCCTCATTTCCAACCTGAATCTCCCCTGGCACAACTTGAGGCCATTCCCTCTAGTCCTATCACTGGTTATCTGTGAGAAGAGGCTGACCCCCAGCTCCCCACACCTTCCTTTCAGGTAGCTGTAGAGAGCAATGAGGCCTCCCCTGAGCCTCCTTTCTCCAGACGAACCAACCCCAGATCCCTCAGCTGCTCCTCATGTGTCTTGTTTTCTCGTCTTGTTTGTTCTTCTCTGAACACATTCCAGCAACTCAGTATCTTTCTTGTAGTGAGGAGCCCAGAATTAAACACAATATTCAAGGTGCAGTCTCACATGCACTGCCTAGAAGGGGACAGTCATTTCCCCGGACCTGCTGGCCACGCCATTTCTGATGCAGGCCAGGATGCCCTTGGCCTTCTTGGCCCCCTGGGCACACTTCTGGCTCACGTTCAGCCGGCTCTCAAACAGCACCCTCAGGTCCTTTTCTGTAGGCAGCTTTCCAGACACTCTTCCCCAAGTCCATAACACAGCCTGGGGTTGTTATGACCCACATGGCAGAGGTGACCTGTTTTCTTTGGAGAGCAAACTTTTCCCTAAAGCTTTGGTCCAAATCTACAGCACAAGGCTGCAGAGCTCGCCTCCAAGTTCTCTCCTTGTTCAGAGCATTGTGAGGGGAGTCCTCGAAAAAAAAAATCTGAAGAAAATACCATAGACAGAACAAAGCGATTGACAAAGAATAACACTCCAGAAACATTGCAGTTCAACATTTCTTGTGCCAATTGACATCAGCAGTGGAAAGATAACAAAGGAACTACTCAGTGTGGAGGGAGAATCTCAAGGCACCTGCATATGACTCTCCTGGGGCCAATTATTCTGCAAGTATTTCTCAGTGATGCAGCGAGCACATAAGCTTTCACTAGACCATGCAGGAAGGAGCTCAGATTTTTTAATTAAGTCCTGTTTAAACTCTGTTAGCTGTCATTCTGCCTCTTAGAGCCAGGTGCTAGCCCAACCGTAACCAAACCTTCAAGCCTTCAGAGCAGAGAAAGGGCTAGGGAAAAAAATAAAATAAAATAATAAAAAAAAAAAAGATGAGGTGAACAAAAAACAATTCCAGGGGACAAAAAAAAAAAAAAAAAAAAAAAAAGAAGTGAAAAGGAAGGTGTGTGAATCAAAAATAGACTGAGAGGGCAGTGGAGCAGAGCACTCCTCAACATCATCCATCGCTCCTGGATTGTGCCCAGGGAACCAATGGATGCTGCTCACTTCTTGGCTGACAGGAGAAGGAAGCACTGAAGCACTTGGCTGATAAGAGAAGGAAGACTGGAAGCACCTGGTCAGTTGGCAGGGTCCCTCCTGACTGTGCTTGCTTCTCCTGGTGGCTTGAATGGCTGCTTTGGCCATGATCAGGAGGAGGCTGATGAATAGGTCCTGTGTTTACCATCCCTTGTGTTACAAACATCTCAGGTAATCATTAACGAAAATGTGCTTGAAGAGTAAGCATTCTTTAATCTAGGAGGGACTGAAATGCTGTTGTGCATCAAGAAAGCCTGCTTTTTGTATGTCATGTGTGATTTAATGCAGAATTTTGTTTACTTGTAACTTCTATTCTTTCCTGACATTTAAAATGTTCCTTATTTGCCATAGTAATAATGGGCTTCTGATGTGAGAAAGCAAATTACATGCTTCCTTTATAGTGCAGCTTCAGTACAATGATCTGAAAGTACTCACTTATATATTAGTGAATTAATCCTGACAATGTATTTCTCAAATAATATCTTCATAGCTGGAAACTGCAGCTTATCTTTGTTGCCTCTTTTGCAAAGTTTGCTATTACCGGAATCAAACAACAAATCATGATTAATAATAAAGTGCTATATATGCTGGAAGCCAACGTACACATATTTTTCTAGCAAGCTTTGTCAAATCAGTTACAAAGCAAGCGGCAATTTCCTGACTTTGCATGTTTACTTACTCGCTGTTTACTTACTAACCTGTTTTCTTTTCCAATACCACATGTACGCTTGCAAGTATTGTTGCAGAAATGTCAATAAGTAGTCATGGATTGTATAACCAATCTATAAATAAATTTATTTCAGTGACCAAAAACTCAACTTATTCTCATCTGAGCAATACAACCTCCTCAAAGTCACAGAAGCTTTTATCCAGCCTGCAGCAGAACAGGATCATAGACATTGCCTCATTTATGTTTTTCCTGAGTCTTCCAGTTCCACAATGTCCTGTCCCCTCAAAGCAATTGTCCCATTGGAGTTTTGATTTCTATTGCTGTAGGATCAATGTGATATGAAACGTTCATATTTGAGAAATACTTTTTATTTTCTCTGCTGCTAGCCCAGATTGAGGGCAGGAAGACATTGCAGGCAGTGCCTCACATAAATTGGTAAGACACTTAAATACCATGCTTCTGTCTGGAAACAAAGAAAGAGCATGAATCTCCTCACCCTGGAGAGAAGGGAATGTGTAAGGCTATTTATGGTGCAGATGTAGGAATAACCACGTTTACGAACAAAACAGAGCAGATGCAAACCCAAGGAATGAGAAGCAATATTGCTGAAAGACCAACATCCTGCTGGAACAGCAAAGGGATACTTGCATTAGGAGGACTGAATCAAAAGTCCATTTGCCCTCCAAGTCCATTTGTCCATTGTGTTGATCTGCACACAGCCAGAGTGCCCAGCACTCAGGTATGTCTTTACTCTAGCAGCATAGTGAAGATTTTCAGAGGAGGAGAGACCTTACCATCATTTAACTTCCTATTGCTGGCAGAGGATAAAAGTCTAGCCCAAAGTCTACTAAGCATTTCACATCTTACTGTCATCCTAAGATACGGACACATAACTACTTTATCCTTCAAACACTCCATAGTCTATGAGTATGAGGATGCCAGTAGAATGCTGAGCTCAGATGCAGAAATATATGCTCAGTTTCTAATTTACGGGAGTATAGAATTACATGCGGTATAGAAGTGCACTTATGGAGGTATAGAATTTTACTTAAAAAAAGAAAATGCAATCAAATTCATTGAGAAATTAAGTTTGAAGAGAGTTGGGAAATGGTACAAAATACTAGCTAAGCAACTACACTGAGCCAACGGTGTGATAGAAGATGTTAGAGATATGGCTTGTAAAATTATATGCATATAGTTTTCATAGAGATCTGCAATGTAAGACTTGTCAGTCATGACCACTCAAAGTTCAAAATTATCTTAAAGCAAGTTATTATGACCTCAGTAAAACCACATGTGAATCTCCTATTCAGAATTAATCAGTTAAATTAATTTTGCTTACTATACTTTGAAAGTCTTTGAAAAGTAGACTAAATTATATTTACTCCTCATATATAGAGACTTGCTATTAATTTGACCTTGATTTTATTTATTTCACTTTGCTTCCAAAGTAAAGTGTGCAAAATTAAATTAAGGTGCCCTTTAATTCTGAACCAGTGTCCACACAGGATTAAAGGAAGTCTTATTAATCCACTTCAAAGTCACACCTGTAGTTAATTCAGATCACTTTCCTGAATGCTCCTACATAATCAAGAGTAGTGTGACACACAAATGTGGGAAACTCTGCTGTAGCCTTGGATAATGACAGAGTAAGGAAGAGCGCTATAAATATTTCCATAGAAGTCATTACTCAGTTTTGATTATTAATTACTTTTCTAATAAAGTATGCAGGAGCCAGTGGCATTTTCCTAAATTTGCCTAAAGAAAGTGCCATTCCTATTAATTTTCTTCTCATTCTAATGAATTAGCATGAAAAAATATGTTCCCATGCACAGGCTAATGATGCAAGACAGAGTTTCTTTTTATTTCTGTGCTTCAACCAATTTACTGAAATCGTGGCCTCACTGAAATTTTTTGATAAAAGTTTTCAACAACTTTAGCAGAGATGTATTTTAATTCAAAATAACATTATATGAAAGGGAGAGAAAAAACCTACATGTGTATGTACAGCGTAGGAAGATCAATTTAATCTAACAGCAGATTAACTCTTGGTAAGACTTGGTAAGACTTTTCTCTATGGATAGATCAAGTTGTTTTTAATTTGAAATTTCCTAATCATGTTAATGAAAATGCTAGTAATACATCCATGGAGTTTTATTGTCCCTTATGCCTTTGAGATCAATATTAAAAATGAGATCTTGTTATCCAGTTAGAGTTCACAAGAGAAAGATTCGCTTCAGCTGCTTCAAGAACTAGTTAAAAGAGAATTGCTTTTTCTTCTCTGTTCCCTCTTGATGGTGGCAGTACTATCAGATACACAATATGAAAGGAAGTCTAGCATTTGCCCCATTTCTTCTGGCAGAGTCTTACCTAAAATTTTTCTGAATGAATGCTTGAAGTGAGGGATATAGATTTCAGCGGATGTTGGGCCAGGTCCCTAAATTCTGTTTTGCTAAAATTCAGATTCTTTGAAGTTATTTCCACCTGAACAGTTCTAAAGACTCTCCAATGGGGGGGTGAGGAACACAACTGGGAAAAAAAAAAAAAAAAAAAAAAAAGCCTGTCCAAACACTGAGGCACCTTTCACTTGATCACAAGCTGGGGCTCCAACCCTCTGAAAACTCTGGTCCAGTCCTGGCAGATTTGGGTTTTATGTATAGTGCTGCAGACACAAAAAGCAGTCAGGCTCTGAGTCTGAAGCAGAATATTCAAATCACGACATTTTCATGATCTACACTTAGGAAATCTGGCTAATATTTGACAAGGCTGAGTCTTTGCAGACTTGCCAGTCTCTAACTTCACCTTCATTGAAAATGTTTTTCTTATCATTTAATCATTCCAAAGCCAGAGCTCATGCAAAGTGCTTCCAAAACCATAAAGTTTTCAACAGTCATTTTCTGTCCACCACTGTTCTCAATGCAACTAGCATCTAAATCCAGTGCAGATCACCGAGGAAACTGGAAGTTTGATACCTTACAGCTTTCTTAGGGAAAAGGTTTCTTATCTCCAGCAAGACATAGATCTACAATAATGTAGATTTTTCACTTTTTTTATGCCACTTAAAACTTTAGTTCCAAATAATTTTTCCCCAGGTGTTCAATAATAAAATGTTCAGTCATACTTACAAGAAAGGTCTACTGTGAGGTAGGTACGGATGAGCTAGTTACTCTCTGAACACTTACAGTGGTTTGTATGTGTGTCTTAATGTAGGTCAGGTAAAAGAGACTACGTCCCTTATGTTTGGGAATAAGGGAATATAAAGCTTGCTTCAGCCACAAGGGGTTTAGTCCAATCTAGGAATTCAGTTTAGGCTAAAGCTGGAGAGATTTGTGCTGGCTGAGAATTTGCTTATGCTTAAGAAGCTTATTTTGATTTGGAAAGTTCAGAGATTTTAGCAAAGGCTTCAATTAGAAGAGTTTATCTTCCATGGGGGAAATTTGCATACCAACACTTATTTCTCATAAGAATTTTGTAGCTTAAATTTGCATACTTTTCATTAAATTTAAAACAATGTTATTTATTTTTTTCATAGATTTTCCATTCCTTTATTTCATCCACTGCTGATGAACCTACATATTCATGTTACAGTAATAGTCTAAAATCACCAGCTTCTTTGAAATCCCACTGTACTTTTCTCCTGTCTTTAGTAGTCTCAGTAGGTACTTGGCATACATCCTTTTGCTTTTAAAATCGTGATAATTTACTGTCTAGAGCAGTTTTTCATTTGGTCATCAACTTACATTTATTGTTAGCAGAAAAATCAAAAAGCCTATCAGTTACTTGGGACAGAGAAATCCGTGTGCTTCAGAAAGGTGTAGATCAATAGCAAAACCAGTAAGCTTGCATTTCCTATGAGGACAAATGTTTAGATGTACAAATGCCATTGAAAATAATTCCCCATTGTCTGTGGTGCTGTTGCACAGTGCTGTAATCTCATAATCCTGCTTCTGCAAACATGTTTTTAAACCTTCATGCTAGATTTGGCAATTAGCCTGTTGATCTTGAAGGTAAGCACACACCATTATGTGTGTGTGCACAGTCAGTCATCCTGCATTTTGCTCTTAAGAAATACCCAGTAAGTAAAGTTTCCTTTGAATTTCAAAGCAAATAACATCTGGTTTAGTCATCCTGTGCAGGGTTTCTGGATGAGTTCAGCAGCACAGGAGCCTGCACTTGATCAGTCCTGCCACAGCCTTTAAAGGCAAATATGGAACTGTTTCAGATGGAGTAGGATAGCTCAGCTATCAAGCCACCAAATTAACCAATCTATACATGATGGATCTTAACGCTCCTCTTTTGTTTTCTTCTCGAATAGAGGTTTGGCATTTCAGTATAATACTGCGCCACATCCTTCTGGTGTAAGCTGTTGAAAGCCCAGCTGTGAGGCCATTTCAGCAGGAACCGAGCACATCCCACTGACCTAGATAGCAAGCTGAGTACCTGTTGTCCAACTAAAGCCTGCTTTAAACACCAAACTCCCCAAACACGGGGCCAGGACGTTTGCTGTACTGCAGGAATCCAGCTTCCCCTGGGTTTACCAGCACCCATTTGAGGGGAGGAGGTCCGGCCTCCACTGCAGCCTGGCGCTAAAGAGGAAAACATCTTATTTCTGCTAAGCTTCCTCAAAAAAAGCTTTGGTTTTCTGGCCCACAGTAGGTCTTTGAAGGTCTCAGCAAGGGTGACACCATCTCTTGTTTACAAGGTGGTCCACAAAAGAGGTGTCTCTGCTGCTAGGATCCTGGGCGTGGCAGCAGCCCTAGCCTTGCCCTCTTGCTGAAGCAAGCCATTGCCTAGCTGGAAAGAGGGCAGGTGAAGGACAGAAGGACAGAAAAGAAGAGCCTGGTGAAGCAGGAGGTTTTCTTAAAGCTGGAACGAATTATCCCTAAGGGACACTCCTTTGTGACTGTTGCAGCTACTCAGTTTCATGCAAAGAGCAGCTATATTCCAGAAAGCAGGGTCTGGAACTCTAATTCTCTCCATTCCCATTATTATTATTATTATTTTTCCTGCAGAAATGCAAAGGGGACCTGCTCCCTGCATTTCTACAGACACACAGATGGCAGCTGACCTTGTCCCTCACAGCAGATACACAGAGAACACTCTTCGTGTTTTCTCCATAAGCATCCTTTCAATGACTGTGGTACAATGCGATGAGATATAGAGAGAACTATCCACACAGATAGCAATGGAGAGATTGTTTTACCATGTAAAAAAAAAAATCTCCATTGCTAATAAATAATAAAAAAGGGATTTGCTCAGATTGTTTACCAAAATACTCCTCCAACAAATCTGCTGCAGCACGTGCAGACATGGATTGAGTTACTCAGTGTGGAGACCCAATGGTGGTGCATTGATTCCCATTTTGTTCAACGATCAGTGCCCCCATCTTAACCCACTGCCAGTAATCCTCATGCTGCTGAAGAAAGATCCCCAGCAGGCAGGATCTGAGCCAACCAAAATGAGGACATCCTTCCGTGACTCTTTTATAAACCTCTGCTGCCTAGCAGAGGTAATGCAGCCTCTGTCTTAACCACAACTGTAGGAAAGAAAGAGAAATTTATAGAGGGCATGTACCTGAACATATATTGTTGCATATTTTTCTTTAATTAATTGAGCCTTGTGTTCTGGAAAGATCTGGATGCATAATTTTACTGTTGAATTTTGAGAACTTCACCATGACATTATCTTTGACAATAAGTATAAAAATAACTAGGCAAACAAAACAAAAGCTCTATACCTAATGACAAAAAAGTGCAAAGAAACTCAGCTAGTCATACATATATGCAGAGATTTTCTCCATTAAGCAAGCCCACGGGGAAATGCCTGAGTAAACAATTGAATTACACTAGCATATAAATCAATAGATCTAGTCAATAAAAATAGCCATCCCAGTGCTGACCCCCTTCTATGAAAAAAGTCACTGGTGTTTCTCCTGCGGGTCTTCAGAAAAATTAATATAGCATTAGCAAAGCCCAGCTTTTGTCTTTCGGTGCAGTCCCAAGCAGGGGTTGTAGTGCATGACGACATGAGTCAGAGAATAGATGACGAAGATCGAAAGATAGTTGGGCTTTTTGGTTGGTTGGTTGTATATTTTTTGTTTTGTTTTGTTTTGTTTTATTGATTCATTTTGCTTTATGAAGGCAGGAGATGTTAATAATGTTCCACAATTCTTAGATGAGAAGCACCATGTCTAAATTTTGCAAACCCATCTGGAGGATGACTTAGTGACCACTCCTTACCCACCCGTATTGGCTGGGTAGTGGCGTTTCTAACGGGTTTATTGCTAGATATGCCTACTAGAGATGGAAATTATCTGATTATTCTAGAAAGGCAGTACGGTCTAAATGAACATTGGCTTCTCATGGTCCCAAATCTCATGTGTTGTCTATATGGGGTTGTTCCTCTTTATTCCAGTAGAATTTTATCACTCCAGGCACAATGAGTTTCTTGGCATGTAGGCATTGCTCTTGAAGCAGCATTTGTTCAGTCAGCAATGGAAAATATTTTTATTACAGGGTAAGTGTCCATTTTTACCAGTTTTACTAGGGAAAAACAAACAAACAAAAAAACAGTTGCTTTGCCACTAAATGTGGCAAAGTGATATCGATAAAGTGATAAACAGCACCTTAGTCACGTGCATTGGCTAGTGGGATAGAATATCCATAGTGCCAAGGTGTAGTACCAGGATGAGACACTCCAGTTTCACTTCCTCGTCCAATTCTGCGACTACAGAATAGTGAAGGAGAGCTGTTGTTGCAACTATCTGAAATTTCAGTCTCAGAATGAACAAAACTCCTGTCCACAGTAAAATAAAGAAGGCACATTTTATATTTGATGGAACTCTTATTCATTTTTTATGCATGTGTCAAAATGATTGTTAGTGTGCTATTGTGCTATAAATCTGTATGTTGTTAAGTTTAAGATAATCTGTACAAAATCTGTCATGCTTATTATTATCTATCACCCTTGTTATCTGCTATCTTATCGTTCCCATCTGTGAATGATTAAGACATCTATGAGTAAGTAATGTTATAAAACGCAGAAATATTGCAAGAAAATACTTTTGTACTGTGGCTCACTGTAATATTTGTCTCCCATAAAATGGAAGTAAGTGTTTTTAACTTTGGCATGGAAGAATGAATTGCAGCACTGTAAAAAATGTGATTTTTTACAAAACGAGGATGCTCTTCATCAGGGGTAGACACTGGCATTCAAAACTTTCTTGCTGATATTTTGATTTTTATGTGCTCAGTGATGCTTCTGTGTTAGTTGAAATGTGAAAAGAGAACACTAATATAACACTACACTTATGTCTCAACTAAAAGACTGAGAGTAGAGCGCATATGCTACACCATCAGAAATAGCAGAATCCTTTATAATTATTTAATTCAAGCAGAAAACAAACTCTTCTGTACCATTTGCTCTTCAGCTAATGAATATCTTGTGTGGTTGGAGGTGTTCCATGAGCCTATAGTAAGGTTTATTTCTCTTGCCTTTTACAGTGGTCAGTAGCTATTTCATTTGAAGCTATTGTATAGAAATCTAAAGCATGCGACTTAGCACTGCCAGTGCCTGTGGGGACGTTGCCAGGCTGCTGCAACATAACATGCGAGTCCTTCAGGGACAAGTTGTGTCTTGAAGCTATTAAAGTTGTGAATGAAAGCTGCAGCAAAGCTTTGTGCATTCTGATGGAGCTGGCATTGCTGATGTTGGATGTTGGATGATAATAATTTAACATGTGGTATATTAACACAAAAATATATGCAAATGTAATTAAGGTTATGGCATAAGCTGCAAAAAAGGAAAGAAGTGGAAAGGGCAATTTTATATTCAGTCCAAAATTGCTGTGTGTGATGTACAATGTGATGTACAAAGTGGCTAGCGTAACTCACTGAGGTGAAGATTTTGTTACATCTCAATTTAATGCAACAGAGCAAAGTAGAAATGTCAGATTGGTAAATCCTAGAGCTTTGTGTGGCCCAGTTTTTACTTGAATGTGGGTCTGGGCATGGACTGGATTGGTTAAAAAAAAAAAAAATGCTGTAAAAACTGTTCAATGGAAATCAAAGTCAGGGAAAAGCATCATGATGAAATCCTCGATATTATAAAGCACCTCATTCTGGTCTCCACAAATCCACCTGACAAAGCCAGAGCAAGGGAACAGCCTAAATCTAACCCAGTCTGAAAGAGTCCTTGCCTTAGTCCTGGGAAGACAGAAGGAAGCAGATCAAATAAACACACACGAGAGAATGAAAAGTTCGGATGACAAAAACAGAAGAGAAAACGTTTACTTGCTTGTTATTACTGCAGCCATTTATCTCCCAGTTAAATTTTGTTTCTGTTCTGTCCTCTTGCCGAGTGTTGGTTCGTTCTCTTGCCAGATGGTGTACCACTTACCTGGCAGGAGCCCTCTGAGCGTCAGTGGGTTAGGTTCACCTCTGTTTCTTCTTGGTTTAATGTTTTGGGAGGGTTTTGCTTTGGTTTTGGTTTTGTTTGTTTGTTTGTTTTCAAGATTCCTGAGTAAAAGGCATGGGAGAACTATAAAATATTGTTATTATTACCCTGAGCTTTATTGAGGTCATAATGGACCTGACATAATGGACATTTTGTGGGGAGGGACTCTTTGTCAGGGAGTGTAGTGATAGGACAGTGATTAATGGCTTTAAAATAAAAGAGGGTGGATTTAGATTAGATATAAGGAAGAAATTCTTTACTCTGAGGGCGGTGAGGCACTGGCACAGGCTGCCCAGAGAAGCTGTGGATGCCCCATCCCTGGAGGTGCTCAAGGCCAGGTTGGATGGGGCTTTGGGCAACCTGCTCTGGTGGGAGGAGTCCCTGCCCATGGCCTTAAAGGTCCCTTCCAACCCAAACCATTCTGTCATTCTATGATTCTATGAAATAATTATGGTGCCACACTTCAGCCTCATTCTGTATTTCTCACATAGGAAGAGTTTTGATGGAGACCTTGCAGGGCTTTGCCATAAATATGAGCATAAGGGAGGAATGTGTTAGCATATTCAAGGGGGAAAAAAAAAAGCATAATAAATATCTTAAGATCTAGATACTTAAATATTTATTTAGAATCTATGTTCAGACACCTAAAGATGGAATTTAAAGCTGCTGAACAATTCCAGATGTCCCAGTCTTCAAAGGATGCTGGGAATGCAGCAGCCCCCTCAGCACCGCAGAGCACCAGCCTGATATTTAACTATGCATTCGAGTAACCTCAGACATTCAGTTTGGAAGATGCTCTCTGAAACCTCTGGATATTTGAAAAAGCAACAACAATAGAAGAAAAAAATAAATCCTCTATTAGCAGCAGTTAGCCTTCCCCAGACTTTGGGAGATCTATGGGACAGCTTTCTGTAAATGCTAGCAAAAGCATGAGGAAACCAGTTTCTTTTCTGTTTGATGGAATTACAGCCTAAATCTCATTCTTTTGGATCTACAGTTGGCAATGCTCTTTCAGAACTACTGACTGCCAGCGTAAAAATGTTGGGGCTGAGTCAGCAGCCGTAGCACGCTGTAAATATTGAAGCTCGTGGAAAGAAGTGCGGCGTGGGAGTAACCTTTTCCTCCCTTCTGCATACTTCTAGGCACTTCATGCCCTTTTGCACAGTTACAAGTGCTTGAACATGAAGCAAAGAGCTGTCAGAGGCTGCGGAGCCATGCTGGAGGGGGAGCACAGCTTGTGCCCCCATTCACTTGGCTGCCAAATCGCCCCCAAGGTGCCCTCAGCCGCAGTGCGTGGAGGGGGGGTTAAATGAGATCCGTGCTCGTGCTGCCCGCAGCTGAGCAGGGAAGCTCAGTGACTACGGAGAGGTGGAGATTTGTCTGCTCTAAAGAAATCCCACGCTGCCCATTTAACCACTGCAGGGACAGCGATGGCTCGGGGACTCATCTGTGCTGGGTTGGGCAGCGGCGCTCGTGCTGCCTGGCAGCAAATCTTACGTGCAGGTTCGCAAAGATTTACACGCCGACACGTAGAAATACCCTTCTGCCTCACGCGAATGTCTGGGATTCAGCCCTTCCTTTCGAGGCGTAATGCTCTGCGGAGAACAAAAGAGCCAGTGAGATGTTTTCAGTGCCTGGCAGCTGGTGGCTGAGGAAGATAATGCCACCCAAATGAGCGGGTTGCATCTCCGCTCACAGACCGCTGAATTAACAGCGGTTGTAAGACATCACAGGCACTCGTTTCCTGTCTGCTCGATGAGGAAATGATACGCATTTGTTGTAGATTGAAATACAACAGCGAGAGGTAACCCAAGCCAAATGGATCACCAAAATCACAGGAACACCACTAAAATGTATCCCTGTGACATCAAATCCCCTTGGTTTTAGCCTGGCCCTGTTTTTTGGGGTTTTGTTGATAGAACTTGTATCATTTTCCATAGCTGCAAGAAAGTGAAAAGAATAATAATAATAAAAAAAAAAACCTATGTTTTTGTCAGTATAATGTGTTGGTATAATTATTTAACTCTTAGAGATAGTATTCCTGACTGACATTGCCATAGCACAACCTTTTCTAGGCTCAGGTTTAGCCTTCTGTAGGCAACCGGGAAACAACAGCAGCTTTAAGCATGCTGGCATTTCAGCTGCGTTCCCACAGGAATAGGACATCTTTCCCATCACAGTACCAAACAGAGGAGCCGTTCTGGTGTATTTCAAGGCATGCAAAAGGGAGATAAAAATTCCAAAGTGAACACGTTTGGTGACACACACCAACCAGGTGTAGCCATTGCTTCAGGGCGTGAACTGAGTAAAAGCTTCGGGGGAGGTATGCAAGCACTTTGTATCTGAATTGCATTAAAGCCTGAAAGAGCATCCTATTTCAGTACAAAGGGTTTGGTTGCATCTAGGAACAAAAGAAAAAAATATATATATACATATAATAAGATAAAATGTTTTTCTTGTTTTGTTTTGTTTTGTTTTGGTAAAGGTCCACCGGATATCCTCCAGGGAAAATCAAAACCAGAGCTACAAGAGTGTGCAGAGAAGTGTGTGTGGTTTTACAGCAGGAAGGGAGAAATGAAAAGATATGTTCAGAGCATGTTGATCATTAGTGCTAGACAGGAAAGAACAGATTTTGTTTGTTTGTTTGTTTATTTTAAAGCAAAAAAAAAAAAAAAAGCAACCTGTATTTGCATTCCTGTTGTAGCAGAGCTCAAGGAGCCTCCCTCCAGCACCAAACCTGTCCCTGTCCCCAGAGGACCTCTCCCAGGGGAGAGGGGCACCCACCAAGTGGCACAAGCTGTTGGAGTCCAGACGAGAGCTCTGAGCAGACAAAGCCAAGGGTACAATTCCTCCCACGCCCAAGGCCAGGCTCTGCCCACCGGGAAGAGGGCGGCCATCTCATCACAGTGCGTTATCTCCGTGCAGTTGAATAACCAAGGTGTCTGAGCTGGACTCCAAACGCCAGCGACTGGAGGCCTCAGCCAGCTCTGAAAGGAAGCAGTAACCACCCCAGACACTTCACAGGACTCTTTTCTCTCTCGCTCCCCTACCGTATATAAAAAGCGTGCTGTCGTGACCAGGCAGATACCTTCTACTCTTCTGAAAACAGAGGTTTCAGAAGCAAACATGCATGCAATCATCCATATCCATCATCTCCAAGGCAGACTGCATGAAACACGGTGGCTGGCTCTTTTCACAGTTACAGGCAGTAATTTTGGCATGTAAACGCACACTTAAAGTGCTTTATCAAGGTTCTTATTATTTCTGTACAGCTTTGTCTCTGCACTATCCCTCTATTGCTTTGGTAGGTGCATTTAGAGCAAGGGAAACCCCACCCCTATGACTGTGTTATCATCTCGTGTTTTTCAAAATTAGCTGTTGGTTATGCTTCACATGAGATGTGCTGTGAAATCCCTGTGAAAAGACGGATATTTGCAAGAGCAATGGACCGTGGAGGAGAAAGCAGAAAGATATGAGATCATTGGGTGCTTGCGGGTGTACATCTTTTTGTTAGCCAGTATATCCAGCACGAGAGAGGGCATGTGAGCATAGACTTTGAAAAAGAACCCTAACGCTTTTTGTATTAAATGCTTCTTTAGTTAAACTTGAAATGTATGAAATTTTTAATGAGACTTGTATGGGCCTACCATAGGCACTGAGATTCCCTTTTTACCCATAATGTTGTAATTCATGCAATAACAACACCAGGGCACACGGTGTCCCACAGAATCACCTGGGGCCACTTTCAAAATCAGAAAAATGTTTAGCTTTTTGTTAGCCTTGAAGAGGTCAGGCAGTTGGACTAGGTGGTCTTGTAGGTCCCTTCCAACTGAACTATTCTGTTCTGTTCTGTTCCGTTCTAATATATTTCAGCTTTCTGTGGGTGCCTCAAATGAGAAGGTATTATTGTTTGAAATTACTCTGAAGCATATATTTCCCCTTCAGTGATCCTATACTACAGAATACGACAAAACCGTTAAAAGCATTTCTCCCAGAGATCGTGCAGATGCCTACAAGAAGCAGCTTTCGTCACAAAGATAAGAGCAGCTGCAGTGAGTCAGACCAAAGGTCTGTCCTCCTGCTGTCTGACAGCCTCCGGTAGCCGTTCCTCAGGGAAACGGGATTACAGTACAGAGCAGTGTTTCTCCAGACGCACTTTTCTTTAGCTTTCATCACTCTCCTGCTTAGGGAAAGTAGCCACCTTTGACAAAATATCTTCCTAAAAATTTGTCCAGTAGTTTCTTGAAGCAGTTACTCACCTGACTTTCACATCCAGTAGCAATGCATGCTAACATTTTGCTTTTCCAGTGCATGAAAAAGTGTTTTCTTCTTTTTTTTTTTATTTTTTATTTTCCAAACTTTGACAGATTATTTCATTGGATGATCCCTAACTCTTGCGTCTGTGCTATAAATAAAAGTCATGGTGTTTCCTCATGATTTGCCTTCCATTCTGGTTTTCTGTGACATCATCATGGCCATGGGCAGATGTTGTTATAATAGAGGCATCATCTCCTGTACCAGGTTCTGTTTCTCTAAGGTGGAAACAAAAATAATATTTGATATTCAAGATGCAGCTACACCATGAATTTCCATGATAGCCCTGATTTTCCCTAATTCTGCATTCCTGGCTGATGCTTTGTTGCTGCTCTCCATGCTGACTCCTGTGGCTCCATTACCTCCTTTTAACTCTGGTGGCAAAACCTTGTGCATGTCTGTGCTGAGAAGAGCGTCAAGGAACTAATCCAGACCAAGAACAACAGAACAACAACCTGTATTAGTATCTTGTTATCCGAATTATTCCTCTAACCTTGTTTAGCCTTGTTTAACCTTGCTTACCTTGTTTGCAGGTATCCACAGTCAGCCCCATAGGATGCTGGTGGTGTCCTTGGAGCTCCTGGGAAATATCTGAAGTATCACAGCATGGTTTGGGTTGGGAGGGACCTTAAAGACCATCCAGTTCCAACCCCTATGTCAAGGGCAGGGATAGAAGTAGCTACACGCAAACCCTCACTTTATTAATTTCTTCAAAAAATGATAGATACATTGTATGTTGAGCATAACTGCATTAATAGATCGAAAGACTTCTACTCATCTTTAGGAAATAAGTATATTTTTATTCTGGATTGTGACAAATACAGTTTGTATTGCATTTATGGCTATGAGGTATGTAAAATTACTTACGTATATACTGTACTTGTTAACATATGTCTGCAGTAGAAAAACAATAGAAACACCTAAAACAAGGCATGGCTATTGCTGTTTAGTAAAAACAAAAGTTATAATCATATATGTAAATAGATTGCATTGCTATAGAATGAAAAATTGCATTTCTCTAAGAAGAATCCAGGAGAATAAACATGCAAATGTTTGATAACTTCATGTATAAATTTATTATGCTGTAATTAATGCTCAAATAATTATCTCACTCTTCAGTCCAAGCAAAATATTTCTCAGGAAAGTTTTATTTCAAGTTTTCCTCACATTTCTGTGGCAGGTGAGGAAAGAGAATGGGGATGGGAAAAGGAAAACGTTTTCTCTGAGAACTGACTTCTTTTTCCAGACTCACAGATCTGTCTGGGACATCCCCCCCTTGCTGGTCTTTCAGAAGAAATACCTAAATTATTAAAAGATTCTTGTGCAGACAGTGCTGGTTCAGGCAGCTTTCGCCTTCCACTCTTCCTCTGGCAGGGCTGGGATGCTCCTGCTCGCCCTCCCCACCATTCACACTGGGAACCGGGCAGGGGGCTGAGACACTTTCGGGGTTCCTCTTCTCATCCCTGGACTTGACAGCACCACAATACAAAACTTGGCCACCCTGAAGCTGCTGGAAGACCTCAGATTGCCTGCCCTCGGGGCTTCTCAGCACTTGGGAAGTCTCTGAAATAGCAATTGCAGAACATTATCTGGGCACACGTCCGCTCTGGATGCTCCTGTTTCAGAATAGGAGTGCTTTTTTGGACTGGCTGTGATCCATATTCAGAGCTAATTCTGTAACAGCGTGGCAGCACAGAGACTCAAACCAAAATAGCTACTCAAAAATAATTGTTCTGGAATAATAATTACAACTCCTGTTTCTGCATCTAATACAGTTATTCAGGAATACCTCTTCCAGTGTGTGAGCCCCGAGTGTCCTGCCACCTGTTGTTTTCTCAATCAGGTGAAGAAAAATCCTTTTCCCGAAGTCCTGGGAAATAAAATAAAAACCTTGGAAAAAAAATGCTTCTCTAGACTGCAGTTGTTTTGACAATAGATCAATCAAAGGTATCACACATTATTTTTGGTGCTTGAAGAGATGAATTCTGAGCTGTAGCTTCTGTTGCGTCATTGAGTTACTCACTGCTTTAAACTTAAATAAAGATGATTCATGGGCAATTAATGGCAAGGAAGAGAAATGCCATTTCAGATGCTGCAGTGATACAGAAGTTTATTTATTTGACATGTTTTTTTGGACCGGGCTTTACAGGTATTGGCAACAGGTGCTCAAGAGGTAACCTCAAGCTAGGTCCTTGTAGCTGGGATCTCAAGATCTCATTTAAACCAAAAATGCTTCAAACTGTCCCAGTCGGCAGGCACCCCGGTGCAAGCCAGCTTTCTTGTCAGGTGGGGAAAACAAGGCAGCAGGTCGGGATTGGCTCAAACCCGGGCTCGCCAGCAAGGCCGGGTGGCTACCACCCGACCGAACTACGCTGCCAAGGCTTGGGGAGAGCCTGCTGAACATCTGGGCTGGTCCCCAGGTGGTGCAGAGCGGACAGGGTTGGCTCTGTGCCTTGGGGCCTGAAGGACTTTGCCCAGGGACACACTCATGGCTTGTGCTCTCCGCGGTCCCCAGCCCCAGGGAAGGTGCCAGAGAAAGCAGAAGTGACACTGGATGGAGGGAGCCAGCCAGGTGTTTGCTATAGGTGTTGCAGTAAGGAGCACTACCAATTGAATACTATTCCTAGTAATAAAATGTAAAGATAGGGGTCAGAAAGCATGGGAGGAAAGGCATCGGTGCCTTGAGCTTATGGCACTTGGCAGTGGCAGCTCCTCTCTAACTGGTGGTCCTTCAGAGGACAAGTCACCACCAAGAGCTGCCACCAAGCTGAGGTGCTCTGAAGGCCTCGGTAGGAGGCCCTCACTCCACCACCTGTAAGGGAGGATTACATGGCTCTCAGACAGCCTTACAGTTATTAAAAGCCCTGCAGACTTCCAGGGCTGTAATAAATCCTATCACTGCAAAAACAGGAAGACTGAAATTTCTCCGTGTTCAAGACCCAGAAGATGCTAAGGTGGATGTCAGGCCGTTGTGTCTCTCATAGTTGCTGCTACAAGACCAAAGCACAGCAGATAAACACCAAGGCACTTTGTTAATTCCTTTACTAATGCTGGCCAGAAATAGGCCTCTGCTATTTGCTGCGAAGAGTTAAATACTGCATGAGTACTGAGGAATAAATTGCTATTATGAATTATGAGTTAATGGGTGATGAAAATGGATAAATTATAGACATAAAATAATTATACAAATTATATTCCTTCATCCGACCATTTATTTAGTGGAAACACATACGCAGTATCTTTGCAGAGGGACTGTGGTGGCGGAAACTGTCCCATTGATGTATAACCTGCAAGCGTTGGAAGTAAACAAACGTCTGTTATAAATGGCATGGTCTTCCTTTCAGGAACCTCAAAGCCATTAAATAACTCCTTAAGGTAGTCCTCAGAAATATCACAGGATGGTTGAGGTTGGAAGGGACCTCTGGAGGTCACCTGGTCCCAAATATATGGATGGACAATTGGAGGCAGAGAACTGGCAAGGGAAGTGTAGGATTCAGGGTTTCCCTTTCCTTAAATTTCATGTCCCAGTTTTACTGCTAGCAGCAATGCACGGCATGGCTTTTTTTTTTTTTTTTTTAATTACACAATTAGGGACAGTTTATGCCCTCCCACTGCTTGGGCCCTGTGGTGCAGAGCACCGCAGGGTGGTCCTTTGCATGAGGGACTCCTCGGGTCCTCCCAGTAGTGAAGTGTCCCTTCTCCAAACACGCTGCTGCAGCATTGTTTTGCAGGAGGTTGGGTGCAATCCAGCACATCTATCTTTGTTTTTCAAGCTGGTCACATACAATCCTCCCTGGGTTTTATGGTTATGCCGGCTGCTTTCTATTCAGACTAAATGAGCAAACAATTAAATATCCCGCTGTTCAGTCAGACCTAAAACAATGGTAGTAGCTGCCAAAGGCTAGACTGAATGTAAACACTAACACTGGGAATTAATTAGCTCAGGGATTGTCTGTGCGTGCGTCTGTGTTATAGGAAGCAAGAACAGGCAGAATTTCAGCAGAAAGCCGCGCAGACAGGAAAAGTCACATTTGTAAGTCAGGAATAAAAAACAGAGGGCCACTTTTTGGACAGAATGCTAGTTGAAGGGCAGGTTTGGAAATATGAAAATGGAAATTGGCTCTGTATGATCTTTGAGCTTATGAGAACACCATTTGCCAATAAACATGACCGTATCCAAAAAATAGCTGACCATCGTCATTTTCTCCTGTTGACAAGAATGTAAAAGTAACTGTAAATGAGTTGAGCACTCATGACAAAAAGAGTAAAAGTATGATATCTGATCTCTACTGTTATCCACCTTGGGTAATTAAAAGTTTCCCGTTAATTTGAAATCAGGAACTTGTACACTGACCTTGCTACCCCAGCTGTAAGCATTGCTGAAGCCTCACAGCACCGGCACAGCCCTGGCTTTGGCACAGCTCAATGCACAGATTTATTAATCACTCAGCCAGGCACTGCAGGAACTTCTAAACACTTCTTTTGCTGATAGCCGCAGCAGTGAAGAGTCTTTTGCTGATAAGTGGGATTTTTAGCTGCGTTGCTTGCTTGTTGAAATGAAACTGCTGCTGATACAAAAAGCTTTCAGACGAAACTGAGATGAGGTAACTGGAAAATAGGACCAGATGTCCTGCCAACACCTGTATCACTTCAGTCCTGTGCATATAGCAGCTAATGGGAATTAAAGTGTGCCGGCTGTAAGAGACAGGAGCCAACCCCAGCTCCTGAAGGATCAGCGAAGAACCCTCCATTGAGATCCTGCCTCCTCACCAAGAAGAGCAGCAACCAGCCCATGGCTTGTTTGATTCAGTAGATGTGTTAGTCACTGAGGCAAGATATCAAACCACTAGCAGGTTACTATATTTTGCCATATTTGTATGCAAAGTGTGCTCATTAGCACAGACTTCAAGTGCCCTGGCCTCTATCATCCCCAGCCATCTTGACCTCATAAAATCACAACTCCCCTTGCAACAATTGCTTTTCTGCAGGGCTAGGCTGAGGTTAATCACTAGCTTTAAGTATACTGAGTAAAAAACAGGTTTCAGTGGGTTAAATAGCTACTGGTAGTTACTGTCCCTCAGCTTCGATGTGGAACGGCTGCCTGAGCACACCACAGAACAAGTGGCCACTCATTATTACGAATATATAACTTCAACATTAAGTAATAATGATGGCTGAGTTGTTATTGCTGAAATGCAATGAACAACAGAGGATGTGTTTTCAAGAGTAGCATATATACAGTAATCCTAAAGTAATCCTGGAACAAGTATTGCCATGCAGAAGCTTTCATTTTCTCTCTCATATTCCCAAATCTAATCATATTTTTTTTTTCCTCTCCTCTTTTTCCCCATTCCTACTCTCTTTTCTCTCTATCATTCTCCTCATTCCCACTTTAAACTTTCTGCTTCCTTGCACATTTATTTGCAATAAATAGGAAGGAAGTGCTGTGGTCCTTCATTTTAGTGGCCCTTCATAGTGGAATCAAGATAAAATACAGAAGAGAAGGAAATAAGGAGACCCACTTCAATTTCTGCTAACTTACTGCACGTCTGAAGTTCTCTCTGTGCTGATTTCCAGGGTTACTCTGTGTTCACATTACTGAATGTCTGACATTTATCTTTCTCTTTGATTTACACACACTCTAATTAATACAAATAATAAAGGAGAGAACTCTGCTGTGAAACGACAGAGGTTTACAAGTTGCTGTTTATTACTTTGCTAAAACCTGGATCCTGTAATCAACTTCAGAGATTATTCCTTGCATTCATAATGCCCTACTGACAACAAAATTGAAAGAAGTGACAAAACAGAAGACAAATTATCTGTGGAGAAGATCCCAGTGTTAACATATGTCTGTGTTCCTGATGTCAGGAAAGAAAAAAAAGCAATAACGTAAGTCTCAATGAGCAGTTTTTTTCTGCAAGTTGAAACAATATTTCTGATCAAAAATTGTATGAGGCTGTGTCCAACGAATACGTTCTCCCTCAATTACTAATTGTTGCATGCGATACCCAGCAGTAGCAATCACTCAAGTGATTCAATCATGCAATCACTCGATTTCTCAAAAAAAAAAAAAGTATAAAGTTATTCACTTTAAAAAAAAATAGCAGTGTCATTTGAGAAAAAATTATCAAAGCAGCAAACAGTATTAAGTGTGAAATGACAGTGAAGAAGAGCTTTCCTACTGCCCCCAGCAAGGCACAGGATCTGTAAGGAAGATGCAACATAAGGAAGAAGAAAATTCTCTACCTGATACTTTCTTTCTTCGATTAAAAAATAGGATTCTTTTTCCTCTTACCCAAGCAAAGATGGGATGCAGAAGACCCGGATATTAGTTTGTCACTTTTTTTTCACAGTCACTTTTTTGTCACAGTTTTTTCCACTTCCATATTACCAACTAGATGGCCAAGAGAAGTATCTGTCGTGGCAAGCTCACAGTACTTTTGTGTCTCTACACAACACAATAAATCTTCAGAGACTGCCAAGCCAGCAGTACCACAGGGACGAGAATTCTACTTTTCCCAGATAATTTGTAGTTTAAAGGTAGATCTTGCCCCAGATCATACCCTACACACCCTTTCTGAGCTGGCCCTGCTATGAGCCAGCCTGGATCTATGCGTGCTGTGATGTGTTGTCAGTTAAACACGTAGAAAGAACATGTGCATTTTATCAGTTCCATGCGGGTCATCAGACTTTCCTGTGCCTTTACCAGTTCATACCACGATCAGAATTTCTGGAATAAGTAAACACGCCTCAATCACTTCCAGCTGTAAGAAATTGGTCTCAAGAGGATATGAGCATCTATTCCAAGTTCTTGAGCCCTGAGCAACAAGTTTAATTTGTTACTTGTCACATTAGATTGCAAAGCAATTTAGGCATTTATACAGAATTCCATAATAGGAGGAATTTATATGTATTCAAATCAAAACATCTTCAGTCTACCATGCAGCCAGGGAAGGCAATGCCTATTTATCATAGTCTCCTGATACTGGTTCAAAAGGCCATTGCGTTATGGACAGAAATATAGATATAGTTTGTTTTCCTATCACCACAAGTCAGCAGCAGTGACAGGCCCACTGACAGACAATTCAAGTATTCCCTTAAGTACTCCACCCTCAAACCAATATTTCACTGCTTCAGCATACCTATTTCATTGGTAGTATGAAATATCCAGAGGCTATTCAGGGACACTTTACAATGTCAAGCCTTTTGTTCAAAAAGTGGTCCCAGCACAGATCCTTAGAGCAGCTTTCCCATTGCATTGGGTCAGTAGCTCAAGCCTATGCTTTTCTGCTGACCTTCATTCTCCTCAGAGGCAATCAGGAGTATGTAGCCAATCTCATCCTAATAGCTCCCTGTTAGTGGAGGTGACACCCATTAACACAGTTCTTCTAGGTGTCTAATCTAACTTGCACATTGCTTTTGCACTCTCCAGGAGCTGCGCCACAGAGGGGTCAGGGTCTCCATGCAGAGCTGGTCGTCTTCCAGGAGACAGCCCAGTGTTGACTCTGGGGACTGCACCGACAAAAATCTTCCCCAGAAAAGAGTCCTATTGCAAGGTGAAAATTAAGACTTCTTCCTCTAACTGGGAGAGAATTTCAGCCTTGGCCATTCAACCCAAATTTGACATGGAGAGTTTTCATATGCCAAATACCCTGTGTTATGTTCTGATCTTACAGTTTTCTTGGGTTTTATACAGGTACTTTAGCAAATTACCCTCCAGTGTGAAACTTCTTTACTGAGTGCCACAACTGAAATACCAGAGTGCAGGCCAAAGCACCAGTCCACACAGGAAGGTTTAAGCAGGAATTAATCTAGGTAGAACAGTATTTGGACCGAATCCCAAGTGCAGGAGCTTGGTTATTTAGTTGTAGCACAGCTGTTCATGTCAATGTGCCAGAAGCAAAAAACATCAAGGAGGCTGGGAGAGCACAAAGAGCACGGCCTCAAGGGGTAGCATCAAGGAAGAGAAGAAATGTATTTGGAAATAATTTAATAATTACAGTCCAACTGTAATCAGAAAAAATAAGAGTTTGTAATAGTCACAGCACTTCATTTGGCTTATATTCTTGTTTTAAGTCACTTTATCCTTCATGAGTGCAAAAGTCAAGGGCAAGGACCCCTTGTGGATCATACATGTACTTCCACTTGTGTACGTCATTGGAAACACAAGGGACAGCACAAAAGGTGTTCCTGATTCACACCACAGCAACAGCAAGGCCTGCCTGAATACGTCAGCCCAAGGCAATAACAACAGCTTTCTTTAAGGCAGCAAGATACAAGTGCTTCCTTTCAAATCAAACTACACTACTGAAAGATAGATTTCACCTGTCATCCCCAAGAGAACAAGCTCTGATTTATACCAGTGTAACTGAAGACATCAACACACCAGGGATTAGCAGGCTACTTGCATAATAGCTTAATAGTAATAGCCCAAATACAATTCTCTGACCCAATGGGAAATACAGCCTAATTCCAGATAGGTTGCTTGCTTTCCACTGAGAATTGAACAACATCGTGTTTGCCATGGAGTAAAATTGTTCAGATTAGCAGTTGTTGTGCCATAGCTAACACATAGTAAATTTACAGGACAGCATGCTTACAGGTCCATAATCCTGAGAGCAGCATCATGCCCAAAGGCCTGGTGAAACAATAGGAACGGGTTACTCAACAGTTGAATTTAATTAGGATTCCAATCAGAGTGGAACAAGGGAAATAAACAACTAATAATCTTATGCTAAATAATCAGGATAATTAAGCTAACATTCATATTTATATTTAGAAAAAATGTGCAGCTGTGTCAGATGAGGAGGTTATTTTCTCCAGCATATTCTTTCCTGCTAACTATCCTTCTTCCATTGTAAACTTGCCCCATGGCCTGGGAGATGTTGGATGTCTTCCTCCTGGGATTGCTATGTTCATCAGAGAGAACAGGGTCAGCCAGAACACTTTAAATAACAGCTCTTTGGTGACCTGTCCCTTGGACTGTGAGGGACAGGGGACAGGCAGCTAATGGAGGGGTCATGACTGGGGAGCAGAAGGTGGGGAGCCTCTCACCCTCTAGCTGACTTGCAGGAAGAGGTGTGCTTCTCCTCAAGAAGTCCCAGCTTTGAAGTCTCGCAGTAAGAAAAGGGAAATTTTCCAGAGTCTTTTTCTGGATAAGGAATATTAGAAGTAGGTCCTACTTTTCCCAATCCCCCTTCTTTTCTGCTCCCTTGTTCCCCTTCTCTGCTCAGTAATAGAATACTCCCCATATTTGATGAGAAGCTTAACATGAGCCAGCAATGTGTGCTTGCAGCCCAGAAAGTCAACTGTATTCTAGCCTGCAAAAAAAAAGGAACCATCACCAGAAGGTCAAGGGAGACGATTTTCCTATTCTGCTCTCCCGAGACCCCACCTGGAGCGCTGCATTCAGCTCTGGGGCCCCCAGCACAAGGAGGACATGGAAGTATGGGAACAAGTCCAAAGGAGGGCTAGGAGATGACCAAGGAGCTGGAGCACCTCTTCTACAAAGACAGGCTGAGGGAGTTGGGGTTGTTCAGCCTGGAGAAGAGAAGGCTCCAGGGAAACCTTATAGCGGCCTTCCAGTACCTAGAGGGGGCCTACAGGAAAGCTGGGGGGGGACTCTTTGTTGGGGGGTGTAGTGATAGGGCAAGGGGTAATGGCTTTAAACTAAAGAAGGGTGGATTTAGATTAGATATAAAGAAGAAATTCTTTACTCTGAGGCTGGTGAGGCACTGGCACAGGTTGCCCAGAGAAGCTGTGGATGCCCCATCCCTGGAGGTGCTCAAGGCCAGGCTGGATGGGGCTTTGAGCAACCTGATCTGGTGGGAGGTGTCCCTGCCCATGGCAGGGGGTTGGAACTAGGTGATCTTTGAGGTCCCTTACAACTTAAAACATTCTATGATTTGTTCTGTAATCATGTCCTTGTGCTGGCACATCACTGTACTTCTGCCTCTCCTGCTAAGCCAGACCCTTTCCTCTCTGGGCTGTCATACATGTGGTGGGCAGAGGTTTGGCTGAGGTGAACCCCAAGAGGTGTGTGCTGGAGCAGCTGGTGCTCTGGCTGAAGGTCTGGAGGCAGCAGGAGAATTCTTTGTCTTTAGTCTCAGGCTCCAAGGGCTGTAATCATGATCAGTGGCATAACTATACACAGTTCTTGTTTTCATCCTTCTTCTCCTTCCTCCTGAACCTTCCAACACCTCAGCTGCAACCACATTATTGTTCGCGTTCAAGTTTTCTCTTGTTTTTATCTTATTGGTTTTGTTGTTTGTTTTTCTTTTTTTTTTTTTCCTCTTTTTTTTTTTTTTTTTTCCCTCAACATTGCCTTTTTACCTTCTTCTTCCAGACCTGTTGAAAACACTTTTCCTCCAGGAGTTAAGTGCTACGGCATAACAGACCATACTCTACAGGGGGCCCTGCCAGTGGTATCATCTCTTCCTTGTACTAGCTAACTCAAGAAGATCTATATCCTGAAAGATCTTTTTAATACATAGGTGGAGAAATTGATGGTGAATCAGGTGGCTTTTTGATGTGGCTGTTTTCCTGCTACCAGCAGGAATTACGGAGCAAACAGCAGCCCCTGTGCGCAGGGTTCCCAGCTTCTTTCCCTGCCCGGGTGCGGCTGAAACATTTCTTTATTTCCTCTTATCGGGGTCACGTTCCAGTTCCTGTTTTGACTTCGGTTTCTCTAGGCTCCTACTCTGCTGTTTTTTCCTGTTTCCCTTCACCAAGCAGCAGCTCAGACATCCTCCACCTGAGCGTGCCTTGCCTGTGCCTTTTTGTTGTGGGCCAAGGGCACTCGACTCTCTGCTGCACTTACTGGTTCTCGCTGCTACCTTAAACACAAGAGCATTGCAGCCGAAGCATGTCAGATTGTAGTAGGGTTTTGTTATATTTTGGGAGGTTGAATTTTTGTTTTTACTCCTTGATAGTTCCAAATCCTCATCTCAAGGCTGTTTGCTTGCCTTTTGATGACAGCGTTAGCAAGAAAATGGGCTTCCATTTTGAGCTTATGCATGAACTTATTTTATGTTCATATGGGGGTATGTGTGTGCAAATATGTCTTCCAGGAGCTATATATCTGAGCTGTTGTTGATGCCCTGATGTTCTGGACAAATAACGTTAAATTACAACATGTAACTTGTCGCTTCTGGCTTGCTAACAGAAGAACCAATGTCGCAGAGAACAACAGAATGGCTTTGGGGGGTGTGTGTGTGTGTGAACGGAGCAGTTTTCATTATGTATGTAAGACCCAACTGGTTTGACAGCAAAGGCATGGATGATGAATGGGAAATGAATGTAAAAACTGGTCTTGCAGTGTTTGGACTCATTGGCAGTTAACCTTTCTGGCTCAGCTGGTGCACGGTGGCTCCTTCACAGGAGCGCCCCGAGGAAGGATGCAATGTTTGTAAAGTCCGGAGTAAAATTAAGTTGTAAGTTACTATCTTCACTTCAGTTACTTTTTACAGGAGGGCTATTTACTGTAGGTGAAGTCACTGCTGAGGAGGTTCCTCTTGAAAGAATCTTTATTGTTGTTGATTGGAAGAAAAAGACTGACTGGACTCTTTACATTGAGTTACACCAACTGCATACCTAGTAGTAGGTATCAAATGTCCAAAATAAAAAATTAACATGAGGTGGACAATGTAAAGCAATAAATATCACAAACTAGTGAAAGACTATTTCCAACGCTTTAAACAACTCCGTATAGACAATCCTGATTCTTCCAGCACTGTAGTGGGAGCTTGAAGACACTGACTTTAACACAAAATCTGTTGCTAATCATTGAAAGAGTTTTTTTATAAAATAATACATAAAAATAAAAAGCATGCTATTTGCCTCAAGATTTGCCTAGTTCTATAACCAGTATCCAGGCTGTTCCTGGCTCTGATTTTCACAGTGTGAGGCCAGAACCGAGCTTTGCAACCCTGTGAAATTGGCTGCTGGAGACACCCCATGACATGGGTGGTCCTTGAGGTTTCACTCTTCCCCTCTTTTATCAAAAAAAGGATCAAGAGGGTGGCTGGTCTCCATGTGCAGGGTGGTGACACGTGTGCTCCCCAGGGCAGTAGATGGAGGCTCCAAGCTCCTCAGGAATGGTGGTGGGACAGGGCATGGGGGACAGGGGACTGGACCCACTTTTATGCCCTCTTTGAATTCACTGAGAGCGGCTCCTGAGGCACAGGGAGAGCAGAGGTGCCCTGATGTGCCCTGAGAAAGCCCTTCTGAAACTTCAAACTGAGAAATGACACTGTGGTATCCAGCTCTTGCTTCTTTTCATTTTAGTACCATTTCCCAGTGAAAATATTTACAAGCTAAATATGTTGGTGGTGATAAGAGGGCTGTGTAGGAGCTCTTTTAGTGTTACCCCACCACTGTAGGATATTCCTGCCTCGACACTTTTGTCCAGATGCTTATTATTTTGTTTTTATGTACATTTTATGTACATTTAATTCCCAGGAAATAGCTCAGACAAAACTTAAATATTGTGTAAAGGTTTCTGAAGATGTCTCCTTTACTGAGAACAATGACTGGTAGGAGATTTCCCTGGGAGTGGTGAGATTTATATTGTGGGGAGAATATCACGTGCAGCTCGCTCCAGATATATGAAGCTACTTCAGTAAAAACATTTGAAGAGCCGGTTACCTAAAGCACTTGGAAAGTATTTACTGGGAAGAATGTGCCTTTTTTTTTTTTTTTGTACTTTCAAAGTAATACGTATCATTGCATTCACTTCTTACTGAAGCAGAATACTCAGAATTCTCTAGTAAAAAAGCAACTAATAATTATTATGTGAAAGGGAACGTGGTGGTTGCAGAGACTTGAGACTGCAATTCTGAGAAATAGCTTTGGGCAATTCAGCTCAGGGAGAAATGTGTACAGACAGCCAAGAGGAGTGATTGATTTCCCATTTTCCAACCACACTGACACTTATCTGATCAGACCAGTCATATATATATGTATATATATATATTTAAAATTTTTCCTCTATGGCTTTCCACAGAACTGCTTTCAGTTAGCTTTTATGACAGAAATTCCAGTTTACTCATTTAAGTTGACAGGCATCCTCTTTTTTCTTTTTTTGAAAAGTTATCCAAAAGTTTGTAATCTTACAAACTTTTTACAAACGTGTAAAACATGGGTTACTAAACAACATATCTATTATTTTGTTCGTTGATCTTTCAGAAACAACTCTATTATAAAAAAGTCTGTAGAATCCAAGGGTTAAGCTCAAAAGTTTTAATGATATTTATTTGATGGCAATTTTGTGTGAATTTAGATCCTAATCCAAACCCAATGTAGTCAACACAAGGAGTATCACCACCACCAGACCTTCTCTGCTGTCTGTGGAGCGTTGTCTCAGTGGGTCAATGCATTATTACCAATGAGTAATTGGTCCTTCCTCTCAGCACATTTAACTACAGACATAAAACCTAGTAGTAAGAAGCCTTCCTATCAATAGATACGTTTTTCCACTTTCTGTTACTTTCTGACTTAGTTCCACTCTCAGTTTGGCTTTCAGAAGGTCAGATGGGTGGAAGCTGTTGCTCTCCACCTGAGCCCCAGATGAAGGTTGAAGAGTGGCATGACTTGCAATTAGAAGTACCTCTTGTAACGCTGACCTCTCTCGCTGTGTGGTGTGTGGTGCAATGCCCCGAGCTGATGCACTAGAACAACTGAGGAGGCAGGCAAATGAAGTGCAAAGGCAAGACTGAGCAGGCAGGATGGGCTACACATGAGGTGCAAGCAAGGCAAATATTGAATCTGTTTGGACTCTGAAGGACTGTCTTGTCAAATTATTCCCTCGTGTAACACAGCAAAGTGCTATCAAATGAAGTGGGACTGAATTCACATGAGTAAAATTTTATTTTTCCAGAGTGATGGAGTTACTTAAGACTGGGATGTTTTAAGATATCTGGTAGTATTCATTCCATGAGCTGAACTGCCTCCCACTTCAGGCTTTGTGATGTCAGTCAGCTCTGTCCTCAATGGGATTTTATCTTTTAGCACCCCAAAACTTACCATATCTCATGGAGCCATGCTTCACGTTAGTTGCACTTTGTCAGAGAGACATCCTAAAGAGCAAGTTCTCATAGATTAATTGCAGAGAATTCCCCTCCCTTGTTCCCCAGGGTGTACCACTAAATAATGGGTTATGTATGTAGTTACAGACTTGCTGTACCACTATATATTCTGCATACTGATGGGTGTGCAGCCAAACCAGCAGCAAAACCTGCTGAGCAGAATCCCGTTGGCCAGCCCTACCACAGCAAGGAGCATCCCTCATTTTAACAGCAGAAGTTTGGTGTCTTCACCAGTGTGTCTTCATGGGGACCGTCATCCCTGTGGGCTACATAGAGGGCATTTTTATGGAATGGTTGCTTTTAATGCTTCTTCTCAGCGAAAACTTCCCTGAGATAGATAGATAGAGTTCATGTTTTTCTTCAACACAGAGGAATTTCGTGAGACTTCTGCTTCCATTGAGGGTGTTGTAGGGGGAAGTAACTGAGCTGTTGTAAATATTAAAAGCAGCTAAGTAAACATACTGCTGATATAATTCTGTGTGCACCCACTTAAATCAGGACGGAACTACACAATCTAAATGTCCAGAATTGGATTGAGCCCACCCCTCTTTGTACACTGAAGTACTTCAGGTGAATATTCACTCCAGAAATCCCCTCACAATCATTGTATGAAGTACAATGGTTGGCCTTGATGATTGTTGGATTTGATCTTAATGGTCTTTTCCAGCCAAAATGAGTCTTTGATTCTAAGAAGGCTTTGACCTACAGCACTTGTGTATGGATGGCATTTAAAGAGTCGTTCACCACACCTCTAGACCTGATGTAATTTCTGTTTCCATGTATCGCAGTAGGAGCAAACTGGATCACTACAAATAGCCCAGCCCTTGCATTTGGTCCCAAGCATTTCCTACTGTGATAATAACCCTGCACATTTCTTTGCATGCTCTCCACAAATGTATTAGCAGGCACAAGGAACCACTATGTATTAAACCAGCGTGGGTGACCGCAGCACAACAGAAAGAGCTTCACCCAGCAGCTTTTGCATCAAGTTAACATCTTCTGCCTTCTTTAAAGATATTTAGAGTTTAAAGTGACAGAGATTGCCTTATTCCCAGTACAGTGTTCCACGGGGTGAGGCGTTTTTTGGCAGCGATGAGAAGGATGATTCATTTGTCTAAACCACTCAACCTTGTTATACACTCAGCTGGTAAATAGAAGTCGCACCCAGCTCTGTGCTCACAGACTCCTAAAGAGGAACATATCTCATCGCTTGCAGAAAGGAGGAAAAATTAAATTTGCTAAGATTACAATTTTCACAGCACTTAAAATAATCAGCAGCTGGGGCTAGGAGTCAAATTATGTTCCTTTTCAATTCTCTGTTCTCTTTTGCTTCTTCCTTTATCTTTCAAGCACAGATACAAGGGGTCGACTGAATTCTTACTCACTGCTGTTTTGTGAAAGTTTCCTGGTTTGGCAAAAATAATGGTACATCAAAAAAAAAAGTCTGTCTTCTTACATCTGTAAAGGCAGGAGTTTGCACAGGTAGGTTTATGAATATGTCCTTGTAACAGGGATGCTTTAAGGATCTCATCTGGAAATGTGTCCTCAAATTCCTTGCAGTAATGGATATTCAGACTCAGTTATTCCAAAGAGCAAGTCTACGAGTCATCAGAGATTACTTAAAATGAAAGATGCACGTCATTTTTATGGAGCAGTCTCGGAAAGCAACACGGAAAAATGATGTACAGTGAGTCAGACCGGATCCATTTGCTGAGGGGCCCGAGGGTCCGGAGCTCTGGGCCCAACGTGTGTCCGACACACCACCGGCTGCTGCGGGGTGGAAGAGCTCCTCCATGCTCCTCCACTTGGTATCTCAGCGGGGTTTGCATGGAGGTCATCCAGCAGGGCAAGGCTGTTGCCTGGCTTGTGCAACTGATAAAACGATGCTGGTTCTGACAGCAAATGTTAAAGTTTCAGCCCCTCTGTCTGCAAAAGGTGACCCAGGATATTGCCAAGAACAGTTTTGGCCTGGTGTTGGCCCAAGTTCTTTGGGTTGTCCTAGAGCTGGTTGAAAAAAGAGCTAGATTTCAACAAGAGAATAACAGAGATACGGAACTTTTCACTGAGTATTTTTATCTTTTTTTTTTTTTTTTTTTTGGACCAGTTCTATTTGCGCCTACATTTCTGAAAGAAATATCCTTTCTCTTCTCTCTTAGTCTTCATACTTCACCCACGCCAGTGCTGTGTGAACAGCTCAGAGCTAAGAAGGAAACCCACAATAACATTTTGTCTCTCGATGATCAATAGCATGTGAAATAAAAGCTCTGTTACTAAAAATAAACAAGGATTTTCTGCTTTCGCATTAACTTGACTTTACCTTAGGCATATAAACTATTATTTGGGTTACATAATGCTGATAGTAAAAAAAAACACACACAAACATACTAACAATAACACTGGGCTGGTGAATTGGACCGTGAACAACAATGGCAGTAACAAGAAGAGGTACTTAAAAAGTCAAATGTTAGAATGGGGCATAAAATGGATAAAATGCTAAAACTGGGCAAAAACTCCAGAAATGGGAACTGGGCTCCTGCACCAAAGCTGGACACCAAACTCCCTCTCTGGTCAAGGGAGCAAAGTGGAGGCTCAAAGAGAGGAGGAGGTGGATGTTAAGTGCCTCAGGGGGTTTTGCCCTGTGGATGTGCAGCTGTGGCTGCTGAGACCAGGTCCAACCCTGAGACCTTATGGTCCAGCAGCCCCACAGTGCAAGGAGAAGGTGAGCATAGAGGTGAGAAACTTGCTGCTGTTCTTCCCATGAAGGGACCATGTGTGCAATTGCAGACCTACTCGATGGTGCAGTCTTGCAGTGCGATTCTCTCAGGACTGGGTTTTTCACCAGCGGTGAATGAAGTTTTTACCACTTGCAAACAGTCTTAGAGCACAGACAGGCTCATAGCTCTGTCTCGGAGATTATAACAGAAATAAGAATTAATTTTGCAGATTACTTTTGTTGAAGTTCAGTCAGTCTGTTTTTTGTGTGTGCTGTCACATTTCTTTGGGAAGCCATGGGAAGAGCAGGGAAGGCACTAGGAGATCCATGACATGAAGGTTTTGGCCGGGTTTCATACTCGAGCTTTTGGATGATGTTCTGCTGCTGCTCACTGGTGTTCCCTGTGCACCACCTCCGCTGGAGCAGGACCCTGCCTCCTCCCCAGCCCTGCTAAAGAGGCCACAACAGGCGACTGCCCGTGGAGATCCCGGTGCCACCTCCAGCCCTCCTCATCCTGGGACAGCCGCTTTGACCGCTGGGCTGCCAGGGCTCAAAGTGCTGAAGAGGGCTCAAATGAAAGACTGGTGTTTTTGAGTAGCTGCCCTGGCCAGCACTGGTGTCCTACAGGCCTTCTGGGCTGCTCTGCAGATCTCCTCTTTCCTCCTACCGTTGAGGGGAGTGGGGAACAGGAGGTGCTGGCTGGACACCAGGCAGCACTTCTGTGCCGTGCGGGTGGCAAACCACTGGCACAGGCTGCCCAGAGAGGTTGTGGAGTCTTCTCCTTGGAGATCTTCAAAAGCCACCTGGACATGGGCCTGGGCACCCTGCTCTGGGTGGCCCTGCTTGAGCAGGGGTTGGGCCAGATGGACCCAGAGGTCCTGCCAACCTCAACCATCCTGTGGTTCTGAGCTGCGGCATCCACCTGACATGGCACTGCTCATTTCAGTGAGGTGAAGTTTTGTGACATTTGAAGAAAGCCACCTGGATTTGGCTTCAGTGCCTTTATAAATCTAAGCCAGACCCTTTTTTTCCTTCTTTTCTTTTTCTGTAATATTATGGACCCTTTCCCAGGAAGAGTGGGCAGAACAACAAGAGATTGACTCTGCTGGCACTTCTTTTACTAAATAAAATTGAAAACTGATGACTTCCAGCTCTGCCCTTGTGCCGAACAATGCTCGGTAGCACTTGGCAATGCTGCTGTGCGTGTTGATGTGCCTGTATATCAAACTGCGGGAAGGAGAAGGTCTGAGATCCCTCAGTCCCTGCTTGAATGTTAGGTGGCATCCTCCCTCTGGTGATTCTCCACTATCAAGCACTGGTTGTTGTGTTGGCCATTCAGCCTGGGCTTGGTGAGCTTCTTGTCCAAATCAGCTTTACCCAGAATTAACACTGAGGCTGTCTGGGGCTGTGTTAAGTATCAGCTAAAATATCATCAGGCAGGATGGCCTTGGCTTTGCCAGAGTGCGGTGTGAAAAGCACACCAGCTTGGTGTGAGAGCCCCGCTCTAGCTGTCCCCACGAGACCGCCTCCCGCCCCCGTGGGGCTTTGACGGGGATGACTTGTGCTGTGATTCACCCCATCGATCCTGCGCTCCTGCTCGTCCCGTGTTTGTACAGCTGATGCTTTTCCCCAGGCGTCAGGCTTTTTGCACTTATCCTTCCGGAACTGCACTGCCGGTTTGAGATCACCCTCCAGATTTCAGATCATTGTGAATTCTGCTCCTGCCTTTAGGCACTCGCAGACCTTCCTGGGTTGATGTTTTATGCATACCCACTTTCGTAATATGAGTCATTAGTAAAAATATCAAGCAGCCCCCGTTCACAGCAGCGTGCAGCAACCCATTCTGTACTTTTTCTCCCAGATACCCAAAGAATACTGTTCATTCTTTGTAGTTCTCAGACGAGATCTCATTACAGCAGCTCATTTAAGAATACATTTCCCCAGCTTGCTTACGAGACTCTTCTGCAACCATCTAACTTACGACAACGCTTGCCCACTTGCTTGTTAGCTTGTCAGAGAAGGGAACTGGGCTGGTTCCACATGATTTATTCCTGGTAAACAAGTTAGCTGCCTTTTATCATCTTAGTTTTCTGTGGGTTTGCAGATAGCTATGATTATCTGTTGAGTACTCTTGAGCGTTTGCTGAGTGCTGTTGAGTTGCAAGCTTATCCTAGGCTTTTTAGGATATTTAGCCTTTTTCAGTCTTCTGGGAACTCACCTGAACTTCAGATACAACCACTAATGGCTTTGAGTGCTTCAGCCAGATCCCAATGTACTCCAGAGAGAGTTTCCTTAGGTCCACCTGATAATAGCATAGTTATTAGGTGAGTGCTTCCTCTCTTGCAGCAGCACCTCTCAGGTAATGGACTTTGATTATAAAATACTACTTAAAATAACCATACACAGATTATATTAATTAGACATAACATCTAAGAGCACTGTTTCAGACTTTGTATATACAAAGCATCTGACACCTTGGCATAACTCCCTTTCAATGTTATCTAATACAGCGTGGACACTTTCAGTGAGACTGATGGTCTGAGCGATTCAGTTATTTCCTCGTTCTCTGTGCACAAGCTTATCGATGTCTTTCCCCCTCCTTTTATTAGGAGGCAGTGTCAAATAAGGCAGAAAAACATTCTATTTCTCCCTTTTGACTTTTCAAAAACTCTAACAGGTTGTCTGGTTGACCTGTCACACTTTGCAGCGTGCTCATTTGCATGGAAAACCATTGGGGCAGGATATGATGTTTAGCTTGTTTGTGCGTGCCAAGCACAACAGGGAGATCCTTGGGGCCTCCAGGAGCAATTGCAACAGCAGTTGTAAACATCCATTCATTAAGGACTGATATCATCCCTGGCTGTACGACACTTAACGAGCTACTTATGCAGCTGGAGGAAGGGAAGACCGCTGAGTCAGTTGCTGATGGATGTGGAGCCAGATGACTTAACATCTTGGCAAGGTTGGATGTGTTCTCAGGAGGAGAGGACCTCAGGCACCCAGGATGCCACCATTTCTGTTCAAATTTTTTTTTATTTTTTAAGACAGAGACCATTATTTTCATCGCTGCATCTCTACCTGTGGCATCAGCTCATTTTCTTTGCAGCAAAGACCAAAGATCTTTGGTGGCTCCGCCTGGCAGTGTCTGGAAATGGCCACCACGGGCAGAGCAGAGGCGTGAGGGCAAGGGAAGGCTGCTGCCTGCCTGCCTGCCATGGAAACAGCCACCGGCATCCACACCGGACAGGCACGTAGAGCCTGACGCTGCTCCCACGTACCCTCTCCGTTTCTCTCCCGTGGGGCAAAGTGGATGATTTGGGGTTCTTGGCACCACCTCTGCTCACGCAGCACAAAGCACACAGCACTTTTTTTACGGTGCAGCACGGCTCTGCCGATAACTCACCCTTGGCGATATTACACAATTACTTATAAACGCCTGCACTGGAAGCAAATGAAAATTATTATTTATGGAGAACTTCTCAGCAGTCCCTGGGATTAAAGAATGTAATAACCAGTAACATTTTATGCCAAACATTGTGTTAACAGAAAGAATACTATCATATAGATATTGACAAAAGAATATTTCATTGGAAGGGCTGTGAGACTGAGTATATGCAGCCTACCTTTAAAGGAACCAAGCAAATCAAGGTGGAGCACAACTCACTTTTTACTCAGATCTCAGAGATGACAGTGAAGCTCATGAGCAGCACAGGATGGCCCAGGGGTGGAGGTGTTTCAGTGCTGGTGTGTGTAAGATCATTTCTTGTGCTGCTTCATTGCCTGTTTGCATGCATTGCACTGTGCCAGGGTGCTGGGCATCTCAGGATGATGAGCATTAATTCTGCCTGAAGAGGACTGTGGCATTGCTAGCTTGGGACAAATGAGTGCCAACAGCAGTGTGCTTTGCTTGTGAGTGCACATTTACATCTCCAGTGTAGGCATAACCTTACTCAGTGCTGCTCTAGGCTCTCTGGGTTGTCCAAGTGCCTCGGGTCAGTGCCCAGACTCCGCTTTCTTGGACTCTGCAGCTGAGCTGCTCCCTCTGAAAGCTATCCAGATCCTGGCAATCATGCCTCTGAATTTGCTAACTGATTATCTCAGTATCTAACCTCAATGGGAAATTACTGTCTCACCCCCCCCCCTCCCCTCCTTGGGCTTTCTAAAGGTGAGGTGCCCAGTCCAAATGATTTCTCTGCACAATTTCTGCAGTCATAAGAAGGAGAGAGGCATATGTTCAGTGGTGGAACTGGCCCTCCTCTTCTGGGCACCTCCAGAGGGGATCAGTTGCTCTCTGGACATATCAATTTTTGGCTCTGGCTATAGAGAAAACCTATAGAAATAGCTTAGGCTGAACATTTAATATGCAGTGTCTGAGGTTTAGTGAGATAAAGGTCTAGCATCCTACTTCAGTGGCAACATCCTTGAGCAAACTCTGGGCTTTTTAACATGTTATGCAGTGAAGAAATATTTTTGCTTTAGTGTGGGAGAGCAGCTATGAAGTGGAAGTCAGACGGCATGATTTAACAGAGGAAGGAAAACAAACACCAAACCCACAAAAACCTGTTTGTGACCCAGTATAAGCTGGTGGGTTTACATTCACCTTCCTGTCTTTTTGGCACAAACTTGCATTGAGGCTGTGGGAGAGCTAAACCACAGCTCAAACTACACAGGGCTCAAGTCCCCAGCGCTGCTAAATATCTTCAGGAGCTCTGGCTGATGGCATCCACCTCTGGCTCTGATGGATGCTGGGCTCCCTGCATGGCCTGTGAGGTCGGATTTACACCTCCCCTCCTCCTTCTGGAGGGATGTTTGCTCTCCTCTCTTGCTCTGTGCTGAATTATGCCCATCCTTTCATCGCTCGCTGCTCTGCAAGACGGGGTCAGACGAGGCCTCGGCGCCTTTCTGCTTGGCAAGGAAAAGGCCAGAGAGATGCAGGGAGGGACACGAATACAAAGAGCTGAACTGTTCTTTATTGAAAAATTGACAAGAAGGAGGAAAAATACATTGCAGGTGTCTTCGTATGGCCAACACTGCCAGTGTTTCTGCAGTTTCCCCACTTGTTAAGAATATAATCAAATTCTTCTATAATCAAAGTCTAATTCCAGCAGGGGATGAAACAGTACAAACAACCCTTAGGTGATGCTGGCAGCCTTGGAAGTGAGGGTAAAGCCGGGGTTTCCGTGCTGCCCCCCCCCCCCTTTCTTTCCCCATCTACAGTGAGGGTCTACCACGGTGTGGCTGGGAGCAGCACACACTCCTATGCACTTCTTTTTCCCTTTCCTTAGGGCAAAGCTTGCTCTTTAAAAAGAATTATGGCTCAGTTATGACAGGAAAGCCACACGTTGCTTGAGTTATTCCCAGCCAGTGATGATTCTGTTCAAGCCTTTATGCATTTTGGCTTTATGTGCCACCATCCCTTTTGGGCTGATAGTTTCAAGTTCCTGTAATTCATTACCGAAGAACACACAGTGGAGGACAAAACAATTTGTTATTTGCTATTTTTTTTTTTAAAGATTCAAAATGTTTATCAGCAGCAGGATCACTCTCCATTGGTATTTCTCCCTCACTCTGGTTTAAATCACAGGAAGAAGATACACCCCCTTTCCCCAGTCAGGAAAATAACAGAAAAAATAAAATATTCTCCAAACACGAAGTAAATCCCTGTGCAAGGAAACCAAGCACGTTCCTTCAACTCATTTTAAAGTCCCCTCTGGCGGCTGCCAGGCCACAAGGTGGAAGTGGCTTCCAGAAGCCACTTTGCTGTCCAGCAAAAGCCAGCCTTTGCTGCCCACAGAGGGAGCTAATGGGACCCAAATTTTTGGTGGCTCGTGCTCGCTGAGATGAGTCTCCACCACAATTTCTGAATGGAAACATACTGAAGCAGCTACTGGGAGTTAATCCAAATCCTCACTCAGTTTGGCATCAGACACATCCTTTAACCACCCTGCCTCAAATTTTTCCCTTGCAGGATGGATTTCATCTGGGGGGTGCTGTGGATTATATGAAGTTCCTACAAACTTTGGAAAAGGATTGGATTACTGTTTTCAAAGCATTTTGTCCTCTTAAAACATTTTCACAGACATTCTGCCATAGAGGTGGAGAAACATCTCTTTCTGGGCCTCCTTGGACTATTTTTATATTTTCAAGCACTCACTACAAAGACAGGAGAACTCTGATTAAAAGTCAATCCCATACCATAGCTCATGATTACATGCTTAGTTAAAACCTGAAGCGAACATAGCTCCAGGAAACATATTAATCTACTGTTTGATTAAACTACCTCTCAGCTACCTTATTAATTTGCCGTCTTTGTGGAAGAGTCACAAGAAAGTCCTATGAAAGACAAGACAGATTGAGGGGATTAATTTATGTTGTCACTGGCTACTCAACTAAGGGGAAAAAGCAATGATAAACAATGACGTCTTTTGTTTGTTTGTTTTATCATTGATGGGAAGTTTAATTGGGAATTGAAAGGAGATGGGGACATAGACCATACGGACAAGGATGCCTGCATTTTCATTGGTGTGTTACCATCACAGCAGCACCCAAAACCTCAGCTGAGGTCAGGCGTCCATGTATCTGGCACAAGCTAAAACGCAGAGGATAAAGTGAAGGGTTTCTCAGCAAAGTACCAAGGGTTGTGCAGCCAGAACAACCCAGAGCCATGCAGCAGCTCCCCTGAGGGCCAGGGCAGATGCTCCTTAAGCAAGAAGATGGATGCCCGTTTTGTCCAACATGAAACTTCAGGGTAGCTGAAGGACAAAAAATAGCCCATCCAACCGTTTGGTTCTTCAGACCGTATAAGCAGGTGTGTACATAATTTAGGGATAGATGAGATCTTGTTTTGGTTTTATTCTCTCTTTGGCATGCAGATTAAGTCACAGAGTGATGATCCCGTTACCACTGCCAAATGAGTGACCAAGTGTCCGCTGACAGGTAACTGCTCGAGTTCTTCTTGGTCTGTGGCATATCTGGAGATACACAGTCTGCAGCTCTATACCCTCCGGTTTTATAGATCAATAATGCTTTAGAGTGGGAATTGTGATGCAGAAACATAATTTTCAGAAGCTCTGCAAAAAGATATCACAGGTGTTGCATTCGTTTTATATTTTACTTCTTATTAAATGAGTGTTATCTTGAGTAAATGTCCCGGGCTGTCCATTCTGATGTGAAGAAGACAGAAATTCTGCTTTGGAGAACTCAGTATAAATAGGTGAAAGTTTTCCATTTCAAGTGAATTTAATAGACTTAATTTAGCTCAACAGGCCAAGCTTGAATGCTCCCTGATATACACTAGTAATGCCATTCCCCTCAAACAACTCTCCCGTCTGTGCTACATCTATTTGAAGAAAATACCAAAGATGTTTGGTTTTCTGATTATTTAATACTTTCATTCCACTTGACTTTAGGAAGTGGACTCGGGCATACAAACCACGCAGTTACAAAATCTCCTGGGATTCCTTCTCAAAGAATAAAATAATTAGCTTGATGTATCGAGGCATAATTCAAACTAGAGAAGCGACTGCTGACAGAATTGGATTTGCTTAGTTAAAATTGTTTGGCATCAGGAGATATTAACCTGTATTTGCCTGATTTTCAACGGAAAATCTGTAAAGCAAATTTTATGAAATGGCTTTTAAAGTGTATTTGTGAAGAAGGTCTAATATTTACTTATTTAAACCCTACTTCTGCTTCAATATTTTTACAAGCTAGCAAAGGTAAAAAGTATTTCCTGGAGCATAATTCCGCAAACATAACAACTTATGTGCCAAATGAAACCCATTGCTGGTGTTTCTTAAAAGCCTTGCAAAACTAAGTAAGCAGCATTAGCCTCCCGAAGCTCACCAGGCTCCCAACTTTCATCAGCATTCAATTGCTGATAACTTGCCAACATTTTTGAAGTAAAATCCATATAAACAAAAGTACAAATATGTTTAAAATGTAAATGCTTTTTGGGGGAGATCAAGGAAGAGATTAAATACCTCCGTTTGGCAAAGGATACAAGGATGTTCCTTAAACGCCCCTTTGACTTGAATGAGACATAAACCTCTGCTTGAAGTCTGGCTCTGGCGTGCTCAGAGCTTGAAGGACTAAACTTGCAGGCAGGTTTGGGAATTGCAACACGGAGCAGCATCCTGCCCAGCTTTCGGGAGCCGTCTCTTACTGGAGTCTGCGGGCTGAAATTAGGTGTCTATAAACATGGCAAACTTAGGTCAGGTCCAAGAACAGAAGATGACATGCTGGCTGTGGTGAGGGAAAGGAGGTGAACTATGTGAGTAAGTAATGAGGAGGAAGAAGTCTTTAGTTTGTCCTAATTCTGAATATAGGCCCCTTCCTAAGGTGGGTGCGTAGCTCTGAGAAGGTCATATCATGACTCTCCTCCTGTAGGATCAGGAATCCACAGGACCATGCCAGTCCTGCCAAGGAAACCATCTCAAGAGGAAGAAGGCACAGTGCCAATGGCTCATTTCTAAGAATCACACAGGTTCTACTTCTTCCTCTGCTCGTTCTTCTTCCTCGTTCTAACAAACAAGAGGACAGAAGGGAACAGGGGATGTTGTCTTCCAGCCATGTTTTGGGCAAACCTCAGTCTCCCTTTCAGCCACAGGGAGGACGAGAAGATGACCGTGTCATTGTGCACCCGTACAAGGTTTAATGTCCTCCTGGGCATCATGCCCTGGTTACCTGGCTGCGGGGAAGCCTGTAAGCAGATCTTCCAGAGAGCCTCAGCTGCAAAAGGGATGGGCAAGGGGATGGCCTTCATGGCCAGTGTGAGCTGGCAGCTGTGGCTTAGAAAATCTAAATTTTGGATTTAGATTTTTACTGCAGCAGATAGGCCTGCTATAGATGCCGACATCTTCTGCTGGATGGAATCCTAACTTTTCACCCAAAGATGATTTTCTGTCCAGGCCCAAATCACCATCATCAAATTCGAATGTATCCATTCAGTAACTAATTTCCATTTTACCTTCCTGCTGCTTCACTGTATGTTCCTGAGGCTCCTAAGTCCCATACCTTTGCTGAGTTCTCCACGGTCCAATTTGTCTATTGCCTGTGTTGTCCTTCTGATGGTTTCATTGGTCCCAAGTAAAACTTCCAAAACTACTGAAAGCAATTCTCATGGAAAAAATACGTGGTCCTCATGAGCTCCATTTCCATGATGCAGTAAGATGAAAATGTGTCACTGGTCAAGTTATCATTTATTTTAATTTGTTCTAGTGTATCTTCTGAAAATTATATTGTTATTGTACTTAAAATTGCATCATATTATTATACTTAGCTTTTATCTAAAAGAAGAATTCATATTAGCATAGTAATGGAAGTGATAACATGCTGATTTTGCATTCACCTTGCATGAGTGCAGGAAAAGTAGTTGTCAAAAACACAGCTCACCAAGATCATGTGCATTGATTAGAAAGTCATGAAGATTACACATAGAGGGGAGGGAGATGTCACTCCATGTATCTTCAGTCAATGTCATGAAATGCTTTCCAGCTATATCACTTTTTTCAAAAGAATCATGTTTTTGTTGCCGTTGTTGTTGTCTGTTTTAATTTCTTGTAGGTAAAGGCAGAAGATGGAATATTCCATTACATGATAATTTTAATTTTAAATATAAACAGAAGGCTGTACAAGATGGAGGCAATTTGTGGCTTGGTAAATTGAAAACAAAAAAAAAAGACCTTGTAAACAGTGATTTTCTAATCTTCTTCAAATTAACCACAGTTGTGGGGAGAAGAGAGACATCTCTTGGAGGGGATGAGAATGGAAAACAGGGAGCAGAACAATTTTAAAAAGAACAGGTAAGAATTTCAACCTTTTTCAATTTGTGCTTTGTAAAATTGAGCTGAACAATCTGAAGATTTCAAAACATTCAGCTGTGTAGGATGCCCCTTAGTGGTTGAATATAAATATTGTTGACAGAAGAAAGAACTTTAAACATTGAAAAAAAATGCATTTATTAACAGAGAACAAAGGATTTCAAACAATAACATATGTACAGAAGTGCCTACTAAGCCATGTTTACATAAAGCATCAGAAACAGCTGCAAAATGCTAACCAGTAGTAACAGAATATTCCTGAATAAGATATTACATTGAGTGAACAGAACAAGAAAACAAAAGAAAAGGAAGGAAAAAAGGTCAGTCTCTATTTTATTTTAATCAGAATGCATATTTTGGAATGACGAGTTTCTGCAGAGGAATAATGATCAGATGTTGAATTCTACAACGAAACCCAACCCAACATTTTTACTGATCCTTTCTAGAGTTTCTGTACAGGATTACAAAGTTATCTGGTCTGGTGTCACGGTTCCTTTCCAATAATGTACTGATGGTACAGCCTCCAGCCATCTCTGCTGTTGCACAAGGATATCAGCATGTGTATCAATGCACAAACATTTCTACACAAGAGGCATCAAAAAGATGTTTAAGATTCAATAGTAAATGTTACAGTGCACAAATTCTGTAATCCACATAAATGTGTATCTCAGCTACAACGGTAAAAATAGTCTATGAGAGATGACTTTTACCTAGTTTAACTCTTTTCATGCTTCCTTTTCAAAACCAGTCTTTGTATAGGAGTCAATGTGCAAAAGCTGTACCAAGGCGATACTAAGCATGGCATCCTCATCAATCTGCTTACAACTACTCTGATTTTAACTGTATTTTATACATTCGGATGTCCCTTTATGTATGCACTGGATAACAAAGGAAATCCATTGTATTTACAGACAATTCTTGGAAATCTGATGCCTCCGTTAGTCCATTATTCTTTTTTCTTTCTTGAAGAAATCTGTATTCTTCCATCCTTTCAACTCTGCATGTAGAAATCAAGGCTGCAAAGTGTCTCATTACCTCCACACTGGTAATGGAGACAGAAAAGCTACTCATCAGCACTCCTGACACACGCATTTATTTCTTGGGCCACATCCCAACACAGCTTAAAGGGTCACGGGAAGTTTCTTCTGTTGAGCCAACTGGTGTGTGCTGTAGCTGGAGAGACTGATCCCAAACATGCTCAGGAGCAAGGCAGTCCGTTGCAGCAGTATGTCTGATGAGTTGATAACTATTTTTCCTGCAGCTTGAGTCTATGGGGAAAACAGGGCCAGTTATACACTGATTCTGCTGAGTGCGACACAAAAGCAAGTCTCTGGAACCTACAAGGCAGTTTTTAATTTTTTTGTGTCATTTAATATAGTATGACTCTGCTTTCTGCTGAAGAGTGTTTGGCACAAGCTGTTAAATGTTTTGGAAGGGTTTTCTTTTTATCACTTTGTAAAACAAAGGACACATTTCTGATCTGATTTTTCTTTCATTTATAATTCAGTGATTTCAGTGACTGATTTTCAGTGATGGGGTTCCCTCTGGCAACTTGGCTGAGAGGGAGAGCTGAATCAAGCTTAGAGGCTTAGGAATAAAGGAGAAAAGACTTCCTCGTTCTGTGAAATAGAAAGGTCTCTTCCTTCCCACAGATTAGCTCCTAATACAGTGATGCCCCTTTAAATGTTAGTTATTAATTCAGGAAAGCAATGGATCAGTAATGTCTTTCATTAGCTCCACAGGTAGCACTAGACCAAGGAGACAAGCTTTAACACAGGTCCGCTCTTCATCATGTCTGACAAAGCAGCAGGAAATGCCCATCAAAGTAAAGATAAAAATTATTTACTGATTATCTGAATAACAATAAGGAAAAAATAATTTACTGTTGTTTGCCTAATACAAGTGTATGATACACCGACCAAGAAGCAGAAGCACATTTGCATAGATTCCCTACAGAGCAAAACACAAATTCTTGCGCATATTGACACTGTGAGTTAAAACATATTGTGCATCTTTCTAGTTGTGGCATTTCTTATATGAAATGATGACTAAGCCTTACACAAAGACTTCATTCTTCAAGCTCTCTCCTGCACTCAGTGGATGGGAAGTATGGCACCACTGAAATGACTGACAAAGCTCCCATTCCAAGGAGCCTGATTTTCACTTCCAGATTCTGTAATGTTTTCTGTTTGAGCTTTAATAATCAGAGCTCAGTGCTCTGACCTTGATAAATGTGGCTGGCAGTGTGGCTACTTCAGCAGGAGAATAAACACAAAAGAAATTCCAAATAATATTACTATATAACGGTGATATCGAAAGATAAGCAGGGATGCATGGACGAAATTGATTGCTAGGACTGAAACGTGGTAGTCTTAGCTCTGCCATGTCACTTCTCAACCACCAAAGGCTATGAGTTTGAATGCAGATCGCATTGCTAACAGCTGTGAGATTGTCCAACAAAAGAACATACATTCTGTAAATATCAGAATATGGAATACAATAAGGAAGATGCCCTACTTCGTAATATCTTTCCTATGGGTGTTTTATTCTCAATTACTCAGCTGATTTAAAATATTTTCTATCCATATCTTTATTTTTTCTTCATTTAACAATCAATATTCTGGACCCTCAATGTTCCAGAGGTCAATACTCTTTGAGGTTTCTTTATCATCCTTACGTCCTTAGATATAAAGAAGACATTCTTCACTCAGAGGGTGGTGAGGCACTGGCACAAGCTGCCCAGAGAAACTGTGGATGCCCCATCCCTGGAGGTGTTCAAGGCCAGGCTGGATGGGGCTTTGGGCAACCTGGTCTGGTGGGAGGTGTCCCTGCCCATGGCAGGGGGTTGGAATTAGATGGTCTTTAAGGTTCCTTCCAACCCAAACCATTCCGTGATTCTGTGATTATGATCATAGAAGTCAATTGAAGTGTTTCACTGACAACTCATTATAATTCCTTTGAAACCCTATCATTCTCATTCCCATTAAAGTTTCCCTACTGCCCCAAACACAAAAAACCACTGTAATCTAAAATGAGGGAGAAGGAGTTTCGGTTTAGGCACTGCAGATATACAAGCTTTGTCCAGTACTCTGCATTTGGTATTCCAGCATTATAACTATTATCATTATTCATTTACTTTTCAGCAGAGGCTTAATTAAGATTTCTTTGAGTTGTTATGAATGTTAACCCACCAGAAGCCAGGGTTCCCTTGGGCTGGTCATGTAATAATTTGAAACAAAATCAGTCTGAGGAAGAAAAATACTGGTATTTCAGAGATCTAATTAAAAGGAGAAAAAAGTCAGAATTTTCATACCTGCAACAACCTTATATACCCAGGTGTCATTCTCCGTAGAGGAATTACCATTATTTCTAAGTATTCGTAGAACTTCAGACCCTGCAATTTTAGAACAGAGAAAACATTACTAATTCCCAAGGATTTTTACACAGTGACCTCCAAATGAAACAGAAGATTAAATCTAATATGCTTTGTTACAGAGCCAAAGCACTCCAAGAAGCAACATATGCAAACATTTTTTCCTCACCTGGTGCTCTTCTCCTCGTAAGCCCCTTACATGCTAACGTCCTGCTAGTATATAAAGGCCAGTTCAGTTGCATAACCTGTCACATGTGATCTGTCTGCAAAGCTTAGGTGTTGGCAGAGGCCACAAGTGTCTTGCCTGGGGCTAGGTATGTCTGAGATATCGGGAGGCTCTCTGGGAATGTCTGAAGCTCATTAAGAAAGCAAAGCAATAGCTGACCTCCTTAAGGAACAAAAGGGCCTAAGCCTGTCTTATAGATAGAACTGGACATCAAAAAAGAGGTCATTATAGCATTTTGTATCGTCGAGTGACAATGCAAATAGGATTGGATTGCTTTTATGTGACTTAGAGCATGTATTTATATCCACAGGATAACCTGGCTGTGTAGGAAGCTTAATTCAGCCATGACCCAAGTTGAGAGGATGTGCTAATATAAGAAGGCTATTTGGAGGCACATTTAAAAATAAGTTCTTTCTTTTCTGATAGCACTCTTTTTTACGCAGTATTATACATGTTATTGCCCCTTTTTCCACTGCTGAAACTTTACAGCTAGAAAATATGTAATCTAATATTTGTTATTACTATTATTACTACTTTCTCTTAACTGCAATTTCTTTTCACTGTAGAGAGCTTGGATTCAGTTCTGCTCCTGGGGTTATATAGTACACAATGTGAAAAATGGTAATCAGTAACTCTGGTCTACAAAATCAATTTCTCTTTCTTTAAGCAGTGTCCATGGACACACTGTGCCAAGAAAGCTCCTTTTTCCCATTATCAGTATATGCAACTTGAGTAACGATAGCAAGGCACAATTTAGCTCCAATTATGGTCACACTTCTAAACACAATAGGTAAATCTTCAGGTGATGTCAGCCAGCATAGCACCAGTGTGCACTGTGAACTCACATTGTTCATCAGAAGCGCTCAGCAGAACAGCACTGACTTTGTATTGGGTTTACATGGCAAAGTTTTGGTAGCAGGGGCTGCAGGGGTGGTCTCTGTGAGCAGAGCCCAGCAGCTGCCCCATGTCAGATCAGAGCCAGCTCCACACAGCTCCAAAAGGGACCTGCTGCTGGCCAGAGCCGAGCCAGGGAGAGGCGTTGGTTGTGCCTCTGGGAGAGCAGATTGAAGAACGGGGAAAAAACACTGTGCAACGGCATCTGGGAGAGGAGTGAGAAAGTGTGAGAGAAGCAGCCCTGCAGCCCCCAAGGTCAGTGCAGAAGGAGGGCAGGAGGTGCTCCAGGCACGCAGCAGCAGTTCCCCTGCGGCCTGTGGAGAGGCCCCTGGTGGAGCAGGCTGTCCCCCTGCAGCCCATGGGTCCCACACGGAGCAGATCTCCACGCTGCAGCCCGTGGAGGAGCCCCCGGTGGAGCAGGTGGATGTGGCCTGGAGGAGGCTGCGGCCCATGGAGAGCCCCCGCAGGAGCAGGCCCCGGGCCGGAGCTGCAGCCCGTGGAGAGGAGCCCACGCAGGAGCAGGGGGTCTGGGGGGAGCTGCCGCCCATGTTGATTGTTGAGTGACATCCCTGTCCTTATTCCAACCCTTGAGCCCTTTGCATTGTATTTTCTCCCCCTTTCCCTTTGAGGAGGGGGAGTGAGAGTGTGGAGAGTGTGGTTCAGCTGCCCAGCTGTGTGAAACCACCACAGACTTTCACTCCTTTAGTCTCTCTCTACTATGGCATTCTGTAGGTCTCAGAGAAATATTCTTGCCATAAAACAGCAGAAACACATAACGTGCCTACTTGGAGAAATACTCTACATTAGGAATTCCACAACGATACCAGTTATCAAGAATTATTATAACTCGTTAAGCAGGTGCCTAGTTAATGTTACATAAAGGAATGATGCTGTTTTATTCTGAGGCTCTGCTTTGCAGGCAGATCTTATTTTTCTTGTGCTGCACCACATTTATACCATACAAACTCTCCTGGCATCAGCGAAGTTATGTCTCATCCATAAAAAAGGTAGTTGAGTTGCACTAGTCCTGTAGCATCAAATACTAAAAGATTGGGAAACTGCTAATCTGGGCCTTTTTTTAACATGCATTTGTAAAATGACTCTTGCTAAACCTTAACTGCTTTATACTTCAGCTATAGGAAATACTGTATTAATGGGAAACATTCGGCATAAAATTTGGAGCCAGCTGAAATTCATGGACAGAATTCTTCCTGATTTGGGTTCACATCATCCTAACAGGAGAAACCACTGAAACACAGCCTATTAGTAAATACAAGTTACTGTGCCCATACAAACAAGTTTGGGGTTAAAATCAATACTGGAAAAAGGCAAAAGTTTTTTTTTTTCTTGTTATTGTTTCTCAGAGTACTCCACATGCCAACTTTTCTGTACAAACAGAAAATCACCTAGCATCGCTGCCTGGAGCATGCTGCTAGAGCCTCTGAGTCTGCATTCTTTTGGAAATACACAGAATGCTGATTTTTTTTCCTTTATATTTCCTGTCTGGCTCATATTCAGAGCAAGAGATAGTTATTGCAGTATCAAAATTTCAGTAGCTTCAAAAATGTACTACTGACAATTTTTGTAATTGTGTGTGTGATTCTTTCAGTTCAGAGGATGGCAGCGGAAAGAAGAGGGGAGCTTCCTGGGACGTGGCATTCAGGAAAGGAGAGCTTTCCAAGCAAGCATCTTTGTGCTGAAAAAATAAAAGGGAACGGAACCAGTATGCCTTGCATGCCACAGCTGTCCTTAAAAGTGATTTCCTGGCCATGCTCAGCACAGTTAAACTGACGAATATTTCTTGTAATTGCAGGTGTTACCAAAATCTCTACAACTTTCCTGAGGGCTCTAAAAGAATCACATACACAAGTCATTTCTGGAGGACTTTGAGCAAAAGTCTGCCTCAGTTCCTTTTAAATCAGGACCCTGATTTAAGGAAGGTTTTGTAGCCCACACCAAGCCTCAAATATTAAGGATGACATTACACTGCGATCATTTCTGGACTTGTTTCCTATGTGCCCCAAAGTTGGTTAGCTTCTTTCACACACAGCTGCTTCTCCCATCATCCTGAATTAACAATCATCCTGCTGTTGTCTCTTAAAACCGGGCTCAACTTTCCTGGGTTTTATTGCTGTCTGTGCTCTGGTCAGTGATTCCTGTTTTCCAGCTCATTTTCCCACCTACTTTCCAGTATATTTACTTTTGTCCCCAAGAACAGGCATCTTTTTCAACATTTCCCTCTACATCAATACTTCAAATTTAGTGCCAGAAAATTCTCTTCAAAAGACAAACTTGTGCTGCTTTCGTCTGGTGGTTTGGGCTTGCCATTGCAGACCCTTATAGCTGCTGGTTTGTGGCACTTGAGAGAATCTGGATGGTAGGTAACTCTAAGCCTTATAGCCATCCATTGCATACTTTTTTTTTTCCCCACTGTGCTTTGTTGTATCTTAAACATAGAACAGAAAAGCATAAAAACACAGAATGGTTTGGGTTGGAAGAGACTTTAAAGATAATCTCATTCCAACCCCCCCGCCATGGGCAGGGACACCTCCCACCAGACCAGGTTGCCCAAAGCCCCATCCAGCCTGGCCTTGGACACCTCCAGGGATGGGGCATCCACAGCTCCTCTGGCAGCCTGTGCCAGTGCCTCCTCACATCTTCAGCCGTCATGAAGCAGAGGGAGAGAGGAGTGAGGCAAGCTGGCAGGGTGCAAGAGCTGGGAGCACAGGCATCGTCAGCTGGTGAGAGCAGCTTTTCACATTTGTGTGGCAGCCCAGACTGCAGAGCTGCAGCCAGACGTGGGTGCTCTGCAAAGGATGCTGAGTCAGGTTCACCTGCATGAGGACTTATCAGTGGGGTCTGCGGCTGCTGCCATACCCCAAGTCTAACATGGAGAGAGTTACTCCTGGTCAAGAACAGAAACCAAAGAAGAAAGGGGAGGGAGAAGAACAGAGGAAATAAAAATGGGGAAAAGGGAAAGCTCAGTGGCCAGTAGGAAGATAAGTGATGGTGCTCCCTAGGCGAGCAGCCTTCCCAGGGCTCCCCTCCAGCACTGCAGGGTCCCCCCATAACACTCCTGAAGAAATAACACAGGTTTCTTTGGGACCTGCTCAAACTCTTGGTGGTAGTGATCACAAGGACCCACAAGGACCCACTGCGGCCACGTTAATGGCTTCGCTGGGGCAAGGACCATGAGGCCCAGGAGGGGAACACCCTGCCTCAGGGCCCTGGAGGACCCTGCCTGGGTGGTCGGGGTGATGGGCACCCCACTGCCACGGGAAGGAAGGTGCACACCTGCACACAGGAGGCTGTCGGCAACACAAAGACACCCAAGGCACTGTGCAATGTGGTGGTAAGTGTGCCTGCTCGTGGGCATCAGTTATTTGTGATCTGCCATATGCTCAAGTGACTGAAGCCAATGTCTCTCAGCAGCTGTCGCTCCTCCTACATGATAAGATAAAGACTGTTTGCAGGACATTCTCCATGTGCAGTTCCATTTTTGATCAATAAACTGGTTTAAAGCAATATTCTCTGCTGGCTTTGGGGGTCATTGAGCTTGCTTTACACTAGGTCTTCAAAACTGATAGAGGTGCAGCATTGTACAAGAGAATTCTCCATAAAGCAAATACAATTTTTATACTATACCTGGACAACAATAGCAAACTGCATCATTTTGAAGTCATAATTTTGAAAGTAATTACGATATTTAACTGAAGAAGTACTTTCCAAATTCACCATCCTTAGACAGGCCAGGGGAAGGAATATGTCCAGTATTCTGAACTTACAGATGATTTCAACTCTACGTGCAGGATGGGAGTACCACACGATACTGTCTGTCTGTGCAAACAAATTAAACAAACCATATGAATGAAACAAACCAGCAAATCTTCCTCTATACACAAGCATATGAAAAATGTGGGGCTTTTTGTACTTAAATAGTCCTTAGATCTGAGAGTACTTCCTCACAAATCATTACATGCGATATTTAAAAATGAAAGGTAAGCTAGCAGGAATTTTGCCTAAAACAGATGTAACTCGAAACACCAGCTCTTCAGCAGTAACAGGTTTGGGCACCATCAGCTCATAGAAGAAAGAAACGGTCCTGCCCCAAAGAGCCTACAATCCACGTGGAAGCAGATGGATGCCAACAGATGGAGGAGCACCGAGAAACAAAGAGAATATAGCGCTTGGCCTGGGAGGCAATGTTCTCAGCTCACTCACAGTCAGATTGTTTCCAAATTTTTGTAGGCGTTGCAGCAAAGTACAGTGTTAAGGAGGGATCTGAAGGTGGTTAATGAATTTTAAAATGATGAGACAGGCAAGGAACAAGAACAATGTTAGTCATATTGTTGCATTACACAGGAATATCTTTGTGGAGCACAAAATTAGAGAGCTGTATTGAAGCGTGCTGCTGGCGGAAGTAGGAAATACTGTCAATAAAAGAGGACTGGAACACTGTGTGGATGAGCGGAGGCATAGATTGACATTGCAAATAGTACAGTCCTCAAAGTCATCTAAGGTTATGGATAGACAGTAGCAAGAGACTGTGTTGTTGAGGCTTATGGAGTTACCAATGAAGTAGCTTAAACCACTCATTATTTCATGCTGAGAATTGACTAGTTCACTTCCCACAGCTCCAGTGTGAAGTGGTTACTCCTGTATTTGCAGCCAGCCTACCCACATTGCTTTGATGACATTGAGGGACAGAATAACAGAAACAGACAAAAATTTAACAGCAAAAAAAAAAAACACATAATACCAGAAAATCAAGTTAATTTCTGCTATGGAGAAAGGAGAACTTCTGCTGTGAAAGAAAATTGTATGTTAGAAATTACTGCAGATTGTATCTGTTAGAAAGCACATAAAAAAAAAAAGGAAGAAAAAAAAGAATTGGATGTATATTTTCTCAAAAGAACTCTATGAGCCCTTACTGTGATGCAATTGTGGAAATAGGAAAAGTGATCTTGGCATTTTTTTTTTTAAGTATTTCCAAAGTAAAGATAGGTGAGCATTGCTGTCACCGGCAGTAGCACAGATATAGCACAAAGGCACTAGCACAACTCCTCTGCCATGTGGTTCTGGCCACTCAGGGCTAGATTCCTCCCCCCTAACTTTAGACCTGCGCAGTGTAGATGGCTGAGTCTGAACTAGTTGCTGTAAACCACCAATGTAATTTGCCTATTTTAGATATTTATGTTGAAAAGGCAAAGAAGTGATGATGGATAATACAGTGAGATAATAGAGCCAGCTCAGATGCAGACATCAATAACATAAACACAGTCACATGGATCGCACTCCATTGATTAGAACAAGAGAATTCAAAGAAACCTGGTACGAGGAAAGGTTACAAAGATGACTATTGCATATGAAAAGCATAAATCACCAGAAGTAGTTACAAAAATTTGTCTTGTTCAACCTTGCAAAATGAACACTGGAATGGATAAAATTGCTTCTTATAAATACGAAGGGGAACAAATACCAGAGAAAGGGAACTCCTGCTTAGGCCAAAGGTTAATACTGCACGCACAAACAACTCCAGCCATGAAGAGATTTATTATGAAAATAAGGCGACTTCTGATGTAAAGTGGGTTTCTGAAACTTTGCAAATGAGAAAGCAGATGAAATAGTTTTAACGTGTAACTTAGCCTTTCTTCTGTGTCCCTAGATCTTATGCTATTGCATGGAAACTTCATCACATAGTGTAACGGTTGACAAAGCAGGTGCATAAATTCGTAGTAGACACCTGATTCCTTATTAGCTGTTTTAAATCACAGACACCAAGGGCTATATGACAAGAAGTAGATTCTTTGGAACAGTGCTACTCCTATTGTAGTGCCTGGTAGTAAAGAGCTGACAGTTTTATGGCACTGTAAAAGCATTCAGAGAAATTACTCTTAGACTCCTAATAACACAAGACGTAGTAATGAAATGACTCATCCTCATTCCTCTTTATATTACATTGAACTTTTACAGCACAGCATTCAATTGAAACAGTCCAGGTGGGGCTCCACGTACCGCTGTACTTAACTGCCTTCCTACTACACCTTGTAAACTGCTGTTGTCCAGGAATTTCCTAGGTGTTTGTTGCTACTGTAGAAAACACAGCTTTATTTTTAAGTTTTCTGCCTGATACCTGTGAGAGTTTGGAAGGAAGAAAACTGCTTCTTTACTTGAATTTGTGACAGGCAGCTGTCAATGATTAAATGCCTTCACATCCTGTCACTACTCAGAGAAGATGGAGACTTTCTTAGTTTCATTTAGTGTTAGTCTTTGAATGTGGAGGGTCTTTGAGATCCAGCCTTTCTCAAAAGGCCAGTACAAGAATGCTACTGAAGTTCTCCTTGTGGTGGTTTGACCCTGCTGGGCATATGAACTCCACCACAACCGCTCTCTCACTCCCCCTCCTCAAAGGAAGAAGGGGAGAAAATACCGTGGAAAGGGCTCAAGGGTTGAGATAAAGACAGGGAGATCACTCAACAATTACCGTCATGGACAAAACAGACTCCATGTAGGGAGATTAGCTGTCCTTCCCAAACTGAGCCTGCGGGGGCTGCCCACAGGCAGCAGCTCTTCAAGAACTGCTCCCACACGGCTCCGTACCACGGGGTCCATCCCCCAGGAGCAAACTGCTCCAGCACGGGTCCCCCACGGGCGGCAGCTCCCCCCAGACCCCCTGCTCCTGTGTGGGCTCCTCTCCACGGGCTGCAGCTCCGGCCCGGGGCCTGCTCCTGCGGGGGCTCTCCATGGGCCGCAGCCTCCTCCAGGCCACATCCACCTGCTCCACCGGGGGCTCCTCCACGGGCTGCAGCGTGGAGATCTGCTCCGTGTGGGACCCGTGGGCTGCAGGGGGACAGCCTGCTCCACCAGGGGCCTCTCCACAGGCCGCAGGGGAACTGCTGCTGCGTGCCTGGAGCACCTCCTGCCCTCCTTCTGCACCGACCTTGGCGGCTGTAGGGACAGAAATGTGTTTCTCTAACTTTTTCTCACTTGTCTTTCCCAGCTGCTGTTGCACAGCAGTTTTTCCCCTTTTTTCAATCTGCTCTCCCAGAGCAGATTGCTCTCAACCAGCATTGCCAACTGAATCACAGAATCAAAGAATATCCTGAGTTGGAAGGGACCTACAAGGATCATTGAGTCCAGCTCCTGGGTCTCCAAAGGACAACCCCAAAATCAGGTCATATGTCTGAGAGCGTTGTCCAAACGCTTCTTGAACTCCAGCAGGCTTGGTGTCATGACCACTGCCCTGGGGAGCCTGTCCCAGTGCCTGACCACCCTCTGGGTGCAGAACCTTTCCCTAACACCCAGCCTGACCCTCCCCTGTCCCAGCCCCATGCCGTTCCCTCGGGTCCTGTCGCTGTCCCCAGAGAGCAGAGCTCAGCGCCTGCCCCTCCGCTCCCCTCGTGAGGGAGCTGCAGGCCGCCATGAGGCCTCCCCTCAGCCTGCTCTGCTCTGGGCTGAACAAACCAAGTGACTTCAGCCACTCCTCATGTCTTGTCCTCTAGTTCCCTTCAGCATCTTCATAGCCGTCCTTTGCACACTGCCTAACAGTTTTATGTTTTTATGTTATTGCTGTGGCCAGTAACATGTCCATTTGGAGCTGGCTGGAGCTGGCTCTGATCTGACATGGGGAGCTGCTGGGCTCTGCTCACACAGGCCACCCTTACAGCACTGCTCCCTAACCCAACCTTGCCATGTAAACCCAATACGCTCCTTTAGGCTTTTCAAGGTTGGCATGTAATCCATACACTGCCACATCTGACATGGGACTTTCAAGAGCATGAAGAACTGATAGTCTATGTCTATATTGTCTTTGGTAGGATCATGAGAAAGCACCGTGGTCAGGCTCACATGGACTCTAGCAAAGCTTCAGGGTTCCTAAGGAGTATGGGCTCCATTTCTACGGCATATTGTCCAGAGAGACAGCTGTGCTACAATCCTTTGCATCTTGAGAATCCAAATTCTTCTGCTACGTCATCCTTTGTGCCTTCTCTGCTCCATAAACATTGGCCATATCAGCAGACTGGTCATGAAGATCAATCCACCCTCTTTTGGCTCTCGCTTGCTGCTGCTGTGGAATATTGAACCACAAAGAATCATCCCAAAGGGCTATTCCAACACATGGGAAGGGATAAGGTGATCCATTAAAGGATTCTCAGCGCATAGGATAACCAAACGTTTCCTCTCCTCTAGGATACTGAAGAAAGGTGACTTTGTCCTTGAACAGTGCTTTTTACCGTAGTTCCCAGCTACTGGATAGAGTCAATAGCTCAGGCCCACCTCCCCTCACTCAGTACAGGTATTCAAAGAGGGAAAGCAACACTGAGGCTTATGGAGCGGCCCACTACACATGGAGAAGCCATCTCATAAGAAGGATGGCATTTAAGGGCCTGCAGGAGGAGGTACACAATATGATCTGATGTGCAAGTATAGCAATTTTGGGGGCCCCATCTCCCTTGTCCCAGCAGACAGCCATTGCCCTACAGAACATTGCCAGTCCTGACTGTTACTGATCCATGTGTGATCAGTTTGGGTAAATAAACCCATTACCTGCTTTTCTGTAGCTAAGGTGTACAATAGGGCAGATATGTTTACTCCTTTTACAACTGAAAATCAGAAAGACCTAACCAAAATAAAATAAAATAAAAACCCTGAAACAAATAAAAACAAACAAACCAAACCAAAGCAACCAACCAAACAAAGCAACTGAAGGGCAGAGGCAAGACTTGGGGTCTTGCAGGTCTGAAGACCTTAATGGCAACTAGCACATTTCAACACACTCACACCAACTACTGGCAACTCTGATGTCTGGTTCCACCTTAATGATTTGTACAACTTTCCAGGAACTGTAGATTGAACTGCAACAGAAAACTGGGCTAGCAGATATGGGCAAGCTGAGGAGAGGGTAGAAGCTTGTCCACTTCTGCTGTGCAAGTGACATTGCACCACAAGTACTTTCTTGTTGTGTCTTTTGCTTTAATGCCACTTCTGGAAAGTGGGTTGAATATTTAAAACTCAGAGGGGAATAATGACTGTCTTTTTTAAGCAACAGCTTTATGCCTTGCTGCTTCTGAGCTAGGCTCAGGAATCAGCCAGCACAACGTGATACCAGAGATGCTGGAACACTGCACACTGTTCTCATTGCCCTGGGAATTACCTCAGGTGAACATTGGCGGAAAGATTTATCCACATCCATTATTTGGGGAAGGTCCATATCTAGCAGGCAGTGAGCAGACTTCCAGTGGAGGTCCCAGATAACCCCGGAAATAGTTGGTAATAGAGCTTCAATGCACTGTCTTGCAACAGTCCCAGTATTCAGATCACATGCCAACTACTTCAGCAAGGAGGTGCAATGGAAGCACACACAATGCAATCCTGCCAGTTCGTAAAGACGGTGGATACAATCATAGACCATAATGTCATTTTCTCACTATTGTGTCACTGCTGTTCTGCCCAGGGAAGCTTATGGCAGACCTGTGGATATATCTGGATACAGAACACTTACAAGACACATCATTACTCAAGAGCACATCCAATCCTGTGACTGTGCCAATTACCTCCTATTAATCCAAGGTGGTATGTTATTTGTTGCTCTAAAGGAGTGACATATAATGGCTCCTATTTGGCAAAGAAACAAGGCATTAGGCTCTTTCTTGTGAAGAGCCTGCAATTTCCCTTCCACTTAGAAGAGATGGAACAAAGAGAGGTGAGCTCCTTAAGGAACAAGACATATCCCCTCAACACTGGTCTCCTTCCCATAGTCCACTAGATTCCATGTACATCAAGACACCCACCAGATATTGGCTCCTGTGCCAGGCTGAACATGTGTTCCTGGCTAGCCAGTCCTCAGTGGGTGTTTTGCACTGTGAGAATCAATACAAGAAATCGTATTACAATCTGTGATGAGAACTCTTCATGTTGTGTCCTTTGCTGCTGCTGAGATAAAGAGCTCGACTGTCAGACTGCATGGTCTCACAGACATCCCTCACTCCATCTGCAGGGAGTCCCAGATGATGAGAGGCTCCATCACAGTGTCCCAGGTATCTTCTGCAGCTTGATACACAGTGAACAGCTATACAGACCTGCTGGGTTGTTACTTACCCAATACGCATATACACACAGCCTAAAGACTTTTGAATTTGAACCATTTGTATGAAGCTGGACAGATCATTCCCAGCAGTTCTATATTGCTGCTGTAAAATTTTCTCAACAGTAATTCTGTGCATATGAGCAGGTGCCTGTGCAGCTATTGAACAGGGTTCTTCCTCCCCCTCTTCCTCTACATCCCACACTGAAACATATATGCCAGATCTTCACAGTGAATCCCACAAATGAGAAGCCTTAAGAAATAGCCTTCTGACATGTAATTCTGGAAGTGCAGGCATCTGAGTATGGCAGTTGAGGATAGAAGGCCATGAGATCTCCTGCGAGGCCAGACAATGACTGGGAGGCTTGTGAAGAACTGTCAGATTTTATGTATGAGAAAAACCCTAATGTACAGTACCCCGTCACCTGTAACTTGCTTTTCTCTTTAGCTAGGGACATTTTTGATTTGCCTCAGAGCAGAGCCATGTCATGGAAAAATATATGCAGTAAGGAAGTTTGAGGTACCAGGACTCTGGAATGGAAAAGGGTTCATTCTAAGAAGATAATATGGATATATTCAAAGCACGACCATAATTTTTGTTCTAATTCTGAAGTACTGATTTACAACAAAAGTACACAACTCCAGTCAATCATTTCACTGGTACATTTCTGTTCTTTTCAAACAAATTTTTTAGATACTCAAAATGTGTGGGTTAGTATATTCCATATGGTTTTATAAATTGTGAGTCATAAATCCTACAATGACGGTTTGCTATTTTTTTTTTCCCAAACTAAAACTTTAGGGTTTACACTTCAAAGCACCTGATCTACCTGCTGAAGCCTCAATAATCTTTTTGGAAGGGCTGGAAATTGCTCTACATGTGATCACAGTAAAAATGAACCTGGAGTTATTAACAAAATGCAGAATTTTATACAGATTTACCCTTACTGCATAAAGAAATGTGTATGAACATCAAGAAGTTCTAAACTATTCATCTGAAGTTTTTCTTAGTGGTCTGATAAGAAAGTTACTTACACTTGGCAATTATGGATATCTAGATCTGTAACATCCACAGAGAGTTTCTAATTTCGAAAATGTAAAGGATTTGATCCATCCTTGTAGATATAAAAGTCTGAACATATACTGCTGTATGGTGCAAGTTTCCACTGCACAGGCTAATGAATTAGTCCGCCTAGAATACAAAAGGTCTGTAAATTGTCCTGTAAGACTTCAAACTACGATATAGTAAGACATAATAAATTACTGGAGCCCTCTAAGTATGACAGAAAATGCTTCAAAACTATAAACTAAATTACATGGTTTTAGTGGGAACTTTTCTCGTTGAATTTCTGTTCTTGCACACTTTCTGACACATTCCCTTGTTTTGTTTCCTTGTAATTCTCTCACATTGCCAATTACATACGGTTCCCATCCATTACTATCTGTATTACTATTTAAAAGTTCTAATCCCTTAATACGACTTCTATTATTTCTGGGATGGCATCGTGCCGGCACAGTTGTGGTACTTAGCATGATTGGTGATCTATTTTTAGGCCTAATCCTGAGTAAAGGTACATTTCTTATGCTGTGAACTCTCTAGTTGAACCCTAGAAGATTCTTTCATCAGGTTCAGCAGAGTGAAAAACAACCTATGCAGGAAATAAAGCATGAAAAATTCATTAATCAAAAGAGCAGCATTCCTATAATGTTTATTTTTTCATTAGGCAGTCTTTATTCTGATTAAGTGTTGTGGCTGTCTGACTGCGAGGCCAAGCAGAAATGATTAAAACAGAATTTAAATTACCTAGGAGCGGAAAGCAAAACAAGAGGGGAACAGTAGTGAACATCTGCACTTAAGCATGACACCCTGGACTTAGCACTGACTTCTCTCTTCAGAGACTGCATCTCCCACATCACAAGACTACGAGATCACTAGGACCAGATGGTATTCACCTAAGGGCTCTAAACCAACTGAAGGATGAAATAACACAAATGCTAACTGCGGTGTGTAACATCTCAGAGAATTGTTTCAGTATCAGAGGCCTGGTAAAATGGTGGTAAAACAGCAAATTGTTACAAAGGGTTCCAGTGGTGATCTGAGGAGCTACAGACAGCTAGCTGGTCGAGGGAAGTGACTGTCCCGCGCTGCTCTGCGCTAGGGCGGCCTCACCTTGAGCACTGTGTAAAGTTTTGGGTACCACAGTATAAAAAAGGACACAAAACTATTAGAGAGTGTCCAAAGGAGGGCTAAAAAGATGGTGAAGGCTCCAGAGGGGAGAGGGCAAGACATGTGAGGAGCGGCTGAAGTCACTTGGTTTGTTCAGCCCCGAGCAGAGCAGGCTGAGGGGAGGCCTCATGGCGGCCTGCAGCTCCCTCACGAGGGGAGCGGAGGGGCAGGCGCTGAGCTCTGCTCTCTGGGGACAGCGACAGGACCCGAGGGAACGGCATGGAGCTGGGACAGGGGAGGGTCAGGCTGGGTGTGAGGAAAAGGTTCTGCACCCAGAGGGTGGTCGGGCACTGGGACAGGCTCCCCAGGGCAGTGGTCATGACACCGAGCTGCTGGAGTTCAAGAAGCGTTTGGACAACGCTCTCAGACATATGACCTGATTTTGGGGTGGTCCTTTGGAGACCCAGGAGTTGGACTCAATGATCCTTGTAGGCCTGCCAGAGTTTGGACAATACTCTTAGACATATGGTTTGATTTTTAGGTAGTCCTGCATAGAGCCAAGAGTTGTGAGTCCCTTCCAACTTGGCATATTCTATATTTCTATCATTCTATGAGACCAGCTAACCTGATGTCCTCATTTGGCAAATCAGTAATAACCATTGCAAGGAACAGAACGAGCAGACACATGAAAAAATGCATTGGGCAACAGTCCATGAAGTTTCATGGGAAGGGAAGAGACATACCTCATAAGCCTATTATTAAATTTTTTTTTTTTGAGGAATTGGCAAATAAATGGTCAAGGTGTACTAAACTGGATTTTTAAAAATTGAAAAAAAATATCTCATAAATGGAAGTCTCATGGGCTATGAAGATCCTCATTTGTATGAATAAGCAATTAAAAGACACTAAAGAAAAGGTAGGAATGCAAGCGTTCCCACTGGAAGGAAATCACCAATGCAATCCTATGGGACTTTGTGCCGGGATCTGTGCTGCTCAGCAAAGTCCTAAATGACCTGAAAAAGGTGATGAATAATGGGGGAACAGAGACTGCTGATTCCACTATGTTTATTACAGAGACAAAAATTGAAAGCTGACTGTGCAGAGCTGCAGAAGCACACTTTGATCATGAACAACTTGTGATAAAATGGCAGATGAAATTCTATATAGGGTATGGCAAAGGTGTGCATATAGCTATGTAGGCTGATTATGACCATTCAGGAATGAAATAGCATTTCTATGAAAATGTCAGCTCAGTAACGAGTAAGGGTCAAAAAAGCAACCAATTATTTGGAAAGGACTACAGAACAAATCAAAGAACACTTCAAAAACATGCGGTGAACCTGTATTTTTAATAACATGGGCAGTTTTGGTTCTCCATCTCCGAAAGGATGATGCAGAGTTGAAAAAGATACAGGAATGTGCAAAAAGTATATAATCAGAAGTAAGAAAATTTTCTCTGTGAAGAATGTGTAAACAGGACTCTTCAAGTTAGACGTGTCCTTTTACTCTTCTTTCCTGCTTATTTTTTCCTACGCCTTCCTCTACTTCTCATGTTCCTACCAACATTTCTATATCCTTCTCAGACATTCAGAAAAATAAATTTTTTTGAATATGGACTGGATTTTCTTTCCTTACCCTGAGTTCAAGGGAAGGGTTTACTCTAATCTTCCTGTACTCCTCCAAGGCAGGAATTGCATAAGGATTAACATCCCCCTCACATACAAAGGAAAAAAAGTATTCCTTTGAGATTTTTATCTCCTTCTTGCACCATAACCTTGTCAACAAGATTTTTACTGACTATCAGATGTTGATTTCTCCAATTTCAAGGCTGACGGGCTGCTTTCAGTGCAGTGCTGTCCTGTGAATTAGGAGCTGCTGTGCCACACTGTCTCACTCTGAAGGTAATTGCAGAGCTTACTGCAAACTCCTTCCATTTTACAGCACTCAGAAATATCAGTTTCAGCCAACTGCTCTTCCCTGATAGGTAGGTGGTATTACTAGCTAGGCATAGTTCAGTTTTAATTTTATTTGGAAACTGGAGTAAAGGCACTGCAATAGCCCGGGGGTGCAAATACCCTGGCTGCTTCAACTTAAAATTTAGTTCTGACCAGCTTTTGACTCCAGTGGAAAACTCACTCTAGCTTGAGAGGCATATTCAGGGAGTCCCACTCATTTAAGCCAAAGACAGGCATTGAATTAATGAGAAAGGCAATGCTTCAATCCTTGGCTCACACCATTTCAAAGACCAGTGCGTGGTTTGGTCCAGGAGGAACAGGACTGATGGGCTGCAGGCTATCCTTCATATAAGTTCCATGAAGACTTTCTTTGAGATACATATCAATTAATTGCTACACAATTTTTATTTTTTTTAATTTTTACACAAAAGTCCTTTCCAACCAGAGATTGCTTTTTAAACTCATCTATAGGAAGTGTTCAAGGGATATAGATTATGCAGAATCCTCCTTTGCTTGGTTCCCTATCATCTGAAGCACTGACCTTGGTTAGCTTAGTGTATTTTTGTGAGCATTAAAAACTCAGTGGAAGGCTACTCTCAGTGTGGCAATGTGAAGGAAAAAAAAAAAAAAGCCAGTCATTATAACAATGCAAAGCACAACCAAGGGAGTGTGCTTTAATTTCAGACAGACAGCTGTAAAATTGCTTAGTAAAGACAGTTAAAAATTTCTGTTTGCATTTCTTCCCAATTGCAATGCAGAGGTGAATGGCTGTGTACTGATAGAGCCATCTGTCTTGTGGGTGCCTGGAGGAAGCCTCTGCACCAAAGCAATACTGCCAGTTTTACAGTTAACATCCTGGTGCACAATACTCTTGAGCTGAGCGTTGAGTTTCCACCACGTGAGGGCATTGCGCAGAACAGAATACTCGGCTGAAATGACTCTTGCTCACAAGCACACGCTGCCAGATTGGGGAAAGGAATAAATATTCCTGCAGGGCATAACGGCAATGCAAGCACACAGTGTCATGCACTGAGATAACATCTAGGTCCACGAACTCAGATTTAAACCAGAGAAGAAGAAGAACAGAAACGGTGTGTACGATGCCTTTATTGGGTAGGCTTTCAGGTGACTTGCTTATCCTGGACATGCACAGAGAATGACAAAAAATGCAGGGATTCAGAAGAAAGGTGACAGACTAGCCTAGTTTGTATTTCTAACTGCTAGTTTTATTCTTTTGTTAGTACTATAGGGTTCTTTTCAAACTTCTTTGGTTGGCTTCATCGAAAATCCTATTTAAGAGACTGTTGTACAAAGCATCAGTAATTTCTAGGTAACAGTAATTCTGATGATTTGGATCAGCCTTGGACAACTGGATAGGCATTAAGGTTGATAAAGAGGACCCTCAGTTATTCAAAAGACCAACAATCCTCTTAGAGGTATTTGCTCAAGGCCAGCTCAGGTTCATGACTTTTATGTGCCAGGTTTCCCACCAGTCCCATCTGAAAGCGCAAGCCTGAGGAAATTCACAAGGGTGCTGTTAAGCACAGCGCACAACAGCTCTGTGAGCCACCATCACAATCTACACGGGAAAAACCACAACCACACGTGCATAGCCCTATCTCTCCTTTCCTCCTGCTCACATCACCTTGGTAAGTCATCGTTGCCAGTTGCTTCCCAGGACCTTGCCGTGTTCAGACGCTCATCATGTGGTACCTGCAGGCAGTGAGACTGCTTTTCGCTCTGTGAAACGGGGCCTTACACATCCTGTGGGGCAAGGCCTTGCTAAGTACGGAGAAAGTGGAGTAGGCTTCTCGAAACACAGCAGCCAGCTAAGTATTTGTACCTCAGGTACCCTGACAAGGACACCTGAAATGTTCTTGGCTTGATGTTTAACCTTGACAGCTTTTGCTTATGCATGAGGGAATCAGATTGAAAGAATGTTCCCAGGACATATTGACAGAAACACTGCTTTTTGTTCCCTAGAAATTTTATGGGAGAGTTAAAAAAACCTTTTGGAACCCTAGAAGACATGTTCTGTGTTAGCACAGAGACAGAATTTGGGAGCAGGAGGCTGTATACTACTTGTTTGTATGAGGGGTTTATACAGCCACAGGTCAGATTCTGGCTGGGGCAATTAGACTTTCCTCAAGTAAAGCTGCAGAACTGCATTCACCAGCTTTATTCACACAAAGAGAAGAAATCAATACATTGCTCTGAATCTCTCTTACCTTTGGCTGGTTTTTTTTTGTTTTGTTTTGTTTTGTTTTTTCAGTTTCTGGTACAAAACATTTAATTCTGCCTTCTAACTGCAGGCTCCTGCAGCTGGTGCTGGGGTGGTACGAGTTATAAGTTGTTTCCTTTCATGTTTAGTGCTGGTGCTAATCGGCCTTACTGTGACTTTGCTGGTTGCTGTGCTGCTATGCTGTTATTACTCCGCTGTGTTTCCACTGTGCAGCTTTGGGGCCAGCCTGTGATACAGCCTTGACTAAAGGGAGCCACGAGGGTGATGAACCATTGCACTGAAGTGGGAATCCCACAGGCAGCTCGATCTCGTATAAGGATCTTCCTGAGTATTTGCTCCCGCGTCCTTCTGGCCTGTGACAGCTCTGGACAGAGTGACTGGGATTTCTCTATGCTGTTTCTAGCTCCAGCAGAAAATGTTAATGCAGCCTGCATTTTGATTCATGATACCAATTGCCTCTCCCCTGCAACTGGGCATTCCATGAGCAGTAGAAGCTGGGAGATAAGATGTTAGATGAGCGTCTCTGATGAATCCTCACACTGGTGTCCAACAATCGATGAGGGTGTAGACAATGTTTAGGTAGTTAATGCTAACACTGAGAGTTAAAGGTCTGTGCTATGTCCCTGGAAATCTGCTCAGAGAACTGCTTCTGTAAAAACTTGAAAATTTGCATGCCCCACTTCCCACGCAAATTCCTAAGTCTCAAATCATATTTTTCATCAGTAGATAATGTGCTTTTTGCAGGGATCTTCCCTCAATTACCAGCTGCAACACAACCAATAATATATACACTAGACACCATCATGGGATTGTCTTGTTGAACACAGAGAACACTGGAATCACAACAGTGCACTGCATTTTGGTGACAGAACTAAAGTTATGGATCACATATCGCAGGAAAAGAAACAGCTACAAAATTTCCTTTGATGTTTAAAAACAAGGGATCTTTCAGAATAAACATTCTTAACTAACACAAACCATTCCCTGCAGAGCAGCAAATTCAAAATAAACACATAAGACAAAGTTGAAAGGCTATTTAAGTGAACACTTCTCACGTATTCTGCTTCCCCTTAAACATACTTTAAAAACAAAGATTTACATATTTTTGTAATGTGTCTTTAGTTTGGACTCTCATCCTTACCTAAAAAAAATAACGCTTGCTCTTGCAGAAAAATGAAGAAATACTTGCTGGGAGCAGCAGTCATTACACATTGTGCTATTTAGACTCCTGTGGAGTTACCTAGTGCCACATGACTTTCTGATCAAAAGAAAAAAAGCGTACAAGACAATAAAGTGCATGTTAAATACATTAGAAATCAGATGGTCTGTGTTCAGTTTTCAAAAAGAAGGAAGAAATACGGCATAGTGACTGGATTATGTTATTTCTCTTTGGATCCCATAAAGAGTTGTACTAGATTCAACACTGTTCAGAATTTTTTATTAATGATCTGTAAGAAAACATAATCATCGCTGGTAAAATTTGCAGATGACACCAAGATTAGCAGATAGTAGGCATTAATGAAAGCAGTACAGGCACACAAAGCAATCTATCATTTACTAATTTAGACACAGTCAAAGAAAATTAATGTTGATATGACCACACAAAAGGTCAGACACTTGATATGACCACACAAAAGGTCAGAACAAGAAGGACACAACCAGGGACTATATCCTAGAAAGCAATAAATTTCAAGATGGGTACTTGTCTAGCATGGCAAATAATTCAACATGGACTCTCTACAAAATCCTATGGCAAAAAGTGGATATAAACAATGGAGAAAGTTGGCACTGCTGAGATTTTAAATGAAGTTCTATGTGCAGTTCACACACTTGTTCTCTAAGTGATGTAAAAAAAAAGGAGACAATGTGGAAGAGAGCCATAAAAATGATTTGAAGACTGTAGAAAATGCCTTAAAGCAAGTAATTTAAAGAGACAATCCTCTCAGGTTACCAAAAAGGAGGTTGCCTTGTAGCTTGATTACAGTGTTCAAATGCTTTTACAGACAAAATACTGGCTAGTGAGGGACTATTTTAATCTAGTGTAGAAAAGCATACCAAGTACTAATGGTTGAAAGTTAAATGTAGACAAATTCAAATAAAAAATAACACAGGTTTCTAACGGTGAGAGTGACTGGGTACTGAAATAAATGACCAAAGAGGCTCAGTCTTCATTTCTTGATGTCTTTAAATCAAGCTTGCCTGTCTCTGCACAAGACTTCCTTTAGCCAAAAAAACAAATTGTGCTTTTGTCAGAGTCAAGTTACTGGTCTCCATCCTGAAGTAAAAGGAAAATTTATGGCCTGATATCCAGATGGGGTCACAGAAGATAATCTCCTGTCCTTTTCAGCCTTAACCTCCATCAATCTATCAATTTACTGAGAGAATGCAAAGAAAAAAACTCCCTGAGTGACTTTTGCCATCTGTATAACAATGTGATTCATAGCAGACTGTAAATCACCCGGTAATAAGTATATGTCAGAAACTATCAAGATTAATATATTCTTGCAATGCCTTCTAATTTAAAAGTTTAGAGTTATTTAATATTTTACACATTAATTTTATACTGGGTAATTGAATTAATGTGGAAGGGTTAAGCAGACGGGCTAATGAAACACTGTGCCATGTACTTAGCTTAATGTGGTTGGAAAAATCGATGCACTTTGGTCTGTCAGTTAGCAATCAGAGATTTAACTGAATAACATGTCAAGTATTTTAAACTGTTTACCAATGTAAATAGAATCCAGCACTATAGTAATGGTAATAAGCTAAGGTGCTTTCTCTGAATTCCAATCAGATTTGAACATGACCTTCATTTTAAGCTCCTACCATGTCAGATTCAGATCAAACAGCTATCACTACGTCTACAGAGCTTGGCGATTATTCCTATGATTTGACTCTTTATTTGCCATCGGTTCACTCTCTAAAACACAGGCAATGGGTAACCAGTTTGCTTTAGGCCACCTTGTGCATGAGTGCATAAAGGGAAGGAGAGGAAAAGGAGAAGTCCCTCTTCAGCATGCACTGGGTGAGTTCCAAGCACAGCTGTACACAGCTCTTTCTCTTCTCCCTTTTACCACCTCTGGACACTGGCTTCCCAGCAGATGGTGTGAAAGCAGCAAGGAGAGGGGTCATGGCCCCAGCCAAGCTGAAGGAGCTTGCCACTACCAGACCAGCACCTGGAGCAGGTGATGCTTTAGTAATGCAAAATGTACCCTCCTGTCTCTTTCCCACTTGCAGTGAGTGCATTTTTTTCAACAAGATCCAGGTGCCTGCAATGTAGATGTTTCCATCTGACCTGCTTGTTTATGCTCCCGTAACAGCCAACGTAAAGGCGTAAGTTCTTCTCTCTGTACCACTGTTCTCATCCTAAAATAGATGTCTAGAAGCAATCAGTTATACTGGGCTGTACAGGTATCTATTTCATCCAGTGATTGTAAAGGTTCTTAGATGGAAACATCTACACTGCAGAAATCAGGAGAAATGAATCCCACCCTGCGAGCCTCCAAGCTCTCCTTAGGAAGATGAACGCTGCCTCCAATGTGTACATGGTGGAGTACCTGGTCCTTGCTTCAGTAGACAGATCACCTGTGCTGTATAAAATGATTATGCCATTTTTAACCATCAGCACCCTTGCTTACAAAATCTTCTAGCATATTCTTTATAATAATTTAATCTGTTACATTACCCTAGCACACTGCCACCTGAGATGTAATAGCATTGTGCTGGGTGCTGTACAAATTCACAATCCCTGTGTCAAATTGCAGCTAGTTTAAGAAAAAACAGATGAGAAAATAGGCAGATTGATGTGGGAGTATACAGATACAATAAGGCAACATTAGTCATCACAGTAGGCAGTTGTCTTAGCACACTACTGACCTAGCTGCTGCCGAGCTTTTGAGCAGCATTATGGCAAAGGACAGTTCTAAAGAAGGCAAGGAAGAAGACAGAAAGACTGCTCTGTAGGGGTCTGTGGAGAAAAAGCACACAAGTGTTAATCTGAAAACGTAACAAATGGGTGATGGAAGCTAGTACCAGAGGCTGAGGATGGAGGAACCATCTGTGCACTGAGGGACTGAGGAGACTGGCAAAGATCTTCAAAGAGAAGAAAAGCAGCCTCTAGTTGACGCAACCTATAGCAGCCTACAGTTGATGTAACAGAAAAGAAGGAATTAAACCACAGATTCATTCCTTCTCTATTTTTGTGCAGTCCTCTTCAATCTTACATAACACTTTTTTTTTTTTAAATGCACCCTAAAATGGGATGTAACAATGTAAAAGAGAACTACAGCTTGCTTATGTATTTTACAAATGTATATAGTTCATTAAGCTGAACACAGACTATTAATTCCATAAAGTTAAGCACTCAACTTGGAGAATGTCCTTATTAAAACTGTACATTTGGCCTTTACTGACTGTGGAGCATTTATACTGTTTTCAAATAATACATAAAATATACAGTTCTTCCCTAGATCTTTAGATGTAGGAAACATACACAGCATTTCTAAATTTCTCTTTTTTCTTGATATGTATGTACTGTGTGTTTCTGCCGTGGCTTTGTTCAGTGTATATTTGGCAGTTTAAAAATATAAATCTTCTTCATTTAAGAAAACGTATTAAAAATCGTGAAATACTCAGACATTATAATTACCCTATTCAAAAAAAATTTACTTAGATGCAGTGCGGAGGACCAAGTAGTTAACAATGAAGCTAAATTAGCTACACAAGCATATGCAATGCAGCCCTCCTTACGTACAACCTAGGGTTGAAGCAATTAACGACAAAATCTACTTAACTACAACCTGAGGTTGGCCTAAATATCAGCATTTTTCCAGTCTTACAGTTTGTTGGTTTTTTTTTTTTTTTTTTCACTTCTACTCTATTGTTGACACACAGCATACCATACAAGTCTGATATACACGACTTTTCATTCTACTTCTGTGGACTGTTTTTATGATATACCAGATACTACTGAGTGAAGTATGTTTTCTTCAAAGACAGCTTAACAATTTTCTGCTTTCATGCTGCCACTCACCACTTTTTTCCTTCCGTGGCTTTTTTTGAAAGGCTTTTTTTTCAACATGGCATTTCAGAGATTCAGCCCACGGAGCAGCATCCCCCTGCACTGGTGCAGGGGAGAAAAGCCAGCTGCCACAGAAAACACTTTAGGGAATTTATAACCCTACAAGATTGCAACATGCTATAAAAATACTGCACCATTTAAGAAACAGTAAAACTCTATAGCAATAGGGACTGCTCCCCATATTAACTTATCCACAAAAGAGAAGAATTAGGACCTTACAGGCAATTTTGAGAATAAACCATGTACTTACATATAGCAGTAATGGCTTTGGACTCATACTCTTGCATACAAGCAGTGACCAGATATTCACTACTGCAGAGGCTCAAAACTACTTCATCCTGTTTTCTTTGTACATGGAGTAGGGAAGGGACCGGCATCTACTCAGAGCCCGTCTTCGTCTTCTCTTCCACCATGCTGCTATTTCTCCCTTGCTATGTAACATTCAATTATGCAAACCAGAAAATTAACTCTTGAATCCACACGTAGGCTGCTTTCTAGTTGATCATTAATTTTTTCCTACTCTTGGAGTCTATGTAACTTTTAAAAAACAAAATGTAAAGGTTATATCTTCTCAGAAATCTGAAATCTGTTGATAATAGTGTATGCAGAGTTTATTCTGAAATTCTCTGATGCAAAGTTTACCATAAAAACGCCTCAAAAATTCCACAATATTGGATGTTCAATAGACTGAATGATGTGCAAGAAGCAAAACTTCACGTCTGTCTCCTGTGCCATTTATAGGTTTAGCATGAGGATCCAAAGCAAAAAATGCTTCATTTCTATGTTGAAGGAGCTATGTATAGTGGAATGTAAAAACACACTGTGTTTACTGATGGATATTAATTTACAGTTTTCAGTTTTCGTATTCTGGATGTGTTGGTTATAACCCTGTTCGAGTAAACAATAAAAGGTATAGGGAGAATCAGCATCACTTCTTTTAGAGGAGCACAGAAAAGTGACTACGCATTAAAATTCTGGTGTGTGAAATCTTTTTTACTGCAAATAGAGTGTTAAAAATTGAACCAAATAATGCTTCTCCCTCCCATCATTTTTAGTACATTGCCTAACTGATACAATTATAGGATGGGTAATGTCCTTTTCTTTTGCTTTTAAACTAGATCTTTCTACTATGTACTTTCACATGTTGCTTTAAAGTGTCCTTCTGCTTCTTACAGTTGAGCACACCATTGTTTGGTGTGTTTGTTTCAGAAACAAGTACACTTGTGTGACTGCATTTATCTCCAATGACGATCTATGACGTATCTGCTTGGATTTGGTCCTATTTTCTAAACTCTCAGACATCTCAGATTTTACTTTATCCTCTGCTCTTTATAATCTTTGTTAGTGGTAGGTTTGATAACCGTAAGATTCAGCTTATATCACAGGTCATTTACAAAGACATCAGATATCGCTGCCTCTAAGTTGCTATGCTCTGAAATGTTTCCCAGGCTAGCTTTGTTAGGACCAGTTCATTTCTGCACTAAATATAAGGCTTATACAGTGGTTGAAGTGAAAGGAAAAAAGAGAGACTGAAAGCAGTCTTTTCTCCATTATTGCCCCATTCAAGCAAAGAACATTTTTGATTTAAGAAATTTTATTCACATTCTGGGATTAGACTGCTGATAGTACAAAATATTCCTGATTAGCAAAGATACCCATATCTGTTCCTCTGTATGCAGCTACTTGAAATTCAGCTTAATTAATAAATCATTTTAATAGTATGAGAAGTAGCTAAGCATTGAAACAGAAATAATAAAGTAAAATTCTTAATGCAGAATTCTGTTATACTAAGGATGGCATTCCACAATTAAATTATTTTACCACCCCTTCGAAAGGTCCTACCCACAATGAAAACCATAATAAAGTTAAGGTCCTACTATAATAAAATTGCCCAATAAACTGCAAAAGTAACTAAAAAGCAAAATAATATTTCAGCCCAGAAAACATGTTTATGTAAAATCTGGTAAACTGACCACTAGCCTACTCTCAGTTAATGTGTAATTTTTTCCCACCTATTATACATGTCACATACATACATACAAAACACGTTCCTATATCATCAAAAATGTATTTCTTTTGGGAATCCTAGCTTCTCCCAGTCCATAAATAACCCACAACCCTTAGCACTGTGTGTAATTAATTCTAGGAAGGCAACAAATAGATAGGAAGTAAATGGAGCATGACCCTATCTAACTACAGTATGTACAGGGACTTGTATGGGCTACCAACAGCACAGAAGGTTTTTCAAGTTTTTCTTACTATGAGTAAGAACTAAGGGACTTTCTGCACTGTTTCTTTTCCTCGTATGTTTGGGTAATAGCAACCCTTTTCTTGACATACACGGGTTAAAAAAGACGATATAGAAACTGCTTATGCAGCAACAAAATCCATTGCCTTACGTGAAAATAACATTACTAAGGTTACAAAGCCAGTCTGTAAGGGTATGTGGAATGTTCATTCATGTCAGATCAAGGACCTTTTCACTTCAAAGGGAATCATAAGTAACAGAGAGAGCAATAAACAAAACCCACAGCAAGCAATAACAGAGATTATAGTAAGGACTAAAGCTCTCCAGTCTCTAATTGATGGTCCATTAAGAAACTACAGGCATAGCTCTGGAGATCAGCAATCTGGACTTTGTAACAGAAGAAGGGGTAAAAAGATAAACTGGGTTATGGATACACAAGGAGGGCCTGTGGGACGATGCATAATTTATTAAGGAATGTTTAGGAGAAAGGCTAAAAGAGAGAAAAAGGGGGAATGGGGAGGAAAAAGGGGAGAATAGAGAGGATAAAGGCTAAAAGGGGCCAGTCACATGTAAGCAGCCACAAGTCAGACCAGTTATCTAACTGAACCCTGCCCCTGATCACCACAGTCCATCCCATTTTCTAATTAATCCTTTTAAACTATCTTTCCATGTAAATCTCATTCTCTGTCCCTTGTGTGAGTGCTGCAAATTCCAGATACCCTCCAATGCAGAAGCTAGAGCAAGTGAACTAAGAACCAGCCACTGGAGACACACCTTGGGTGACAGCAGCCTCCACGTCTGTGGTGCCAGCCACTGGACTGAGCGAGGGTCTCAGCACCAGAAACCGGGGGGGAACCGCATTTTTATTTTCTCCTAGTCTGATTTGTGTGTCTTTGTACATGTACAAAGCTTCAAGCTGGACTACTCAGTGAGTAGGAGGCTCAGGGTCTGGGCAGAGAGGCCAAGGCCAGGCTGATACCTGAAGGATCTGAGTGCTTGTGTGACGAGTGTGAAGGTGTGCATCTGTTGGAAGGAGCGTGTCAGGCTGGACTAGCTGAGGAGTGGGAGACCCAAAGAGCAGTTGAGAGGGCCCAGGATTCAGGCAGGGATATCAGACAGACTGAGTGCCCGTGCTGATATTTGAGGGATCTGCTAACGTGAGTATGCCTGTGCATCTAGAAAGCGAAGGCCTGTGTGTTTTCACTAGTGAGCTTTGGTCATAACAGGGCAGAGAAGATGATTGTCTGTACTTAGGTTTTATGTGAGGCTTGGCAGGGTTACACATGCGTGTTGTTAAAGACAGTGCCCTGACTGTGGCAGTCTGTCAGTCAGTCGTTGTTGTCTGCGTACACGTGTGTATGTGCACGTCTGTCTCCCTGGGATATGTGCTACGCCTCGCTACTGGCTGAACTTGGAAACATGAGAGCTGCAGTTGCATCCATCAGTGTGGGATGGAGGGACACCCAGGTCTCTAGGAGCACCAGGCTGGGCTCCAGCAGACAAGGAGCAGGAACCAAATCCCCAGGTCCTGGAGCCCACCAAAGGTAGCAGTCTTATAGCATCCCTTAGCATAGCCCCTCAAGTATCAGGAAACACAGGAATTACAGTTGTTTGCACAGTCCTAATTCTACCTGTTTTGGACTTGTGTTTTATGATACTGTCTTTAATTACACAGTTTCATTTTATTTTTTCATTTTCACTGTACGGGTTAGATGATGCTTACCTAATGAGCTGCTATATACCCTTTTTGTGCAGTTACGAGGCCTCACTTACTGCACAGCATTCAAACCTCAATCTGAGGATGAGGTGGTTAATTTCCTGCGGGGTCTGGCAATAGGGTACCTAGGTGCTCACATTCAAGTGATACTTTCTTCATTCTCCAGCTGTGGGACTGAGGCTCACAGCAGCTCAGTGAAAAACCACAGCTACAATTCAGTGCTTATGTGTTAGCAAGTCAGGAACTTTAAAACAGGGAATATGCTATTAGTTTCCTGTGTGCGAGGTCTGGTTTAGATATCTCTCCTAGCAGATACAAACCTAACTCAAGTTCTCTAGGGCTGCAAACACCTGACTGAGCCATAACACCATTTTTTCTGCACCTGCTATCCTTTGGCATGAGCCTTCTTTTTTTTTTTTTCAACTAACAAGAATGAGGTATGGTTGTATATATGAGTATCACTAAAACACTGCATTGCAATAGGATATACCAGGCAATATAATAAAAATTCAAAACAAAAGACATGCAATATTTATACACTACTTGCCAGTAATATATCTCCAAGCACATGTTGGCAGAGATAAATATGTTGCCCCCATCGTACTGATGAGGAAACTAACACACTGTGACATGAAACGGCTTCTCCTGTATCACCTATCAGGTGAATGACTCAGCTGAGAGAAGAGTCCTTCGCTTACAAAGCACTTTTTTTCAGGATTCAAAATCATTTTACAACTATGCCATGGATATTATTTATTATATCATCTACACAAAGTTAAACGCAGGTGCAGAAGGACTGCACAGTAGTCAGTAAGAGAGCCCAGTTCTGTAGTTCTGCAGTCAGTGAAGCCCACAAAATTGTAACACAATTGAATTGTTCTGAAAATGCCATTAAAGTTCCTGTATAATTCCGAAGAGTACCTACATGATGTAGGTGTAGAAATTTATCGACTTCCATAATTTATCAGTTTATTCAGCAAAAATACAGTCCCCAGATGCATTTTTGCTTCAATTTAATAAATATAAAAATACATATAAAAATACAATATTTCTATGTTTCAGGTAGACAGATATATATTACACATAAACAAGAAAAGTCAAGATATAAAACTTCCAGAAAGGAACTATCAATTAATACACATAAAAATTACTATACCTCTTAAACAAAATACTTGATACAAACTTAATCATTTTAGGTAAGGCCCATATCCCAAAGTGAAATATACATACTCATCCAGCTGAATATTCAGGCCATACAGCATATATATAATTCTTGACCAAGAACAAAAATCATATGTAGTTATACCCTCTTTATTGTCTTCTGGAGTTAGTAACAATGAAAAATATTAAATTACCTGAAGGTGTAGAACGTATATTGACACTGTTCTTCCTGAATAATTGCTACTTGGTTAAGAGCTTGTATATTAAATTTTAACCCTGCACATATGGACACAGGCAAGGCTTTATTTCCTGTTCCTCACAGGAAGGATATCTGTAATCCAGTAGTGAAACAGAGTAATGACTGTCTTGGTATGATCTGAAACAAAGAAAAAATGTTTATCCTGAAATATCTCAATAACATTTTTGAACGTTAAAGAAAAACAGTTATGTGAACATCTGTTTCCATTTGATATCAGCATTTCTATAAAAACAACACAGACGTTGGAGCTTGAAGGCTAATATATATGAATTCCTAAACAGGTGCATTTTCTTGTAAGAGGTCAGTTATTTGTATGAGATACAATTTTGGTTCTTTATTTTTGAATGCTGCATTTATTATGGTTCATTAATTCAGAAAAAATTATTTAAATGATATGATCCTATGCGTAAGGCTAAAAGAGTCCAATCTTCTCCATTTCTTTCTTTCTGGAGTGTAATTTCACACATTATTATTTACATTACAGTAGCACCTAGCAGTTGCGGTTGAGAATAAGTCTTCTTGTATTAAATCACGTCTAGACAGCTGTATTAAAGCCCCCACATCGCAGTCTTAATTCAAGGTTTATCTATTTAACTTTGTTTATTTTTAATGATAGGAATTTCTATGGTACTTATCACATAATATCACATTTAAGATGATTCTATAATGTTATGCTAATATAACTTTCACGTTTAATTTCCTTTTCTTTGAATGCTCATTTAAAAAAAAAAAAAAGTTAAATTTAATCATTTTAGGGCTTCTGTGTATCCGTATTGGTGCACAGTAATTCTATTACTTCTGGTTTGTGAAATGTAGCCCCCCCCCCCCCCCAAAGGAGACATATATAAAGGACAAATCTCCAAAAAATTACAGTTAAAAGAAGCTTCTAGCTCATTGGTGAGTGATAATTTCCTAGGCAACACGGGAAGAGTATATTTGAGACCTGATACTAACCAACAAAGGGAAAATGTTAGTAGATAATGGAATGAAGATGAGTAGAAACCGAATGAGTTCATAAATTAGGAGCTAATGACATATTTTTTAAAATTAGGTGATCACCTATGCTTTAATAATTCATGTGAAATGAGAATTAAGTAGCCCTCATTTCAAAGCTATCGTTTCCAACCAGCAAATGGGCATTAATTCCAGGTACAGCTCTTTGCTTTTGCCCACTGCAGTGTGCAGGATCATGAAGGCATCTGGCCACCCGGTTTCTGACAGACCAGCAAAGCTCCCATCACTAGAAATGTGTGTCTGTTAGACTTGATAAGCTTTCTGTTCCCTGCATTTAGAGAAGACTGTAGGTGGAGCTATGTGTTTTTCATCAAGGACTACAAAATAAATGGAAATAGCAATAGGACATTGTTCCTTGTTTAAAACCTGAGAACAACAAAACTTTAGCTAACCATTTGCAAACAAAATTTGTTGACCATCATCAATTTTGCATGATCACTGAAGTTAAGCACAAGGTAACTATTCAGATGCTCTGCAGTCTCCCATTTAACAGGTGATGTCTAGACAGATCAACCAGTATCTCTTAATCATAGAGATTCTTGTTCTTTTCAAGTATGTTTTTTCTCTTGGATGAAGGGCTAAAGATAGTACATAACTGTTGATCATCTCTCTGTTTCAACCTCTTTAGCAATTTACTCTTCCTGAAGAAGTTTTCCAACCCACCACCAACCTTCTTATACCTTTCTTTGACATGGCAAATAGTGAGATCTAAGAGCTGAAGATAAAACAGAAACTTTTATTTTATTTCATTCTTGCTTTCTTCTTTTGGCTGAACCATGTTTCCAAATCTGGATAATGTGCTAGGACGTGTGAAGGAAGTTCCAAAGCATGCTCTTGATGCAGCGGTTTTACAACTTGCGGCCTTCTGAAGACCTCGGGCAGTCCATAGCCTTACTCTAAAGCAGTGAAAAGTACTCTGAAAAGTAACTCAGAAAAGCAAGGCTGCCACCAGTAGGCATTACCTTGCTAAACGGAATTTGGTAGAACCAGTGGAAAAAAAAAAAAGTTATATAATGGTATGTTTACTTTGTCGTTTACTAATTGAGAATGTTTATTTATATGAGAAAGACAGATACCTTCTCACAGTTTTTTCCTACTCTTTCTTTCCTTGAAGTAAATTCAAAACTGGACAAAACATAGCACCCATATTCCTTCTTTGATGCTGGCACCTTAAGTAGAATCATAGCTACAGAAAAAGGATTAACATACTGCTTCTTGAACTACAGGAAATAAAATAGGTTCATTTTGTAAAAATAATACACCCTGTGAAAATTAAGAAAAATTGTTTTCTTTTCATTATGTTAAGAAGGAAGAACCTTTCCTTCTAGGACATCATGTCCCAGTAAAAATAGTCAAAACCAGAAAAAAAGGCAAGAAAATCATACAATCTTAAAAAAAAAAAAGATTTCTATGATGTAGTGTACATTTTTATCTTCATAAACAGTCCTACTCTGCATTTCTATTAAAAGAACTTCAATTTGCTGAGACAACAAGTTTTTATAACTGACTATCACCTGCTCGCTGGGAATGAAATCTAAAATTTTAGAAACTGGGCAAGACGACCTATTATTGAGACAAAGATAGTAAAAATAAACGTATAATTAAAAGGCTAATTCAAGGTAAAATTTCATAGCATTATATTCTCATTCACTGAAATTCTTCTGTTACAAATAGAATGTATTGTTAAACTCTGCTGAGCTAAATTAATATCTAGCAGGTGTTCAATTATCCTTTAATAATTCATAACAATATATTTTCTTCTCACATTGTTGCACCTCATGAATATCAAATCAACTAAGTTACACCACTGTGAACCTGGCATGAGATTAGATTAGAGCCTGGAGTGACAACAGTTACTAGGAAAAAAATCAACAGGAAGAGTAAACAGTTTCAGGCTATACCAGCAGAAACATAAATGAATTTAAAAAAATCACTCAGAAAATTGTTTTCTGCTTTTTCAAGTGACAAAAACATCCACCTGAAAATCAGGGTAGTTGCATGGATTTGTTTCTAATTTGTTTCTGTTTTCTCTTCTCTCTTCAATTTGACATTTCTGGTATATAAAAGGAAACAGCAGCTTGCCTAAAGGCGGCAAAACCAACAGATTTCCTGCTGTATTCAGTAGAATTTGGATAAGGCCTGTAAGAAATATCATGACTGTGGTCACTTCAATGGCTCCACTTTGATTTAATCAATAGAAACTGAATTAGGTCATTTAATAAAGGGCCAATTACCACTACCACTATTATTGCTGAGTCCTGCATAGTTTGCAAATGTGTATTAAATCCAGTGGGACTATCTGATAAGAATTAAGATCATAGAATCTAGGCTTGAAATTGATGGCTGAATGCAAGAAGGATTTTGTTCCAAGCATACCTGCATACTTCGTATCTATCAGAATCTATAAAACTTTTTTACATCTTAAAGAATCCACATTTAACTCTACAAAAGTGTCCTTTTCAAAATTTATCAGCTATGAGCTCTGCAGGCAGGAATTATCTATTTATCTTTTCTGTATTATAACAAAACACAGCATACAGTAGGCTTCAATCTTGACTGTGATCTTTGGCCACTATCATGTTGTAAATTATTTAACGATGTTGTGAACAGCAGTCTCTTCTCTGAATGTTATTGCTAAGCATCTGATAGCTATGATCTTATTTACTCTGTTAGGACGCTACTACCATTTGAGTCATTACTTTTAAAAGAACTTAGAGGATGATCTGAAATGGTTGAGATTCTCTTGTGCCATAGCAAGTGCTCTCAACTCTGATTAAATTCCTTGGGAGGCAAGAAAATTCAGCACATCTTGTAGATTTGGCTGATGCCACCAACAAATGTACTAATGACAAGTATGAATGAGCATTTAAATAGCAACTGCTTCAAAAATGAATTATTATGGACCTTGTATGGGCTACATGCTCATCTCACAATCACTTGAGGAACTATTAACTGTCCAAGAAGAAATCTTACTAAAATTACAGGGGATATAATAGAGAACAAAAGGAACATGAGTTCAATCAGACTTGGGCCTCAGGGATGAAATGGTTTAGTAACATAGTATTTTTTCTTTTTATGAATGACATTATTATTTATTATAGAGACTTTGCTTTTTTACATAATCAACAGTGGTTTTAGCAACTTAAAACTGACATTTATATTTAAATAATAACAAATCAGTAAAGCAAAATTAGCAAGAAAAATCTGTATGTTGAAGAAGCCAGGTAGGTAACCAAAACGAAATGAAATAATGGGCTTTAATGATTCATATGCATGTAAAACACATCCTAAACTGGATGACTGAAAACTCCAAGATAAACATGTTAATTTCAATGATTTAAAAAGATTATAAAGACAGCATATTAAAATATGCTTTAAACATGACTAAATATTAAAATAATTCAGATTTAAAAAAAAAGTGTTTTAAGAACCTTAATCATCTTGTACTCCGCAGTCATTGAAGAAAATGAAGTTTCTGTACTTGTAATGCCCTGTTTCTTGTTTGGTTATTATTATTTTTTCTGTGGGAAATATGGTTTCAAATCTTGTATAAGCACATATTTACCACTATACAATTATTTACAGCTTCCCTATACAAAAACCTCTGACAAATCTGAATTTTAGTCCACACAAAAAAGAACATCAGTGAATGATCATGTCTGAACGGTACATACCAGGAGGCATCATGGAATGTTCTTGGAATTGTTTCAAAGCATCCTTCAGTCTGTCAATATCCTGTAGCAATACAAGGGATTTCAGCTGATGTAGACGGGTCACATCTGAGGAAGATATGTTGCGAGATTCAAGATGTTGTAAAAGTTCTTGGGTAGTTGTTGAATTTACAGCAGAATCCGTGCATTCTGATTTATCTGGAAAATGATGGGAAACCACATTAAAAACATTCAACAAGTACGGAGAATTTTCAAAAATAGTATCTTCCTTTTTAGTATAACTTACAATCAAACATCAGGTACTAAAAAGCAGTGTGTACAATTTTTCATTAATTATTTAAACAATAATAAGAGGGGAAAATAACAAATTCAAAAAGTAAAAAGGACAATAGAATTCATCATGACACAAATGCAAGAGGAACCTAAATTTGGTACGACGAAGAGACTGTACTGTAGACAAAAGACTTTCCTTCTTATACCGTACATATTACAAAAATGCACACCTGTGGAGGCAGGAAACAATTGTGTGGGACTACTGCAAAGCACTTCTGGAGGCATCCAATTACCTTGTTATGGTACTTTAATGTTTTTATTTAACAAGTGGATATTACAGCATGCGACACAGCAGAGAAGGACACACTTTGTTTCTACGGTGCTAAAGCATAAATTAATTCTCCCATTCTGGTAACAATGGAAAGTCTCTTTAACCAGACTCCCTTTTAAGTTATAATCTTATAATTTTATTTATTTATTTATTTATTTACCAGCAAACCAAGCGATAAGAATAGATTTTTCCTGATTCAGCTTTCTGACATAAGTACAAGAAGTATAATCCAATGTGACCACTTGAAAACCCTGCTAAAAGCAATGGCTTCCAATTTTGTCCAAAAAAAAAAAAAAGGGGGAGTGTTAAAGTCACTCAAGTAGAAAAGGCAAACAGCATGATGCCAGAGCTATATTTAAACTAGGATTTGCCTAACAAGAAAGTTAGTCACACAGATTTAAGGATGTGAGATCTTACCAGCAGATGGCCCAACCTTCTGATCTGCAGGTTTGACACCGGGGCTAGGCAGTCTGTCTACCACTGCTAAAACCTGAACTCGATGCCCTAGGAAGCCGGGCAGCTAAATATTTTTTGTTAACATTCTACATGTCACACAGCTGCGGACAACTGACCAGTTTTCTGTTCTGGACCATGTGTTAACAACAGAATGGTTAAATGAGTTTACAGTTTTACTCGGTTACTCCGGAGTTCCAATACTGCAAATGTAAAAAGCAGTGTAGTTTACATTTACTTAGCCATACGCTGAAGTAGTGAGATCCTTGTTTCTGGTGATGGAAGTACATTAGCCAGAAAGTAGGGTGGCTTTCAAATGCTAGACAGCGTATGAAGACCTGACACAGCGGAAATATTGTAACAGTAAGCATAGAAAATTCTGTATATAAATCTTAAGAAAAAAAATGAAAACTCTGATGTCACCCTAAGAGGGTTTTTAAAGTAATTCTGTAGTCTAGAGATGAATTTTATGGGAGTAGGGGCTGACAGCTCAGACTGAAGATGGACTCATACAGGTAGGTAAGCTGTTTAATCTTCATGTAGCTCCACAAAGACAGTCAAGGCCATGCACTTTGAAAATATTTTCACTGTTTTTTTTTCCAGTTTTACAAGGCAGTTATCATTTTAAAGCTGTGTTCTGAGCTGAACAACTAAAGAACACTGCATCTTGCCTTTAAGATAGAATATTTAATTCCAGATGATACCAACATAAGCTGGTATACGTACAGATAATTTTATCTGTTTTAATTATCATTAAAACATCATTATTTCTGGAAGGCATTATGACATAAGCACCATACAAACAGCTGTTTTGGAGGGCAACAGAAGAAACATATTTAGATACAACAATATGAATTTCCCTGATTTTAGTGTCCAGAATGAGTATTCAATAGGCCATTAGGGAAAATATCCATGTAATCCTATTTAAAGTGCTATGTAATGTGCATTGAACATTAGATGACATTCATCTCGTTCACAAGTACTTTATGCCAATACCCTTTCCCAATGCCAACAGTATCTTCCTCTTTCCTCTTGGATGCGGTCTGCCTAGATTTCATTATACATTACAAATAAATCTCCCCCTGGGAAGAAGAGCTTTTCAAAAAGTAGGTTGGTTCAGAGATAGCAAGCATGAAAGTAGTTTAGAATAGCAATTATTGCCCTCATTTGAAGCCTTTTGAAAGGAAGTAACCCTTCTGGATGTTTGCTTTCAGAGAAAAGAAGAATTTGGTCCATTTTAACCACTACACTTACCCAAGCACACTGGGATGTTTTAAAAATGAGAAAGGAATATTATGTGTGTTTTCAAAGACAGAGAAACAAAGAGATTAGGACCACAGTTTTCTACATTGATGTGGATGCTTTCATGTACACACCAGAACATGGGACAAATGCTAAGCATCTGCATCTCTTACGAATTCAAAAGATAATTCTCTGGTAGATTTGGCCCATTCTACAGAAATAAGAACCACACATCAATTTTCCTCAACGTGGTAATACTTACAAAAAAAAAAAAAAAAAGGAGAAAATGATACATACTGTCAGCAAAATAAATTTGTTGTGTTGCCTGCAAGAAATCCAGGATGCTATCTGCCTTTTCATCTATGTCTTTTAAGTCTGCTGCTCCTTCTCTGTTGTTTTTGTCAGGCTGATATGTAAAATCCACACCAGTATTTTTTGTTAGCAAGCCAGCTGCTCTCATTTTTTCTTTCTGTCGCTTCTTTTTCATTTTCCTCTTTTTGTTTTTGCTTATTTTGGGGCTGTCTATCTGCTGCAGCTGTAAATTATCTTGAACAAGAGTCTCTTGCATTCCGGATTCTGTTTGTTCTCCATGTAGATTATTAGAGTTTTGCAAACTGTTCTTTTGTTTCTTCCTTCGAATGCGTTTTCTCTTGGTTTGTCCTTGATACTCCTCTGCAGATTCAAAAAAGAAATGATAGTTGTAAATAAGAAGATCTGTAATAAGCATTTTGGAACTGCATACAATGAAATATTACTCGCTTCAAACTCTGGGACGTCTGAGTGGCTCTAACCTTACTTTTATGATTAGAATGCCTTTCAGTGCTACAATGTCAAAGCCAACTTTCGTGAATGCAGAGAGTAAGAAAAGTTCTTTTCCCTTCTGCTTTCAAAAAAGACTGTACTGTCCTTTGTGCTATATACTTTACATCACATTTACTTTCTTAAGGCAGATACTGTGGTTCTACACAGAGAGTGAGGTCAAAAGGATTACCAAGGCAAAAACCAATATGGGCACGCTGGGGGACATGGGACGAGGAGCTCCCCCAGGAGGTCCACACAACCAGTTGGTAGACTTGACCAAGAAGGCAAGAATGCAAGTAATTCACAACAAAAGACTGATGCATCCTTCCATGGTAGTACCATGCCTTAAAACACCAGTCATCTATTTCTGACTCTTCTTCTTTCTCCTCCTTAAACATCATTTTCCTTTGGGATACCTTCCTGCTAGCTCAGCTTTGGCCATCAGCTTTACAGGTAAAGCACGCAGGGCACCAGTGACCTTGGCAAGTAATCTCTGATCTCTTTAGCAGCCTGTCTTGGTTCTGCCATTCCCTTGCTACATTCTCATTTCCTTACGAGCTAATTCTTCAAAAGGCTCAAATGTCAAGGGAAGGAAGTCCCTCTTGCTCTCCAAGACAGCTTTCATGTTTCTCTGTTCAGATCTTATCACCGTGCACAAAGCCAGAACTCTGAAGTCATCTCTGACCCTGAACTGACTTGCTCCCACACACACTCTCCTGTGAATGTAAGCCTTCCTGGCACTAGCAAGGGAAGGCTGCCAGAATCCATCTTGCCTTTGACTGCACTGCTGCTGAAATCTGTATTTATGCCTATAATAATTTCCTGTCTAATTAACTGAAATCCCCTCTTCCATGGTCTAACAAAATCCTCACACATTTAATCATGGAGCCCTGAAAGCCAGTGTTCCTCCAATGCCTTGCTGCAGAAAGTTCAGCCATTTATCCTTCCCTCAACCTGCATGTTTCTAAATTCCTCGCAATGTGCTGAGCCCAGTGGGCTTTTTCACCTGGTTTTATGCCATTCTCTCGGGGTCAAGGATCTTTTCCTGCCCAACGCCGGAGTCATGCAGCAGACACCTGTAGCCCATTTCCTGTTCCCAAATGCTCTGCAGTGTCCTGAACTGCCGCTGACATCCTCGGCGTGCTTGGCTTCCTCATCACTCCTCCCCCTCCAGTCTTTGCCTCTATTTTCTCCGGAGTCGGAGGCCCTCTCTTTCATTTCTGTTTCTTTTTCTGTCTTGAACTCTGTCAGCTCTGAGCCACTTTCTCTCTTTAAATATCGCTACAAGACTTTTAGTTCTTTAGCTGACAGATGACTCACCGCAAAGCAATTTTCCATACTTTCTATGAAGAAGGCTGTGTAAAAATAAATCCGCTGTATTGTAATTGAACACCACGGCGTGTTAATGACACACCAAACGTCACCTTGTACCCACAGCGTGGAATGTTTTGCACGCATGGTATTTGAGCTAAATATCTTTATACATGATTTTGGGCATATGGGATGTGGGAAAGATAACGGCTGTGCAGTCCTGTAGGAATGAAATATCAGAACCGAAGGCAGATATGAATGGTGAAAGATGGTATAAACAAAACATCAATGTTTCATCTTAAGATCTCCTTTGGAATTGCATGGGAGTATTTTGGTTACAATAGGTGAATTCCACTATGAACACAGACAAGGTGTTCCTCCTTAAAATCTCTCAGCCCTCCGTGAACCTGAACACGCTGTCTGCTAACACAGCTACTCTAATTCGTGCTCTCAGCAAAGTGGCCCAACATGCTTTTTAAGCATCGAAGACCCAGTAAATCACAGCAAAACTATGGCACGTTGTGCAGTCAAGCACCCTCTCTTGGTTTTAAACCACTTAAAAAAAATGGTATCCAAGGGAGAAGAGGGCTTAAGGTAATTGAAGTTTTGAGTCAAATCCAGAAGTTTCCTTATCCACGGTAGCTCAGGACAGCAGAAGGTCTCAGAGGGGGTGAAGCCGTCAAAATGCAGAATGAATGTAGTCTTCCCAAATACATGTTATTAAGATAAATGTCTGATTGAAAGGAAATCAGAACTGTGCTGAGCTTCCTCCAAGACAGGAGACAAATCAAACCCAAGACATTACCTAGTTCTCTTTAGGAGTTAACCTGGCAGTCCTCTAGCAGGTTGTTTTTGACATTCTTTCCCCTATATATCCCTTATATTTCCCATATATCATAACGTCTCTTCAGTAAGGCTGAAATTTTGCCTCGATTATTCCACGGTTCTCCCTGTTGGACAGTGAGTAGATTTCAGCCTCAACTACTGCCCCATGTGTGGGAACTACTAGTGATTTGGCATCAGGAACAGATACAATTAGATGCTGATAAATGCAAAGCAATGCACAGAAAAGGGATTAATTTGGACAACTCACTGCTACGGTCAGAGTGACCTGTTATCAATGCAGGAAAAGCAAAACAAAACCCAGACCTCCTCTCCATAGACTTGGTGTCACTATGAAAACATTCGTTCAGTGAGTATCAGTGATCAAATCAGCAAACACCTTGTTTGCATACCAAAGAAACAGTGTGGAAAATAACAGGAACAATATTACAAAGCTATTATATAAATCTGTTGTACTCTTCAGGCTTGTCACGCTTTATTTCGTAGCATAGTCCCGGCATAAGATGTTGGCAGAAGAGAACATGACTCTCACAGAAGTTATCAGAGACATGCACAAAAGTTATTTATTATTTGACTTGAAACAAAGATTAATAAAATGGGCTCTATTTCTGCCTCCTCATGCACAAAGAAGGTGACATCTAATTAATCTGAGCAGTTTCACAAGCAAATAGAAAAAAGTAAACACTTAAATTCTGAACAGTACAATTAACTTATTGAATTCACATGTGCGTGGTAAGCACAGAAGCCAAGAGCTTAATGGGATTCACGAAATGGTTGTTTGTACAGGCAGCAAGGTTGTAACAGCTATGCTAACACATAAATAAGAGTTGTAGAAGAAATATAAACCACAATGTTTAAGTCACAGCCCTCAGAGTGACGTTAAATGAAATGTTCAGTGGGAGTCACCTCCTATAACTTGAGCTGCCCGAAAAGTAAATACTTTGTGCGTACTTAGACCTATGCTCCTGCTAACAAACCGAGAGGCTGGAAGCTTTATCCCTGGAGGTGTTCAAGGCCAGGCTGGATGGGGCTTTGGGCAGCCTGGTCTGGTGGGAGGTGTCCCTGCCCATGGCAGGGGGTTTGGAAATAGGTGATCTTCAAGGTCCCTTCCAACCCAACCCTTTCTATGACTCCATGATTCTATGAAGCTTCCCAAAGCAATCTGCCTCATCCTAAACCACCTGAGATGAAAATGCACCCTAAAGGTCTGCATCTCTCTCTCTCCCTCCCTCTCTTAATTACAGACGAAATGTAGACAGGGAATTTGGACTGGTTGTTTTCAACAACTGAGAAGAATTAGTCTCTTTTACAAAAATTAACAATATGGAAGAATATGCTTCTTAACAAAACCCTGCTTTTTTTTTTTTTAATTTTTTGCTAATGAAAAAAATCACCGTTTTATGCACAAACCCTTTTGACTGATTCTCTACATTTCAAAGCAGTAGGGAGGGCCCGATAAAATTTCAGGAGGTATGACTTCGGCTGCAATAATTTTTCCCATGGACTGCAGAGGCTTGCTCTGTCAAAGAAGCATAACTGTAACAACTACACGGCATGTATACTACACAAGCAATCTTAATAACACCTTGATTAGATACTTCAGTAACACTGACAGAAACATCAGCTTCTGGACCAGGCAAACCGTAACCACAACTGTATCGTCAGCTTGTCCTAAATCCACAAGAGCTAATGATTTGTTTTCTCTCTCTGATCCTTAACAGCCTGTCACCTCTCTCCGAAGACCCATCTCTGCTCAACAGGTGGCTTAATTTATCACATAATCTCATTACCTAGAAGCAATTGTCTTTAACCTGTTTAGCCTGGACTTGGTGCCCTCAGTCAGACTGAGCAGAGTAGCTTCCAACCAAAATGGTCGCGAACATTTTCTAGCCATGGTCATCACAATGGGACAAGCATTTCGTTCAGCCTCAGTAAGAACACCCTCTTCAGGAACTGCTAAGATTTGAAAATACTTGTTTGCTTTTTTGTTCTGCTTTATTATTTTTAGCCTTCCCTGATGCAGTTTACCATGAGGCTGCAGTCACACTAATGTGCCTGACAGGATGCTGTGGAAGTGGCCATCGGTAGCCCGAAAAATGAAGGTTAGCAGCAAAAGAAAAAGTCATCTACTAACAACTTATCTCGTCTGGTGTGAAGCATTAAAAACTCTTCTCCATGCAAACTGCATGTCACTTTAACAGAAAAGAGGCACAGCTCCATCAGTAAACAGACTTGAAACAAAGACTTAGTTTATAAAAACTGCTTACTGAATTTTGATAATGAAAAGTCAGCACATCCAGTTTACATCTTAAAAAAAAAGAATATTAAAAATCATGATTTACATTAGGACTTTGAGTATGCTGACTTTATTTATTAACTTCTTTTATATTAGTGAGGTATACCATGTAATTCATCAGGTCAGGCAGGGAGACACAGAGATTAAATGCCCTAAGGTGAGCAAACTGCCTCTGCTGGCTCTATCTCCCACTGAGACTAACCATTAGTACGGGGACATTGCCGGCAGCTACATGATTGAAAAGAGCTTCCTCAAGTTCAGATGTGTTCTTTCAGTTCCTTCAGACAATGGCAGATGGAAACATTCAGGGAAAGAATCATGTAAGCCAACGAAAAATGGGAGACTATTTGCTTAGGGGTCTGCGAGTCTAAGGTATGCAAAGTCCCACATCATGCCAAACTGCAGTGTTTGGCTTTGAGTATCTGAGAATACACTGATGATGCTAAGGATTTTTAAGAATCAAATCCCTAAAAATATTATTAGAACATTCTTACGTTCCTTTAGAACGGCCCAGCAACCCCGACAGCCAAAAAAAGAAAAAAAAAAAGATAAAGTAGTCTGAGGAAAAGACAGTCAAAGAACATCCTCTGAGCTCCTCTGCAACGTGCTCATCATAACTCAAGTATGGCAGCTGGCTCTCCCGCTCAAGGACCAACTCCCGCAGAATGCTTTCCGGACGTTGTGCATGGTAATTTTGTTCTTTTGCTGAGATGAAACAGGATGTTTCTCTCTCCTTATTTTTCATCCAGTTTAAACTTTTCTCCCTGATATAGTAATGGATTTTCCACGGTGTACCAAGCAGCCGATGCAGAAGAATTTCATTTTGGTTTATGATTTTGCAAGAGAGAAAAAGTGTCATTTTTAGTGCAAATTAAAATACCAGCAGGCTGTAATTTGACCGAGACAGAAAACCTGTGGCTAACAAACGCAACAAAATGTAATGGTTCATTATAATAAAAGCAATATTGAAAAGATTTCAGGAGCACAGGACTTCACGTTAATATTTTCAGTCTCTTTTGTGTTATTTTGGAAATCATTTCAACCTATCATTCGAGATCTGAAACCCCTCCACTTCTAATGGTTTTAGTTAGCTTCAACCCTTTTGATGTTGGAGAAAACTGCAAAAGACTGGAAGCTGTTCATTAAAGGGACTGTCTTTTGTTTGTTCTTTCATACTGCTCTATGTTCTTAAACTCACAAATGAAGGGTTTTTATGAAAATGGGTAAATGCTGCATATACACTGCCAACAAGAGTGCTGCCTTTCTGATTTAAAGCAAATCCAACCAACAGTGATGACAACAGTACGTAAAGGCAGATACCACATTGTCTGCAGTGGGTTTGTATCCTAAATGTTTACCTGGCTCTATACACAGATGAATTTCTCTTATTCATAAGCTGTACTGAACTCCTGCCATTAGAGGTCACAACAACCTACTTGCTACTGTAACCTGTATCACTCAGTGGCCATACACAGCATTCAAGATAAGGTAAACATCATATTATACAGTGGTGTAATGATGTTCATTGTTTAGTACTTTTTACCCTAGTAATTCTTATCATTTTATTTATATTTTACTGCTACTGCATTTTGAAATGTTGTTTTCACAGAGTAATTTATCATACTGCGAAAACTTACTCTTGCTTGGCAACAGCCAGCTGAGAGCCCATCATATTAGAGGGGAATTTGGTTGTTTTTTCCTAACTGTATCACATGACAATTATCTGAAATGAGCTTCACCTGCCATTTTTGACAAGTCACTCAATCTGAGATGACACTGCAACAAGCTCTCGTCTTCAGTACGGTTAACAGCTGTGCTTCATTGGGAAACCTTCCGACTTCACCCTTCTCTCTTTTTACCTGACCAGTAATTGAATGCAAGCCTCCAGTTGTGACCTCCCTCTATTTTGAGAAGTGCTACTTTCTATTTCTGTGAATACCTACTCCGAGACTTTACCTTTTACATTATTTCTTAAAAATCTTTGGTGATGAGCTTTATCAAAAACTTCGTGGAAATTTAAGGAAAGCACATCAGCTGTAGTACCACCCTTATCCACATATTTCCTGGTTCTTCAAAGAATTCCTGGATGTTTACAGATTTCCTTTTTGGAAAATTCATGTTATTTGTCCCATGTAGCTTATAGTTCTTTGGACATCCACGAATCTTATTTGCTATTGTAATTTGTGCTGAACTGCCTAAGGCTAACGTGAGGATTACAAACTTGCAGATCCCTGGACTACACAAGAACCATTTTTAAAAACTGGCATCACGCTGTCCAGCCTCAAAGTCTCTGATAACAAGGCAACCTTAAGCATGGGGTTATGTGTTACTGTCAGTACTTCGAGCAGTTTTTTCCCTAAAATTCTTTTAGAATTCTTAGGTGAATCAAGTCTGGTACTGGTAATTTTATCATATCATTTGCTTTGTTCCATGATTACAAAATCACTTTCACATATCCTTTGGGAAATCCCAATAAGGAATGGTCCAGCATTGGATTCTCCAGTTTCTTCTGCAGATAACACAGACACAAAGAATTTATTTAAGTTCTCTGAAACAGGTATCTCTAAGAATTACTTCTACACCATGACCATTGGCTCAACCAACTCTCGCAGGCAGCTTGGTCCTGATGCATCAGAAGTAAGACTTACTAATTTTGATTCTTTGCACATTTTCTCAAACCTCCCGTAGCCCACCCTACTGTGTTTTTACATTTAAATCTGTTTAAAATGTCATTTGGGTATGAATTCAGCTTTTTAAACGGACACCCGATTGTTTCTCACAACTTCTTTTACTCTGTTGTCTAGCTGTGCTGTCTTCCTTTTGCTTTTTCTCAAGCCTTTCAAAACAGGTGGTTGGTGCTGGCCTCGTATTTCACATATGGTGTCCTCAAGTAGCTCCCTCACCACCTGGTGCTTCCTTTGCTCAGCTGACATCTCTTAGGTTCTTCTTAGTAAGAATCTTTATTTCTGTGTGCATCACAGAGAAGTGGATCATAACTGTTGTGGTTTTGTTGTTGCTGTTTCAGTAGGATGTTGAGCCTCATTACATTACAGCTGCTGTTGCAATGTGCCTCTTCTGAACCCCAGAACCCATCTCCACTCAGGACAAAGTCCAGGGTCGTATTTCCTCTTACAGGCCCTCTAACCAATGGCTCAAGTATTAACAGCATCTTAAAACAGACTGCACAACATCCTGATTTGTGACAGTCACATAACCTGCACAGGGAGAAACTAAAGACCCCGTCATTACTCCGTATCTGCTGCTCCTCTGATCTTCCAGCACACAGCAATGTGTATTCACCATCCCAGCTGGATACACGATGAAACAGACTCTGAGCTTGCTTTGCTTTTTGACATGTACACTCAGTACACAAACACATTGATCTAAGGCGTCCAGGAGATATTTGAAATGGTTCCAATGAATAAATTAATATTGACAATATGTTTCAGGCCTCCTGTCATTTTATGCAAAATGTGCTTTACGGAGGCCTTAATAAGTTTTCCTAAATAACAACCTAGCTGTTACAGTTCAGTGACATAATTTTTAAATAAAAGCAAATATTTTGACCTGTTAATGATCCTTCTCATTATTGTTATTATTATTTCTGATTTCAGGCTCCCTGTCTTCATCCATTTTGGTTTTCTTGGGGTGATGTGCAAACAACCTGAGCCAGTCATCTTTGAAGGGAGGCATCACACAGCATTTCCTACATGGGATCACCTCAGTGGTGATCGCCAAGAACACTGAGAATGATTGTGTTGACTCAGTGAGAAACTCTCTGAGAAATTCAGTGAGAAAAATAGAGAACGAAGCAGATTCACAGCCATGAACGAAGAACAGATTCAATGACAACCAGTAACTCTTTTGAAGGCTACCAAATCAGAAATGCTCAAGTATCCTAAAGCTGCCTACAGTGTTTTTACAGTTTAGCAGCTGCAAAGACTAATTGCTTCTAAATACAGAAATCTTCTTAGTCTTTGGCTGATAAGATTACGTTTTTGTATTTGAACAGACAGCATCACCATGAACTGGAGGGGGAGATTTGTAACATTTATATTAAAAATGGGAGACATTTTAAACATTTGATGTTGCATGTACACTAAAAAACTTGTTATTTCATCTAACTTTGCAGGCAACAACTTTACATTCAAATAATTTTCTTTAAAATCTTTTTTTTTTTTCCCCAGATCTAGTTTCCAATGAATGCATAGTTTAAAGAATCCAAACCTCTCCTTTTGCTCAGAATAATATCAGAAATGATAAGAACAGCTGCAAGCTTAAAATCCTGATCAGCATTTAAAATGTTCTTTCCAAACGTACCAGCTAAAATGTGCAAGAAGTTATTTACACTACAGGACCATAGACTATTAAATGATAAGCAACCTAATGGAAAACTGACACTTAGTTTTCCCTTGTGATACAACACCATCAAAGAGCAGATCTAAACTGCAATCTAACAGTACATGGATACTGAAAGAGCGAAATGAAGACACTCAGCAACAAAACCCAGACCCAATTTATCAACTTCATATCAAAGTAATCAAATATTTATACGTGGTAACTTCTTAATACAATTATTGCAGTATTTTACAACATTTCTTAACTTTCTATATAGCATGCAATAACCAATCACATTTAACATCACATATGAAAGACATGCCACAACTACAATTTATCACATGCTTCTCTAAGTGAATCATATTTCAGAATACATTGGAAAAGGGAAGTCTGAAAGAATGTAAATCTTCCCTGTGTTTCATTTTGCATTATTTCCTTTATCCATTTGTCTTTGGATACTAACTCCAGTTTTAATTAAATTTCATGCCAAAGTGTCTAAGCAGGTTTGTAAAAACAGGGATGCTTTAGAGTCTGGGTTCAGCTTATTTTTATCAATCACTCTGTAAATCACACTGTAGTGCTAGTTCCCTTTTAACTTAACAGTTGAAAACATTCATGTAAATCATTTCTTAATGATGAAGTGTTCTATGTTAAGCTAATCGTATACATAAATATGCGAACAGGTATGCTGTGATAATGAGAAATACCACAGGGAAGATCCTGAATAGTTATGCAAACCAGTAATCTGCCAGGCTGCGATAGTCAGGAATCTGGTGCCACAGTCTTTCCAGTGCAGTGGGTTGTTCTTGGTTGCAAGCTGCAGGGGGGTTCTCACCTGGCCAGAGCTCTGAGGTCTGACTGCTCATTCCTTTTTTCCACAAGGAGCACTCTTAAAATACTGAAATGGTTTTTATACAGGAAAGCTAGGTTGTACTAGAACAGGCACTAGGACAGGTGACTTTCTGGGGGTGAAAACTCAAAACAAGGCAAATCAAAACTAAACAATCTGTAAACACATCTCCATCTTTGCAAACCAGTCCTCTTTACTCAGGCTTGCTCTCAGTCCAGCACATTGGTGACTTCCAGAGCTGCAGAAAAGTCTACACAATCTCCTTCGGATCTTGAGGAGAAGTCCCTCTACCATTTCTGAAGCCTGGGTACCTGCTGTTCTTAACTGAAGTCTGGTCTCTGCTGTATACAGGCTTATTCCTTGGCCACCATCATCTCTCGGAGACCTATCTGCCCTTTACTCTCTATGGAGTTAAACTCTTTCAGCAAATGTCTCCTCATCAACTAAGGACTCTATCTGGGCTTCTCTCCTAGACAGCTACAGTGTTTCAAAGAATTAAATATGATACTATACTGTGATTACTCCTAACAAATTACTAAAAAAAAAAAAAAGTGGTACCACCCTCTACATAAATGTTTAAGAAGCGACTGGAGTAATTTTGATGTTTGTATTTGGTTTATGTGGCAATGGTTTGGTAGCAGGGGGCTGCAGGGGTGGTCTCTGTGAGCAGAGCCCAGCAGCTGCCCCATGTCAGATCAGAGCCAGCTCCAGCCGGCTCCAAAAGGGACCCGCTGCTGGCCAGAGCCGAGCCAGGGAGAGGCATTGGTTGTGCCTCTGGAAGAGCAGATTGAAGAACGGGGAAAAATAACTGGTGTGCAACAGCATCTGGGAGAGAGGAGTGGGAACGTGAGAGAAGCAGCCCTGCAGCCACCAGGGTCAATGCAGCAGGAGGGCAGGAGGTGCTCCAGGCACGCAGCAGAAGTTCCCCTGCGGCCTGTGGAGAGGCCCCTGGTGGAGCAGGCTGTCCCCCTGCAGCCCATGGGTCCCACACGGAGCAGATCTCCACGCTGCAGCCCGTGGAGGAGCCCCCGGTGGAGCAGGTGGATGTGGCCTGGAGGAGGCTGCGGCCCATGGAGAGCCCCCGCAGGAGCAGGCCCCGGGCCGGAGCTGCAGCCCGTGGAGAGGAGCCCACGCAGGAGCAGGGGGTCTGGGGGGAGCTGCCGCCCGTGGGGGACCCGTGCTGGAGCAGTTTGCTCCTGGGGGATGGACCCCGTGGTACGGAGCCGTGTGGGAGCAGTTCTTGAAGAGCTGCTGCCTGTGGGCAGCCCCCGCAGGCTCAGATCGGAAGGACGGCATCCCGTGGGAGGGACCCCGCGTGGAGCGTTAAGGACTGGCCGCAGCCCCCATTGCCAATTCCCCTGTGCAGCTCTGGGGGAGGAGATGGAAGAGAGGTAGAAGGATGGGGGCAAGGTGTTTTTAGTTTGCTTTTAGTATCTCATTGCTCTAGCCTGCTAGTGGTAGGCAATAAATTACCTTAGTCTCCCTATTCTGAGTCTGTTTTGCCCATGACAATAATTGGTGAGTGATCTCCCTGTCCTTATCTCAGCCCCTGAGCCCTTTCCATTGTACTTGTTCCCTGTGGGGAGCAAATATGAGGGGGAGTGAAGAAGCAGCTGTGGTGAAGATGAGCTGCCCAGCAGGGTAAAGCCCCAACAGTGTTCTCTCCACAACAGATCATACATTACGCATACTCTTTTCTCCTAGAGATTGATCCCCATCTACATTTGCTCTGTGTTACTAGATCTCCTACTTCTAGGCATAGCAAAACATTACTGGGATAACATGGATCAGTCAGTCTACCATTTCCAAGATTCCTTATGCTGCTTCCTATAAATGAAGCACCTAAAATGGCAATGTGAGCACATTGACCTGTCTTTCCAGCATAGTAATACGCCAAGTTCTTTTTAGTTCCCATTTAATTTGGTGAAAACCAAGTTGTTCAGCATCTCACTGAAGGATAGTATCCTTCTTTGAAAATGAGAGACTTTCTTACTGCTTTTCAGTTGTATGACATGATCTGTGAAATAACCCTGCTACGATAAAGGAATATTCGTTCACCTGCCTACACTTCACATTATATTTCATACAAATCTTAAAATCTTTCACCTGCCTGCAGAACACATTTTTTTTTCCATCATATATTGCATCCTCAGTACAGAATAGTGGTGATGCTATTGCTTTCTTTGCTTTACTTGGTGTATTGCCTGGTACCTTTACAAACTGAAAATTAATTTTTTTCTTTTCTACCTCATAGAACTTCAGGTATCAATAGTGATATATCATAGACTACACATAATACGGTACAGACATGCATAATTTTTCTTTCCCTTTGATATATCTACACATGTACTTAGATGCCTATTACTAACTGACTATCTCACATGCTTTAGTGCACTGCCTGATGTATGCTACTAATAATGCCTCTGGGAGGAAGGCAAATTCCCTTGCCATAAAAAGCCATCACTTCAGAAGAAGAATAAAAATGTTCTCCCAAAGAGAACTTATTCTTATGCAAGCACCTAACTTTAACCTATATGCTGGCTTTTGGGAAGGAGCTTCTCTCTAAATGAAATACCCAGGAGCAGGTAAGAAAACTGAGACAGAAAGAGAGGGGAATAAACCTAGGTCTAACAAGTCCTTCTCTAGAATCACCTTAGTGACTCTTCCTTTCTACATTTTCCACAATCTAGACAAGATTCAGGCAAAAAGATGACAACACAGGACATTTAGTAGCCCTAAGAGTTTATTGTAATACTGTGTCGCTGAATAAAGCCTGGGACACATTAACTATGTTCCCATGTCTCTAAAATCCCTGAACCTCTAGGCAGGGGCTGGAGGAGCAAAGTCCCTCCCACTGTAAGTAAAGAGCAGGTTTGAGACCACCTGATGAAACTCAACAGGTACAAGTCCATGGGGCTCAATGACATGCATGGCATTTCCCATGGCCCTGAGAAACTGGCTGATGGAGTTGCCAAGTCTCTCTCAGAGACTTTGGAGAAGAACTCACTGAGTACAGCCCTGCAGAGAAGGACTTGGGGTTCTGGTGGACAAAAAGCTCGACATAAGCCAGCAGTGCATGATTGCAGCCCAGAAGGCCAACTGTAACCTGGGCTGCATCAAGAGAGAAGTGGCCAGCAGGTGGAGGGAGGGGATTGTCCCCCTCTGCTCTGCCCTTGTGAGGTCCCACCTGGAGTGCTGCGTCCTGGTCTGGGGCCCCCAGCACAAGAAGGATGTGGGGCTGTTAGAGCGGGTCCAGAGGAGGGCCACAGAGATGATGAGAGGGCTGGAGCACCTCTCCTATGAAGAAAGGCTGAGAGAGCTGGGGGTGTTCAGCCTGGAGAAGGCTGCGGGGAGACCTCATTGCCGCTTTTCAATACTTAAAGGGGGCTTACAGAAAAAGATAGAGAGCAACTTTTTGCTTGGGCACATAATGACAGGACAAGGGGGGGATGGTTTTAAACTGAAAGAAGGGAGATTTAGATTAAAGGAAAGGGGGAAATTCTTCAGAGGGTGGTGAGGCACTGGAATTTACTTGATAGATTTTTCCTGAAGAGATACAATTACATTATCAGGCTATAGCCCAGAAGCTTAAACTTTAACATGTGCACATAAATAAAAACACCCTCAAAAACCCCACTTCCATCCTCCTCGTCTGGTTCTGCCTAAAAATAATTTGATTTGTGGTGCAAAACTGTTTTTCTTTACGTTTGCAATTTGACACACCATTCTTTCCAGTTGTAGAGACTTTCCAGCTGTAAACATTTCTTTCCAGAGTGGAAAATATCCCGCATCCCACTTCCAAAGTGGGTATCTCAGCACCATTCCCATAGTGAGATACTCAGAACTTTGTCAAAAACTTTGTCTCAACTTGAGTAAGGGACTCAGTTTTCAATAAAGCAGCTCTTCTGAAGTAGTGACAATGGTACAAAATCACATTATTTGGCAAAGTATTTCTTCCGCATTGGATTTCTGCTATACTTTAATTCAAACCTTTTCAAAAGCTGAAAACAAACAATATAGCATTTTTCCATAATAAAGATTTTGCTTCTAGTCTGTCTCATCTCACTTATACTTGTTTTCAAAAGGGTATTCAGGCTCACTACATTAACGCTGCAGAAATTGCTTCGACCAATACTTAGGGTAGCCAAGTCATAACTGATTTTCCCCCAAGATAAGTAGTATGCCACAGAAAGTTTTCTAACACTAAAAAATGTATTTTATATTCAGAGCTCCATGACGCATCCCACACAGAGTTCTGTTTAAACTTGAAACAATGTAAAAATGATTTCTTCGTTTTATTTGTACAGAACAAAAAGAAGTCTGTTTATAGGCTCCAGTTACAAAAAATCTTCCCCTACATCATTAAGCCAGGTGGCATAAAGTGAAGGTGCTGGATCGAGATGCAAGGAAAATAGGTCTGAGAACGTTTTTTTTTTTTTTTAGTTTAAACAGTAACAGCTTCCTGAATGTTAATTAACAAGTGCAAGTCCGGTGGAAAAAAAAAAGTCATTGAAAATGCAAATGTTTTCCTGGAGTCAAAGAGTATAGCTTCATTTGGCCTTTTCTTTTGAACTTTCAGAACACAAACACTTTTGCAGCTGATTAGTCAATGCAGGCTGGCTAACCTGGTATCAGGAATTTAAAATGATCTGCGTGCCTCTGGAATAATTACATACCTTACATGATTGCTACTGTTCCTATCTATACAAAATATCCGAGTCTTTTACACTCTGCTACTATTACTCTTGTATCACAGGATAGATGAGATTAAAATTGCTTTCTCAACAATTATACTTTTTGCATAGAATTTCTGGGTGGTTGTGTACTTTATAAAAGTACCCCCTTTTCTAAATAAATTAATGGGCTATGTTCTACACAGGTCCTAAATACACAGGTTTTTAGGCACAACTCGGCTCAGTTTCAATTCTTTCCAAAGGACAGCTAAACGAGTTGCAAAATGAAACCAGATCGTGTTAAGGATCATCAGTCCTGTTCACTGATGAACAGCAACAAGCAGGATGGGAACTCAAAATAATTAAGTTATTTAAACAAAAACAAAATCCAAGAAATGCACAGTAAGATTACAGGCTACCTGCGCAGCTCACTAGCAAAGCCAATTTTCTTAAAGTTTCACTGGAATGCTGAGCTTGAAACCACACTCCCAACCCCTCAGAAAAGCTATCTTTAGTCAAGTTAGAAGAGACAATCCACTCCAGGTTTCTGCAATCTCAAAGAATTAGCAGCTTGACTTTGGTAGCCAGCTCTTGCATTCACGGGACTTATTTCATCCTGGAATACTGAAGAGTTCACAATAAATCTCACAGCGAGTGGCACGACCAACAAAATGCACCAATGGCTTCGGGCTCCCTAGAGATAATGGCCAGAGCTCTGACCTCTGTGAAAGCAGGACTGGCCACCTGGAGAGAGGCAGGAGGTGCTTGGCTCCAGTTTTGGCTAGTTTTTTGGGTGGGAGAAGATCAAGGGAGAGTGCAGCCTAGATTTTTACTACTCACTCATTCGCTGAAGGAGAGATGTGCCAGCCAGGACTTCAGACAGGATTCACTTCTACCATTATCTTATGCGTAGCAAGTAGAGAGAATTTCCACTGTACTAACAAGGATGGTGACACAAAAAGCTGGCAGAAATTCACCAGAAAATAGACTTCAAACAGCTCAGAATAATTCAGAGCTTTCGATTTATTTGGCTTTTAAAATAAGCATTTCACTGTAAGGAAGTTTAACTGTGCAGAATTACTATCATTAAAAGAGAAGGCATAAAAAATTTGTAAATAAATTTGAACTAAGATACATAATATACAACGATATTACATTACAAACTGCTAGACACCATTTCTCTTTAGTACATGCATATTTAACCAATAACGTTTTTTAACAAAACAAAAATGCCAGATATAGAGAGAAAAGGAAAAGCACTGTAGATGACAACTACAGAGCACAGTCAAGTAATTTAACCACTGCATTTTTATGTACGCATTTCTCTACATACGCACAACAGTTCTTATAGCATCTATAAAGCTTTTGCTGAAGTTCTCAACACCATATATAAGGTTTTGAGCTAAACACTTAGTGTGATGTTTATTTTCAAATGCATTCATTTCCGAGTATTAGTGTGTGCTGTATATTTTTAATAATTATATTAAACGTTATTTTTAATAATTATAATTACAATTTCTAGATGTGTGCCAAAGGACATTATGTATCAGAATTTTTCTATGGGAAAAGTAATTTCTAGAATTATTTAAACATAGTTCTAAATTCCATGCAGTCACTAAAATATCCTATAATCTATCTGAAATTAGAAATAGATATACATGTATATGCACTCATATGAAGAAAGGAAACACTATATATGTTATTTGATCATCTTTCATTCTTCCTTTATATATATATATTTTTTTTTTTTAAGAAAAAAATCAAAATTATACAATACTTAGCATTAAAATATTCAACCCATCAAAACAATGTTCAGGATTATGGTTCCACAGTTTGGTTGAGCAGCATTTCAGAACTGACTACAGATGCCTACTTCACCAGGCATCTACATGCTTTAAGAACAGTCACATGCAAACATAGCTAAAGAATCACTGAAGAGTAGAAAAACAGAAAGAGACAGCAGATTTATTTTTTTTTTTTTTTACCAGCTCAACAAAAAGTGACTGACTAGTGGAGATAAACGTCAGATGAAAAAAAGGAAGAGCTGTATCACTGTTTTATTACTTCAGGTCTTAAAGCCTATGGCTATGCATTGCCACTTCTTAAGGAGCTGTAAGACGCACAAAGTAACATTCCTCTCCTCTATGCTGTTCAAATATATACCAAGTGAAGTCCTTGAAAACAGAACCAACCAATTCTCTCCTCTGGCAGAACATGAGGAACAATGGACGTTATGCTCTTTTCAGTAAAAGTGTTACAGTACAGCTACAGTATTTAACTGAGATGTACAAGCTACCGCTACATTCCCTCCCCCTTCCGTGGTCACAGAAAAAGAAACGAGCTTTTCCAAATAAGCCTGATCCTAGCTAGACTTACACTTGTTGTTATGCCATTACATGCCTCGCTCTTCTGCTGATTATATGAGCAGTCTAGTAGGGCATTCTGGTGGGCTTCAGTGAAGGAATAAAGCCAGGTCCTTGCACAGATCTGTTCTATCAGTCCAGGGTAGGAAACTACGCAGAGACCAGCCCAGTACCCCACAGCAGTTGCTCTCTCTCTGCGCTGACGTATCAACACAGTCAGGTTCAACCATGTTCCTGTACATATACTTTTGCTCCTGTCTTTGTGTGTTTGGGCTGCCATAGCAGATGTTTTATTACTTAATAATATATTGTTTGTGATATGCGTGTTGCTTGTGATAAGAAAAGTGCATTGATCCGAGCATTCGTTCCCTGGGAACGACTCTTAATTAGGGTATGCACTCAATTAAGCTACCTTGTCTTTAAATCCAACACAATTATTTATTAAAACAGCACCCAAAGATGTATGGACTCACTGTGTCAGTATCTATATAGACAATGGAGAGAGACACAAAGACCCAAGGTAACAGCTAAGACTGAAACTAGACAAATAAAGGATTTAACAGGAAACTTGACCCAAATTTACTAGTTAGTAGAGCTAAAGTATCTTTGCAGATCTTCCTAGTTCTTTTCATCTTTTAGTCAAAATATACAGTTGCTACACTTGAGCACTAAGAGCTACTTGAGAGGTTTTCACATTATTCACCGTTTTCTTTAAAATACTAGCTCGCTTTTAATACAGAGTTAATACAGATGTCCCTATATTTAATGCTAGTCACTTTTCATAAAGTTTCACAGCAAATCCTTTTTCTATCAACTTTACAGATGCATGCCTTTGTCATTTTTGCAAATCATTTACTTACATATAGTTTTATAATCAGGATGATAAAGCATTCTGCAAAAACCATTGGCTCGTTCAACAAAGAGTATTTTCTCTCTAAAGGTATGGGTTTAGAAGATAACGACCAAAAAAATAAGATGAACTATTTATCTGTTCAGGCTGAGAAAAGATGTTTCCATTTGTAAATACTCAGGAAATGCTGAAATACTGATGGAACTGAGAGCATATTAAAAACATAAACATACTGGAATGGTCTGTGAAAACACTGCAAGCCTAAGCCATCAGATAAGCAAGTACTTAGATAAGTACTTGGATATCTAAGTTGTATTTAAGACAGCAGCGTAAAAGGAATTAGGCTCATGTATTAAGGAAGCGTGTTTTTTATTAGATGTTTCCTAGGTTCTCATTGAGGTGTTGCAATCATTAGTTTCATTTTACTTACATTTTACTTAAGATTATTGCATCTAGTCTATTGTTCACATTACCAAAATAAAGATTTTATCTAATTTTATATCTGGCATTGTGACAGTGCAACTGATATTTGCCAGTGAAAAACAAAGCTTTTTTTTTTTTGTGGCAAGCTGTGCAAGAGTGCTGATACCTGGTGCAGGGCTCTGCTTGCACCTTTATCCAGGTTCCAAAATCACACCACCACATCACCCACTAAGACTCATGTACTAAACAAACCTGAATTGACAGAATGTATTGGTACCAGTCAGGATTTTATGTCACACTGCATATTTCATCCTGCTCTACACACCTTAAAGTTGGACTTATCAGTGAATTAAGCTTATATTGCATTCTCTCGATGTTTAACGTGTCTAAGTGGTACAAATTAACAGCTAACATTTATAAATACTGGTTTTAAATAATCCTTTATAAAAAAGCAACTTTTTTTTTTGTGCTTATTAAATTAGGTTGGTGGAAGACTGGTATCATCAGGCTAAAGAAGCAAAAATAGGCCTGTAGAACAAGTTCTGAGTTCTCTCCTTCTCCCTCAGCAGAAAGAGGCAGAGAAACAGTTTGTAGGGTGAGATATAGAGAAGTCCTTGCCAAATGTCATCAACCCACCCAGAAATAAATAGCTCGGAGACAGTACAGTAACTCATTTCTTATAAAAAAGTACAGGAGCAGGCAGAATGTCTATGAATTCACACAACTCCACCTATCATTACACCAGCTAGGCTAAGACTGGAGGCTCAAGACTATTGTTTACAGTATCTGCCTCAAGAAAAGATGGGAAGTGTCAGATGCTGGCAGTGGTCTGTGGGTCAGCAGAGGTCATGCCCCCCACTACAGCCACCCATTGTTCAGCTACTGTAAGCTGGCAGATTTGCTCACATCAGCACAGCAGCGCTGGTTACTCCAGCTGAGAATCTTCGAACACTCAGATTTCACGCAGAGGAGTTTGAGGTAGAGCATCATCGGCCAGCTACAAATCATCCAGTACTGCAAACCAGAGATTCAGCTGTTGAAGAGATCCGCTCTTCATCAGGAGAGACTGCAAATTTGCCCCAAAGCCAGCTTGCGCAGTGGCTGCCAAAAGCAGCCTGGAAATGGAAAGAAACTAACGGTGTGCAGATCCAGCAAAGGAATACACCATTTTGGTAGCAATATGTAAAACTGCAGTAGCTTTGGTCAGCCAGAACATGCTGTCCAAAGCTACTGGGGATCCCTGGAATGCACTTAGATTCCTGGTAGTGCATTTTGGATAGATTACAGCAATAAATTTGTGTGCTGGTATTTCTGACTTTTGCTGTATCAACATAACTTCAATATTTTCAGCTCCCCACAGATCCCTAGGAAGTGAGAAGGTGAGTGAGACTGACCTGTGGCACATGCAATGCGTATCCTGTAACACTGAGCAATCACGAATCTAGAGTGAAGTATGGGATTTTCTTTATTTCCATTAGTCTACTATACATTTCCACAGAAGGCTCTGCAGAGTGCAAGTTACTAACAGGGCATGCTCCAATATGAACCACTTGCAGGACTAAGATTGAAGGAAGATTGCATGAAACTAGCAAACAGAATTATTTAACAAAAATACTGGGAAGACAAGATGGAGAGCAATTTTCAAAGCTTCCTTGATACAGGTTACAATTGTACAGAGGGTTGTTAAGTACTTTGAAAAGACTGAAACCTGTAAATTTTGTAAAGAACAGTAACCAAAGGCAAAGGATATGAGATTGGGAAATTTCCCAAGTGAAGGCTGAATGGAGACATGCTACTGAAAGCTATTTCAATGCATGGCTGTAAGCCTACAAACTGCCATAAATTACAACAGCTGCTATAACAAAACAGTGATAAAATGAAATCATTGGGTAGGCTTGTTTCTGGCTTCCAACACGAGGCAGAAGCACTACCACAAGAACTCTATCAGCAGCATTTTCTGTACATTATACAAAATACTTACATAAAGCTGTTATGTATTAGCATGGTTATTACTATGCACACATTCTTTTTCCTGCTGTCTTCATTTCCCCCTTCATGTTAGAACCAAGCTTTCTGCTCTGCTTTTATGGTGTTCAGAGTATTTAAACAGCGTGGTAGCATGTAACAATAGAAATTCTGCATTGAAACCACTTTCTTCTTGCGTCTACCCCCTACCTTAAAAATTTGTGAGAATTGAAAACACAGCATTGAAACAAGTCAGGTTAGACACAGAAAGCAACATGAGCACTAACAGTGAGAGGATGAGGCAGGGTCACGTTCTTCTGCTTAGTATTCACAAGTGCGTTGTCTGTTAGCAGATGTTTGGGTTTTAACATGCAGGACATCGACATGTTGCTTTGGTTCAATACTAACAGGTTCACAAGCTACAGCAGAGCAGAAGCAGTCCCCATTTTACATGCACCAACTATAGGCAGTCAAAAGGAAAATGCCACGTATATTAATGGTAACCAACACCCTCTCCAAAATTTACAAAACAGTCAAATCTCCTGCTTTCACAGGTGACGAACTGAGATACAGAATGATGAAGCACTTGAGCAGTCAGAGACACAGATATATCTGTAAATTTACTGACATGCCTTTCCCCCTAAGCCAGTACCCTACTGACTTCACCCTGCTGCTCCATGACAATTTACAAAAGCTTAGGTCTTGATTGTGTGTTCATTACGAAACAAGGAGGTGAAAGTAGTCAAGCCGTGTCACATTTCTGAAGTGCTGGGGGTCTGCTCAAGTGAGGCAGCAATTGTAACCATGCTGACTTTTTGCTTGGATCTAGGAAGCGTGGTGGTGGCCTGTTCTCTCTCTCCTGTTTCTTATCAGTCGCCTCAGTATGACAACATGGAGCCTGCAACACAGCTGGAAGCAAGGAGGGGAAAAGGAGAGCACACTCCAGCTGGGGGGAGAAGTGACTGAGTGGGTTGAGGGCAAGAATAGAAAAGCAGTATGGGAAGCTAAAGGAACACAGTCAGGAAGGGTAAAAAAATAGAAGGCCACCGTGCCTCTTGATTCAGTGATGCTTATCTATCAGAGGAGGGGATGCTCATCAAAAATGTTTGAAATCACTGTCATCTAAAGTCAAACAAAAAGCAAGAAAAAAAATGCCACAGAGATAAGGGCCCTAATTTTCTCTGCTTCACATACTGCCAGCTGATTAGCTGAAGCTACTTTAATCAAATTACAGACTTATAAACAAGAGATTCCGTCTGAGACCCTGATTGTACCACGGAGGGTGAAATAAGAAACAAAGAAATGATGAAGGGCAAGTATACCACAGACAGGGAAGGTAACAAGCAGAGTAAACACGTCTCAATAAAATGCACTTGTTCATCAGTTCTTATTCTGCTTAAGCACAAGTTCCATCAAGTGTTTTTACTCTGTTGAAACGTAAAGGCATACACCAAGATCAGGGGTAGCTTGTTTTCTGCACTATGGAAACACACAGCACTAAGGTTTCCTTTCAAAGGCACATTTTTGTCATTCAGGTATTTAAGGCTTTCTCAAAAGTATGCACAAAATGAATTAATTACAGCTCTCTCCTGAGACCCAACCTGGAGTACTGCGTTCAGCTCTGGGGCTCCCACAGCACAAGAAGGGCATGGAACTGTTAAAAGTGGGTCCAGAGGAGGGTCACAAATACGATCAGAGAGTTGGAGCACCCCTCCTACGAAGACAAGCTGAGAGCTGGGGTTGTTCAGCCTGGAGAAGAGAAGGTTCCAGGGAGACCTTACAGCGGCCTTCCTGTGCCTAAAGGGGGCCTACGGGAAAGCAGAAGAGGGACTCTGTCAGGGAGTGGAGTGATAGGACGGGGGTAATGCTTTTAAACTAAAAGAGGGGAGATTTAGGTTAGATATAAGGAAGAAATTCTTCACTCAGAGGGTGGTGAGGCACTGGCACAGGTTGCCCAGAGAAGCTGTGGATGCCCCATCCCTGGAGGTGCTCAAGGCCAGGCTGGATGGGGCTTTCAGCAGCCTGGTCTGGTGGGAGGTGTCCCTGCTCATGGCAGGGGGGTTGGAACTGGGTGGTCTTTAAGGTCCCTTCCAACCCAAACCATTCTGTGATTCCACAGGTATATTCACTTACAGTTACAGAACTATCAAAGATCGTATTAACTAAACCATTAACATGCAGCCATGGCTACGGTAAATCATTATCAGTATATCACATTACTACAATCTTTGTTTTTCCTCAATACGTTTTCGGCCTTCCCTAGCACCACAAATTTCCACTAAAGCTCTGGGACAAAAATCTTTGCCATTAGACTTCTAATGACAACTTCCAGAGTGTTGGTTTTTTTTTTTTTTTAAATGGGCTGTCTAACAGCATCTATCTACACAGAACTACTGAAGACTTCAGCAACATTAAACAACTTCTAATCCATACCATACTGCGTAAGTTCTGTAATAAACCCGTATGTTTGTGGATATATTGGCATTTAGAAGATGTAAATAGTTATAGACAGGGAAAGTTAAAAGTGACTGGTTTGTGTATTTTATGTAAACCTTAACTGCATGATTCATAGTTATAGTTTAGATTGATAGCCCAATCCTGTGTTCAAAAAACTTCAGTGGGCAGCAGTGAATTTCATGCTCACCTTCAGGAGGTGCAGACTTGTTTGTTGCGAAATCAAGAGACATGATTACTAGATTCTGTCTGGCTGCTTGACAGATCACAAATTGCTTGTAATACTACTACCAGATACCGGTATCCTGGGGATGTTTTCTGAAAGTGACTGTCCAAGCTACATCCACCTCAAGTGTTTATAATGTCACATGTAGCACACTAAAAAAAAGCTACCCCTAAAGCAGTCATACTAGTCAGCTAGCTTTTGCAGCATGGTACATAAGCAAGCATTGACCTTCAAGCATATATATATAATTAGAATTCTGGAAGATACTTAAATCAGGTACTACGTTAAAAAGGAAGCCTCACGTTCAGATAGAACTAGGGATTTTTTCCCCCAAAACATCATTAGAGAACTTGATTTAAATCTTTCTTAACCCTGCAGTTTAATTCCAATGACGTAACTCAACTGGTAACTGTAAATATGAACCACTGGATCTACATTTACTTTTTTTTTTTTTAATAAGCTTAACACAGCAATTATATACTTTATCTGAACTCTGAAAAAAACACATCCTTTTTAAATTTTTATCAATTTCAGAATTACCTGCAGTAATTTTAACTGTTAGGAATGTCGTTGCATCTGTCAACAAATATAAGATCTGCAGAAAGAACTCTTTTTAGGAAAAAAAAATCTGAAGTACAGAGCTGTTCAGGTATCTCAGATATCTCTGAACCCAACATCTCTACTTGTTTGTTGCATCTTTTGCTGTAACTAGTTCCAAAATGTCAAGTACGCTTAAGCTGAAGAAGAAACTGGCTGAGAGAAAAGTTACTTAGCCCCACAGACATCTCCCCTTTCAAGTTATTGATTAATCTATAAACATCAATATAAGCTTTTCCATAATGTTCTTAACAGCCTCAACAGAGTGTCATTATTGCTACAGCTTGCTTTCGAAGGACGACAAACATGAGAATGCTTGAAGTGGTCCACAGCTCAGGAAAATCTGCCTTTCACAAACGGTGAGCCATGCATTGATTTCTGTAAGGACAGAACTGACCTACAGGACTCTATCACCTATAACTTTGTCATGCATGAAGACATTGGTTTAGTGACAAACAGTGACATCTAAACTGGCAGAGAATTAAAACCAGAACATCCAAAATTAACTAGGGCAATTAGGGCATCAAACATTAATAGAAATTAAAAAAAAAATTAACCTGCCTCCTAGTACAGAATCATAACATCACTGTTTTTTCCTTGTCAATTCATTGAAAAACACTCTTCCAAGCAGTAAATCTTCCATATTAGGTTATCAACCTACAAGTCCTTTATTCTATCTTTCCTTTCTAGAAGGAAAAAGACTCATTGTCTGAGGAAAGGAAGACAGAAACAAACATTATAGCAGTACAGTTTTAGAAATAGCTGAAATCATTTTTTTTTCCCCCAGCAAATTGTAGAAAAAAGTCAGGACATCTGCTTATAAATCATATTCACTTATTAATGCTATCATTTGAAATATAATAAGTGAATCTGTGCTTCAAAAACACTGATCATAATACTAAGTTAAGAGTCGTACTTGACAGCATTTAATTTACATATGTTATTTGGACTTATTTAATGAAGTCCTACATTAGATGTTATTTTTATCTGCAAGTATTCCTTAACTAGTTAGCTGGTGGATTTATTATTTAATGGAACAAGTCTGGAAGGAAGAAATTTTATTACTTTGTTTACAAATGTAGTATCCGCACTTCCAAATTTCCACAGTTCCCTCAAAATGTTTTGTTAAACACTTTACTCAGAACACAGGGAGCTGCCACAGTCAGGCCAGTCAATCTAGGACCATCGTACCAGCCAACCTAAGTACAGCTTTTAGTCACAGATCAAAAACCAGATTCAGAAAAGCAATTGCATGCGTACTTAAATTTCTTAGACTTCAAGATAAGTGGAGTTTATTCCAAGTTCTTTCCCGAACTGTAATCATTAATTTAAAATTGGTAATAGTAGTCATTGCTGAGTACTGTTAAACATTACGATTTATACTTGAGACATACTACAAAGATGAGATATATTTTTAACACCAAGATAACTGTAAGCATGAATGGTTTGATCAGCATTTAGAAGTGCAGGGATTTTTTAATGTAATTTCTTAACTGTCTTCTACTGTTATTTCTTTCAATTATTATTATTATTATTTTAAATCGATACAGTATTAGTTTCTTCAATGACAACTCTGGGAAATCTGCTGTTATTGGGATGTTGAAACTGAGATGCTGGGACATGTTCAAGTCATGTGGCATGACTCCTAGAATGACAACTGTAAGACGTGAGCTATTAACATATAAAGAAAATACAAATACTTACAGATTTGGATGCCCTTTCCTTATCAACACATACTACCTATGAATTCATAGCACAGAGATACAGTTTGAGACTGCTTAAAAAAAAAATAGCTGCCAATGTAAAATTGTAATCAAAGCTTGGTTCTGCAGGGACTGGCAGGAAGCTCGCAGCTACTTGGCATTTTCATCAGTAATTAACATTAAAATTACTGTTGATAAAAAAAGCAATGAGAATAGGGAAATGATACATAAGTAGTACTTGGTAATATAGTCCTTAACAAACAAATGCTAACCCACACATTTTAACCACAGCCCAATGCAGCTGTTTATCAGAAACTTTATCCAACAGACTGACTTCTGGAATAACACAGAATCACAGAATCATCTAGGTTGTAAGAGACCTCCAAGATCACCGAGTCCAACCTCTGACCTAACACTAAAATGGTCAAGGTATCAATATCTCAAATACCACGAGGTCTTGGTGCAATGCTGTGGCAGAAAAACATTGATACAACTTCTAGGCATATTTATTTTTTATATATATAAAGAGACAGTAGTGGGTAGAAATACAAAGACTATTTTATTTCAACACATGGCCTTGCAGAAACCAAAAATATTTCAAGCAATACTGAGTTCATATTTTAAAGAGGATATTGTGAAAAAGGAGATACAGAAAAGAGCTACAAAAATAACTTGAGGATTGAAGTAAATATCTTAAAGCAACACATGATAAGTGAATGTTTTATCAAATCAAAAAGATTGATGGGTGACTTGATTACAGTGCTTCTTTGTAGGAAGAAAACACTGTTTAAAAAAGGCTCTTTACTCCAATGGAAAAAGGAAGAACCAAGCATTTTTCATTTATTTACTTATTTTAAGATAGAGTGAGGCCAATTAACTATTGGGACAAATGAGCAGAAAGTAGTGGAGCCTTATGACATCTTTGAAATGCGCACGGTATTTATTTATTGTTGCAAAAAAGCTGCTGAGCTTTGTATAAGACCTCTCTAGGAGGTACAGAGGATTAAATTACTTGGTCTAATGATCCCTCTGGTTTCAAGCATTATGAATCTTTTTGTAACTTTCTATTTCACAAGTGGTGCTACCTACCACTGAACAGGTTCACTGGCAGCCTTAGCCTTAAAACATATTGTTCCCTTGGTGTGCTGAGTACATCAGTTCTGTAATGCATCAGATTTCCAACCACCTGCCAAGAATGTAAGTAGTCAACACACGATTCCAACTAGCATCTCCTTAACAACAAACAGAGGCTTAAGTAGTATTAAGCCTTCCTAAAACAGCTGCCTTAAACCTTAAGTGAATCTGAAGACAGTACAGAAATTTGTCTTTTGCTGATCAGTAAGTTCAAACATTTTTGCCAGCAGAACCACGCTTGGAAATGCAGTAGTTTTTAGAAGGTTTGCTAAGGATCCCTCCAAAGCCACTATCCCTCATGCACACGGCTAGTAATTTCCTGGGATGCATCTTGTGCCTATGTTCAAATACTTTAATTGACTTGTGAGAGAGATCTCTAAGCTCATCGCCTCGGTTTAAACCTCTTACTGCAGCAGCACTAATTGAAAGAAATAAATAACAAAGATCAGAAGCCCAAAGGTCAGCTGCATTAACAACTGACTTGTATGCATCTCTCACATACAATCGCACTGCCCTGGGCCAACAAATACTTTTAAGGAGGTGAGGATACGTACCAGAGAAGTACCTTCCACATTATTTCAGACTTGTCAGCTTTCAAAAGGTAGAAGAAAATGGGTTGCTTGCTTCCATTTCTCTAACTTGACTTCTTTACAGCTTGGCAATGGAGTATCTGAGCTGGACTCTTTGTAGCTAAAACACTAGCTCATAATGGACCCATTAGGAGGTAGGACAAAGCACAGTTAGGTCTCGCTCCTTTTGTCTACATAAAAGGTTTCAGTAAAACTGGGTAGGTTATTATCAAGATAGAAACAACAGGATATCAGATGAATACTGCACTGCAGTTCGAGAATATGAAGGAAAAATAAGTGAGACTTGACAAGAACAAAAAAGGGTTATGAAATTAAAAAAAAAATTACTCTAAAGAACATGACTCTTTGCATCCTCTATTCTTTCATGCGCCCTTGACTTTTGCATATTCCTGAACTGTTACATGCTATCTTTATTTTCCACAGTCTCTGGGTCAAGAATTTGCTCTGCCATGAATCTAAGAAACACCAAATACCACTTTGGGACTCTCTATAAAAATATCGATTTAATATTAAAACACTTCATAGAGAAATTATATTCCAGCCCAGTGCTTTGTGCACAGTAAAATTATTTTATGTTATATCCTATTATCTTAGCTTATATTAGAATGTTCAGGAAGAAATGTTGCTGGAGAAATCAAATGGTTATCTTTTAGAAGGAACACGGCTACACTTTTAGCATTCGCATTTTAATGGAAGATATAATATTTCTATTGTTTCACCTGTCTTAAAATAAATAGCAAGAACTCCACAGTTTAGCTTTATCTTATAAAACAAACTAAGCAAAACAAATCAAAACTAAGCTACTGCTTTGGAGTAAGTTAATGAATACATAATTAAAGTCTCCTGGATTCTCCTTACTTTGAGAACATCCTTTAAAACGTGGTGCATATTTAAGGGACTACTCCTGAAGAAATATTTCTCAATAAAAAGATAAAAATAAATAGAAGCAGAGATCAAAATTAAAGAGCTTTAAGCTATGAAAATATTGACTTCATGACCAGAATTTAATATTTATTTATAGCTCAAAATCACATATTTTTATGCCCCTGTCAAAAGTATAAAGTCTATCGCTAAAACAAAGTTGGCAATGCATTAATATGTACCAAAGCAAATACAAAAACCTTTGAAAAAGAAAATAAATTCTCTATATTATTTCCTCTCTTTACTATCTAATTCAATTCTATCAACAAGAGGTTGACCTGACCACACCATCATAGTGACTCAAATCCTACAAAATAATCAAGTCAAGGAAGTTCTTAAAATAGCAGAGAACACAGTCTGATTTATTGTCCTATGAACATAGGGTAAACTTTACTTTCACTATTTTCTCGAAAGACCAAATGGTGTTAGATTTTTCTTATCATTCTGAGACGTTCATCAACCACCAGCTTACACAAAGGAAGCAAACCTGAAACTTTATTTCCCTCCCTCCCACCTCTTTGAAATTACACAAAGAAGCCAAGACACCTCACACAACTCTAAAACCCAACTCTGTTGGGTCATTTATGTATGTATCACAAGGTAGTTGCATAAGGTCAGGGGCATAACTGGTCACAATTAACTTATTTGACACAACAGGGAAAAGTATTTGAAATGCTAAAAACAACATGCAGAAGCAGATAGAGAAAGACATACTGAAATATGCACAAAGACCAACTTTTTTGTTTTTCTTCTTAAGAAGAAAGTCTGGACAAGATTCATTTCATTATGACAAGACCAACCATAAAATAGCTACAAGCTTAAGAAGAAGAATGGACAAATACAAATTTATTTTATAGCCGACAAGAAATTAATTTATAACTGTAATTAACTTCAATTTTTAATAACTCAAAAACACATCACAGATAAATTAGTGTAGTGACTATTTCATTTTTCCATGGATGAATTTAATGCAGTGAAATATCTGCCATGGCGCGTCTATTCCTCCTGATAATCTTGTTATACTAATTTAGATAGACACAAATTTAGTTTTCTTAGTTTATAGAAAAAGTCATGCAACAAATCTACACTCATATGTAACTAAGTTCACAGAATGGCTGAGATTAGGAGGGACCTCTGGAGGCATCTGGTCCAATCTCTGCTCTAGCAGGGCCACCCAGAGCAGGGTGCCCAGGACCATGTCCAGGCAGCTTTTGAAGATCTCCAAGGAAGAGACTGCACAACTTCACTGGGCAACCTGTGCCGGTGCTCCGTCACCTGCACAGTACAGAAGTGCTTCCTGATGTCCAGATGGAACCTCCTGTTTCTCATTTTGTGACCACTGCCTCTTGTCCTGTCAAAATTTGAATCCCAAAATAAGGTCAGAGTATTTTCATGAGATAGAAAATAACTTTCTCGTTTATTGAACCTGCTTATCTGAATTTCCACAAAATTTATTTCCCTTACTTCTAGGTCCAAAAGCTAAAAAAGGCTAGAAAGGCACTAGCTGCACCACAATCTGTAGTAAACAGATGTGCACTTGAAGAAATTTAAAAAAGCACAGCCTCTCAAAGGCTTAACCTTGACTGAGTTAAATGAACATAGACTGAAGGCACATTTGACATTCATCATTGTCATATTTTGACTGATCCACTTGGGTGTGTGAGGGATTTTGTTACATTTTTGAAATCCACACAGATTCTGACCTCAGAATCAGTCCCTAGATACTTGCTTATATGCATATCTAGTATCAATGGATGGATATTTGAAAGTTTTTTGTTTAATTTAATTATTCCTAAACTGAGGAGTCAAACAGGAAACTCAATAACACAGTATCTTCAAGAAAAGCAACACTGCTTAGGTAGTAAGACCTCTGAGCTTTTACCACTACACACATACTAGAGGTTGAACTGTAACACTTTTCTGCTTTCCTGTGGGCACCACATCACATTTTGATGTATTTCCAACTATTCTGGTATACTACCAAATCTAGACCAGGAAACTAAATAATACATGGCATGATTTTTTCCATATTTTATAAGCATTGCCTGAACTTGCAGTCTTTGTCCCATTTTTATGTATATCCTTAAATTACATACAATAAAACACAAATATATGAGTAAAATTAACCTTGTTCTTCAACTCTGCAGGATTAGCACAAATGTCTAATTCTGTAATCCATATTCAGATAGAACAAATACGTGTCTTCAACTGCAGCAAGATCTAGCACATATAAAAGGACAGTGAAACACAAGAGCAAATGGAAAAAGGTTGGTAAGACAATCTTTCTTCCTGGAGGTTTTTAAAGAGCAGATTAGGAAAATGCCTGGGAAGAATGACATTTATAGTCAAGCTTACCTTGCAAAGAGAATGTAAAAAGCCTAAACAACACTTCAAACTTAATTTTTTCTTGATTCCATGATAACCTATACAGTCAAATAGCAAATCAGCCCAAAAATGTGTATCCCAAAATTACATATGTGTTTGTTAACTGTTAAAGCAGAACCTTAAGTTCAAAACCTACTCTTACTGAATGAACTGGGATCAGCTGTAAGAGATCACCATCCAGCTCAGTACTGTCACTAAGTAACACCAGAGCACTACTTAAGTGCCATGGTGGTTGAATAGTATTTTTTGTTTGTTTGTTTTCAATGCTAGAGGAAAAAAAAAGATTAAAGCCAACAAAGAACAAGTAAAGCCACTGTTCAATAATATATCCATTGTAAAACTACACAAATATTTATATGGCCCTAAGAAGGGACATATAATGCAACCCTAAATTCTATTCTGCTTTACTGCTATGCAATATATGACCATCTAACACGCACCATATATTGATTTATGTCAAGATTTTAAACAGTAGCTGAGTAACTCTACCACAAAAGTTCTGTACTGATACTTTAAGTATCAGTATATCCTAAGATAAGGGTATATCTCAGTTGTAGAAGTGTTGAGAGGGTTGGGCTCTAAAGTTGTATTTAGAAGACATGCAGGTCCCCGTATAAAAGTGAATGTTATAGGGCTATTTACCAGCAAAGTATTACGAGACTTAATGTACTCATTTGCCAAACACAGAAGAAGGCAAGTGTTCCTCTAATGTCTGAGAGGAAATCACAAAGATTAAGCAGAGATTATACAACATGGAGGCAGAAAAAGACTGCTTTAATATCAGAATAAGCAGCATCTTAAACCCGAAATGCTGTAGAACCCAATGAATTGTCCAAAGATAACTACATAATTAAAACGGAAGGATAATTTAGGAATAGAATCTGGACTGAGTGTGAATCCTATCTTACAACAGGAAAAGCAAAACTTGCAAGTTGTGCACTGAAATACCTTCCTTACCTTAATCCTGATAGTATCAAGATGTACTGTTATATTACTCTGATAAAGTTATTTCTTCCCTAATCCAAGACAAAACATCTCTTAATTTCACAGTGAGAAAGAACATTCAGTGTGCCACCAGTCATGCTGTACACTGACTCTGTTGCACTACCCTCATATGCAGATTCAAGTGTGTATCAGGCTCCCTTCATGGCATGTTTCCCCACACAAAGGTGAGATGCCTACCCACGTGTAACAAACACGATACTAACCACAGCCTATATCATGAACAGAGCTCTGAATAGAGTACAGACCCAATTTTTGAGATGAAAATTCACCCATGTGGGTACTGTTTTCAAAAGGCAAGGCACACTTCCCTTTCTATATTTGCAGGTTGAGTCTCAAGTTTTCCTTAGTCAGTTTCCAAGTTCCAAATAAGCAGTACTTGGTAAACTACTATTTATTAAATGTTTTACTTCAGCAGGCTTACCTAGATGTTTACTTTGCTGTTGACTGCTCCTAGTAGCTGTTAATAACATCATAGCAAATGACAGTGATACACAATTTTGAACAAACACATCCATAGAAACATAGCAATTTAAAAAAACGAAATGGATCTGTCTTATGTAAGCTTAGCACTTCTTTCTAAGACAGATGGAATCACTTTAATTGCAGCAATAACATTCAGAAAACTATGTTTCTTATTGAAGTTCACTTAAGAGACTATTCCTCTACAGATCCTGTTCTGCTTCTCTTCTATCCTTTGACAGGTTCTGAAATTATCTGGTCACAACTTCTCCTCAGAAAACCTCTCAAAGCTTATGGATTGGTATTGATTTCCTATCACCTCCCATCAGGTGAACTTCTCCCAACAGGGAGAGGTAAGCCTCTGGTAACTCCCCAGAATATCAGCATTACGACTTAGTAAAACAGATGTTACCTAGCGTTCTTCTTAAAAATAATATGACTGTAAGCAGGCATTATATACATGTGGTACTTGAATGGGAGAAGCTGAAGACTTAGTCTCCAGATACACTTTATTTTATTTCAGCAAGGTCAACAGTACTGGATGGTTATAAACGAGCACTGAATCTGATCTTCAAACTAACAAAGGAAATGAACCCATAAGAATATACATCTCAATTTTGCTTATGTTGCAAAACAGTGACACCCACTGGCAGCAAGAGTTTAAATACTTAATTGTTGCAATTTGGATCTACTTGGTAAGGCTTGCTAGCAAGTTTCTCTGAGAAAAATTAATCACAGTAACAACCATACAAACTTACCTGTAGAGTCAGCACTATCCTCCGAGTTTTCAGAAACTGAAATACTATTAGTATCTTGAGTAACAGCAACATAACCCTCAGGAGGAAGATTCACCGTGTACATTCTCCTTGGAGGCAGAACTGTATCGTCACTACCTACAAAACAGAAAAACAAGGTGTCTTGCTATTGATCTTGGTAAAGATTTTCTCAAACATTTTGCCAACTACAGCAATGATAACAAGTGGTCTCAAAATCATTACAGAGAAAAAGAAAGTAAGAAAGTGCCAGATATGGAATACTGAAATTATCCTATGAGAAACAAAATTGCACTGAATTCTGTAGCAGCTACAAATTAATTCTCCAGAGGTTAGTTCTTTCCATTAGAAACACTTTTTTTTTTTTTTGGCCATAGAATTCTTCTGCCCTAACTTAAGAAGCTTCCACTTAAAGTGATACACTAAAAGACACCACATATTTCTCCCTGTTCAGCATGAGCAGACACTATTTTTGTAAGAACTGTTTCACAGAAGATGGAAAGATTAAAAGTCATACAAGTAATAAAAAAAAAATCACAGAAGTAGAATCACAGAAGTGTGGTTCGTCTATTTGCAGACTTTTTAAGATATAATCTAGGTGCAGTTGTAAAGGGCACAAAGATAGAGTCTGAAAACCACACTTGACTAAGCCTCAGCAATTACTGCCCAAGAGGGTTCACCTCCCCATCTCTTCTCAAAGAGTGCCAAGGGCCAGCTTCCCAACTATTTCATTATATAAGAAATACCATTTGTTACAATAGCAGCAGGCTGTTTTTGTAAAATTTCTTTCCCCTTTAAAGAGGTATTTAGAAATGTACTACCACTCTTGCGCAATCCTGACATTTGTTTGCTAGGCAAGAAGTAACTGTAGGAATGACTGATGCTTCTCTGTTCCAGTTACTTTTTTTTTTTTTTGTCTCTGTAATGACAACAGTAGGGATCAACTACAGAGAGACAAAAAGCCTATCCAGAAGACCAAGATGTTCAGGTTGTCTCCAGATGCTGCACTGTAATTTTAGACGGTTCAGCATGTTCTTTTCACATCAGCTTGCTCCATAAGCCAGCACCAACACAGCGTAAAGCTTCCCTCCTTGAGGGCAACTTGCCCATTTAAAGATAGATGGAAATGTTGTAAATATTGTAATACTACTTGGTGAAAAGGTCTTTGGCAGGTGCACAAAATTAGCCTCTTCACAGATGTGCAAGATCCGAGATGATCCGAGCCCATTACCAAGCTGTAGCAACGGGTAGATAAATACCTCAATATTTAAAATATAGTTGTGTCTGATAGAAACACAGATCCCTAACAAGAATTATTTCTATAACGAAATAGCTTTCACCAAGTTCTTTTCTATCCAAGTATGTAATTTATCTATACAGGTTGAAATTTCTCAGATAAAACACTTCAAAGAGTTCAGCATGACTGATCACCTTCGATATCTGTGATGATTACATTTCAGAATATTTAAGGCACTTTTGAAAAGCTACATATCACAGTGGTTTTTATTATCAGGATGCAATCTTTTTATTTTGATAATACATGAGAAAATAGTTGTTTTTCTTGAACAAGCCAAAAAATTTCAAACCAACATTGATGATGCTTCAAAGGATAATAAAGGAAGTTAAATAATTAATACAATATGATGAAGAGCAATTATGTGATTTGGAAAAAGATTAACTAAAATTAATTTTGAGTAATTCTTTTACAAGTCCTTTTTGCGAAGCTGATGCCAAGTCACTGAACTGGCAGTACTTGCATTGTTCTCCCCCCATGTTGATGAATGATGAAGTGTTAATTGGTGATAGTTTTAAATTGCAAGTATGTGTAAATGTATTTTGAATTATTCCCTTCTGAATAATTTAAAAAAATTATTTCCCTGCATTTCACACCTTTTTCCCCCCCCCCTTTATATTTGAGTTCTATAAAAACCATAGACAACTGTAAGACATTAAACTCAATTTGCAGTAGTCATGGCTAACTTAAACCCTTTAATTATACAAGAATTGGATTTATTGGGAGATATATTGACCTCCTAGGACAAAACAGCTGAACAAAACCCAATTTGGGGGAAAATCTGTTAACACCTACTCTTGTGAAGAAGAACATTAACAACTGTTATTATGTAAAGGAGCAAGCACTCAAAAGAAATTTAAGAAATTTTTAAATGGAAGTCCCCATATTATGTACTCTATGTACATCTTAAAGTAGTTTATAAACCATGAATAAGGCATTAGTCTTTGTTAATCCTGTAGAAGTATGTAAAACCACACAGTTACCATATCTTAAAAACAGTCCGAGCACAGCTGTATAATCTCAGCACATCAATTGCTCAGTCTCAAACCATGAAGTCTGGAGTTTTCCAGACTGAGGCCAGTCTCCCTGGGCTAAGCAGAGACGGATTGATCATAAAGTCCTAAACACTGTTGCAAAGCCGATAAGCACATAAAAACATGACATTGTACTATTTTTAAAATATATACGTATATTTAAAACTAATGAAAATAATCAGATACTGGAAGTACTCAAATATGCTCTTCTTCCTACTAGCTAAAAGTCATGAATTCACCAAATTGATATTTCCAGTAATGAAACTAGATCAAACCAATTATCAGTGAATCTCTAAGTGATTTGTTGCAGCATCATTAAGAAAAGAACTACAGTTTAGAGGGAGCCACATTTTTGTAACTTTAAGGTGTTATGGGAAATTGAACAAAACTTATCCAAGAAGCATAGTGGGTGTTTTTTTCTTGTCTAATGCATCACAAAGAGAAAACGCAGAAGTCTTACTGTATTTGCACACAGAAAGTGTTAGGTGCTTATCCACAGGTAGCATAGGCAAACAGTTAACAGTTTCTGTGGTTTTATTTTATTCAATAAAAAAAAGAAACATTTAAAGAACGCTTAAGAAATCAAAAATGAACAAATATCGTTCTTAAAGGTAAACTAAGAATACAGAATAAATATTTTGAATCAACTTGTCTCCTATTCATATTCCAGTCCACAACTTTCCCCACACAAGGCTCCTTTGCATATAAATCAACCTTGTGCACGGAGTGGGGAAGTGCATCTAAACCGCATCGTTACCAAGGTTACATCTGCAAGGATGTCAGCAGCCCGGCTAGCTATGTTATCGCGTGCTGCCCTGCCACACACAAGTACGGGACCTCTTAAGGAGCTGAGAGTAAAGCTTCCACCTCATCTTAGCCAAGTAAATTTGCCAACTGCTCAGTCTGTCCTCATTTCAGGTAAAAATAGTGTATTTTGTTTCAGGTTAATTTTGGAATCTTAAAAGCTTCTAAAGCCTTCTCCTACCTGCAACTTGGAGTGCGGGTATTTCAGCATGGCTTCAGCCTGAACATCTTTGTGCTGTCACACCTGGCAACACTTTGAACATGTTCTGGCCACAGCTGCATTCATATGACCTCAGCCCTGTGCTTGCTGGTAAAAGTGATTAATCCCTGGGCAGTAATGAGGCTTCGTGTTTCTGCGGTGGGTTGGCCCTGGCCAGCAACCAAACTCCCTCCCAGCTGCTCGCTCGTTTTCCCCTCGGCTGGAGAGTATGGGGTGGAGGGAACTAACAGGGCAAACAGGCATGGGAAAGCTCCTGGGCTGAGATAAAACCAAGGAGATCACTTACCAGTTACTGCTGCGGGCAAACCAGACTTCACTAGGAGAAGTTAATTTATTGCCAGTTAATATAAATACTTAATTACAGGTCCGGGTATTGGGAAACACAGTCCTGCTGTGGGACTATTTTGGAAGGAACTGGAATTAGCTGTTAGCTGTGGAACAAGACAGGGCAGCCCCTGGACCCTTCTCACAGAGGCCACCCCCGCAGCACTCCTGCTACCAAAACCCTGCCACCTCCACTAAATAGTTTCCCTATCTGTCTTTACTGGCAAGTGCTTTCCTGCAACTCAGAAAGCCTGGATAACCAAGCACTGAGTTTCCTAGAATCATAGAATGGCCTGGGTTGAAAAGGACCTTAAAGGTCATCTAGTTTCAATCCCTGTGTTTCCACAGGGTGGAAGTAGTAGAGCAAATAGAGGACCCAGGACCAGTGGTCAGCCAGAACCTCTTGCAGACTTTTCCAAACAGTAGCCAAGAGGCTGTGCCTGGCTTTAGGAAGTTACTCCTAGGAAACACCCAGCAGTCACTTGGGGAAGTGCAGGAGAAGAGTTTAGCCTCAGAAGAGTTCCTTACAGAAAACCCCAGGAAGGCCGGGATTGATGCTGGATCAAAGCCAAGGTCTGATTAATCCAGTGACAGAGATTTTTACAGAAGTCGATATTCTTCAGGTTAGCATTTACTGTAACCCCACCGCAGAAGAAAGGATCTTGACAAATGTGAGGCTCGAAGGTGGTCTGCTGTCTCTTAAAATGTTTGCATTAGTGCATTTTATTTGTTGAATATGACTATATTCTAGCCCTCATTTTCATTAAATATAAATTAGACTGAGGCTATGACATGGAAACTAGGACATTTGTTTTAGCCAAGTGACAACCATCACACTAATGGAAGCTTTGTGCTACTTTGCTAGGTACAAAGTCACTGTTGCAGGTGGGAACTTAGCTTTCACGAAGATAAGGAACTCCCTTACGAAGAGCTAATAGACATAATTTACTATCACGGTAATTGTTTTAGCTTGTTTAACACCTCTAAAGTGCCCAATCTTTCTGATTTAATTAATCCTTAAATAATTTCTCATCTGCAAACATTAGTATCCAATCCATCCCCCTCATTAAATGTACTTTATTGTTTAAATGAGGAGAGCCACTCAAGCCAGTCATTGGGTAAAGACACACACCTTCCAAAGATTCTTCATCATTTTCTAAATAAAAGTTAACCATATGGCTTTCGGATATCTAATGATCTCAAGTTACACTATTTGCTATTGTCATGTATTTCAATGGCACCAATACCTGCATCAGAATACTGAAAAATCATTTTCTTCTGCAGAGTATACTTCAGATTTACAGTTTTAAAGATGTCTGCTATTCTGTTTTGAATGATAAATTCCCTTGCTTGCCAGGTAAGATTTCAGAGTGTGCATTTTTACTCAAAGTTGTACAATTTACATAGATTCAAATAAATAAATAATGAAAGAAAAAAATATAATTAAGTGCATACCTCCAGCTCAGAAAATACCCAGGTTGTGAACTGTTGGACAACATTATTGGGAAGCAGAAGCAGTACAATATGCCTACTTTATTCCAATACTCTTTTCAGCAACACCATTGGCCACTGCGTAGCGGTTTAGATGGCAGTACTAAAATTTCTAGATTGACCTTATTTTCTGCTACAGTGGACACAGTTGTCTTTAGACTGAAAAGGTCTGCTATACTTCAACATTCAAGAAATAGCATGTTTTTGCTTCACTCCCAAATTGGCAGTAGAAGCCTGGCCACATTATACAAGTCTGCTCCCTGTTCTTAGGCTGTACACCACTTGTGCCTGGCAGCATGCTGTCACTCAAGTCACTTCGTTCCAACCTCCATCCTGACACTCCATGTCACTCTAAGCGACACTTCATTAAAAAGAGAAAGTTGAAGTTACAGGTGCTGCTCCCTCTGCTCAACTAATGGAAATGGCTATAACGTAAACAAAGCCAGTGCTTATGGAGTCTTTCCCAAGCATTCCCTTTATTTCCCAAGCATTCCCTTTATGAATTGGTGATTTAATACTTCAATTAAATAAATAAAACTAGGTCTTCTACCCACAGACCCTTGGCCCACAGCAGCTTGTGCAAGTTATCACACTGCTGGAAAGCTACCAAGATGGATGATCAGCAGCAGTTTCTCCTTCATCCTGCCTTAATTCCTTTGAGGAATTAAGACTAATGTATGACAATCTGCACCTGGTCCTCACAGAATCATAAAGGCAAGGCTGGAAAAGACCTCCAAGATCTTCTGGTCCAACGGTCCCCCAGCCACCAATATTACCCACTAAACCACATCCCTAAGCACCACAAGACCACCAAGCTTCTCAAGAGACTGGATGAGTACAAGGTTTCCCCAGGCAGTTCCTCTGGGAAATAGCACTTGCCCATGGCTTAACACAGACGGAAGGTATGGCTGGAACCAACGCCTACAGCAGCTCTCTCCCCGCGGGCATAGTCACTCATTGGAACAGGTCGCCCAGGGAGGTGGTGGAGTCACCATCCCTGGGGGTGTTCAAGGAGAGGTTGGACCTGGTGCTTAGGGACATGGTTTAGTGGGTGACATTGGTAATAGGGTGATGGTTGGACCAGATGATCTGCGAGATCTTTTCCAACCTTAATGATTCTACGCAAATTGGACACAATGGAAAAGGAAGAGGGTAACTGCTGCTCAACCTTACAATTCGTCCTTTCCAACGTCCTAAGACGATGACTAGATTTTTCAATGGAACTAGATACAACCACCCAGTGGCAGCCGTAAATTTGGTGGGACAGACCTCCAAGCCTTTTCAGCTAAGTGTATTGCAATATTTTTGGAAAGAAGGGTCTACATCACATTTAAAAAGCTATGCTTCAGCCTATGTATTCAAGCACAAGTTTGATTAGAGGGGAAGGGGAATGGAAAGATGAATAACAGCACCCAAACTAACAATGATCCACATGCCTACCTTACATTAAAGGTCTCATACATCTAGAAGTAGTGCTAATGTAATTATTTTTGTTAAGCCCTGGCTACATTAGAAAAGCCATCTACTTTGGATTTTATGTTCTGCTTTTAAAGTGTTTTGCTTTAATAAAACTGAAAGTTAATTTAAAATCTAAGGTTCAAACACCCGTCACAGGTCATCTTAACACTTCCTTATTCAGATTCATCATCCAGCTGAGAAGTATGCAATTATAATGTTGTCGTTCAGCAGCACTGAGATCTTCAGTGCCTAAAGTGCTATTAGGGCTTATGCACAACTAAGGGCAAAGTACCCATTCTTAAGGACTTTAGAATAGGGCGTGTTTTTTTTGTGGCAATTCACCCATAACTATTTCTCAAAGCTGGCTCATTATTTACGCCGCAGGCTCATTGAAGTCTTTCCCATTTATTAGCATTTTGCTGTACTGTCTCTCATGATTTCTCTGACTCTAAATGCTGGTAGTTTATTTCTACCAGCGTATTTGCACATCTCACACTTTTTATGGCCATGTATTTATTTTCACATAGATTGCAGCTTCTATATAGTATAAGATTAACATTTGTTTCCACTGAATACTCGGCCTTATTATATACTCATTTGTATTAAAAGCAGGAATCCAATTTCTTTCTTAAGAGCTCAAACAGGTGTAGGATGATCTAAAAACTAATAAAGATTTTTTTCTTTTCCTATTTTAAAGTACACCACAGGTCATTATATAGCTATACAAAGAAAAAAAAAAACAAGGAACTGTTTTCATTTTTTTTTTTTTTATTTCTTGCAAGCATTTTTTTTGTAGCCAGAGAAAAATGACACTCATCTATAAGTTTGGATTAAAACACATTTGTAAACCATTTTGTTTCCTGTTAATATCTCCAACGGAATAATTGAAGAAGTTATCAATGAAAGTGACATCGTCAAACAAGGAATTTATATACCTCATTAGATTACTAAAGTCTGCAGGTTGAAGAAGTTTAATATAAGTATGCTCAGAGGACTAGAAGATTAAAAGAAAGCAACTTAAAAAAAATCAGAAGTACTTCCTCATCACTGTCTTTTCCCTCAGCTTGATGGAAATCAAAAACTTCAGAAGGAAATTGAGGTCAATAAAGATATAGCCATTTTACGAGGCCCAAAGTTGGGATGGGAAATTCATAAAAAGCAAGGAACGAGAGAGCTCAAATTTATTTGCCTCACCACCTCCCACAAGTACGCTAACTCTTAAGATTTTATTTTTTAGACATCAAGAAAGGCTGTATTATAGCTCATTTTATTGAGGATAGGACTTACTATTATTACCCAAACTCAGCTTCATTACATTAGACCTAGCAAACACTGCCACAGAGAAAACAAAGAAAAGTGGAGATGCTTCTTCCTCTTCCCACTCTTTAGCTATGTATGAACTATTGAAACACCAACATTCCTTTGGAAAAAGCACAACGCAAAGTGAGAATGAAGTAGGGAAAAACCATGAACTAGGAAATCAAGAAAAATACTTTCCAGAACAGAATCTGACTACAGGTAGATGAAAATTTTAGAATTCTGAGACAGAAGAATAATAATTGTATACAGGTGAGGTATATACTATCAAAAAAAAATTAGCAGCTTGTACCACTTTGTATTCACTTCCTGAAAGCTGAATATCTGAGGTAATGATGAAACACTATATAGCTAAAGTATTAAGCTACTTATTTAACAGCTTCATTGTCTTGTATACATCCTAGAATATGATAATAGATGATATTTTGGTTATATGTCTAAGAAATCAAGTTGTATAAACACGAGAATAAAGCTATCTTAAAGATCTTCAGTTAGCACATAGCTCTATCATTTCTCCTAGTGCTGTAGATCTTATTTGTTCACACAAATATGAACACACCTTTCAAAAGCCAAATTCATACCACCTGTCAATCAACAGAATTTAAAAAATAATGTAGCAGCACTGAATCTAAAAGGCCATGTCTCTGCTGTAATTAGCTAATTGCACTCACTGATTAAGTGATTATGTTATTACTGGGACTTACCTGAAACTAGTCCAGGAAACAAACAGATGTGCTCACCAGAATAAAAGTAAACAAAGTTTAAGGTTTTAACCACTCCTTTTCCCCCCAAACCCGCAATTTTTATTTCATAGTCATCAGTAAAAGTCCACTCTCATTTGCTTACAAAAATAATGCAACTCCCGGGAGTACAAAAAATATGGAAAATCCTTTGCCCTGAACTTAATTCAGTAACAAATTCACAGTGTAACACTTCCACTCATTTCAAGTAACGGTTAGAAGGTACATTTGGTGGGAAAGACAAGTAGGAAGCAAGCAGTGCAAACATGAAGTTTGACTGAATAACTACAATTTTGACAATGACAGCTGAAATTCTACACTCACAGCGTACATGGGAGCATGAGAGGCATCTCGCACAACCTGTTTTGTCATTAATGCATTAAAATAATTTCAAACGGGGAGCCAGAGCGGACAGTGCAAATGCCAACACACACACGAACTACAATGAAGTTAGGTTTACCTCAGGATTGTCTGTTAGCCTTCCTCTAGTTGAAACAAGTCCATTTTATCGAGATAACCTTACACAAGCCATTTTCTGTTTCCTTTCTCGAGGTAATGAGCTTCCCTGCAGCTGGCTACAGTTAGGTTTAGAGCTTGTTTATACATACAGCTAAAGCTGGCATTTTCTACTCCAATTAAGCAACTGCTACATACTATTAGATGAGCTATTTGTTAAATTGCTTTCAGTTGTCACAAAAGCCAGCAGATTTCTCTATGAAAGCTAAGCTGTTTGAAATGAAGATGTAGAAGAGAAGAGCAAGTGTACGTACACATGCAAGAACACTGGAAAAGGAAAGAACGGGTCAACCAGCAGCAAAAAAGCATTGCTAGGGGAACCAGAGACCAAACGACAAGGCTGTTTCTGTCACAACTGAAGTTACAGATATTATACAGGCAGCCCACTCACTCTGAACAGAGACAGGATATAAATATCTTTTTCCTCCCCCAAGCCCCAGATCTTTACATTCCCTTTCAAGCACATAGCTACCAGCTCAGAAATCTGGTTGAACACTGTTTCCACCATAACCACAGGAGGTTGGTGTCTTCTGTCAAACATTCGTTTTTGGATATATTTGTTCCATTTGCACAGCATAAAGCCATTGTAATAAAGCATGTAATGAGAGAATTTATAGACTCTTGGGAGAAGAACACAAGACTGTGTGACAACACTTTGTTGTGTAATTATAATCTCCATTGCTCTTGAGCTTATTCACAATAGACAGCCTTTCTGAGCAATTTACCGCTGAAGTGATGCTGAACCAGTCCCTAAAGCTGCTCACTGCACTGTGTGCTGCTAGAGTCTGAGTCCTTAAGCATATGCACTTCAGCTGAAAGCCAGTGCTGACCATATACATATATATATTTCTTTGACAAGTGTTGTCTTCTAGGTGCTTCCGTCAATACAGGAGTAGAGCTAGTAAGGAGACAGTCCATTAATCCCAACTCTGATAATTTCTGAAACACGGTGTACTGACAGCATTAACAACTTTAAGGGAAAGGGTAAGGTGGACAACCCGCACAAGGAAAGAAAAGTCTAACAGCTGCATTGAATTTAACAGGAAATCCATACACGGAACCCAGCGATGCTGGGATATTCCACAGGTGGTAAGATTCACGTTTTTATTTTAAGAACATGGATTAAACTGCATTTTTGTCTACTCTGGTAGAATAATTTAGTATTCTCCCCCAATCCCCCGAATTAAAACTTTGAACTTTGGAATAGTAATATCTTCACATTTTTCTTCATTAACACTTCCACAAAAGGAATAAACAAAAAAGAATAGATAGGATGTCTCCACAAGATCTCACACTGTCTAGGCCCTCTGCATTTCGATTTTGTTTCCAGAAGTAGGGGAAAAAAAGCCAAAAGTGAAACATGCATTGAAGGAAAAAAAAATATATATATATATTTCACCTGTATACAATTATTCATCTTCAATTCTTAGATTTTAAGTTTTATAACAAAGATGGTAAACATCAATCAGTAAATCCCAAGTCCCTTAAAAGATAGCTAGTAATTCTGGCCAAGAAAAAGACCCAGGATTAGGGAGGCCATTAAAAATTCAATTCGAAAGGTAGCAAGTCTGAAGTTTCTAGCCAGAAGCATGGAAGTCTATTTTGAATATGTACTATTAAAGGTTTTATGAGTAATTAGTGAGATTTTAAAGTATCAACAAAAGTAAAGAAATCACAGTATTACAGGTCTCAAGAGAAACATCACCATGAAATTAATCCTTGTTGCAGGTAGATCCTGCCCTAAAAAGGGTTGGAAATGAACAAAATCAATCCTCAAAATACAAAATTTAGACAAAGGCCACATTTAAGTGAGTAATTTATACTTAGAAATGCTTCCTTAGTCATCTGCTAGACACTTTTTCTTTTCCTTCAGTACAAGAAGTTTTTAGGTATTTACACTTGAAAGCGTATTTGCAAGGTCATGGAAAGGAAAGTTAAATCCCCTTCTTTGTAGGAGATTTCAGTTTTCCATTTGCTCTTTAATACTTCGGCACTCAACAAGGCTCAGGTTAATTGCCTTGATTTTAAAAGGTTTAAGGTAACAAAGCAGGCTGTCTAGAACCTCTTTAAATTTTATGTTGAAGCAAGAAGAAACTCTATTCACAATCCTCTGAAATTAAGAGCTGTAACTCTTGCAATAGAAAAAATCAGATTCCTGAAAGGAAGAAATGTTTACAAAGTCTTATTTAATTGTCCTAGTGCTAAATAAATCTTTTTTTTTTTTGGTTAAATTAATTTTCTCACTGAATACTATAGCAGAATAGGGGAAAAAAATCGATTTAGGAAAATTAGAATCTGAAGGGAAAGTATACTCCCAAAATTTTGGCCACAGATTTATTTCTTTTTTTTTTTTAAAGTCACTTAAAAATCTTTTTAAGAGTGAGATATAAGCAATTATTCTCCCTTTTGGGATTCAGAAGAAGAGCAGCATCTCCACGTTTTCTCCACCCCTAACAGAACTACCAGCATCTGTAAGAATATGTAAATGTAATTCAGAAGATCAGTTTGTAGCCATAAAGGACAGTGTCCCTCAGAATTTTTATTTCATCTCCAACTATTCTGTAAGCTTCAGTTCCAGAACTGTGTGTGGAATTTTATGGGATAATCATTTCTGATACTAAACTATTAATACCTTTCAAGATTAAATGAGAACCAGCCATAAACACTGGTTCTGTGTTTTGAATACTTCAGCATCTTAACTTTAACTTACATGATTTGAAAAGATGCATATAAATGCAAGTATTTACAGGATCAAGATTCAAAAGTACAATCTTAAAATTTTATGGTCATATTTCCTATTATACTTCAAGATACGCTTACAGCAATGCTACAAATGGCATTATAATAAATACACGAAACTGGGGGGAATGGGTTAGCTCGTGAATATTGGTAACTATTTTCACAATTTGAAAGTTGGTGTTAAAGGCAAGCTAAACATCGTGACAAGCTTTGTAGTAAAAGCTGTTACTTAATGCTAGAAAATACTTGGACCTTAAGTCAAGTTCCTTTTATGGAAGTCCTCAATTTCTTACTGACACTAAATTTAATTTTTCAGTACATTTTTGTAGAACTGACAATCACTCTCAAACTAGGAAGGAGTTCATATCTATGCTAAAAATCCCTCTCATTTTCCATTCTCCATCTTGAACTCAGATTACTCCCCCTTAAACAGCCAGCTTTTCCATAATTATCAAAGCCCATAACCCTTGTTGTACTAAAAAAAGAGGTTACTTAATATAAGATCAGAAAAAATGATCAATGCCTTTATGCCTTTCTTTTTCCAAGACTACGCGGTCGATTGCTCCAAATCTTACAGCCTATCACTAAACATATACTTTGTGTTCAATGCCATAAAAATCACAACATGTAAATGACTACTCATGCAAGAGCTCTTATTAAATTTGAATGAAGCCATTACCAGAAAAGAACGGTTATCTACCGGCATCACAGCTGGTAACCGATTTCTCTTTTCCTGTGAGTTTATCCCTACAACCTGCTCCAAGACTTCTCTCTTTTTTTTTAGTAGACATTTATAGAACATCAATTAAGGCGGAACCCCTTTTGTAGTACCATAGCATTTACTTGCCTCCAACAGAAAATAAGCTCTGGTAGTTTGCTGCTAATTTAAAGGGCAGTCTTATTGCTTTACTGTGAAAATCCTAAATAAGGAGATAAGGAGCTGTTCTTTTTTTGCTTCACCTTCTCTTTCCCATGAGCTGTATTTTACCTGCAGTGGGATTTTGGATAAAAAGCCTGTGTTTATACCTGGTTCCTAAAACAGTGTTCTTAAAGTTAACAAAACAGAGGAGTTGCACATCACAAGATTAACTAAGCTCTCCTCACCTGCCACTTCAAACTGGAATTTGAGCAGACCATAATTTATAAGGAACAACAAGCACTCAGTACAAATGAAGGCATTTTCAGCATAAGATGTTACCCTGTAGTTACACTTATTCAGTGTGTCTTCATCATAGGAAATAAACACTGTTAACTGTTTCCAAAGGACAATTCTTTCCAAATGCTATTAAATATCACTTTATAGCATAAGTTTAACGCTTTATCAGCCTTTCAAAATTGTGCCTCATTATCAATCAGCTTCAGAAAAGTACGGATCTAGAAAAACATACTGGGCAAAAACACGGAAATGCAACAAGTAGAGACTAAGAGGTAATGTTCTGTAACTTTAACAGGATGCAACACAGGACAACAGCCACACAAACCTTCAAAGGCAAATTCCATTATGGATGGATGTACGAAAGCACTGTAGCCAGGTTGTTACTAGCCATCCTCATTGCAGAAGGGGTGGAGGGTTTGCTTTTTTCTTTTGGTTAAAAAACAAAAACACAAACAAAACAACAAAAAAAAACCCCACAAACACAAAAAGGCAACAGATGCATAGAACAGTGGTCGTTGGAAAGAACTTACAGAGGTCATCAGTCATTCAAGACTGATTCAATTAGATCAAGTTTCCCAGTACATTGCTCAATTTTTAGCATCTCCAAGAATAGAGATGCCAGAACCCTCTTCTAAGCAACCCATTCCAATGCTTGATCAGCCTCAAGGCTGAATTTTACCTGCCTCCCCACCCCAGGGAATCACACCTGCCTCAATGTGTTTGTTCTACCGTTCAGTCTTCTGTTTACTCCCTCCACCCACTTGGTAGCTGAAGTAAGGATATTTCCTCCTACTTGTCTCAAAACTTAAGGTAGCTCAATTCTCTCTGTCTCTACTCATACGTAAGGTGATCCAGCTCTCTGACCGTCATGGTGCCTGCCACTAGACTCGCTCTAGTTTGTCACTACCTTCCTTCTACTAAGGATCCCACTGGTCACAGTACTTCCAGTACGGCCTCACTCCAACACAGTCTCACCCAAGTAAGGTGCTACTCTTACTACATTCTCACAAAAGGTACAACTGCTTCCTTTGACCTACTGGCTATATTGCTAATACAGCACAACTTGTAGTCAGCCTTCTTTGCTGCAAGGATGCACTCTGCTGACTCACCTGGCTGGGTGTCCTCCAGCACCCCAGGTCCTTTTTGGTAGAGCTGCTTTGATCCCCAGCCTGCACTGTAAGTTACTCTGTGCCAGACACAGGGCTTTACAGTCCAGTATTAATCCCCGAGGTACACACTAGCACAAAGGCATCTATTGAACTTCATATGGCTGATCACCAACTTTGACGACTGGCAGTCTATCCACCTATCCGATCATTCACTTGCCTAGCTGATATCTCACCCCTTTGGTGATGAGAATACTCACTGTGGTAGGCTGCGTTGAAGGACGTGCTAAAAATTAAGCAACATGTAGGATGTTATCCCTGTCTTCAAGCCAATCATGCCATCATAGAAGGCAATCAGGTTGATGAGGCACAACCTGCCTTTGTTAAATCAAGGCTTACTGCTCCCTGTCTCCTTTTAGTCCCTCCCATGCTTGGAAATATCTTCCAGAAGGATTTACTCTATAACATGTTTGCAGTTTCCCAGATCCTCCTTCTTGCCTTTCTTGAAGAATGGGTATAATGTTTGTCTTTCCTAGTCACCATGAGTTTTCAAAGATGATAGAAAGCAGCTTCACAAGCCAGTAGCCAGATTCCCTGGATGCACACCATCTTGTCCCACCAACATGCAATTTGCTTGAGTACTCCCCAGCCATCATCACCATCTACTCTGGGTAATGATTCTTTCCCATAGACTTTATCATTAGGCTCAGGGTCCTTGGAGGCCTGAGGACAAATCTTAACAGTAAAAACCTGAGGCAAAAGAGGCACTAAGCACCTCAGCCTTTTCCTTGTCTTCAATTACTAGTTCCTTGCACATTGAGCAGTTAGGCCACATTTCCTTTAGCCTTCCAGACGCTGCCCCGTTGCTTCTTGTTTCTTCCCACATCTCATGAATGCCTTACAAATGCATTTCACAGAAGCTAATGTCTGCTTTCCCCTTCTCTCTATTTTCTTTCTGTGCTATAGGGTCCAAGAGACCTCTCCTACAAGCTTAGCTGCCTGCACTTACGGCCAGCTGTCGATCCAGACTGCTGTGAAGAAAGAGTTGTTTATGAAGATGTGTAAGCACCACCTCACTGGGGCCTCTCCTCACTTCACTCAGGAGCTGCCTTTCAAGCTGAGGCTCTGACCCTCAATCCCAGCCTGAGTCGGACTGCAGCATGCCTGCCCCTGGCCACATACCCCGACTGTGGCACACCCTGACTCAGATTTTACTCACTGGCTTGACCACAGACCTGGTGATTTGCCTTGTGTGACTGGACTGTTGGTTGAGCCTGGTTATTGTTACCACACCTGCTCTGTTCTGTTTTCAGGTACCGTGGGACTGCTTCCACAGTGAAGACACTGCCCCTGTGACTGCCTTGCAGTCCCAGCTAGCCTTGCCTCACCTTCCCTTTGCTGCTTCTGACATATCTAAGCTCAGTCAGGTACCCAGCCACACTTGCTCAGCTTTCTGCATGACAAAATGGGCTGTTATTGTGCTTCGAGAAGGTTATTCTTGACGATTAACCAACTCTCCCAAGCTCCTTTATATATTCAGACCAGTCTTCGATTGGATCCTACCAAGATCCCTGAACAACACAAGTCTGTTCTCACATAGTACAGGTTTCTAATTCTGCTAGCCAATATACTCATTTCTTTTGGGACTTTAATCTCCTGTCCCTCACCATATCTGTGATCAGTTCTTCTCTGTTTGTAAGTAACAGGTCTAGCTAAGCACCGTCCCCGGAGAAAGCTTTTTATACTCTAAGGAAACGTGCCTTTGTATTTCAAGTCAAACAGTTTAATGACCTCTTTCAGTTACAGCAAAATTTGATTTTAGATGAGCTACAACACAAAGCAATTCACACTTGTTCTACATGTAAGCACAGAGCCTTTCACCCACAAGTAATACCACAGCTACTTCATTTCACAGCTCTGTCACCTTTTGGCAATAGCACCTATGTTTTACAACCATTTGAAAAAAAGACTTTAGCTTACCTGTCAAAATATTCACATCGCTTTCAGCGCACACACACACACTGAAAATAACGCTCTTTAGCAGGGCACGGATGTATTGCCTGAACTAGTATTTACCTTCTGTTGGGTTTACAACCACCTGGGGTTTCTGTTGCAACACAAGGGCAGGAAATTACTGCTGATCATTGTACTCCCTCCAATCTCATCCTTCCAAACTCTAACAGTTGAGCAGAGCTGTACCAGTATAATTAATGTTCTCACTGTTAAACAGATAAAAGGCATTTATAGAATCATAGGATATCCCTAGCTGGAAGGGACCCAGTAGGATCAGAAGTCCAGCTCATGGCTCCAGCTTCATATTAGCTACTGCTAGACACTGCATACACACATACACACCAAGGCTATTTCTTGGCTGTCAGAGGACTTATGCGCTGACTGCAAGTATTCTAGGTATCAAGTACCACTAGCACTTTTATTCAGATTTGTCTCCTAACATCAATTGAATGAAAAAAGTAGATACTACACTGTTCTCAAGTAAAGGAACTATATTTAAGAGCGTATTATCAGAAAAAAGAAAAAAAGAGCATGCAGTCTCACCTTGAAATGATTTGCTGGGTGCATCGCTTGATGTACTAGCAGCTGCTGACAGAGTCTGAACATTTTCCAAATCCTTCTCTCTGGATTTTGAGCCCGGATTTCTGAGAACCACCTCCTCCTCTCCACTCGAAGTATGCACAAGAGATGATGAAGTTTCAGGATAGAGACGTTTCAGTACGTTCCTTATGAACACTGTGTGGGAATAAAACATTTTCAAATAGAAAAAAAAAAGTGATTTAAAGGTGGTTGAAGACATTAAAAAATAAAAATATTCAGTGCAAGTCTGTCTTCAGCAGTCCCTATCTCTCCCATGTAATAAAATCAAAATTAATATAGTAAGTCCTAAACTGCATGAGAATAAACTAGCTTTAAAACCCCAGAGTTCGCTAGTGACATGACATATGTTTGACTAGATTTTGGCAATAAATTAACACAGTACATTTGCAGGCTAAACACACATTAATTTTTAAATTTCTTCTAAAAACAAGCATCTTCCTACACAAGTGTAACAAGGCTGCTCGAAATACAGGTCTCTTCTGGCAGAGGCATTGCAATTGAATCGCTCATTAAAACCAGTAAGCTACAACTGCTTAATCACATGGAAAAACTAAAATTAGACAGTAGCAGAACACATGGTAACCCAATTATTTCCACAGAAGTAGCAGTATTCTTCTACGCCTCTTCCTCTTATGGGCCACCTTCTCATGACACCTGCAATCTGCTACTACTTAATCAAATGATGCTTGCATTTGAGTAAAAAAAAGAAATATATGTAAATAATCTAGTCATCAACAAAATTATCATCTTTATATGAATGCATGCATGTTGCTTCAAGTGATTGAAACATGTTCTATAAAATTATAAAGTACCACTAAAACATTTGTCTATTGCAGAACATCCTTTGTTTCATAAATTCTACGTGGTCAACCAGATATTGCAGGATGGGGGGGGAGGTGAGCAGGAAGGAAGAGAGATTTGGAGGAAAATAGGTAATCTTGATTCCAATTGTAAGTTTAACAGAACGCGTAGAGGCACCATACAAGTGACTTGGTGCAGATTCTTAAAGTAATCCTGCATGGAGACTGCAGCTTACAGAAGAGCGTGCTATCATCAGATAAGTCTCTTCAATAAGTGGCTTTCCTCCACAGCTAAGGAATCATCTTCACCAAGGTGAGAAATCCTTGAACCACCAGTCCTGGATAGAAAAGCTTCATCTTCCTGCCATCTCCCCACAAGCACCTTGGTGATGTTTCAGCGGTCATGTAAATGAATAGCTACTGGGGAGAACACCTTGTTCAACCTTTTTTGAGCTCCTACTAGCTTATACATAATCACTAACTCTTAGCTTGGACCCCATCTCTTGATTAATCATTGATCTTATCAAAAGACCTAAGAAAAGAGTTAAGCCTGAAGAGGTACTTGTGCAGAAAGCTTTGTCTACAATGCCTGAATTCATTTTTTCTACACTTATCCATCATAAAGTGACATGAAAAATCCTGTGACAAGAGACCAGAGACGTCCCCTTCAAGAAAGCACAATCCATTTTGCAAGCTAAGTGTTAAAACTATTGTTCCCAGAAAGAAAGGTTTCAACAACTGAACGTGTATTTTCTTTTAATAATGTTTCCTTGCCCAGATGTTCTACAGTTCGAAAGACAAAACCCACATATACTGGCCTTACAGGAAATTTAGAGAAAGTAGACAGAAATAAACAGCGTGGTAAGAAAAAGTTCATTGGTCTTCGCAGATCTCTTGAGTTTTAAGCAAGTTATCCAGCAGGTTTATTCTGGATCCTCTCCCTGAGTACAGCTACTAACACTGCACCGTTTTACTGGAATTCAGTAGTGCTGTTACCAAATTGACATTCAAGCACTTGTACTGAGGAAGCTCTTCTCCCAAAGCAAGTGCTCATTGAGATATTGATGAAGCTATATATGGAAATATGCTTTCTCCAAATCTGCTGAATAGAACCAACTTCCTAATAGCTACAGCGGAGGTTATGCTCCCCACCTTAAAATTGGATTTTTCTAGTCATCCATTCAAACACCCCCTTCTTTCATTTTAAAAATAAATTCCTATACTCAAATGCACATTAGCATTGCTCTGGGAAGCAATATGAGATCAGTTTTATGATGTTCTTATTCTCATGGGTTCTCCTCATCTGTAAAACCTATGTTTTGAGAAAGCAAGCTGCACAACACTTGCCTTTGGAGGGTACAAATATTAGGAAAGCATTATTTCTAAGCTAGAGGGATTTTTGTGAAACATGTATCTAGATCATTAACAGCAATGGAGTTACTTCAGCAAAGATGTGGCTAGCTGCCAACACAAGCAGTATCCAATCTTACTGGTTTTCAGCACAAACACAGGAAGAAGAAGCTGGGTGCAAAGTGGGGGAGCTCTTTGTGGTATTTTCACGCCTGGCAGCAGCTCTGCGGTACTGAGAGGCACCTCCTCAGGGGAGTGACAAGTCCCAGTAACCACAAAACAATGGAAATGGGCAGCAGCAACACATAGGGCATGACAAGCTCCCTGTTTGGAACCAGACAAGGAACCACAGAATGGGTTGGGTTGGAAAGGACCTGAAAGACCACCCAGTTCCAGCCCCCCCGCCATGGGCAGGGACACCTCCCACCAGACCAGGCTGCCCAAAGCCCCATCCAGCCTGGCCTCGAGCATCTCCAGGGCCATTTGAACGCAGCAGGAAGGAATGCAACCCAGCAGCACGCCTTCCTTGGGAAAATAAAAAGGTAGTATCACCAGAGTAGCTGGAAAAAAAAAAAAAAAAGACTAATTTAGTCTGAGATACTTGGAATCCTAAATATATTCTTGCCTGGACAAAACAAAGAAACCTGCCTGTGGTCCAAACCTTTTTGATCAAGTTTGTCCTGTGTATCAAGGAGCAAGGAAATTATGCTCTGAGGAATACCTATCCTGCCACGCTCAACAGCTTTACACATTTCAAAGAAGCAATCTGCTTTGCTTCTTTGCATCTCAGAGCTAAGCTACCAAAAACATTTTTCAGATGATAGAGGATACCATTTCCTCAGGGTTTTACTGCTGCAATTACTAAATAAATAAATAAAATCCTGTGATATCCACGAGTATTGGCTTAACCACAGGACGCTGTTCTTGCCTGATGCTACAGAACTTTTCTTCCCCATTCAAAACCCTCCTTAACCTGGAGGTTTTGGTGTTACGCAGCATCTGTAAACCTGGTACAAACTGCTCAGACCCTTAAAAATAACTACCTCTTGAAGGGAGATAGGCAATTTAAGACAATTCAAGGAAAAACATCTGCAATCAGAGATACGTCTAACTTAGCAGGGCTCCACAATGGAATAATACTCGCTGTCAGCATGCCGGTAGCACAGCTAAGCATGTGCAGATATTTATTGGGTTGTTTTCTGGTCAATATAAACAGAGGGAGGAACCGCAGATCTGCGTGCTCTTTCAAGAGCCCAGGAATACTTTTCCACTCTTGGTAGCAGACTTTTTTCAGAACAATCACAAGCAATTTGGAGATGTGGTTTTAGAACACCTCATGAGTTGAGTATAAAATACAGGAAGATGAAGAATGAGGTATTTGGAGTCTGAACAACAGCAAGTTGCCACACACATACAGCGCGGATGTGCAAGGCATCAGAGGGTTTAATGTTTTCTAAGTTTTGGAGGACATTCTTGAACGTATTCACGTGTAACTGTCTCTGGACAGCTCTAATTTTCACTAGGATGCAAACAAGAAGATGCTTTCTGAGTTTCACAGGGAATGTATTCTGCAACGTGCGGAAAAATTTCCCCATAGTTACACATTAGTAAAAGGAGAGACCGTTCTGAACACCTGGTCACACAGGGACAACAGGGGGAAGCTCTAAGCCTCCAGCTTAGATGAACATGGCACAGGAACCCCCACATTTTGGGGTTCTGTGTCATCACGGCAGAGTTATAATTTTCGTTCACTATAGCGTGTGGGAAGATGTGTCTATTTGATGTCTTTACAACCCAAACAGGAGCACAAGCAAAACTGCAAAGAAGTTTTTACCACATTTTTTTTGTGCTCTTTCCCTTCTAGGAAGGTGACAGGACCTCAGCAGTGATAACAGGTAGATTATATTTTTTTTAATGCCTCTGCGTATGCTGTTGAAACCGAGATAATGCAGACACGAAAAGCATTATTCTTTCCATAATCATCAGCTAAAGATGACTTTGCATTTCAAATCTACCTGGACATGCCAGACCTCATACTGCACGTGCTCACAGGTGCATGTGGTGTGGAGGGTCACAGCTGTGCATGTTGTGCCAAGGTTGCTGAATGGACTGAAAACACAGTTCAACCCTGCAAGAGGAAAACTTCACAATATTACAGAAATGGTGAAGAGGCGGCACTGCACAGTAATAATATTAATGTTAATAATATTAACAGAAGGATCCGGACCAAATTCTAAGAGTTTGAAGAGAGTCTCTGCTCCTTTCCTGCATGGAAGGACTAAGCTAGACCGACACTGCCTCTGTTAACAAGGTTATAAAGATAAAAGAGAAAAATGAAGCCTTAAGGACTATATTTTTGTTGGTGTGGGAGGCCCTCCATGCTTAGGAAGACAAGCAAAAATTCCTAAGTGGAGATTAATAAACTGGAAATGACTACAGAAGAAAGCCTGTGTGTACTATCAATCACGGGAGAGACCCAGCCACTACCGTGATTAAAGTCATGTACAATGACAGTGTGATCCAAGACTCTGCCGGGCAAAATATTTTTTAATCTGAGACAGGAAAATATACAACATTAAAATATGAACCTAGAAAGACCTTGCTGGAAACACTACATAGCCTTAAGTCTGCTGCACACAAGCTAGCTACTGAACTCAAACCAGGGCAGACAGAAAAGTTTCTACAACAACCAGCAAGACACGGGAGGATAAGGAGAGCTTTGGCTGTTTAACGTAAGCAAACGAATGCCAAAAGAACTTTAAGTGTGAAATGGTGAGAAGCGTTACATAGCTCAAGGATAAGGTTGCATAAGACCACATCACAAAACTATTAGAATCTAGTAGTGAATAAGAACTGCCAAACTAAATGCATTGATGAGCATCTAGAAGTTTATTAGAAGAAAGCTGAAAAACTAACAGGTCAAAATAAAGTAGTTAGGGAAGTCACTTGCATTGAACTCTTAACTCCTACAGCAATGTTTCTAACAACAACAAAAACAAGGCTAGACCTGACTCCTGAAGATTGCATTTAACCTTGTGAGGAATCCTGGAGTGATCTAGGATGAACACTGAGTTATTGACACACAAAAAAAATTAAGCCAAAGCTCAGGTGTATGTGATCGCACTGCATCCTGCGTTTGTTAAAAGGAAATAGAAAAAAAATGTCTTGGTTATGAAGCTCACTAGGGAAAGCAAAGTTTTCCAAACATAATGGTAAAGCTATTACAAAAAAAACAACTTCTAGATTCATTAAATCCACTATCTGATAGACTTAGAACACGAAGAATCTAGAACAGGTCTCTGACATTAGAGCCAGCAAAAAGGAGACACAACACAAACAGCAGCAGCTAGGCTGACTTTCGTTAGACGCACTAACAGTGTACAAGGCAGACATTCTTAAGTAAGTTGAGTTATACCCACTGCACTTTTTATTTTTTTTAAGGGTAAAAGACACAATGAGCTTCATACAGTAATCAAGATCCTAAGTTTGGTTTGCACATAGTGCCCACCAACAGCACCTAAGGCACAGTCACATTTAAGAGCAGTAAGTAGAAATGCATACACACTACACTTAAAACATTAGGGTTAGATTTTGCTTCAGTTCCTCATATAAATCCCACTGGCATCAAGCTTTCCACTTAAAGAAAAGGAAGTGCAATGTGGCTTATGGTAGAAGCAGATACCAGTTTAAGAAGCCAACAGTGGAAGACAGACAGTCACTGCATTTTCATTCAAAGTATAACTGTATTTAAACACAGGCTGGTAATAAAGCTGTGAGGGAAGTTCATAAGTCATTTTACAGTGAAGTATGTGGCTTCAAAGAAAACAAACAAAAACCAATGGGGCCTTGCATGTTTGATGTAGAGCTGCAGTCACAAAACAAAGATAGCAGTCCGTGTATTTCAGTAGAAAACTTCAATTCTGATAGACCTACAAATATATAAAAAAACCAAACATACATTCTCTAGTATTGTCTTCTGAATTGGATTTCCATTTAGACTTCTGAAGTGAAATAAAATTATTTTCTTTCCAAACAAAGTTATGCAATGCTACCAAAACACCCAGCCTGTACCTTAAAGCACTGGATTTTCCTACTGCATAATGAAACTAAAGCAACACCCGAAGACGCATCTTTCCAGGAATTCCTCAGTGATGAAAACAAGCCAGTATTTTCAGAAAGGAGAACTTACAACAGGTACCAAACTGTTTCCACAGCTAATTCTTGACAACTGGTGTGTATAAACAGCGAAGTACATCAGAAAACTAAAAAAAAAAAAAAAAAAAAGCACCAGGTGCCTAAAGTTTGACATAACAGAAGCAAAACAAGAACTCCAAGAAATAAAGCACTGAGTATATACTGGGTAGAGGTACAAATTGTGAACTTCCAGGAATTTTTCAACACAGCTGTCTAAGACTGAAAAGCCTTCCTTCAAATAGATGCATTATTTGGTATTTGAGTATTGAACTGACACCATTACGTTTCTTGTTTTACGCACACGTGCAAACTGCCCACAAGTGCCAAGACAGGAGCAGCACTGCAGATTTATGACGGTCCCCCCCGGAGCTGACAGCATGACTGAAAACTCAGTTAACACCACGGGCTGTAACAAAAGCAGGATGAATAACTAAACAAATAAAGTTCTGATCAACAGCAGAAGCATTCCTGTCCAGCTGAGTGTAGGAGGACGCTGTCCTCAAAAAGCATTTCTGTGGAGAATGCTCGCCGCGTACTTCTGGCTACTTGCCACGTGTACTGTGAGCACCCCCGCCGCGTTCCTCAACTGGTTGCCTGCTGCCTACTCAAATGCAAGTTGGGCAGCAGGAATAAAATAAACGGCATCGGGAGTGCTGAACACAGAGCTCCGAGAGGCTTTTGACTTGCCCTACTTGATCTCTCTCTCCTACAGACAGGAGGGCTGGGCAACTAGGGAACCAGGAATTTCTTCCGAAGCCAGCTATGTGGAAGTTGTTTCAACACATTATTTCTGCTAATGCTGAGAAGGTATGAGTGCAGCAAGACAGAAGAGGATGGGAAGAGCTGATAACGATAATGCACACACAGAACTATAGACAAGGCTTCATTAAAACGTACGGTTCATCTGAACAGTCAGCACACAATTACTCTCTGATACTCAAGAGAATTCAAATCCTTGAAGTCCCTTTTGTTATGCAAGTATCGTACATCTCCTATGAAGGCTTTGATGGGACAGTCACTTTACAGAATGGTCACAGAATGGATGAGACCTCCAGCCATCATCCAGCCTAACCCCAATGCTCAAAGCAGGGTGAGCTAGAGCAGCTTGCTTAGGGCCTTGTCCAGCCAAGTTCAACAATCCCATTACGTGGATACCCTGCTCTTCCTAACCACAGCTAGATAGTCAACTCTTGACCAGTGACACTCAAGGACACCACATGGAGAAGGAAAAAAAAAAGTTAACACGCTTGGATTTCAGTAAGATTCAGGGTGTAGAAGTGTTTTAAGAGACCACTGCGTACAGGAAATGTTAGCCAGACTGCCATTTTTTTACCAGCTAGCAGGTGGAAAACTGATGAGTACTTCTGGATATCAGCTGTTCTCCATCTCCCCTTAAGCCATTTTCTACAAAGCTTACTTCCCCTTCAATCACACAAGATGGAGTTTCATGTTTTAGGTCTTCTGGATTATTTCTGAAGGAGTTGCTCAGCTGGCCAAGCCGATGACCCTTGTATTTGTTTGGCCTGACACACAGAGCCACGACCCAAGAATCAGTGCAAGTCTCAGAAAGACAAGTAGCACCTAGTTCACACTGCAGACACCAGGAACAAAATTCAGTTTGCAGTTACAACACCGAGTGATAGACACGTGCAAGGCATTATACTCAGATTAGACATCAGACACCCCTCCCGGGGAGCTGGTGTGTATACCAGACAGCAATTCAGACGGCCAGCCAACGGGCATCCAAAATGTTTTCAGTACAAACGAAGCTGTACCGAGTACATAGAAGGGCCTGGGTTGGAAAGGACCTTAAAGATCACCTGCTGCCAACCTAGATGCCCATGCCATAAGGGTGTATGTCATACTTCAGGGATGCTCTTGTCGAACTCAGGGGAAAGAAAAGAAAAAAGTTACAGTTTTCTTGCTACCAATGAGACCAGCTTTGCCAAGCCTGACATATTTCTTTTCCACCATAGACGGAATGTGTGCAAGCCGAAGCAAAACACTGGCGTAGGGTGACCAAACTGATCTTTCGAAAGGAAAAACAGGCGCAAGATATACAGAATTCTGGTTGTGGTCACAGTACAGTGTTACGCATTTAGAAATGGGAAGCTTTCAATTTTACAGTATTTCACTTTATGTTCCGTCTATAAACAGCCCTCATCCTGCAGGAGAAGCTATGGTAACAGGTTCTTATGAGGGCAGCTAAAGGACAAAACGGGATAAAAGCAAGGTCTAAAAGAGCTGCTGCAGAAAATTCAGGCTGAAGCAGACAATCTCGTGAAAGAGGCCCTTGTAGGCCTCGACAGGGAGGCCAACAGATCTTAGATCTCGTGCTTGGTCAAAGCACCTGCCACCCTGCAGATCATCCACAGCACTTCCTGTTCCCATCATTCAGGCTTAACTACATCTATCTACAAATCAATAGCTCTACATATTAATTCTCTCTTTTGAAGCCCAGAAAGTCCTTGTTTCTTAAAAGCTCTTATTTGCTGAAATTCTTTCTTGATGAATTTGCCAAGTAATTTTTTGGCTTCAAATTTCAGTATTGAGTTCACTTGCACCTTAAGGCCAGAAAGGGCACTAAGGCCACCTCATTCGAAGGACTGGAAGAAATAATTTTACACACCTACCCACACTGAGACCAACTTGTGTCTGAATACTTATTCCAACTATTCCAACTTATTCCAACAGACTGTGGAGGCCCTTCAAGAAGTGGAAGCACTAAATAGTTCACTTAAGTTTTTTCTGCTGCTTAATCGCCTCTCCATATATAACCTCACGGTTCTACTACCCTGAAATACCATGAATGACAGCTTAAAGGGAAAATTGTACATTTTTTGGCTGAATGTCCACACAAGGTGGGAACAGTCCTCTCCTCCAGTTTTACAATTTATCTCGCTGACATTCCATACAGCAGGTAACTTTAGTCTTAAGAAAGCTATTATAACTTATTTAGGTGGAAAAAGAGCACACACTGCTTGGTTATCAAACAGAATTTACTTGTATTCAAGGTCACATGAAGCCTGTGCTTGAGCTGCTGGATGTCAGCTGCCTGCATCTCAGAACAGTTGTTAACCATAACATCATGAGGAGCTGCATGAGAAGCTCAGATGTTGTCATTTTTAATCTACTGTGGAATACTAACTTCACCATCTTAAGGTTTGTCTCAAGACCTCAGTTGTTATCCTCTCCGAAACAACATCCATTAGCATTCCATGTCCCATTAGACATTAAAATCAGATACTAATTGCCGAGATTTTACTCATCCTATTCTTTACTACAGTTTAATAACTATATAGTTTAAAGAACTTCCAGCTTTGTGCTGTAATATAGCAGTCCATAAAAAAGCGTCTCCGTTTATCTTTTCACTTAGCACTACATTTTATTATACACGGAAAAATCACTTCTACCCAAAACTTCAGTAATTTATCATTCTCCCTTTCTTTGAGGCAACTCTTGAACGAGAGCAACTTATTTAAGTATATGGCTTAACACAAGTCATTTGAGGAGAAAGGAAGGAAAGGAAAAAATATAGAAGTGACTGCATACCCCGCACTTCTGTGTTCAGCGGAATTAAGCAGTAAGTCACAACAGGCAAGTGATTTACCAAAGGTTGACCTCTGGGCACCCAGGCCAACACAGTTCATGGCAATTGTAGATACAAAACAGTAAGATACTCCCTACAGAAAGCAGACATTTATTTTCTCTTCTTAGCTAAAATGAAACTGATTCAGCTTCACTAAGCACGATCTGTGTCACATCGCAGCTTCAAATCAGTAATACTGGCGTTACATCTGTCAGCGAGTTCTACATGACTGTGTAGTTCAATACGCCTCTGACTAATAGATCGTGCCATCCTGTCTCAACAAAGGCTTTAGAGATCTCTCAGTAGGCCACCTCAGTCGCGACCGCAGGCTCCCAGACATCTAATAAACTTGACTTGACATGACACAGGATGCAGATAATAAGACACGCAGCCATCACAATGAGAACATCAGGATTTTGTTTCAGCTGTTCGTAAGAACCCTGCGTGCCTCGCGGTGAAGCCTTGTTAAGCTGGGTATTTTTACTACAGTCCTGGGAAAACAAAGCATCTTCACCACCGCATCAATCCGTGCATGCTATCTGTGCTTCCAGGCACCTTTCACAATACATTGCTCACACTGCACAACCAAACAGACCCCACTCGAAACAGCTAGAGATCTCACACACATTCTTCAGAAAGAAGCTCAACTTTGCTGATGAAAAATGATAATAATTCTTGCTACTCAAGGTTGGGCCAAGCATAAATCCTGGCATTAGGAGACATGACTTACCCTCTCTTCTCAAGAAGTAGATGGGGAGTGGGGAAGTGCAGGAGGAGGTGAGGAAAAAACATGAATTGCCCAAATTGTGCACTTCAACATCACTGTCCACCAAAAAGAGCCCTGCCAGCAGAGGTATAAACTTTCTAGATTTCAGAAAGTTTAAACCCTGCTTCAACTAGACCACTTCAACTGAAAAACTCTTACCCTGCTTTAGAGATGCAAAGAACGTGTGGCCTGAAGCAAGCACACTGTAGCACGCACGTGCTGGTTGAAGTTAAAGCAGTAGCCTTTTCTTTCTGAGCAACTACAGTAAGTTTTTACTAAATCTTGTCAGGCCCTTGTTCCGTTCTAATACTGAAACACCTTTGGCATCATCAAGTGATCCTACAGTAGATGCTGCAGGTAACAGGGAAAACAGACCAGCGGTACAATAATGGCCTGAAGCACTGCTGTAAGAATAGCTGAAAACCAGTGAAAAAAAGCAATTCAGAGTTTAGATTGCTGAAAAGGAAGAAAAAAATCTGGAAATTTTAAAGCAAGCTTGCTCTCTTTGCTTGTAGGAAACGAGATGCCTAAAATAAAAGTATTTACAAAACAACCACTATCAGGGGTAGTATCACTGGGCATAAACCCTTATATAAAATGTAAGTACAACTGCATGTCTACATCACTATCCTCAGGGAGTAAATATACCCCTTTTTGCTCTGACTATTTGATTGTGACATAAGAACCAACAATTGCTGCAAATGTCCCCACACACATATAACAAATCAATATCATTTTAAATAGCCCATCATTACCAAGTACTGGAAGATTCAATGAGAGAGGATTTTTCTTTTCTTGTTAGTTATAAAGGGTACTTTAATACAAGCCATTAAGCAACCCTCGATAGAAGTGCACATTTCTAGACACATTGATTTCAACCTTTTGAACTAAAGACAACCAGAAAAATGAGAAATCATACACTGCCTACTGGAAATGACAACCTGGTGACTTTCTGAGGATTGCTCCAAGATATTCCATAGACTATCTGTCTAGATAGTTGGAAGTTACTAATTAACAGCTTAAAAGCTAGTTTTGTGGAATGAAAGACATCACATATTGATTGTTTAAAAAACAAGATAAAACACCAAGCCCAGAAATGACACCCCTTCCCCACTTTTACCAAATAACAGTATATACACTCAATCCTAACAAAAAATATCCCAGCATCTTCACACAGAATCATGTCTATCTCTCATGACCATTCTGAAAAGTACAGAAGAAATGCTCCAAACTATTATTTCAAAAGAGTAAGCTAAAAAAAAAAAATTAACCATACCCACAAAACTGGGAAAAAAACACCATAAAACCCCATTACAAACCAAACAAACAACTCTCCATCTCATTTCAATCCCTATAAAAGTATGAGCTTCCTGCCCCAAACCTAAGACTTATCACAAAAAGGCAGAGATGGCATTCCTCAAAGCACTGTTCAGAAGTCTTTTTTTAAGCATTGCTGTTCTTGTAACTACCCAGATCTCAGACAGGAAGCCTCCTGTAGTATCACTTCTTACAGCATGCTAAGTTTTGTAGCACTTCTTAGCAGTGAAGGTCAGTGATGTGTAGGACACCTACACCCATACACCTTAAGTCTCCCCTTCAGCAGCTGGAGCAGCACCCTGTAAGCCTGTATGACAGCATCACCTTGGAACCACACAAGCTTTCAAGAACAATGAACGTGGCTTTGAAGCAGCAACTGATGATGTTTAACAGCTATAAACTCCAAATTCATCAGCACAGTGAAGATAATCATTCTGTCAATAATGCATACAATGAGAAATGCTGGTTCATCTAGCCCTGCTATCTATCATTGGTATATGTGACTGAAAAACAACTAAAAAACACATACAAAACCCCAAAGCATTTGACTTCCTCAGCTAGGCCTGTCCAACCTAGTGCTGGCAAAGTCAATCCTACTTATATCTTACTTAGTACGCCAGCAGTGTAGGTACCTGTAAGTAATTTGGATTCTCTTCAATGACAATTAGTCCCACAATCTACAAGCTGTTGACCATCCCTTTCATTCTGTCTTCAAGAGTTCATTTGTAATACAGACACACACAAAAAAAAAAAAAACACACACAACACGATCTATATACACAGGACCAAATGAGACCTTAAGGAGATGCAAATAAACCTTTTTCAGCTCTTTTCTGAGACACTTTTTTCCCTTACAGGCATATAGTTTTACAGAATAGCAAGTCATCAGTTCCCATACATGCTATCAGCTGCCTAGCCTGTGCAGATAAAGTTGTACACTGTTTCAACTTATTGTTTCACCCCAGGCGACCACAAGGCATCCCATCATCCTACTCCTTGCTGTATTTTATTCCCAGTCTCAAGCCAGCATCCTTTAGAGGTGCTGAAGAGGACAGGAGCAGTTCCTAACGCTAAAGGCAGTGGCTCAGCACGATCGGTTTAGCTTTTTCATCCACCTCAGAGAGACAAGCAGCTCGCTAGCTGACCTTTAAGAAGCTGGAGCCCTTTGATTTGCTTTCCTTGCTCTCAGCCCTAAAGTCCCACGGTTACTCACAAGGGCATGAGCTCGCTGTTCCCAGCTCACGCTCTCCCACCGGACAGCGGCGTGCAGCTCTTCCACCAGGGCCGGGCGGACAGCAGGCAGGCACTCACCCCACCGGCCACCGCCGCGCCTGGCAGCGCCTGCACCCGGAGCAGCGATCGCTTCCCCGGCCTCGCACCTCCTCCAGAGCTGCCCCACGCGGCGGGCAGGCAGGCGGCGAGCTCCCGCGGCCCTGCCCCTCGCGGCCCGGCCCCCCCCGACCCCTGGGGGCACAGGGTGCCCCCGCGCCCCCCCGTTTCCCCCCTCGCACGGGGGGACAGGAGGCAAGGAGCCCCGCAGGGCACGAACGCGCACCGAGCGGGCTGCCGCTGGGCTCGGGCCGCCCAGCTTTGTTTTCCCCCGGCGCTCCCAGCCCCACGGCCACGGGGGAACGGCGGCAGCCGCCTGGGAGCGAGCCGAGCTTATTAAAACTAAAAGAAATAACATAAAATATCAATAAGGGGCGGTGGTGCCGAGCCCCGGGAGCTCACAGCACGGACCCTACCGCGCTCCCTCCCCCTTCCCGGCCGCCAAGCCCGCCGGCAGGGCGAGGCGGAGCGGGGACGGCTCCCCTGTGGGGAGCCCTCGGCCGTTACCCGCCCCCCGCGACCGTTGCCGGCCGTTGCGGGCCGTTACGGGCCGTTAGCCGCCATTACGCGCCCCGCCGCCGCCTCACCTTCCCTCCAGCCCAGGGCCATGGCCCCTCCGCTCCGCCGGCGGCCCCGCCCTCCCGCTCCCCGCCTCGGCCCGTCCATCAACAGCTCCGCGCCTTCCTATTGGCGGGCGGCGGGCTGGGGGGCGGGCCCTCCTCCCTCCCCGCGGGCCCCGGCAGGGGGCGCGCGGCCGCGCACACAGAGCCGCGGGGGCGCGCACGGGGAGGGGAGGGGACGGGAGGGGAGGGGGGGGAGCCGGCCCGGCGGGGCGCTGCTGGGTGCGAGGCGCTGCTCCTCCTCCTCCTCCTCCTCCTCCTCCTCCTCCTCCTCCTCCTCCTCCTCCTCCTCCTCCTCCTCCTCCTCCTCCTCCCGCACCCGCACCGAGGCGGCAGCCCCGCGCCCAGCCCGCCCCTGCCCCGGTAATAATGCACTAGAATGTCAGCGCTGAGAAAGGTACGGGGACGGGGGGGGGGGGGGTGTTGTGGGTAGGGGGCTGCCCCCAGGGCTGAGGGGATCGGGACGGGGCACGGGGGGGCGAGGGCACGGTGCCGCCAGGGCAGCGCCGCTGAAATTTGGGGGGACGCGGGGGGGTGTGGGGGGGTCGGTGCCGGGGGCTCACGGCCTCAGAGCACCCCCGGGTACACGGGGTGGGCGTCCGGGGGGGGGGGGGGGGGGGGGGGGGGCTGCTGTCGGGGATGTCGCGAGGAGAGGGCACGAGGGGTCGGCGGGTGTGCGGAGCGGGGCGATGCTCCCAAACTGTCCCCGGGTGCTGCTCCCAGAGCCCTCCCGGTGATGCTCCCAGTCCTTTCCCAGGTGATGCTCCCAAACCGTCCCCGGGTGATGCTCCTAAACCCTTCTCGGGTGATGCTCCCAAATCCCTCCCGGTGATGCTCCCAGACCCTTCCCGGTTGATGCTCCCAAATCTCTCTCGGGTGATGCTCCCAAATCCTTGGTGATGCTCCCAAACCTTTCCCCAACAATGCTCCCAAATCCCTCCCGAGTAATGTTCCCAAACCTTTCCCCGGCGATGCCCCCAAACGCCCCCGGCGATGCCCCCGAACCCCCCGGCGGTGCCCCCAAACCTCCCCCCCCCCCCCCCCCGGTGATGCTCCCAGCCCCCTCCCGGCCTTTGCTCCCAAACCTCCCCCGAATCCCGTGGCGGAGCAGGGTGCCGTGACCCCCCCGGAGGGCCGCCAGCCCCTCACCCGGGCCGCGGGGGGCTTCAGCCCACCCCCGCCATTCCCCAGGCAGAGCAGGTAAAGCGGGACGAGTAAAAGTTTGGCGCTGCTGCGCTTCAGCCCAGCAGTTACGGCTCCAAAAGCCATTCCCGGGTGGCTTCGGCGGAGCGTTTCCTTTCAGAATCGCAAGTTTTCGTTGTGCTGCACGCAGCTGCTTTTACAGGGCTGACCAGATTTTATCCTTGGTATTGGAAAGGCTGTGTGTCGTGTCCCTGTTCGTCCCCCCCGTCCCCCATCCCCCCCCCGATCATTTTTATATGCTTTTGAAACGCCCGGTATGTGGTTAAAACGGACTCGGGTTGTATTTAATACTTTCATGAATTACAGTGCTGTTGTGTGTTGGAGATTTAATTCTGAGTGCTGGAGTCAGACCCTGTGTGATCTGACACAATATTCCTAAGTTGGAGAACGCATTTATTATGCCCTTGTTCGGTTAAACACGAAGTAAAAACTAGGGCTGTCAAATAAATTCCTTGATTCTATTTTAGATTACTTCCAGCTTTTCGTTTTAGCACCGCACAGTGCTGTTAGCATCTAGTTACGCGTATATCTGCCCGCCCTCGGGGCAAAGCCGGGCGTCCCTCCTCCTTACCTTGCTAGATTTTGCAGCCCCTCTGAAATTGCCTCAAATTTCTGCCGCGAACGGCAGGTGCACTTAGAGGCGAGTTGGAAGCGCTCCAGGGAAGCGGCCGGCAGACGGACGGCTCAACGGAGGGGCTGTGGAGAGCGTGTGCTGGCCGTGCAAGCGGCAAAGCCCCGCGGCCGTGGCGGTGCTCCGAGCGGCTGACCGGCGGCGGGGTGTCACGAAGCGCAGGGAAACGTCCCGCCGCTGCTGGCGCTGAGGTTGTTGGCCATGCCAAGCTCCCAACGGCTGCCGAGTCGAGACAGAAATGGAGCGTGATGAGGACTGTTACAGCTAATTAATAATTCTTTCTAATAAGTATAAAGCAAGTTGCTCTAGTATAAGTGAGCGGGTGTGATATCTCTAGGGGGAAATGTGTTCCTGTCCTGCCGTGCCTGGGCACCACGGGGCATCCCACCTGCAGCGCGGCCGCTGCAGCTCCCTTGAGCCTCCTGGCCAAGGGTACAGTAGGTTTTTGTCTGACAGCGGATGTTCTGGTAGGAAATATTCATGGACAGCCTTAACAACTACATTTCGGCTTGATCGAGAGCTTTATCTGGCTAAATTACGGAAATTGGAATAATTATTGGGATGTTTTTTGTGTACCTTAGCAAAGGTGGTAAAGCATTATTTTACACCTGCCTTTCATAGGCAGGAACTTTTTTCCCTGCTTGCAATTACATGTAGTCAAAGCAATTTCCCTGCGTAGCGATGATAATCCTATGAGTACTTTTGGTAATAAAAAGAACATTGAAATAAACCCTTGTTTTTTCGAAGGTGCACCATCAGGGGGCCCTTTCAAACTGCATCAGTCAAACAAAAACAGCTGCTTCAGTTCTACTGCGTGAACAAGACAATTCCTATTAGATGCTTCAGTTCATCACCGCAGCGAATTAGTTTATCTAACCACACGTGGTAAAGGGGGCGACCACTAATGCAGAAAGTTAGTGTTAGCTCATCAATTATGACTGTATTTAAGAGAGATTTTTGGTCCTTAAAGCTCTGCTGTAAGGACCAAAACGTCCCACCCGAGTCCACAGTATTCTGTTTCCTAAATGGGTAGTTTTGTTTGGATAACTACGGAAAGGAATTAAATGTAGATGAGTTTGCTTTGCGAAAATTCATAGTCATCCACGAACCATATGGCTTTCTTACCTCTCGTAGAGAAATACATCTATGCATGGCAGATACAGTATGTCAACAGCTATGATCAAATATAAGTAGAAGTGGGCACGGATGATTCAGAATCTCCTTTAAAGCAGGCCTGCCTGAGACTACAACTTCTCATATTTCAGCCCATATATATCTCCATCATAGAATTATGCTTCCCGAAAGAGATTATAGTTCATCACAGCTACTTTCTGCTGTAGGGGCCAAAATGATTCATTAAAGCAAAGTACTGTTCCTATTACATTTTTTTCTTTTTTTTTTTTTTTAGGAAATGTCAAGCAGCAGTTTATTCACTTAGCACACACTCAGTTGTAATGAGAGGCAGGGAATCACTGCAGCTAGATTTCTCAATCAGTGTTGCTACAAATATGCATGTAAAACACACACACGGAACAGCATGGAGAGCGCAGCTCTCGCTTTGTTCTTACCCATTTCTCACTGTGATTTCTTAACTACTTGCTTTGTGCACAGAAGTTGCTATGCGTTTTCCTTCCGCGTTTTCACATTTCTCTGTCCTTGCCAGTTCAGAAAAATGAACAACAAATAGCTTCCAGTATGGCATTGGCCCTTAGCCCTCTGATTTATTTTGTGGTTTTATAACCATATATTCTTACCATCCAAAAAGGTTTTCTTTCCACTTCTGGTAGTAAATGTGGTGTGTGTATGTGGTAATATGTATCTGCTGGTAAACGTATGAGGTATGCCACAGAGGGTGGCTTTTGTCTCACATGGGGAATCAGTGCCTGTTGTCTTCATTCAAACTTGTTAGTGCTATGTGTGACAAAGCAGATAAATTGATGGTAATGAAACAGGTCAACAATACAGTCAAATGTATGCATAAATCCAAGAAGGCAAAATCAGTAACTTAGAAACTCAGGTTTTATATATGCACAAATAATTTGAGGAGGACCATACACCAGAGCTTTCTATCTCTAGGTCCTCCTCATCCTTCATAGCTGCTCCCTCTTCACCGAGTCCTTCCACCACTCTTAATCTTGTATCCCCCATTTTAAGTATTGTCTTTAAAAAGTACATTTATGTCAGAGGAAAGAAGAGCCTATTAGATTTGCCTGATACACTGAGCTTAGTTTTGCAACAACAGGTTTTCTTCTAGCAAATGTAAAGGTTAAGTCTTGTTAATGAAATTGCAAACAGAGTTAGGAAAGGGAGGCATAAAACTAAGGGACACAGATTTATTGTTGGACACCAGTTGCTTGTGGTCATTTAAGGTGCCCGTGATGCATATTTCATCCTGGACGCTGAGAGGCTGCTCCGGTGGTGTTCAACCTCTGGAGCACTGCCTTTAGGAGGGAGCAACTCTCCTGCATTGCCCTGGAGAGGTAGCAGGTCCGTACTGACAGCAACAATTCAAAATATTTTTTTTGAGCTGCCTCCTTATTATCCTTCTTCTGTTCTTTTAATTTAGGCAATATTGTATTTTCAGTAAACCCTCAGGTGTGGGTGAGAATGCAAATCAATTGTTTAAGCTTGTCTGCAATCTAATTGCCCTTAGCATGCGTGTTTTTCTTAAGATGTTGACTTCTTACATGCAATTTATTTTTGTGCATTGGACGTCAACTGAATTAGTTGTCTCTGATTCTTTACTTCTCGACAGTATGACTTGCATTGTAAAACTTTTTAATGCCTTAATAATAATATGCAAATTGCATAAAATAAAATATCAGCAAAGTTTCCAGCAACTCTGATAGTGTTGTCATTGGACAGGCTGGTGACTTTTCCTGAAAACAATATATGGACTTATTAATGGTGCAGATAATCAACTTAGCCTTTAAGGAAACTGCCCAAATCGTTTCACTGGGAGCTCATGCAGCTGCAGGGGTACAGAAGTGTGTTACGGTCTTGATGTGTGTTTTGCTGGCAGTGAGGAGCAGAAAGAACTTCCCCGCTTTTACGCCTTCCTTCTAGCTTCACAAGTAGCCCATAAAAATAACACAGAGCAAATGGCTTCAGTAGCTACAAGTGAGAGGTTATTTTTGACCTTTTTTTTTTTCTTTTTTCCTTTTTTTTTTTTCCTGAATGGCAGACAGAAGGGAGAAAATCTCACGATGTTACTATTTCTTTTATTTCTTCTAGAGTAATCTTTAAAGGTGGAGGGAAGGAAAAAACCCCAGAGGATCTTTCACTCTCACATTTTTATTGATTTATGGCTTAATAAGTCATTGGGATATAAAGCTACAGAGCATAAACACTCTTGCTCAATCGAATTTGTCTAAACGGAGCCCAAGTAAGATAAAGATGACACTTTCGCTTCATTCATGTGGAGCGAAATTCTCTCCAGAGAGAACTAGCACCAGGCCCACCTTGTGTCCTCTGCACAACAGCACATTTCACTCTAAATGAACAAATAAATTCTTGAATTTTAGAGATGAATAACAATCATCTTCCCTGATGAGCAGAAAGGAGGACATAGCTTGCTTTTCTTCCTTTCATTTACTTTCCTTGAGCTCACAACCTTTCAAATCCTGTCTGGTTGAAGCCACAGGAAGAACCTGGGCCTTTTTTTTTTACTATAGAAAAGAAAATGGAAAAGCACGACTGTGTTTATTGAAAAATCTGTGCATCTGCCTGAATTATTCACCATTTCCGTAAACAGGCTTCCTGTAGCATGATGTAGATGAAATATGTGGACTTAATAATGAGTATTTGTCTTCTTAAATTTGGGCCATAAAGACATCACGTAGCAAGAAGAGTGAGTAAGAAGTATGAATGTCCCGTGGTCGGGAAGGCTTTGGGCTCTTATTGGCAAGGATGACCCACGTTCACCTCCCCTCTGAAGACAAATTCAGCCCCTCTGATGTTTCTCTCTCCTTCTCGCTGTGGGACATGAAATAGCTTTTCTCTTTGCTTTGATTGTGACTCGTGGCTTTGTCAATCCAGCCTCTGGCCCCTTTTTTTTGGCTGTGTTAAGGTTATCTTTGCCATAGCATTTTACTGAAAGGTTAGGACGTTTTAAAAATGTAAATGTGTTCAGTGCTCCAGTTATACATTGTATACATTAGATTTTTACTTCAAACTAAGATTTTGATCTCGCTCATTTAAGGGTCTGTTTACAAATGGCGTCACGTAGGAATAGCTACTGTCATTTGTATTCGTACCACAAATGTCAAATAGTAGTTTTCAAATACAGGTTATTATTGAATTTAAGAGAATCACTCTGCTATTTAAGAGATTTATTTTAAAATAACTAGTGCAAGTGATGTTTTCTTAGCTCTGTAACAGAATCGTAAGTTTGCTGTTCTCTTTTGGGAATTCAAATGGGTAAATGGGACTGATGCTTTTCATCTGTGAGTTTTAGTAGGCTGAGAAATCAAAACGTTACACACAGACTAGATACAGTTCCTTCACAGCATGCAGTTTGTTTAAGCTGCGATACACTCTGATTTGTAGATTAGAGTGTTTTTGTCACGAGTATCTGCAGAGAGCAGGTTAGAGCATTGCATGCAGGTAATGCAGCAGTACATCTGAAAATGCAGCGTTACTTCTGCCGTCAGTCCTGAAATGCACTGGACTCTGTAGCATGTCTCATCTTCACACTACGTCTGTGTTTATTCGTTATGCCAGAGGTGCGTGTAAAACGCGAGCTGCTTCAAAAGAAGTTATTTTGATAACGTTAAGGAGGGATGTCATGAGTTATCATATCCTGTTCTTTTACAGCAACATGAGTTGTAAGCAATTTGATAAGTTTTCTTGCATGGTAATTTGGAATTTACCACTCCAAAATCATAACATATATGATGACACTTTTAAAAGAAAACTCTTCTCTGTACAATATTTTCAGCCACATTTCCCCTTTTGGAAGATAAAGCAACCTCATATAACACTGACCTTTCTTAGGAAATCTTGACCTATCTACACTTCGAAATTTCAGCTGCAAGAAGATTTAGGAAGTTATATATTACTTCAGGAATCGAAAGGCACGTGCGTTGACCTTTGAGAATAATGAAATAGATGGCCAAAGCATGATAATAGATTTAAACAGTTGAATCCAATAGTTTGAAGGTCTGTTATATTTCTTCTCCAACTGAGAAGTGGTATGGTAATTTTGGACGCTTCCCAAAGTTTTATCTTTTTCCTGCCTAGAAAATGTTTCTCTACAGCTAAAATAAATTGGTACAGGTTACATAAATCGGTGGAAATGTTCTTATGGCCATCAGTAAAAGATCCCCTGTAGTGATGTGTGTTCGTTCTTGAGGTCATTTATAGAGCGGTTAATGTTACTGGATATTGCTTGGTTTTGAGTTTTCTTTTTGACACACACTTCATTCTTCTCTCTTTCTTAACTATTGCATTTCAAAATAACATTTTCATTTTATGGTGCTTTTGGAGACTGTACATTCCTTAGTAAATGTCTCAAACATTATTATTGCTAACATGAAATGTGCTTACGATTTACAGCTGGGAGGTCCTTTCAGGGTAGAAGTCACTCTCAAGTACCCCTTGTCATGCATAAATTACGAAATGCACTTTCTTTCCTAACTGATGTCAGGTCTCCCATCATTTCCCTGTGAATTTCTGCTTCTTTCTGCTTTCCAAAGTTATCATGAATCGCTGTCCTAAAAATGATGCAGAAAGGGAAAAATACAGAGCTGAGAGCTGCAGTGTATACCAGGCTGTAGCGTGCTGCTTTGATCAATAAAATAGAAAAGTTTCTCCCATATAACTGTATCATATTCAGACTGCAGTCCCTTCCAGGAGATTTCTTAGCCTCTGCTTGTAGGCAACCTCCTGTTTAGTTGCATACCCAAGTAATGTAAAACATTTTGTGTTTTTTAGCCAGATAACAAATGACTTTTCATGACTTCTTCAGTATAACCTCTTTTTTTTTGTGTGTATTTGTTAATCTATTTAAATTACATTGTTATTAAAAACGATCAAACAAGCAAAACAAACAAAAAAAAGACAAACGGTGGTATTCTTCCTGTTTTGCTGTTTTTCTTTTTGTTTTTTTTTTTTTTTTAATTTCATTTAAAATGTTCTGAAAAATTTCCATCTGTTGCTCCCTGGCACGAACATGGACACTGAAACTTAGCAAACTAAATGTGGTGCCCGGGAACCCAAAGAATGTGTGAAGACTTACATTCTGACTACAGTGTTGAAATGAAAGACAAAATCTTGCTTCACTGCTTGCAAGATCAGTGCTACAAGTAAAGATTGCCACGTTAATGTTTCTGCTTTCCTGCACTTCTTAATGTTGCAATTTATAAGCCCCAGAGGTCACATATTAGAGCGAGCCCATGTTAATGTTGGAAAGGTAGCCAAAAGGGAAGGTGTCACAGAGGGGTTTAGGGAAGCATTCTGATATGGCTTGGGTCCAGAAGAAAAGGAGACAAACGGTCAAGGATATAGGTGGAAGTGTATGAATGTAACAGGAAAACTGGTGAAGAGATCCTAATAGGGCAGTGCAGGGGTAGACTATTTTTGTTGTCTTTTTCTGGTTAAATGTAGTGGGCTAAGAATAGGGGAAAGGAACAAGCTGCGTAAACAGGAACAAGCTGCATAACACCTCGTTTCTGAGATACCATACACTCTTCACAAACTGCATCACGAAAGACTTAAATATTTCCGTGTTGCAAAGCTGCACAGATGATAGAAACCTTCATCAGCACTGGGTGCGTGTATGCATCTTGATATTGAAGGGGCTCAGCTGATCACAAGGTAGCTGTGTTTCTGCTGTTCTTTACTTGGAAAAGATGACCCATAAAATAGGGTAATTGCTCAAAAAACAAAACAAAACAAAAAACAGGGAGACATTTACTGCAAGTAAGCATTATGCTGCTCTTAATTCCAGTTGCATAATTCCATATAATGTTGAATAAAACTTGTCTCTCTTTTTCAACACATTTCATGGGGTTGGCCCAAGTTACCCTGAAGAAATATCTTACCCATTATTACCATGACTTACCATGCAAGCTACATCCCTCCTGACCAATGGAATGAAATTTCCTATGTTTCTGATTTTGGAGCACAAGGAACAAAGTATTCTTGGCAGCCAGGCTGTTCCCATATGAATTCTCTTCTGAAAGACATCAGTGTGATCATTAGTCTTCATTTTTTCAGAGCAATACTTAAAATTGTCTTCTCCAGCCTGGCCTTCCCTTTGTAAATATGTCCAGCTCTTGTAATCGCTACCACCGGTGAGATCTCAACTGAAGGGTTTTCAAGAAATACCAAACTAAACAGCAATGTACATGCATGCAAGATGTTCTGGTTATGAAGGGATGGTGGATACACTGAAATATTACTCAGTAAAAGCCTCTGGATGCATTTCTTTAAAAACTTTATCTATGAAAATTTACATTGCCATTAAGTACAACTATTTTTTTTGGCTATAATTACTTGTATTGCGTGATTTGATCTAGACAGTTTTATGGTGTTCTTCTAAATTGCTTGATTTTTCATATATTGTTTTAACACAAATCTATGCAAGCCTATATACCATAAACCTATTAGAAAAACAGACTGTTTATGTAAGCATCAATACACTTCCCACATAGAAGAGCAGAGAAAGAATTTAGATTACAGCCTTAACAGTAACTTTTTCACATCTTTAGTATCCTTAGATTTCATGGAATTTAAGAGTAATTAAAATATTCCTGCAGAGAAACAAAGCAAAAGAAAAAAAAATAATTCTAAAATAAATTACTAAAGTGTAATAAAATAAAACAAACTGGAAAGTCACAAGACAGTATAGAATTAACAATACTGAGCAACAGGTAATTAGTATTCATATAGTCATTATGAAGATGAAACTAGTAATAATTTTACTTTTATCCATATAGAAGGAGGCAGTTAATAGTTCCTAAGTATATGGAAAAAAATATGACCTGTAAGAGAATAACATTGATTCCTGTTAAAAATGAAATATGATAAAATATAATTTAGGGGTTATTTATGGGATTTTTTTCTTTCATATGCATGACTTGAAACTTTGACTTTTATTCAGAAATCAATTGAATGAATTTCCAGGACATTTGCATGTGTCAACGGGAAACTACCATACCTTTGTGTACTTCCTTGATAAATGAATAAAATTTTAATATTTTTTTCCCTACAGCCATTTTCAGCAGACTTTTGGGAAATTTCAGCTGGTGCTGAAGTGATGTATTTCTGATTTCACTTAAAAATACCGTACACCCGTGTTTGTGCATGAACCTGGGCCTTCACTTAGTTTCTCGCGGTAACAGGGGCTGACTGAAATCTCTATTTCCATTTGTAGCTTGGTCCCTACAAAGTCTGCAGGCTTCCTCTTGCACACCATTGGTTTGTTTGCTTTAGCAGTGCTTGTTTCTGTGTCATTTGGATGGCTTGGGGATGAAAGAGAAAGCAGAATCCTCATATTCAACAGGAGGAAATGTTTTGATAGCACTACCTTGTGCCAGCAGCTGGATGCAGTTGGGCTCCCATTGAGGCCCCGTATGGTTTGAGGTGCTTTAGCACCTCCAAGATGCTCGTGCAGACCTGGCTGGTGCAGCAGAGACCAGCTATGGCCTGGACCTGGGGCACCTAGCACCTCTCGAGGAGTATCAGCTGCCCAGGGCTGGCCAGCGGGAGCAGGACAGGCCTTTCCTGCCACCATCAAGGAGTTCTGGGCCACCTCGGGTGCTCTGGGGTCACCCTTCTGCCCCTCAGTCACCGTTCCTAAGGATCCCACGTAACCCGTGTGCCGTATCTACCAGCTCAATATGTGTCTGCTGACCTCAGTTATCTCACGGCTTCCCAAATAACACCAGGCACCGATTCGCAAGCAACCAACTCTTGCCCTAGGCATGCATTTCCATCTCAGCACAGGGAGCTGTTCAAGAGGCTGTACCTAACTCTAAGCATTGACTTTGATGGAAACAACTTCACGGGGAAAACAAATCTAAAATGAACGGATCCTAGAGATTTATGTGTGTTTGTTATTTGATATAATAAATGAGCCCACATAAAAGTGCTTTCCTGATGTGGTTGGAGAACATTCTGCTGCCTGTGTGCAAATTTGAGCTGTCAGTTGCTCAGACTTCAGCTTATTTGTATTTAGTTTTCACAAATTAGTCTGTTTCCCCATGAAATCTAGCCATCTCAAATACTTGAAATGTTTGAACTCCGCCATTTCAGTTACATGTGAACAAGGAAGTTTTTGCAAACGCCTCACCGTGGTGCAGGTTTTGGTTTTAGTATCATATTTGGGCTGTGTCATACTTTTCACTGTAGCTTTACCCAGAAAGAATAGCTTGAATATATCATCGTAAATATACTTTGAACTAAATGTGCTTAAAAATAATCATAACATTTGGTTGGACAGAGAAAACGTGCATTTTCAACTGATAAGACTGCTTAAAAGAGAAACTGTATTTTCAGCTCAACTGTATTGTATACCAGCAAATAATCCATGTCCCTTCACTGAGAAACAGCATTTTCCTTCTGTTCTGGCAGTAGTCAGAAAAAAAGAGCAAAATGCCCCAAAACAGCAGGCTGGGATATCAACTCAGTGGTGACTGAAGAGAGAATATCACCAAGTATTCTCCTCCAGCTTCATAGTCCCCTTTGTTTTATCACCTCCCCGGCTGTCAGTAACCACTAAAGGTGTGCCGGGTAGCCAAAACTTCACTGCATTTGGTGCCATAAGGGGGCTTGCTCAGCCTCTGTGCTTTCAATGGTTATACCACCTTTGGGGCCTGCAGCAGCTGGGAAGTTGTCTGCCAAGTGGGCAAGTCTATTTTTCTGTGGTGTCATCGAGTTGCCCACCTCACTGAACTTGCTCAGGGCTGCCTTGGTCGCCAGCACGGTGGGAATTCCTGAAGTACCGTGGGCCGTTTGTCTGGAGTCAGGGAAACCTGAAGAAGGAGAGGGACCTTGGCTGTGGAAATGCCTGGGAGGTGGTGTCCAAAGGGCGCTGCCTCCTCTGTGGAAAATGCCATTTTCAGGCCATGCCAGCACGGAGCGCCATGTAATGTTTCACTACCAAACCACAATTACAAGCTCTATACCTTGCACCATTGCACGGACACTGAACACCCTTCAGGCTGTTGTGTTTTGGGAACGTCGCAGTCAGCATTCCTCTCTGCTGATCTCAAGTAATGACTGAAAATGCACGGGGACAGCTTTAGTGTCCACCCTGAACAGCGTCGTGTGTGCTTTTCCATCATTTTTACAGATTTCCTTTGAAAGAGCTGACAATGCATGATCTATTTTAAATACTGCTTCAGAAGATAAAATTATTTTGGTCTAAATTAAATCAATAAGCAGTATTAAATACAGCATAAGGTTTAAGTGAGCAAAAAATAAATAAAATCCAGTGACCCTCAGTATTTATCACATGTCAGGGCTGGTATAACAACCCTTAGCTATTTGGCTTCTCCTTTCTGTAAAGCAAACAGCTGACTAAAACCAAGAAACCCTTCTCACTCTGAAGCCCTTTCAAAGGCGTGAGTAGTAGCAGGTGCGCTTTTGGTGCCTCCTCCTTTATTCCAGGCTTCCCTTTCTTCTCTGGGGTCCCTATTCCTCAGACACCCTGGACCACGTTCTCCTTTGATTCCACGTGTGCATCAGGAAATGTTCCCAAGCTTTTTCTCTGTAGCCGTCTGCAAAGCCAGGTGCTGGTGACGCCCTGCTTTGTGCCTCCCTCACCCGTACTGCCGCTTCACAAGCTGGCATGGCACAGTTGACCTCTCCAGGCTCCTTGCCTTACAGCAGCACCTGGCAGACACCACCTTTCCCCTGCCCCTGCTGTCGCAGTCCAATATTGTGGAATCCATAGGATTTTTCCAACAGAGAAGCACTTTTAAGTTCTTAATAAAAATTAACGCGGCTCTCCCTGGCTAGCTGTTTTCCCCTAATGCCCTCTCTTTGCTATCTTCTTGCCTCTCAATTAGAATTCTGATGTTGTTGGTTCCTTGATTTGCTGTATTGAAAATTTTCTGAAATAAATAAGAACATTGCTTACATCTGTGGATAATGCCAGTCCCATATGTATGGTACTCGGAAGTGTTGCCTAGCAAAGTCTGTGAATCTTGATGAAATGTTAGTTCCTTTTCATAACTTACATCTGTTATTTCTCACACTATTTGATATATTTTACATGCTTTTGTGATCCTGATTTTAAAAGAAAGTGAATTTGTGTCCAAATGGACTCGTGGACTCCCTTCTTTCTTTGAGACGTTTGTCACTGAACATGAGATTCATCTGATTAAACGTGTGGTAGCTGCCTCCACCTGAGCAGCTACTGGTCATTCGTGGCTCATGTGAGGTGAGTGGGGCGAGATGGGCAGCCCCGAGGGATTCGGTCTCGCCCTAAAGAAATTCAGCTGCATTGCCTCTGAAAAGTGCTACCGATCTCAACACTGGAGCCTGAGATCACTTGCTTAGAAAGGGATTTCTATCGTAAGGTGTATATGTTGGTATGGTGAATTCCAGCTGGGAAATGTACCGGTAGTCTTTGCTTGAATATCTTCCAGGAGAATTTTGGCCACACAATTAAACAGGTCTTGAAGGAATAATCTTTTCATGTTAGCTTCTCACTGTTGGTAAAGATGCTTTTAAGATCAATATAAATGCATAAAGACATCAGAAGTACCTATTTTTTCATTGGTATAAGACTGCAGTCGAACCCACTGTTCTCATGCATTGAGTTCTACAGGAAGTTAAAAACTGCATCATAGCCCTCTGTTAACTTTGCGTTGCATGTCCTGCATGCACACCCACTTTTCATAGCAGAACAAGTCTGATCTAGAGTAGTTCCAGACAGGAGTGGGGCTGGGATTATTGCCTTTTTTTTTTTTAATAATAAATAAATAAATCAGTGAATACATTTTGCTTGGTGATTCTTTTCCTTGCTGAGCAACAGGAGGCTAAGACGAAGAAAAAAAAGCTTGTTTGGAGCCTATTTGGAACATGCCAATAATAGCAGTTGTTGGTAATGATTCTGTTCCGTACGAGTACATGACATGCTCCTTCTCTCTTGTGATAAAAGCTTTAAATGTGAATACCCAGGAAGTGCCAGCTTTCTAATTGCTCCCTGTAGTTAAGTACATAAAAATATCAGATGCATAAAATATTTTGGCATGAGAAGTAGATGGGTAAAGAAATAGGGTACACTTAAGAATCCAGGAATATAAAGCAGAGGCAAAAGTGTCATCTTAAAATACCTGACGTTGCCTTTGCCTGAAGCTGCAAATATTGGTGAGGGAGGTTTAGCAGTCTCGTAAGGAATGGGCTTGAGGTCTCTCATAAGCCACATTTGAACTGGAGACCTTTGATCTCAAAGCTGGTTCTTTTAACATAATTTTTCATTTTTAGTTAGTTGTAGTACTGATTTCAAAACTCTAGAAAGTGGAAAGCTTTATAAAGACCTGGAAACATGAACTCCATCCATATTGCTCTTAGGGCATATGCATCCTGTATTTACATGGCTGATATGCTACCAATTTTAGAAGAACTTAACCCAGAATTAAGGTAGAAAAACAAAAAGTTTTAAAAAATGAATTGTAAGTGGTAATGAAAGGCCTTTTAGAAAAATAACTCAGTTCTCATTTTAATTCTAACTGAACTTATTTTGGCATTTTGTGAATTAAAACTGCTGCTGATTGTTGTAGTGTTAAAGAGAAAATTGCCATTTACTGTATGTTTAGTCAAAAAGTTATACTTCCATAATCCAGCTAACATAAAAGTGATAAATTGTCAGCATACATTATATACATCATTATACACATACCCATTATATCAGCAGATATATCTAATGATTTTCAAGGTTTATAAAAATATTCTAATTAAATTAAATAGATATTGGTATTACTCCAAATGAAACATCTGTAAGTGATCCCTTTCCTGCTGAGTTTAGCATCCTTAACAGGAACGTGTACATTCATAAATATGTTGTTCTTCTCTGTTGTTCTGTAAGCATGAAATCAAATCAGATTTTGTGGTTCTGTATTCAAAAGGTTTTACAATAGATCCCTAGATATTTTTATTACTGGAAATTCAACATTTTTGTTCCTCCAGACAGCCTATGTGTTTTGTGTTTAAGCTGCTTGGGCAGCTTAATTTTTTTCTGTGTCCAGCTGATTTCTAAATTGTTTTCTGTTGCTTTTGATTACTGAGTATTTGGTTTAGCTTAGTTCTGCAGTGCGCAGAGGAAAATGAAGATAACTGTGTAATACAATTATGACTATTCTCCCTCCAATCCTCATCAACACTGTCATGATCAGTTGTATACTGATAATGCAGAAATATTTAAGTAAAACTTTTACATTTTTTTATTCCTAAAATGAGGTAAATAAGTAGTTTATAGATATACTTACTATACATAGATGTAATACATATCTCTAAATTTGATCTGAGCATTGATAGACAATACTTTACAGGGAGGAAGACTAAGCTTTTTTACTTCTACATAACTGTAGCCTCTATGCATTGTCACCATTTAGGCAGCATATTCTTCAGTTAAAATATTTTTGTTTTCCTGATGAATTTTAAATTGCAATCCTGCACTTTATTTCCATTGTACAGAATTTTAAAGAACGAAAGTGGAAGGAAAGGTAAAAATGTTTTCATAGAATCATAGAATGGTTTGGGTTGGAAAGGACTTTAAAGATCATCCAGTTCCAACCTCCTGCTGCGGATGAAGATGTCTTTCCCTAGATCATGTTGCTCAAAGCCCTTTCTAACCCAACTTTGAACACTTCCAGGGATGGGGCACAGCTTTTCTGGGCAGCCTCATCCAGTACCTCACTGCCCTCATCATGAAAAAAAGTGAGGTAAGGTTCTACACTTCTGTATGAGGTTTGTATCAAAGGAACGGTGTTTTCTGCTAATCTGTTAAATTTCAGTGTTGTACACACCGTCTTTCCTTACATCAGACCCTTTTTCAATTTTTCTGAGCAAAATGGTTAGTTTTGAAGAATCACATTCTGTATGTTTGATTGCTCTAATCAACTCTACCGTCTAGCTCCAAATTCTGGGAGTAAATTTATGTCAGAATCTAACCATGATATTCAGTTCAGGATTAAGATACCTAAATTTAGTTGTCTGCCTATATATGAGGGGATTCAGCTGCATAAACTCAGACATCTAGCGCCTTTTCAGAAGCCCTAAGTTATTCTTCATGGCTCTCAGCTAGGCTAAAGGGCTCCAGTCTTTCTTAGGTCCTGTGTAATTTTTCTCAGCCTTAGCAGAACTCCTGAGTAAACAGGCAGCCTCAGAAGTTATTAGACACCTGTACTGATTGATTGAATCACTGACTTGATTCCTACATGCCTAAGCTCCCACTGTAGTGCACAGAGATCCGGTCAGCACAGGGAAGGCAGCAGAGAAATTCAGTTCATCAGCCACCGTGTGTGCAGTAAACTTAGGCCTTTCATGGTCTTTCAGGTGCTTTAGGTTATCTGGGACGTCTGCATGGGCTAGAAGGGGTTTGTAGGACCTGCAGAGGATGTATGTTCTTTAGGAATGGCAGATGGAGGGTAGGCAGGATACCTGAGGGCACCTGCAGTGACGCGAGACACTGATATGTGAGCAGCTGAAGTGAGCCCTCACTGTGTGGTCTCAGGCTCCATTGAGACTAAGGGAGGCACAGGCACCGTGGTAACATTGACACCTGAATTTTGGTATTGTAGATCTGTGAGCTGAATTCCACCTTACTGAGGATTTGGATACTGATTTAGCATCTTTCTCTTCTTTGTTTGTCTTTGGCAACTCAAAACTTCATTGTCATGTATATGAACTGCTATTCTAGTCCATCAACTGAAGAGTCCCATATAGGCCAAACCCATCTATAGGGTTTGGCCTATAAATCATATTCAAGATGCTCACTTAACGTCCGAACAACACCCTGTTACGTACATCTTCTGTGGCTGATTAAATCTTTGAACAAGTATCACTAATTTTGATGAACCAGCATCCAAGTAGCTAGGACCATGATTGGCAAACCATGCCTAGAAGCTCCTTTTCAAGTCCTTTGTTGACCTTTTACTACTGAAATGTTCCTTCAACTTAGTGAAGTGTAAAGTGTGGAAATGTGAGGTTTATGGCAACCTTCTCATCAAAGTACTGCTAGGAAGTATGAACAGAAGTCAGGGCCGAAGTCAAACTATGTAATAACTGCAATAGCAGTACCTCACACTTCTGGATTATCTAAGGATTTCAAAGTGTTTTGCAGACATTAATTAACACCACAACAGAGCGAAGTCTGTATTGTTAGCTTGTGCTCGTGTCTTTGAGTAGTGAATGAAAAAGAAGCTACAAACTCATTCTGAGACCTTGGGAAAATCATTCATACTGTTACCTTCTCCTTCAGCTGGATAGTAGTGCTTTTTCCGTATTCAGTGAGGAGCTGGGAGGGTATGCTAGTCCATCTAAAATGGCAACTGCAGGGGTGTTGTTGCAGCCAAAAATATTGCAGGCAGTACACGCGTCTTATTTACATTTATCACAATATGTGGAATTCATATAGTGCAGATGTCTCCATCTGAGCTTCTTGGATTTCTTTATAGTCAAGATCTAGTTATTGTAAAGTGCAATTAATCTCATTCTAAAGTAGGTGTCTGAACAGATCATACTGACTGTAAAGGATGCCTGGGGCTGAGTAGTTCAGATGTAGGAGAACTGAATCTCCTCCTACCTGTTCCGTGGGCAAAACTGCTATGATTTTGTCTTTAAAAATATACATTTAATTTTACTGAGCCACAGTTAGCACACCAGATGTGTGCTAACTCAGTGTCTCAGAATGTCTGCTCTAAGCATTTGCCACAGTGCTGTATCAGAATTTTCATTTAATTAAAAATACAAAATAATTGCTTCATCATTTTATACAAACACAAGGCCAATACCCATTATGTCTGTGTGGACATCTAGAGCAGTAAGAAAGGAAATGAACAAGGTTTTGCCTTGCAGGACTGAGGAAGATTTCTAGGACTTTTGTGCTCTTCCGTAAAGTGGTCTCTGAGCTTTGTTCAGTTTCCTCACACATCTCATGCAATCCTGTCCTCATGTACCCATGCTTTTATCCAGCTGACACTTAAGGAAGGTGTGGTCTTCTATAGGTCCTGCATCACACCTGTGATGATCACTGTGCATGCGACTTGGGTACTGGTGCCTGAGCGTTCAGGTGGCACTGGACATCCACATGTGGACAGTTGGTAAGGTTTTCGTCAAGATTAACATCCATAAACTTACTTGTCTACATGAAAGTGGGTTCCAGTGTGCTAAGTGGTTATGTCTTCATGGTCAATTGATCGATTCAACTCATTACTGAAAGCAGTATGCATGCTCAGGAGATGGGGGAGAGGGTCATCTGCCTTGCATCTGCTGTACTGCTGAGGCATTTAAACTCAGGAAGTCCATCCACAGAGCAAAAAGTTAGCTTTGTCTCCAAAAACATTTCAAGCAGTATTGGAACAGTTGCATTTAAGCAGTTGTATTAATTCCTAGATCTCACCTGAGAAGAATGGCCTTTCACCTAGCATGTCTGTAGGCATATTTGTGTAAACAGCTATATTTAGATCTCTTAAACACTGAGTTTTTCTCATCTAAAAGAAAATTATGTTCTATACAGTTTGCAGCAATGAGGATTTCAGAGGAAGCACAGGGCATCCATGCTGGAACTGCACAGATTTACTCATCTGAGTTCTCACTCATCCTAATTATGTATGGTGTCCTAGAGCCACGTTTCTTTCACAGTCATGCCTGATACTTCTACTAGGAAAATACAGTAGTCTTTCAAAGTTAATGAGTAGGATTTACAGAATATTTGTTGTTATTCTCCAGCATTATAGAATCATAGAATATCCTGAGTTGGAAGGGACCTACAAGGATCATCGAGCCCAACTCCTGGATGATTCTATGATTCTATGAATTATGACATTTTTCTGCCAGCTTTTACTGAGGTCAGAAACAATGAAACAAACAAACAAAAATACCCCATCCCCCCAAAAACCTCGTGAAGCAACTTAAAACGCTATGAAAGTTTTCATGTAAGATTTCAGTAAATTTGTATGTGTGGGACTTGCATCACTCCGTTACTTTAACAAATGACTAGGTTGATGCTGAATATCTTACAGTTTTGTTTTTTGAATAACATTATTATTCACATGCTGTTCACTCAATTTACTCGGAAATTCTTTGAAATTCCTCTCTGTATTCAGAGGCTAAAAAATGATTTAAATATGAAAAAGAAACAGCATGTTGCTAATTCACATTAAAGTGGATGAATATTTAAGCTTTACATTCGCTGTGAAACCACAAGTGGTGCATAGTGGAATATCCATAGTACTTGCAAAAGTATATTAAGCGATTCACAGAGTGTTTTTCCTAAGGAATAAATAATCTAAGTAAAGTCAGTATAGCCAGAGAACTCAGATATCCTCAAACCTACTCAAGTGCTGTAGCCACAAGAAACGTATTTAATATCTTGTATCTTAAAATTGATCATCAATTTTTAATATTTAAAGTCAGGAAAGTTCAAATGTACTTAAATAGGGAACGGCAAGTCCATTAGTACCAATCTGGATTTAGTACCAAATTCCAAGCCCTTTGTCTTTGCTAGTGAAAATGCCAGGCAAGAAGAAAGGCCAGAAGTGTGAGTAGTTTGCAAGTGAATCCACACAAAAGGGAAATGGTAAACTGTGGGAGTTACACGAGCATGAATCCTGTTAAGAACCTGTGTGTATCTAAGTGGAGCAGTGGACAAATGTGTATTTGCTTTGCCCGCACCTACTGCACGAAATGGAGGGGAGGTAAACCAGACTGTATAGGAATATCTCTAGTCCAAAAGCTGTGAAGCTGTGTGAGGGCAATGCTCTGTACAGCGTAATAAACCCTGCTGTGTCTGTGAATGAATGTGCTAATTCTTTTCAAGTGATTTTTCTTGTCACTTTTGCTGATGAGCATAAGGGTTTGGTCATCGTGTTTCTTGGGAAAATAGCAAGTCATCGTGTATATTTGGACATGAAATGACTGGCATTTACGCTGAGATAAATATTAGAAATTAACAAATATTTCAAACTGGCCATATGGAAAGGAAGCTTTCTATAACATGTAGCACCACTCCAAAATCTATTTTAAAGCTTAAGTGTCTGTAAACTCATGGAGGTTTATAAGACTTCATATACAACTATCTTTTTGGATTAACCTGTTTTCTCAATTCAGGCACTGTGATTTTCCTACAGAACAATCCTTTTTTTTTTTTTTCCTTTTTTTTTTTTGTCTTGTATTTGTGGAGAAAATTTTGCTTGGTCAGAGGGTAAACAGGTTGAGTTGATAGTATATTATAGTCACCTTGCCCTCACTTAGAAAAGATGTAAGTAAATAACTAAACAGGATAAACTGAGATGTTCTGGTATGCAGGTATGTTCAATAATTTCTTGTGCCATTGGAGTGACATCAGAAACACAATGTTGTGATAGTTTTGCTGATATGTGAAGAGGAAAACTGTGTTTCAGAGGCTCTGAATTGGGAATTGACACAATAGTAAAGCTCCAGTCCTGATACTAATTTCAGTGGGAGCCTTGTTAGTCCGTACATGAATTTGCATTGTTATTCCAGCTCTTAAAATTTCTGTCAATCACGGTTGTCTTTCTCTAAGAAAAAAAAATTAGATTACTCCTCTGAAATACTGTAGCGTGCCTTTATGTGATTGCTTTTCAATCAAGGTGTTCCTGTCCTAAATGGAGAATGAAAAGCAGACTAGCAGCACAACCTCTTCACTTTCTATTCAGATTTTCTCTCTAAATTTACCTCAGGATAATAAGAACATAAAATGCAGCTTTTGAAATCTTGAATGGATATGTCTGTAGTAAAAAAATTACTCTGGAAGTGTTGATAGCTGTTGTAAAAAGTGAGAGTTGACAAAAGAAGCTTACAATATATGAAAGATAGGGAAGCAGTTCAAAATGTGATCACATTAATAAAAGAGCTTAATGCAACACTAAGCTTCATCAAATGAGAGCTTATATTGTCTACAAAACCTTTTATTGTATGGTTTTTGGCTCTCTTCATCTCTCCCCCATTTTCCATTTTTATTTGTTTTATCATACTCCAGTCATGCTCTTAATCATCCAGCCGTATTCCGTTCAGTGAAAAGAACAGAATAAATAGTGCGGTTGGACGGGGCCTACAGAGATTAACAAGTCCAACCGCCTGACCACTTCAGGACTGACCAAAGGGGAAAGCATATTCATGAGGGCCCTGTCCAAATGCCTCTTGAACACTGACAGGCGTGGGGCATCAGCCACCTCTCTAGGAAGCCTGTTCCAGTGTTTGACCACCCTCAGTGTAAGGAAACTTTTCCTAACGCCCGGTCTGACCCTCCCCTGGCACAGCTCTGTGCCGTTCCCTCGCGTCCTGCCCTTGGTGACCAGGGAGCAGAGACCGGCACCTCCCTCTGTGCGTCCCCTCCTCAGGGAGCTGCAGGGAGCAGCGAGGCCGCCTCTCGGCCTCCTCTTCTCCAGACTGGGCAACCCCAGCGTCCTCAGCCTCTCCTCACAGGACATGCCTTCCTCTACTCTTACTGCTTCCCAGTCCTCATCACTTAGCCATGTCTCCGCTTCTGGGAATTTCTCTGTGAACAATGCATTTCAAAGCCTGAGTGCTTTGAGTTTCCTTAATCATTAATGATTTCCTTAATCATCCCAAGAGGACCTGCTATTGGAAACACAATTCTTCCAGCCTTTAAGGACTTTAAGGACTTTAAGGAGTTATATTTTGGTCATTAATGCACAGCTATCATCATAGGTCAGATCCAAAAGATGGCAAGTGCAGAATTGACTTAGGAAGGAACTGGGGAACCAGAAGAGTGGAGAACATGGCAAAATTCAGAAAGGTTCTTTGTACTGGACTAGGTTTTTACACATATAAATAGTTTCATTTATATAGTTTTTTTTATTGATTTCTGTGTGTTTGCTGATCAAAAATAGTTACTTTACTGAACATGCTGACTGTTGAAAGCCAGTATATATTCAGAGAAGGATCATTTTGCTTCTTCTGTTTCCCTAAGTGTCCCCTGCTAACCATTGGTGAAATGAGGACACTAGTGGTACATGGACGCTGCTCTGAGCTGGTGTAGCCATTCTTGCGTTAATGTCTTAAGGACGTGGACATTGGCCAAATCCTGAGTTAGTAAATTTCTTTATATTTGCATTAAAGAAATTAAAGCACTTTACATAAATCGAGTTTCTGCCTTAGCATCTCGTATTTCTTTGAAAGTATCTACCATGCGTAGGGACTTACAGAATTTAATCCTGGTCTTTAGGAATGACTTGCATAAAAGAGCTTCCCAGTCAATAGTTTTAAAAACTACTCATCAGCAAGGAAAGTAAATTATCAAAACTATTTTAATTAATGTATCCCATGTAAGCCTTTCGCTATCAGGTTTTGACTTTCTAAATCTGTAATTATATATTGTTATCCCTTTACAGATTAAAAGGTTATCCTTCTTTGAGCTTTTCAGTTTGTTTTATAGGAGCATAGAATTCATTTGATTTCCCTGGTAACATGGAAATATTTCTTTGCTTGCAGTTTCAGCCCCTCATGTACTTTGCAGTTAGGGCTTGGTGAATCTCTTCTGAGCAATTCTGTATGTGGCCTAGATGTTGGATGTTCTTGTGTTGTTTCATTTATCATGTTCTCTGAAGTAATTTAATGTCCTCTTAGGTGTATACCTAGTGAAGTATGGCTGTTATTATCCTTAGCAACAACAGAGTTTCCTTAATCATTAACATAGCTTTCTGCAGAGTGACAATTATTTTGTACACTTAATAAATGAAATGGGAGTCCTCCTGATCATCAGTCAGTCACTGTGTAATTTCAGTTTGCATCCTAATGCATATTCAGAAGTGTCCAAATAAAAGTATTTCATGTTCCCTGACTTTCAGGTTCCTGACTTTACAACTTTACAACAAATATTTCATTTTACTTGTCTAGATCCTTCTGTAACTAAAAAATGTTAATATTTTTAATGAATTGTGCATCACTAGCATACATACTAGCTACCATACTCTCTGTCACTCATGCTTAAGAATTAATTGATCCAATAGGAGCAGAAGGCATTTATTTTAGTTAGACCAGTCATGGGGAGAAGATGGGTGATAACTAGGAATGGTGGGAAATGCATTCAGCAGTACGCACAGGTATTTGGATGATTTTGAGAGACACTGTAGCTACATGGCATAGTTTTGCTGCATTTCTCATATTTTATTTGCATTGCAGTAGAGCATATGTCTAAAGGTCCTGACTGTATTTGCTTCTTAAAATCTGCATGAGTAACACGGTCTAAAACACAAGCGGTGAGAAAGCAAACATGCTGACAGAGATAGGTAGCGTCTTGTTTAAGGCTGCAAAACAACAAGTGCCTTTTCCACAAAATGATACCATGCCAGATAAGACTGGCATGAGAAAAAGACATAAAAGATGCATCAGAAACGTTTGATGATTTTCTTTCCTTTTTTTCCCTTTTTTCTTTTTTTTTCCTTTTGACCTGACATGGCTGCTTCATTTTGTAATGGTGAAATACTGGAATGGGCCTGCCCCAAAAGCAAGAATTTCATTAAAAATTACCCTGTCAGGGATACAGTATCTAGGGCTGAAAGGAATCACTTGGACCACTGAGATAACATCATCATATACCTCAATAAGACTGATTTAAGTCCCTTCCCTTCCCCTTCCCCTTCCCCTTCCCCTTCCCCTTCCCCTTCCCCTTCCCCTTCCCCTTCCCCTTCCCCTTCCCCTTCCCCTTCCCCTTCCCTTTTTTTTTGCCCTCTTTTTCATATTTCGGAATGCTGTTCTAGATGCTTTCTGTTTTAAGTATTTAAAACAAACTAAATTTATTCATACCCATATCAGACAGCACTTAGCTTTCCATTTCCTTTGAACTGAATACTGTCAGGATGCTTCGGGTGTTTCCCTATAAAGTGAAAGGGCAGCATTCAATTCTTACTGCGAATAGAATTAGTGGCTTAACTTAATTTGCCTTTTCCACATCACTGGTCAGTGCTCAAGATAACAGACTATTAGCTGTTTTTCCCAGTAGCACTAAAATAACTCTCTTAAAAAGTGTTTTCAAGAACCAAATATTGTTCTGAGTGAAATATATACGTTATGAAATTCTTCCTAACCAATATTAATTCTAAAACAACGTTTGCATAGTAGAAGTAAAATAGCGAGTAATACCACTGACAGCAGTGTCCTGTGGTATCTGCGGCGTGGAAGAGAAATGTCAGTGCTCTGTGATCCTCTCCAAATAATTTTTTTTTCCCCCCAAGACAAGGCAAAAAGTACCCCCTTGATTTATGTACCTGCTAAATTTTGAAGTATGAGAAAATTGTGGAGAGAACATTTCAAAGGAAATGGCAAGTATTTTGTACTGGAAATTAATAATGTAATTGATTTCTAAGGGTTACTGCTTCTTCCCTGTATCTCAGAGTCTACAGAATGATAGTACCCAATACTGCCAATACTTCCGTCTGTGGAATTACCCACTTAAATTAATTAACTGTTGTGGTTTAAGATAGTTTTATGTTTGCAGGTTGTATTGGGTTTATGTGGCAATGGTTTGGTAGCGGGACAGCTGCAGGGGTGGTCTCTGTGAGCAGAGCCCAGCAGCTGCTCCATGTCAGATCAGAGCCAGCTCCAGCCAGCTCCAAAAGGGACCTGCTGCTGGCCAGAGCCGAGCCAGGGAGCGATGCTGGGTGGGCCTCTGGGAGAGCAGATTGAAGGAAGGGAAAAATAACTGGTGTGCAACAGCATCTGGGAGAGAGGAGTGGGAACGTGAGAGAAGCAGCCCTGCAGCCCCCAAGGTCAGTGCAGCAGGAGGGCAGGAGGTGCTCCAGGCACGCAGCAGCAGTTCCCCTGCGGCCTGTGGAGAGGCCCCTGGTGGAGCAGGCTGTCCCCCTGCAGCCCACGGGTCCCACACGGAGCAGATCTCCACGCTGCAGCCCGTGGAGGAGCCCCCGGTGGAGCAGGTGGATGTGGCCTGGAGGAGGCTGCGGCCCATGGAGAGCCCCCGCAGGAGCAGGCCCCGGGCCGGAGCTGCAGCCCGTGGAGAGGAGCCCACGCAGGAGCAGGGGGGCTGGGGGGAGCTGCCGCCCGTGGGGGACCCGTGCTGGAGCAGTTTGCTCCTGGGGGATGGACCCCGTGGTACAGAGCCGTGTGGGAGCAGTTCTTGAAGAGCTGCTGCCTGTGGGCAGCCCCCGCAGGCTCAGTTCGGGAAGGACGGCATCCCGTGGGAGGGACCCCACGGGGAGCAGGGGCAGAGAGTGACCGTGAAGGAGTGGTGGAGATGAAGCGTCGGGGACTGACTGCAGCCCCCATTCCCTGTTCCCATGTGTTGCTTGGGGGGAGGAGGTGGAAGAGGGTGGATGGGGGGGAAGGTTTACTTTTAGTTCTCACTGCTCTAGTCTGCTAGTGATAGGCAATAAATTACATTAATCTCCCGGTGCTGAGTCTGTTTTGCCTGTGACAATAATGGGTGAGCAATCTCCCTGTCCTTATCTCATCCCAAGAGCCCTTTTGCATTGTATTTTCTCCCCATTACTTTGAGTGGGGGGAGTGAGAGAGCGGTTGTGGTGGAGTTTATCTGCCCAGCAAGGTGAAACCACCGCACAGGTTCCTAAGCACAGACTAAATGCTGCTTCAGCTTCCTCAGTTTCACACTGTACCTTTATTCCTTAGCTCTCTTCAGGCCTTTCTTGCGTCAGATTTCCTCTCCTGGACCTCACGAATTATACCTTAGAGTCCTCTGTCACTTTTTATCTTTTCAAGCAGTTCTGCTGATATCTTGACAAGTCTAATTGACACTCAATTCTCTTGGGCAGGATGCATCACTGAGGAAACCCTATTCTTCATATCCAGCGTAGTGTCATGGGAACTTTCAGTGTTTCCATCGTCACTTGGCTTTTCCTCTTCTCCTTTTGTAGAAATATCTTATCCTATCTATAAATTCTCCACAGCAAATGGTGTTTCTGCTGCATATTACATTGCATGAGGCATGGGGGTGGCCTGCTCACCCTGCTTGAGGCACTGCTGTGGGGCAGGTGTAGTGGCCAGTTACACTTGTGGTCTAGAAAGAAGATGACACTGTGGGGTGTAGAGTAGAGCGTTACTGATTCATAGATTTTAGAGCTAAAAGTACTACTTTGAATATCTGAATTTGACTCCTGGATGTTGCTTGTCAGGGACCAGTGGTCCTCAACCCATGCTCCTCCCAAGACTGCCTCTTGTTGCTCATGGAGACTTTAGACTATAAAGTCTGTAACAGGCTGACAGAGGAAATTATGACATTTACCAGAGCTGATTACCAGGCTATGATTGTTACCCATCGGTCAGCAAAGAGTGGGAGGTTCCTCCTCTTAAATTGCATCCAAGATTTCCTGCCTCAAGTCATCAACTTCTTGGAAAAAAAAAAAAAGGAAATTACTATTCTACAGAATAAGAGAGAAAAGGAACAGAGAAGACAGAGATGAAATGAGAGAAAATAGAGAAGGGAATTAAAGTAAGTGATTTCTTTTTCCAAACAGAAGAAATTAAAGCAGACAGTAGCCATGAAGTAGCAATAGAGGGAAGACAATACTGTTTTGGGGCAGAATAGTCAGATGAGTTTCCAGTTCTGAGCTTACCACGTGACTAATACTGGTGAGTTGGGTTTAATAACTCACCAGTCAGCACTCTTCCTTCACCTGTCCTACATGCCCCTTTCCTTTTAATACGTAAGCTGTAATTACAGGCAATGCAACAAGTACAGCTGTGTTCTGCTTATCTTTTCTATACGTTAACAGACATTAAGTATTACTAGAGGACAGCTCATGAATTTTCCACTGCTTTTAGCATGTCCTTGTACCATAGCCTAAGAAAAGAGAGGAGAGAGGAGTTTTACAGCACACTTTGAAGGTTAACAGACCTGAGCATTCAGAAACCCTGGGGGTAAATGAATCCCAAACTGAGACCCCATCACAAAAAAAATCTTTCTCATTTATACCATAAAAATACAGTTGAACATCCCTGTGGATCTTGGCTGCAGTATGATTTCACAGGGACAGAAGCAATTTCTCAAGTAATATGGTCCCAAATCACACAAGGCATTGTAGGTCGCAGCCAACGTTTGGCTCCCACCTTGAAACATATTGTATTTTCATTATAGTATGTAAGAGACTCAGGTGCTTCCTTTCTTTTTATCAGAAGTTTCAAATTTAGGCCACAAGACTTGCTATAAACTCCTAAATGTGCCTGTTTGCTTGTGACAGGAGGTGCTTGTGTAAGACTTTCTTCTGCTGGGGAAGCAGTAAAGCAGGGTATTGAGATGGCATAAAGCACTGCCAGGTATTCATCAACCTTTTTATTCTGGGCTGCCATTTCATGCGATGATTTATAATCCCACTTCTAAATTCCCTCCTCTGCCTTTCCTGTTTTATCACACTGCCTTGGCTGTGGGTTTTGGAGAGGGACAGCTGTTGAGCCTCTCCTGCCGTAGGGCTGTTTGGTCAGGCAAAGGTGGTCTCAGATTAATTCAGTACCCTCAGCTCTGTGACCAAGATAATGAATAGTGTGTTTGCTGTGGAATTCAAAGTCTCAAGTGTAGCATATATTGGACACAAGCTAAGTTCCTCTGACGTCAGTGCAAAGTCTTCCACTGATTAGGATGGCCTTTGGATGTGGCCCAGAGCTATCAACTAAAATGGATGTAGCTGTGTTTTAATAAGCAGATGATTACAGGTAAGTATTTGCAATTAAATGAAAACTAAATAGGCTAAATTATTCTCAGGGGTAATTCTGTTGTTTTCGATGGAGTTATACCAATAACTGATTTGACCCAATATTTTGTTTATAGCAGGGCTCATGAAGTGCTAATTATATTGGTCACATTAGTGAAAAACAAACAGACCTCAGCTTTGTTTGTATGGTCAACCAATGTAATTATGAATGCTGGAACTGACAGCTAAGCTTAATGTGGAATACTGAGCACTAACTAAAAATGCATGTGAAACACTTTGTTGGGAGTACATACTGTACGGAAACTGGAACATATTTTTGGACAGCATCCCTGGCTTTGCAAATCAGATGCTAAGATTCAGCAAAGATGAGTCTTGAAGGTAAGGAACACTCCAGCAGAAAAAAAAAATCGTAATAGAAGTGTTAGTCATGGATTACATTGCAATGTGAATGAAGGTTCAGCTGAAATAATTAAAGATTAACAAAGATATTTAAGCCATCTCTAACTCAGAATATTGAAACAATTTACTGGTTATTTAATTTACTGTATGAGTGACGTGAATCTGAGCAAAATTGCCCATGGTAAATGTGGAGGCGCAACTGTAATTTTGTTTGTATTAGCCAAGTTGGCCAAAGCAAAATCCTGACAGAGTCCTAACAGAAGTCTATAGAAGAAAAGACCCCAGACAGGAAGAGAATTTAACAGTATCTTGTATAACCAAACCATATTATCTTAGTTCATATCTCCTTTAAATCTGTTTTGTCAAGGCTCTCTAGAGAGCTTGGTGTATAATGCACTACATGTACTAGCACTACACAATAAATTAACAAAATATTTTAAGATAAATCACTATTTGCATTTCAAAGGAATTCTCTTAATAGGGCAAAACGTTTTTCACTGTCAGTGCTTGAATGCAGGTTTACATTTAGGTCATTAAGAAGTTATTAGAAAATACTGAGGAGATAGTAATAGTTAGCTACGTGAAGATCTAGATGAGAAATGTGAAGTGGAACACCAAAACTGAAAATTTTTACTCTTTCAATTCTTCTGTTCTTATGAAAATGAGAAAAATAGGATTTACTGGGAGCAGAGATGCTACACCATCTTTTGCCATCTAACTGAATAATTGTGTTTATTGCTGATACACGGCTCTGCTTTAAAAAAAACTACCACACTCACCAGAATTGCGATCAGAAATGAATTATGTGACTGCTGTTCTGGCTGATGTCCATAAAATGGGGGCAACGACACATTTCTCTGTATAGATTCCAATACGCACCTCCTAGATAGGCAGCTATTATATTCACCCACCAAGCCTCCTACTCTCTTATAATACACCTTTAGCTCACTGTCAAAAATACCTCTGGAGTTCAAGTGATTTATTTTTGCTCAGAAGGTTTTCAGAAACAATCGGGAGTTCTTTGTTTTTATTACACCATTTTTCTCAGTAACCAGTGGGGAAAAGATTAAAATATTAATCTGTGCCTCCTATATGAACAATTTCTAGTTTTTAGAACATCTCTTTCGGTAAAGGAGTATTATCTTTATTATTATATCAGTAGAGAGTATTTCAAGATGTATTACCATACCAGAAAATGGTTGGCCATATCTTTAAAGATGTAGGCAATCATATATATTGTATAGACAGAGGACTAGAAGAATGAGATGGGTTTGTACAGTTCTGAGAAGTTTCTGGCCATAAGTCCTTGCTTGAGACCGGTGACACAGTTATGGAATTAATAGTATCTCTGTCCCATTTCTGGTCCCTCTGGAGCCAGTCCTCCCGGTGTCAGGTCTTACGCCTGTTCTGTGTCGGGATGTAAGCTCAGCCTTTAACCTACATTGCTACCAGAATCTAGGTGCCGTTCCAGCTCTGCTGTTATTCAAGTCTGCTTGAATGCTCCTGCTTCTTCATCTTGCTACTCCCCAGCTACTATGTAGGAAGCATTTAGCTAGTGAGACAAAACATTAAAGTACTTGAAAGCCATAGTCAATTTGTATGTTTATCTGGTTGTATGTTATCTTATCCAGACACATTAGAGTGACTTCTCTTTTCAAGGGAGAAAGCGAATTCATGTTAATTTAAGAAGGTTACTTATTTTTAATGTAGCAGTTCCTAACATTTCTAGGCAGTTCTCGGTGACTTTGCATCCTCCTCTCCCCTTAGTACCGTGTCTGCTCCTTCCCGCTAGTCACAGGTCCCCTTGGAGCCAATCCAGAAAGCGGCGTTTAGGTTAGCACCACTCCCGGCCCCACCGTTCCCCATCTTCCCTCGCACCTCTCCTACCCTTCCCAGACCTCTGCTGTGGAACAGAGGCTGGGAAGCTCCCCATCCCACAGCCACCCCCCGCCACGCCTCGTGGTGCTGCCTGATGGTCAGATGGACATCTCTTGTGTTCCAGTTTGTGCCCATTGCCTTTCTCCTGGCACTGGGCACCACTGAAAAGAGCCTGGTTCCATCCTCTTTGCACCTTTGCACCTTTGCTCTTCAGGTGTTTGTAGACATTGATGAGAGCCCTGAGCCCCCTCTTCTCCAGGGTAAACAGTCCCAGCTCTCAGCCTTTCCTCATAGGAGAGATGCTCCAGTGTTTTCATTGTCTTCATGGCCCTTTGCTGGACTCTCTCCAGTAGCTCCAGTAGCTCTTGTACTGCGAGGCCCAGAACTGGACACAGTATAGATGTGCAGCCTCACCACTGCTGAGTGGAGGGGAAATTTTGCATCAAACTTCCTTTTTTCCTTAGATGTCCAGTTAGTCTGTGATGGTTGTTCAATAGCTTGCCTGTTAGACCCATTTAACATGAAAGGTTTTTGATTGCTGCTTTGTGTCTGGGACAACTATTTGGAAGTGTTTATTACTCTCTGATGTTCTAACTCATCAACTTATAGCCATGTTTTGGGCAGGGGTCAACATCCACTGTGGATGTGCCAGCACTTATGCAGGTGACTGCTAATACAGAACTGATTCAATCTGTTTGGTTAGGAAGTTTCAATGTTATTTCATTATTAAAACCATTTGGTCCGTAGAAAGGTGACAGCTAGTCATAGCACTTCTGAAAAGGTCCTTTTCCAATTATTTTGATTCATAAATTGGTTGATTTTAAAATTTCACTATGGACTGCTGTTTTATTGCTCCAGCCCAGAGAGCGTTGTTGCATTATTTTAATATTTTCTCAATAGTTTTCCTAGGCTGTATCTTTAAGACAACAGGAAACAAAGCTTTCCCCTGATTGATGCAACTGGCAGGGCCACTTTCAGTTTTCACTTCAGTAAGGTATATGAGGACAAACTTCAACCAATCTAGGCAATAATGTGATTTCCAAGTGATCTTGCACTCTGGTGCATTGCTTAAAATCCCTTTCAGCAATGATATTAATGTCTCAGGGGTGCCATCTCATTGCAGAAGTGCTGGTAGAAGAATAATGCTACTTGGTATTTTGTTCTCTCTTTGTTCCTTGCGGCTCCTGTTAGTTTGTGGAAATTAATAGGCTAGAATGGAAAGTGTTGCTCTTTATTTTTGCTGTTCAGAGAAACTCATGTCCTTTCTTTCCCAAATCATTTTGAAGAAAGAGGAAAGGAAGAAAAAATCTCCATACTTTGGTGGGCTGGCTGGTTTCAAATACCAGCCACTGTTGCCCTTTCATTGGTGTTCAGCAGTCTTTGTGAGATTGTTTTGGAAGCCTCTCCAGCACATGAATTTGCAATCTGCTGATACATATGCCACAGAGTTGAAAGTGTTTTTCATTTGTGAGGAACCTCTCAGAGCATCGTTAGGTTTCCTGCACTGTATCAGGCCTCTGCCAGCGCTACCCCTACATTATTTCATCAGTCTTTGGTAGCTGAGGTGAGTCATTGCTGCTGCTCTATAACAAACTCATTCTGCAGATTAACTTGCTGTATCTATAACATAAAACATTTTACTACTTTCATAATTACAGCATCAAACAATTATTGTATAAAAGCTTGCTATTACATCGAAACCAGATTCAAATGTACATAAAAGGTTATACTACTACTTATATACTCACATTTCAGTGTCAATAAAATGTTCCCTTAAATGAAGCATTTCCAAATCATACCAAGGGCATGGTCTCCTTGGAGTCCGGAGATAAAGATGTGCTTATAAAAAAAAAAATAAATCACAGTGTGTTTAAGAGTTCTAGAACTTCTAAAAGTTGGTTTCTTTTAAGATGAAGAGAAGATGATGTAAAGAATTTTATTTTTCAAAGTTGATATTTTGAAAACACCTTCCTCGGCTTCACTTCTCTTTATTACAAATGGAGAGCATCTTTGTATTCTTTTACAGAGTATTAAAAAAAATGTTGGGGTGGAGACCATACCCACTGCAGTCTGAAATCTGCACAAGAAAAGGTCTCTCTTTTTGTCTCTCTTTCTCTATTTTTAGAAGTCTTACATTCACTTTCTCTCCTGAATAAATTGTCCACAGATATCACTTAGCAATTATACCATATTAATAATACCTAATTAAAGGTTTTCATGAAGTGTTCTACCTATGCCTAAAATAACACTAGCTAATCCTTACAAACAATTATCAAATAAGTAAACAAAACAGGCATTTTAAAGTTTTGTTCCGGACCTGAGACACACGTGCAGAGACAATAGGTACAGATTTATAGCTTACAAGGGTGAGTGTCTTCCTTGATGCACGGGAATCTCCCACAATGAAAGAAAAGAGTTGTCGTAATTATCCTGAATATTTGTGTAATCTGTTTGTGTATAAAATATATCTGTGTATATATTACATGAATATTCAAGAGAATTACCTGTATAATTTGAATAATAAGGAAATAAGCAGGGAAAGCCTAAGCTTGTAAATTCTTACATTCTTCACATATGGTCACCCAGCTTATTCATCTGCAGCAGTGTTGCAAGCTCAAGGGATCTCACTTGTGAACAATAAAAATGTGCCTTAAAGTTTCCAAGGTACTTACTAGGTCTTTTTCTAAGTTGTTCATCAATAAATCCATTGAAGTGCAAGATGGCTACTTGAGCAAATGAGAAGGTAATAACTCAGTTTCACTGTGTTCCAAAGAAAGTGATTTTTTTTTTCAACAATTAGCGGTTTATAGCTGATTTGTTTCTCACTCCAGCATGCTTCTTCTCTCGAGTTTGGATAACTTTTGATACCCGATACTTCCGTAGCCTGCAGTGGATCCACACATGGGTAACTAGACAGTCGAACTACTCTGTGAAAAGAACTGAAAAACACCTTCTGTATTCCATATTAGCAGTGAGGGCATATATTTCCTGTGCCGACGTTACCACAAGTTATTGAGTGGAAGGAGAAAGCTTTAGTTCACAAGTTAAACATTACCGTTGCCTGTTTATGCTTGTCCCTCCTGCTACGTATTATCCCAACAATCCTCCTTTTGTAATTTTGCTATTGCTTGGGCCAAAGTCTAAAATAATGCCCAAATACAGAATCTACTTTGAAAACTAGACTGCAGTGTAAACAGTGAGCTTATAAATGTCAATTTTCACACTAAATCTGATAGTTGTACAACCCCATCTGATGATGAAATGCTTTCCCTTCCATTTATCTCCTGTATTTCCTACTTTAAAATTCCCCAAGTTTTGTGTTAGTTCAAAGACTAGTAAGCACTTGGGTAATGCATTAGATTAGAGTAAAAGGAAAACATTAAACTGATGCATGCTGTCCCGTTCTTAGATGTACTGGTTTTATTTGAGTTATTACATATCCTGTAGTCTTCATACTTCAAAGGATACTTTAGACAAGTGGCCCTCTGAAATTGCATCTATATTCTCCTGAACCATTGGGGGCATAGGATCAGGCATACACACAGGATATATGTATATATACACAGGACTGAATGAATCATAGGCTCATGCAAAAGCTTTCATATAATGACTGTTTGGAGGAATTTAGGCTTGGCAATTTGGAGGAATACTAATTTAAGAACGCTGAGAATTAAGAACTGACTGTGCATATGCATATGAGAAAAATTCCTAATAATCCAGATGGATTTTCCTAATATATGACCCAAGTAATAGTAAGTCTATAGTTAAGATAAATTTGGCCAGACTCTTCTTTACACAAAGACACAGCATGCTATTCAGATGACTTAGAGTAGCGCACTCATTTTTAGGCACCTTTGACAACGAAGCACTTTGAGAGATCTCAGGAATGCCACTGTGAAAGATGTGTGCACTCATCCCCAGCACTGCAGTTCCTTATTTCTGGTCCCATCTCCTGAGAGCAGAGTCCTCAGTCCTGAGATGAAGCCCATGGAAACTTTATATGGTACCTGGGGAGAAAAGAGCATTTCAGGATTGGATGTGAAGTGGCTAGCATGTTGAACAAGACAGCTCTTCACGTAGCTCAGTGTGAAGTCTTGTCGAACTAGCCAGAAGGGATGCTCAGTGTCCTAAATAGATGTGACCTAAATTTTAGACTTTTGCAAGATTTAGATGCATATGGTGGGGACCTTCCTCTACTCAGGCTCTGATAAGATTAACTTCTCTTAAGCACATATTATGACACCCTTTCTTCCTTTTTTTAAAAAAATATGTTTTATTTTAAGGTTTTGTTTTGAAACAAAGTCAACACCCTGTTGTGGTTTTAGTCCTGTTCTGAATCCTGGGGTATTCACAAGAGGCATCTTCTTGCCCTGCCTGAGAGAAATGGCCTCTCACCTCCAAGTAGGGTGCTTGAAGCTATGGGGTCATTCTCTGGGCCTCTTGCAAGCATTGCATCTGTTTGCTTGGTAGCACGCTTCCTCCCACTGACCTAGTGTAGGTGAGAGTAAGGGCTTGTAATGCTAGAAAGTCTTCTTCTATAGTCCTATGGTACTGGAAAGTCCTTATTCCAAAAAGAGCCTTTGAAAATATTTTGGTGAATATACTGCTGTTTATATACTTTGGTGAGTTTATCAACAAAACTGAAGTGGTCCAAGCAAATCGTTAGTTTTAGGAAACATGGACTAGATTTTCAGTGATATTCTCAGCAAGAAGAATGTAAACTGCGATGTATGGTACTTATGATCTATGTTGTATATATCATATAAGGTCGTGTAAAGTAGCCATTGCACCAGGCAGCAGTATGCTTCAAAGGCAGCTGAGTTCTAAGATGATAAAAATTTTCTGCTAGCCTTTGCTTAGCTTCAGGAGCAAGTAAGTATAACCAAAGAGTCCACTGTTTTTCTGCTTGCTGGCCCTGCACAAGGCGAGGAGCGGACAGAGAGGTTGATGCCAGGAGGGTGATCAGTCTCAACCCCTCCGCACTGAGGGATGGGGAGCACCTGGAAATAAATCCAATTTAGATAAACTAATTCCATCAATCCAAACCAATACAATACAGTCCAATCCAAATGAATCCAGTGTGTTGTTCGAAAACAGCAATTAATGATATAAACAATGATAAACACAAGTAATATTTATACTTTTTAATGGGGAATTACTAGCTTCACATATATTTCTCATCATCCTGTCTCCAAGCTTGTCTCCAAAGATAGGGGAACACAGGTGGAGGAGAAGATTTTTAAGACCTTGGGGGTTCGCTCCCCTCCCATCGTAGCCATGGGTAGCACGGTTAGTCAATGCTGTTTTTGTCATCTCAGTGGAGTTTGGGATAAAATTCAGAGAAAGCCAAATTGCCACTTCATCCTGTAATGGTGAAATCTGTTTCCCATATAAGCCAGCCTGTCTGTTCTCTGTGAACCAGCGTACAGTGAAGCAGTGGGGAAATAAGCATTAAGCAAGAATGTAGACCACACTGTACAGACGAAAACTAGTGGGATGCAAGGATGAATTCTCCAACATCATATAGACTGACTTGGTATGTGCAAATAGTATTTGTTAGACTGAGAGAAGATGAGCTGTAATTCAGTGTTCAGTGCTGACAGGCAAGTCAAACTAACATTTCATTTCTAAAGGCTATGGAAAAAATGATTTTACTGGCTTCTGAGTAGGAATTGTTTAGATTTGATTTGATTTTGCTAAAATAAAAATGCTCCATTTCTACTGTAAATCAAACCAAAGAGCTTAGCTCAGTTTTAAATGCCAGTGTATCTAACAAAATTGTTTATGGCTGTTTCTATGCTGCTGTATGCAGCCTCAGGATGAGATGAAGGCGAATGCCGCTACACATCCACAGTGCTTGCCTGCAGGAGCACCCCCTGAAAGTAGCCCTGATGCAGCCCTGTATTTTGGGAGGAGGGAACTGAGATATCCCTGTTATTAAAAGGTCACCATGTTCCTCAGGGTGCTTTTATCTTAGGAGTGAGTGGTTCCAGGTCTTCAGCTGTTGTATAGGTCTTCGGGGTGGTGTGGCTGAGAAGGCGGCTCAGTTTTCTTTCTTGCAGGGGTTTCTGGTGATGTCTGGGCATCATCCAGGCTCCGTGGGATTACAGGTTTGTAAGACAGCTCTTTTCTTAATGCAGCCTGGTCTACAAAGAATGCACATAAAGAATTAAAAGAACTCTAGGCAGGAGGTAGGTATACAAATCCAAAGCAAGTCCTAACAGATGAAGTAACAAGTTTCTGTTGGTAAGGCTCCACCTGCTTCTACATGTAGGAGTGGCTATATTTACAGTGAGAATTCATGGAAATATTTTACGGAGCACAAATCTTGCCACTACCAAGTCAGATTTCTCTGTTCATCTTTTATGAAAGAAAGGACATCTAAAGATTATGAAAGAAAAAAGAAAATATTTCCTAAAGTGGATCCAGGGCTAAGGGCTTAGTGCATCAGTCCCCAAAGAGAATGAAATTCCTCCCCATTGTTTTCTGGAAAGTGCTTGAATTCAAGAAAAAAAAAGAAAAAAAAGAAAAAAAAAAGTGGTAGCAAAATATACCCATCTCCATAGCCTGCAGTAGGTTGCTTTGGTGCACTGCCCTTGGTGGGACACATTGTTAGGTACCTCTGATTTCTCTGGATATGGTATAGGAAGCCTAAACACTGAGTAGAATAGAAAAGAATATTGAGTTTTGGATGCTGTTGACTCGAGATGTCTGGGCATCCAGTTGGAATAGAGGTACTGCATTGCTTAGCATAATGGAAGAAAGCCAAAACCTTAATTCCTTGAATACTGTACAAATAATGGCATCTGAGGACTTGTCCGTGTCCTTTCGGGTCCAGGTTATTAGCTTTTTCTTCCTGTCTCCTTACTTTTTAGCTCCTTTCACAGACAGTTGGAGAAATAGCTGCCAATATGTCAGTATCCTAGCCCTCGCATCTGCCACCAGCTCCCAGGGAACTCCCTCAGGGCCACCTCAGTGATGCTTCAGCTGGGGATAATCAAATTTTGCCATGAAATTCAGCTTCTGTTGTTTCATCAATTAGTGAACCAAGGACAGGGTGTGAGTATATAATGCAATGAGCCTGAACTGTGGCAGATTAGTAAGTTTCTGTTTGTCAGTTGAGTTGCCATGTTGTTCAAAGTGTCCCTTGGATATCCCTAGAGCTTTGACATGTATTGATTTAACAGCACTGTTGTCCAGACATGATCCCTGCTCATGTGTGGGTCAGCTCTTGGGGTACACACAATAGGTCTGATGACTTTCAAATACATCAGATTCAATATATAGTTTTTTCCATGTGTGTTTCTGTTTGCAAATTTCTCATCAAAAATGAAACAATCTTCCCCAAAAGTGCACCTTCATGCTTTATCTATGCATCTATCTATCTATCTATGTATCTATCTATCTATCTATTTTTATGCCAATATAAAACTCGTCTGACTGCACAGGTGATTTTATTGATTTGACCTAGGAGGTTCTGGGTATTAGTTAGCATCATTATTTTAACTCATTTTTGTTAGTGACATAACATTTCCTTTTACCATTGTTGTATCACGTTTCTTGAGCTGAGTAGAGGAGGGTTCAATATAGTAATATTCACTGGACTTCTATTACCTGTGCTTCACTGCTGATTATCCTAAACAAGCTCAGCTCTTTCTTTAATTTAATCTTTTCAAAAGATAATGTCCAACATGCTTTGTGAATGAATGATTAGATCATACAGTTCCAGAGTTTTGCAGTTTTCCTGTACCTTGCATGTAAAGAGCAAAAAGATTGCTGTAAACCTTTGCAGTATACTATAGCAAAACTGAATACATCAGAAGGGTTTTTCTGTAGTATGATTGTTGCCATGCAGTATGTGTCCCTGTGCTTGCTTGTTTCATGCTACATTGCTGTGCTTAATTGAATTAAAAGCTGCTTGGGACCATGTTTTTGGTTTTGCTCTGTGTGCACACAATATGAATTTAAAACGGTTTCCTTTTTTTTTTTTCCTTCTTCTCTTTTTTTTTTTTTTTTGGGGGGGGGGGTGGGCTGGGGTCTTCTACATTTTTTTATTGCATTTCCCCATTCCTATTCATTCCTTATCTTAGGATTTCTCATCCTCTGAAGCACCAGAGTAGCTACCACGAGTTCACCTACTGCTGCTACGTGGGAATGCCTGCAGCAGGCACGAGACTCACACATTATGGGGACATCTCAGGTACTGCTTTAAGCTCCTAGGGCAAAAGCCTTTATTTCTGGCAAAGACAGTGGGCTGAGAATACCGTATGAGTTTTGGGCCTCGGCATGCTGGTGGGAACAGCAAGGAATACTGACTGCCTCTGGGGTGGTGAGACCAAGAAGAGGTCATTGCTCCTGGGCAATGCTTACCACTCCCTTCGTGGTGACATTCCCCAAATTGCCCCAAACCCTCCTTCCTTGGCTCTCTGCCGCATAGAAGCCCACCAAGCACTTTGTTAAAACCTCCCAGCTGAGACGGATTGCAGCTGAGATCGGTTTGACAGGGCTAGCTTCGGGGGGGCTTCTGGTGGGGCTGTCTGTGGGAGCTGTAGGCCCTGCTGATGGATCAAAGCGGTTGGTGACCACTGGGCACCGACGGTGGCAACCAGAACCGCCCCGGGTGTGCCCTGAGGTGGTGCCAGCCGTGGGTTACTTGTGACACGTGGGGAGGACCAGTGGTAGCTTGACAGAAGTGGCTGGTCATGGCCCAAAGGGACTGGCTCGTGTCTGCTGACGGGCCTTGGCTGCCGGCAGCAGGCCCAGCGCAGTACAGCGCTTTCCAGAAAGCTCGTTGGCTGCTTCAGTGCAGTGAAGTTTTTATGGCTAACACTTCAGCATTGCAACAGCTAACAAACAGACCAATTCTGTTAAAAGTGGAGGCAATTAACATTCATGGGAAGAGATGCCTTGAAGTTGTCAGCTTCCAGGCTAAGAATATTACAGCAATGCCCTCTAGTGTTGCTTTCGATAAAGTGTGGCTGCTTCCCAGGCAAGATCCCATTGTACAGGAGACGGCTTTATCCTCCTCTGCTTGCCCTAGACACAGAACACATAAGAAAAAGATCAGATTCAGGGTACTTGACCTTCTCCTAGCAATATGAGAGTATGTGTTAGTTACCTATATTACTTTTAATTGACCGAATAATGTTACGGAATGCCCATAAATTTCTGGTGCAAGGTTTTCTTTCCCCTGAACTTAAAGCTCAAGAAATAAAAACTCTTAAGCCTTAAGTACATTCTAGATGCTCATGTGCTGCTGGGATTTGATTTAGCTTTATTACACTGAAAAAATCAATATGTTACTGTAATTCTGAAAATGCTTGAACTAAGTGTAGGCTTTTTTTTTTCTTTTTTTTTCTTTTTTTTTCCTTTTTTTTTTTTTTGTTAATAATTAATTAAGCCATGGTCGTGTAAGTAGAAGAGTAGGACCTGAAATTGAATTTTGGGTTATGGTAGCTGGTGGTAGGGTGGATTATAAACCATATGAACTATAAATAACGTCAAGTATGCCACAATATACACCTATTAGATTTTATACAGCTGTGTAGGTTCCATTTTCTCTGTGTGGTCATATCTAGTTGGTTAATATTTCTATAGTCTCCATGTACTATCAAAAGTATATCTAAAAATATGGATGAAAGCTTCATCTGAAAACTCTGATCACAGAACAGTTGTTATGCGACATTTACAAAGCCTGTTTAAGCCGTCTGTTTTCTAGGCTTTGACTTCAGTTTCTAATTACACAGTAAAAATATGATGGTGAGAAATGAATAATGAAAGTGAAGAGGTGATGGATACAGTACAAAACACAGTTTAAGTTACTTGTCTCACATTCTTTAAGAATATATTTCAGCATGAGAAGTGTTTCGTGAGGAATTAAAGTGGCAATGCAGGAATTTCATGGAGAGAACCTTGAGTATGCAAAAGGAAATTAATCCAAGCCCATCTTTTCCAGATACATGCCTCAGATTGTTTAAATCTTAGTATTTTCTTTATAGTATAGGTTCAGTAACTGTAACATACTGAAGGCTATTAGTTTTAACAGCTCTGTTTGTGGTCAGCTTTGCAAAGTAAACTCTTGGCCATTAGTATGGGCGAGCTGCTTGAGATGTAAATCTGTGTCATTATGAGGAGGAAGATATATGTTATCATATAAAAAGTAACCCAGTAAGAAATACATTGTGAATGAATCATAAAGATTGTGACCTTTTCCAAGCCTAGCAATTTAAAAATATTGGGTTGAATATAGGGTAGTTATAATCTTGAAAGCTATCTTCTTTATTCCATTGCCTTCTTTTTTTTATATTTCTTTTATAGCCACTCTTGCTGACCTAGATGAAAATCTGAATATTTTCGGTGTTTTTTTCCTTACATGCTTTCCTACATAACAACCAAATGTTACAGGTTCTCTGGAGAAGACCAGTTACAAACATATGATGACCTCTAAAATCATGTTTTCAATACACTATGCATATATGGCACCAGTGTACAGCAGCCTTTTAACTGTATTTTATTCAGTTTTATTTTTCAGCTTGTAATTATTTTCAGCGTGAAATTCTTTATAACTGCAACTCTAGCAACTTATTTAACAAAACATCTAGCATCTGCTGTATTTGCATGTGGTTATCCTGATGGAGCCACTATGCCCAGCACCCACTGCTAATCACAACAATGACAAGCAAAACAAGAAACCTATGTCTTTGTAAAGGCTCAGCGTCTGGTCTGTGCTCCCTGATGGTGTAAGCTAAGTTTAAATAACTCATAGGTCTCCCACTCTCCCCTTGCTCGTAAACCATTTTGTACCAAAACCAGTGATTCTGAAGCTGTGTCACTCTAGGTGACTGCATATAATGACAGAGCAAGCTTTGGGGAATCTCCCCTTAAATGTTACTGCCTTTGCTAGTCTATTCCTAAGGAAAAGAAAGGACAATTTCTCCTATCTGAAATCTTTTTGTTCTCCTTTGGTTAAAGGATGTGGAGGAAGAGAGGTATAAATTACTATGGGAATAATTTCAGTCTCAGAATTAACAACAAAATAGTGCTGAAAACCAGAAATATGTTGTAACATAGTGCTTCCTTAGAAAGAAGGGCACCAATAAAACTGGGGACAGGAAAAGTGTATTATATTTGCTTTTGGTGAGCGTGGTACCGAGACTTCATATTGCAATCAAATGAATTTACTTTGTAAGAGTAATTTTTTGTTGCAGGGGAAGTGTATGCACATAAAAGATTAATGGGATTTCTATTTAAATATATAAATTAAAACTGTGTGCAAAGTGCTGTTTGCACATCAATAATTGCCTTGTGCCCAACTGCCAGCCGGGCTAAACAGCTCAACAAACACCGGAAAGGGACTTGATGGCTTTCTTTATCTCTGCTTTTACTCGTTGGCTACAGCATGTAGTTTTTGCTTTAAAAACGTGTTTTTGCTGCAGGGTAACTCACTGACACAAGCCATCCTGAGATAAAGTCACTGTAGGAAAGCCCTGTGGGCTTTTCTCAGAGGGTAAAACATCACGAGGATCGGATGATAGCTCTGCCTGTGGTTGACCTGGCCTAGTTTACCTCATGATGCCCCTAAAGAGCTTTTTCTTCAGTGTAGCTTTATGGCTTATTTTTCAGTTACGTCCCAAGGTCAAATGATACCTTTTCTTACTGGGGAAGTAAAAGTTTACAGAAACTGTTCTACAAGAGCTGATGACACCATTGCCATTGAAAGTGGAGCATTAATATGTGTCTCATTTTGGTTAGGCTGCTGAACTGTGACAGTCTAAAATTCAGGCAGAAGCAGCTGATTTCCAGGACTATGGACATGGATGTTACTTATCCCCATGGTCGATACAAAGCACTTTTTTCCCTCAGGTGTGCGTGCTGCAAGCTTAAGCTACAGATTTGTTTGTGTACTTCTTTTGTATTCAAATCTGGCCACACATAAATTCACCACTTATCCAAATTGTAGAGAAAACTAAGCCCATTAGTCACCAGTTCCTTTTAAAAATAAATAGTAATCAAGCTTGGAGTTACTCACACAAGACTTCAGGTCACACAGCGCTGGTAAATAGTGAGCAGCCATTTCAATTTTACCTAAGAAAGCTGTTTGCCTGATCTTGTAGAAGTGGAGAACACCAAAGAGGAAAGAAGATGAAGAAAATGTGAAAGAGCTTCTGAAAAACCATTGGTTATGTAGTTAAATATAAAGAAATGCTTTAGATTGGGAAAGAAGCAGCTGAGAAAGGTCTAAAAGTTGCAAGAAGAAAGTGAACAAGGAAAACATCTCTTTCTACCCACGTGGGGACAAGGGGTCATCAGCTAAAACTTGCAGGTGGCAGGTTCACGATATGTGAAAGGAGGCGGGTCTGTGTACAGCACATAGGTGTGAAGCTCCTTGCTGCGGGATCCTTCAGGTGCCAAAATTTTCAGAGCTTTCTAATCAGACTGATTTGGGTAAGGGACATACGTGAAGGTCTATTAAACACAAAGGGCTCAATTCAGTTGCCAGCACCTGTGTCTTTTGTTGTCTTCTGAGATACTCGAGGGTGTCCGTGGCATCTCGTGGGGCTGGCGCTGGATCTGTGGTGGAGCTTCGTGCTTCTGCAGAGGGAGCTGGAGGCCAGGTGCGCTATTGTTGGGCACCTCAAATGGCTCGTGATGCCTGTGGGATACCAACCAAGACCCTCTAGTCTGTTTCAGACGAGACCATGCGGTGGCAAACCTGCTGTCAATGACCACCTGTAGTGGTGGAGCACCGCTGGACAGGGTGCAGCACATTGCTGGTGAGCCCACTGAGGGTCACCTTGTGCCGGGAGCCTGGGGGACACAGGCAGCCCCTGGCAAAGGGAGAGCCACGTCCCCGGCTTCGAGTAGCTCCGATGAGATTTGGCAGGTCAGCTCAGCTGGCAAGTTGTTCTCTGGAAAGGTGATACGGTTGTTTCACTGGGGCACAGATAGCAAGTAAAGGACAATGTAAATAGCCCTAAAATGAAGCAAGTGCTGTCTTGTGACACGTACGGAAGAAAAGCTATTGAGTTTTGTGTCAGAGTGGTGAAATGAGGAGAAACGTAGAAGCCATAGGTTTTCATTTCCTAAGTATCTGTTGGGTTGCCAGGAGATGTCAAATCTCTGAAACGTTTTTAATAAGATTAGCTAGTTTTGTTGACTTGGGTCAGCTGTTTCTATTTTTCATTACAATTTCAATACTATTAAAGGCCTTTAATTGGGCAGCGTCAATGGTAAATTTTAAGTGGCTCTGTAGGTGTGTAATTCACCCTGTGCCAGATTCCTTGACTTCACAGAAGCCAGCATCCCTTCCTCACAGCCAGTGGAGCTCAGATGCAGAGAACCAGACCCTAATTTGCTTCCTAGTTCTCAATATGTGGTATCTTGGCTTACACAAGTATTTCTGGAGCTATTTTAGGGTTTTGCTGTTTTCCTTGCTATTCTCTTGTCTTTACCATTCAGCTGTTAAGTGTGGAGGAGAGAGGTGATAGCTTCTAAGTGATCACTCTGCATCAATTCCAACGCTGCTGCCCTGAAAAGATAAAATTTATGTATTGAAAGCACATAAACACAAAACACCACTTCAGCTTGCATTGTTGTTACTTGTTTTTGCGGGTAGCGTGCTGTTTCTGGTGGTTAAATCAGAACTTACCTTCAGAAAGCAAGCAAACACATCTGTCGCTAATGGCTGGCTATAGCCAATCTTACTCCTGAGTCCCACATCCTCTCTCACTGCTATTACTTTGTATTTACTGTGGATTTCATGAAGTGCTTTCTGAGCACTGCACACGCTATGAGCCCCCTTTGAAAGTCACAAGATTTGACTGTTGCAACATTTTGTGAAATAAAGCTCTGCACAGGCTCTAACTAGTGCACACTGATACTAATATTATTTTAATGGAGTTGAAATAGATTGAAATGAGCAACTCCAGATATATGGGAGGTTTGCTGACTTTGTTGAGTCTGCCCAGTGCTTTATAAACCAGTGCACGGTTTGGATCATATATACAATGACCTTGCTTTGCAATCTGAGTCGTACTCCCAAGTTTTGATAAACTGTCTTGTTATAAGACAGCTTTGACAACTAACTCATCCCATACACCATGATGAACTAGTATCCTATAAACTTGTTTATTCTAAACAAACTTGATACGGTCCTAAACAAACACTGAAGACAAAAAGTTTATGAAAGAGTGCAGTTTTCAACTTAAAGTTTATTTCTGAACATTTGAATTTGGTAACCATTAAGGAAAGTGACTTGATGAATTTATTGTAAATGGTCAGGCTGCACCATGTGTGCAAATAATGTAATCTAACAAATATCGTGGTTCCTGGTTGTTTACCTGCCAGAATTCGATGGTATATTTGCAGAGCTAGAGGTTAGCTTTGCCCAGTTAAGTTCTAGATAGGAAGCCTAGAGCTTTATGCAGGATAATTTAGATATCCCAGTTAATTACAGGTGCTAGACTGTGTAAGTGTGCATATATGTATAAATGTACATATGAGCATGCTGAGGCACCTGTCACAGAATTTACTACTGCTTCCCATGTATTTCTCCATGAACTGTCTTTCCCAGCTATTATCTAGTCAACGAATGTAGTATTTGATGTGGATTGCATGGTATTTTCTTAAGCTGCAAATAAGGAAATTAGTTCTGAGTGGTATTTACCACTGTGGATCAGCAGAAATAACCTAGAGTATTTGTAAATATATTTCTTAGTCCTTTTTTTCTGACTTAAGCATGCTATATATGCTGGAAAATTTGTAAAGTACAGTTTGATTGCTATCTATAAATGGTGCCACTTATTTTATAGAACACTGCATTGTACCATACTAGAAACACTGGCTAGTTTTTGTGTAGATGAAAGCAAAGCAGATGTTAAGACTAGGTTATTTCAAGAGAGTCCTGATGAAGTGAAGCAAGGAGTGTACAAATCCTAACAATTGACTGAGCAAAAACTCTCATGAAGATTGTAAAAAAGAACAACAACAACCAAACAAAACAAAACAACACAAACATGCTAAACAAAATAATAAATAATAATTAAAAAAATAAATCCTACTGAGTAAGTGCAATGGGAATCAGAAGGTCTGGGCTCCCTTCAGTCGTTTGCTGGATGGGCACTCAGTCTTGTGCTGCTTGAGGAGGTCTCTGAGGGGAAGGGAGAACTACTGCTATATCATTTGGGTTCCTGGGGCTGCTGGGTTTGATTTCTGCACTGTCCACTTCCTTCCCATGTTTGTACTGTGAGCAGCCATCCCCACACAACTGCACTCCAGCTGTGCTCTTCGAACACAGTTCCTTTCCATCAAAGCCCAAATTGCTTTGTACATCAAGGAGATGTGATAGAAACGGAGAGGTAATTTTGCAGCATCTAAGGGCTCCTGCCTAAATCCTAGAATTTGTAAAATACTCATTCATTTGCCTGTGGGCTTCATTCTGAGAAGCTGCTTTCCCATTAGTAGTCTGCACAAGAAAGCATACCAGAGACCAGACCCCTTTTCCAGCAGTAAAACAGCTGCAGCATTGCTGGCTAGATGGAGTGATGTTTGGTTCTCTCTTCTGTCTGAAGGGACACAGGCTCCAGGCTTCCTGTAGGCAGTAGGGCTGACTTCCCTAGTTCCTCATCTTGGAGGAAGTCCTTTGGAGTTTCGTCTTTAGCATGAATAATTAAGTCTTACTGGGGAAAGAGAGAAAAAAGAGATGCTGAGGCTTGTTGTTGAGGATCCTTGTCTGGGCAAGGGAATGGTCTCTGCGAATGCTTACTACTCTGTACTCACTTGAATAGCTCTACTCACTAGAGGAGGAATTCATTTGCAGCACCCCCATCCTGCATATTTGTCCTGCTCAGGTCCAAAAAAAAGAAAAAAAAAGGCACTAATTAAAGAAAAAAAAATCATGCATGATATAACAACTGTAATAGGGATCATGGACATGAAACTCCACCTTGCTGACAGAAGATGCTGGTTGTTTGAATCTGGTCAGCTGTGGCACAAATTTTAATCCTGTTTTTTTCACCTTGTGTTGGAGTTTGAAGCATTCCAGCTCTATTTTGTGGGAAAGAGCTGCTGTGGGCACCCACGTATGGAAGAAAATTCCAGCTGGGGAGGTCCAGCAGCCTGGAATTGAGTGCTTGAGAGAATTAGGATTCACCTCACATTGCTCCCTCAGTTATTTCCATGTGGCCTAGGCAATGCCCGCACTCAGTGCTATGGTCTTGTGATTCCTGTTTTATGCAGCTGTTTTCACGAGTTTTATAGAGAACCTGCACTCCTAGGTCCCTAAAGGAGCCTTGCGGGTTGCAGCAGGCTACGAGTGAAGCGTTGAATCTTGCAGCACTTGAGCCCATAAATGACTCTCTCATTTTGTTTCCTTATCTGTTGGTAAAACATACAGCACTAAGTGAGCAGTAAATACATAGTATCACAGTTATGCAAAATAGAGAGTTGCTATTTTGGGATATTATTCAAAATGTGTGCCCCGTCCATGTCCACTGAGGGACAGTAGAGGCAGAGAGGCAGCAAAGAGATTCCTGGTACAGGTCCCTGGAGGCACAAGTGTGGAGGGAGCATCTCTTGTCATCCACAGGAGCTGGCAGCAAGTGGCTGGGCTTGGCCATGCTGCCTTAGGGCATCTTGCAGGGGTTTCTGGGTTTGTGTCAGTCCTTCTCATCAGGTATGGATGCTGTGAATACTCCCTCATCTAGTAGACTTGAGGGATATATTGGTGGTTCTGTACTGACCATTACAATTAATGCTCTTCTGATGATTGCTTACCTCCCTACGCTTTATTCTGGACATTTTTTCCCCATAAAATACTATCACTGAGGACAACTTGAAAAACGTCTTATTCATTAGAAAGTAATGGTTATTGCTAAAGAAGCACGGTACACATAGCTGGCTTGATGCACTTCTCATTGTTGCCTGAAATTTCACATTTCTTCTGTATGCACGCCACTCAGCTGTTCTGTGTAGGGACTGCGTGATTCTGCTTTTTTTGTGATAGTCCTTTTAAAAAGAAAAGCTCTGGACACCCTGAGTGAATGCACCTTACCTTGTCCATGCTCTCAAAGCAAAATTTTGTCCAGGGTAGGACACACTTTCAAAATAATCTTTTGCCTTGCTTCAGTGAGGCTCACTTTCCCAGTACCTTGTAGCTTTCTTTTCTCTTCCTTCCATCTCCAACTTGCGTAAGAGATGTCAAGAGCATGATTTAATTGGAATAGGTCTGCTCAGAGTGAATGAGTGAAATAGGCTGGCCACCAACTTGCCAGTGAGAACACTCTTGAAATACAACATGATCACAGCTAGGATAGTCAAGAAAAAGCTCAAATTCAACTGTCTGAAATGCTTCATGCTAAAAAAAGAGGCTGTGTTTCTAAAAAAGTCTTCTTGGAAAGGGAAATGAACTGATTAAGGATCATCTTTTCCTTTGAAAATGGGTTAAGCATTATAAACCCTGTAAATTTTCCAGCAAGTTCTGATGTACCTTTGTGAGTTCTTCCAAAATTTGGCAAATAAAGATTATTTAAAGTGTGATATGTTATTTTTAGCTTTTACAAAAATAAGTTGCTTAAAACTTAGAATACCATAATAACAAAATAGTCTTTAACTTGTACAGGACCATTTTAATGGAATACAGAAACAAGAGTTATTTCCCTATTTTATTTCATAATGGAGATAAATTAAGAAACTAATTAAAGTGCAGCTAAATTGGCCACAGTTCAGAAGTTTTTGAGGAAAAAAAACTTTTTTCACTCCTTTAAAAAACTGACATAAAATATGGGAGGGTATTTTAAGCAAAAGTGTTCTGAGATAATGAATTGAATCAAATGGGTCTCTTAATTTGCTACTTTATTTTTATTATATTTCAAAATTCATATTCTGGTTCAAGCAGAGATGGCCTTTGCAATTTTATACTCTCTGAGAATATTGGAAAAACTGACTGTAAATTGGAATTTGCACAATGAACTGTCAGTGAAATTTAGCTTTGTTCAGAGATCTGGAATAAGAATTATGCTACATGTAAGTTGTATTAAGGCCTCTGTGAGAATCAGATTGTACAACTCTAAGATAATGCATAATTGATTTTATCTTGGAAATGTATATTATTCCTCTTCTTTGTATAAGATGAATGAGTCTGACAGACAAAATACCTCGTTTAAAAGACAAAAGACAAATCCTTGTCCTTCGATTTCCTTCCCGTCCTCATGGTAACATCTAAATTATTTCTCCTTATTTTCTTCTACTGTGACTCTAGTTTGGTTTCCTCATTTTCTTCCATTGAATTTATGCTTAGTAGTAGTTGCAGTAAAAGCTGTGTAACTAGCAGTACTTCTCAAGAAACCAATCTGGAATTGTGCATGTTCTGATGGAACTGTGTAGACAGGTAGCAATGACAGAGTGGCAAATTCCTGGTCTCTTTGGTTTATAATTTCGCCAGTTATGATTTTATGTAGAAGAAAATGGCAAAATGGTAATAAACGCACGCAACAACTTATATTGCTGTGGTATATGTATGGCTATACTGAAGAAAACTGGTAGCAATGTAAATTACAAGCTGTGGATGAATAATAAAACTTATTGAAAGTGCCCATGAATCTCAATAACCAACTAGCCAGTTAGAGCACTTTTCAAACGCATACTGAGAGCGAAGAGATCATTGGGTCATTTCAGTGCACGGTAAGAAAAAAAAGTAAGACACAAGTTGGGTCAGCTCTGTCTAGAGGTCAAGCAGATGGTTTAAGTGCCACAAAAGAGCCGCTGGCTTTAGGCTCTGGGTATGTGATGGCCATGGAAAGCTAGATGGGCTGTTGGTGATGCTGTGCAGCCTCTCCAAGGCTGGGCTGGCCGTGTGCACCCCAGCTGCTGAGGAGGGGTGCATAGGAACAACAGCAATGGGACCGATAACCCTGACTCTTCAGGGTGTCCCTTGTTTATCCCCAGCTCTGCCTGATTTCCTTCCCTTTCTGTTTCCGAAGTGGCCGAGCTCTCTCGTTGTCTCGGCACAATGCAGACAGCTCTCTGTGAAAGCTGTGAGCCTGCCTCAGATGATGGAAATCTTCCAGGCTCTTCCAGGTTGTCAGTTCTGGGTAATTTGCTCCCAAGAGTTATGGAGAAAGTAGCTGAGGCAACTTCTGAATCACCAGTGTGGATCCTGGGGAGCTAAGAAAATTTCAGAGAATTGGAGGAGTGCTAATGCAGTTCAAATGTCTAAAAAGGGTAGAAAACAGGACCTAGAAACTGACCCCTTGTATGAATTCAGATTCCAGTAAAATGCTGGAATGGTTACCTTGGAAAGGATGGTTAGAAAATACAAATCATATCAGTCAATATGGTTTGATGGAAAGGGAATCTTGTCAAGTAAATGTGTTATCTTTCTTTGACAGGATTATAGATTGGTTGATGGAAGCAACTGTGTGGATACAGAGACAATTTCATTTCTCCAAGGTATTTGGCTTGGTATCGCAGGGTACTTTGATTAAAACCTGGAGATGTGTAAGAGGGATAAACAACTGTCTCATTTGCAGGTTTGATCGTGTCTTTTCCTTGAGTGGATCTGCAGAGACCGGTTATTGAATGAAAGCTATTCCGTGTTTTCGGCAATGGTCTGTGTGAAAACATGGTTGGTAAAGTTTGAGGAAGGCACACAGATGTTGGGAAGTGATGTGAGTTCTTCTCTAAACAGTTTCTGTTCAAGGATTTGTTGTGATTAACCCAAGTGCCACGTAAGGAATCGAGGACAAGGAATGAAGGCTGTTAGCAGAGAAAGGGAAGGGCCGTCCTGGGAGGCAGTACGGGGGGGAGGCCGTGCGGTAGGTGTGGAGAGCTGCCTGGAGGTGAGCTGAGGTAAATGTTCCAGCTGCGGAGCTATTGCTTTCTTGAACGTATAAGGGAGGGCGATGAGGAAGAATCTGAGAAAAAATTTTGTCCCGAACTGGCAGGACTGCTGACAGAGTTCCGTGGTCTGCTGTTGGCCTTTCACAGCAGGTTTGCAGGTCCTCAAGAGATGTCCCAGCACTGGAGCTCGGTGAGGGCAGTGCCAGGAGCTCCAGCTGCTCAGACTGAAGGGGCCGTGGAGGGGACACCAGGTGACAATATGAGCACTCGAGCAGGATAAAGGTGTCTGACAGGAGCATGTTTTTCTGCCTTGCAGGCAAAGGCACAGCAAGAACCTGGGGCTGGAGATTAAGTTAAATTAACAGAGTTGTGGTTTGGGACTTGGGGATTTGCCCAGAGCTCTTCGTGTGGAGCTTGCAGTGTGGATATCAGCCTAGGTAGAAATGCAGAATGGAGCAGCTGAGAAAGCAGAGAGGAGCCACTACATTGACTGCTCTTCACTTCCAGCCTGTGACTTCTACGATTACAGTTTTCTTTCCAAATGAATGTATTAGTCTCTAACCGTGTCCGTCCAAGAGATGTGTCTTGCCCTACAGGTAAATTGTATGGCATTTCTCAGTGACACCGTTGCTATTCCAGCTCCTAACAGAGGGGAGTATTATAAAATAGAAGTGAGCTTGGCTACCTGTGTTAATAAGGTAACACAAAGTCCAATCCAAAGCCCACTGAAATCACTGCAAATTGATCGCTGCACAAGAGCCCAGCAAAATATAAAATGGATTATGCCAGTCTATTGAAAAAAGCAAAAATGAGATGTATGCAATTATATGCATTTGAGATACAGCTTATTAAAAAGCATATTGTAAATCTCTCCTAGCACTCTTTCAAATGTAAATATTCATATGTAAGCTTTTTTAAAAAAACAAACTTGATGGTGAAGACTTGCAGTGGAATTTAAAAAAGTTTTCATGTTTATGTGTATATGTAGGCTAAATATACACGCGTGTGAATATATTTATAATTGTAAGTATTATAATAAAAATCTGCGCCTTTTATCATATAATATAAAAGAAGCAAAACATGAAACTGACTGACAGGTGACTGTGGTATTTAAACTAGCAGGGATAAGTGATTTGTTTTCAAAATTCAGGAGCCATAAAAATCCAGCATTATGTATCGAGCGATTTAAAAAATATATCTATAGTTAGTCTAACTTTGATGAATTCCTTTCGATTTATTTTGAGCGGCAGAGTGCACTGCTGTGGATCCTGTGTAGTCAGCCTTTGCAGTCAATGGAGGGAACAGACTTTCCGAGATGGCTCATCTCTCTGCCATAGAAACCCATCTGGATCACTCTCTTAGGGTGCCTGCTTCTTTCTGTTGCCTATGGAGAGTATCCAGGGTGACAAACCAAGATTTAGCCATACTGCTTTCTGACAGCTGAACAGAGTCTGAATCCCAACCAAGCAGATATGAATCCCATCCGATGTTTCTACAACACCTATCCAGCTGTGGTTGGTTGGCTTTTTGCTGCTCGCAGCCTTTTTGGCAGCTCTTTGAGCCTGTCTGTTGCCTGCGTGGCAGGTTCTTGATCACCCATGGGCTCCCATCTCATCCCCAGCTCCACTGCTGCTAGGAGAGGAGCTCGCCCACTGCACACCTTGGCCTAGAGCCTTTGCAGTGTGACAGTGCTGGTTGTCTCCTCTTACGTTTTCCTTCAGGGCACGGTCACTTATTTTTAAACGATACGTTGCTTGTGCTTCAAGGGATCTAAACCCATCATGGACCGGTGAAGGAAGGTAATCATAGAATCATATAATATCCCGAGTTGGAAGGGATCCATAAGGATCATTGATCCTTAGGTAAGTGTGAAGGTAAGGGTGGAAGTATCCTGGCAGTTCTCAGCTGTAAAATGCACACTGCTGGTTCTGTGTGATGACTGCCTGTAATTTCTTTTTGTAGCACAAAGCACAGATCTGGTAAAGGCTAACAGGTTTTCGGTGAAGAACATTACTTAGGGAGGCTTCTGTGGTCGCTTTAGAGTCTGCAGAGCATGCAGTCACATGAGGCGTGGGGAGTAAAACAAGGAGGAGGTCATGGTGGATGCCAGGCAGCTTTTTGTGAGGTGTCATGCAGAGTGAAGTACAAGAATTCATGTTCATGCATAAAGTTGTGCCTTTTTTTTTTTTTTAAATTTTCATTTGATGTCCATGTTTTACAGTTTTTGAGAGAAGACATCAGCCAGATAGAGCTAATAATCACAAGGGCAGAGCATTTCCTGGAATAAAAGAGGTTCTTTATTGATGTTAGGTTAGATCATTGGTGGGAACGTCTCCTCTGCAGGATGACACCAGAGCTTGCTGCACCAGGCAGTGCTCTTGGGCTACTGCTTCTGTAGCAGTGGCATTCTCTGCTGTCCAAAGTTCCCCTTGTAACCTTCTAGTGCTGAGAAGATCTGGTCCTCCTGGACTCCCTGAGCTCTGTCCAAACCCTTGGAGGCCCTGACCTGGCCCTTGGCAGCACCTGAAGACTCTTGAGGATGCAAACGCCAAGGCTGATGTCTCTGCTGGAGAGCTGAGCTCTGTGGTGCAGTTCCTCTTGCCCTCCCGAGCCGTGCTGAGACTCTCGTCTCCCAACAGCTTGTGCACAATTTCTTCCTGTTCTCCCATGTCCATATTCTGGACTGCTGTTGCATTCATAAGGGACTGTGAAAGTTTAAGTTAGGGCTAAGCAGGATCCTGGCAAAGTTATTATTACATTAATCATACTTAGGCAAAATACAAGAGGGAAGAACATGCAAACCATCCCTCATATATCAATATCTCCTTTCCTTAAAACAAAACAAATGATTCAAGGGTGCAATAAAAACCATAAACAAGGCTACAAGCTTGCAAAATGTTCATGAAATAAAATAGAAATGTATGAGTTCACCTAGGCAGATCCACAAACTGTCATATTTAATGTCTGCTATTAGATCAGCATGTTAGTTTACAGGCACCTAGGGAGAAGTGAGCTAGGTGGGAACAATATGAAGCAGTACAATGTAAACACATATTCAACAGTTATGAGTAGTTAGAGCAAGTGGAATATGCAGGATGTGCTGTTCAAAGTCTATTTGCCAAGGCAGAATAATGAAGATTGATTTCACTCTAATTTTTGCATGTTTTGCATCAAAAATATGAATGGCTTGCTTCAGGAAAATAGATGCATAGAAGCGTTCTGGATGTTAAAAGCACCCTTGAAAATACACAGGGCTGTTCTGTCAGCGTGTTGGCAGTGCTTTGCATAGCAAGCTGCTCTTTGCTAGTGTTTACAGCAACTTCTGTCCACCTGATGTACGTGCTCTTTGTTTTTTTTCCCTGCATGACACATTGTTAGGCCTTTTAGTCACTGACTCCTCTGCCCCCCTCAAACATATTTATTTAAATATGGTTTCCTTTGTGTGCTTTCACGCCTTTCTATATAAATATTTCTGACTAAACCTCACACTTGCAGGTAATTAAGAGACGATGTCAACAGAGGTAGAAGGCTGTCACCAGAGGATGGTCTCCTGCAGCTAGAGTGCCATAGTTAATGTTCAGGCATTTTTTAAAAATATAAAGTGAAATAGACAGGCTGTGAATCCAAAATGTATCCTGTGACAGTACTCAGTTTCAGTGACCCTACTCCTGGTTCTCACTAAGGGATTCATTTTGCTGACACCCCTTCCCCTTCCTGTGCACACTGCGACAGCATTTTCAAAAAGCTGCATTGCGAGAGCAGCTCGTGAATGAGTTTGTGCGCTTCAGTCACCCCCAAGCCCCATGGAAATGTGAGCTGCTCTCCAGCCGGAGTAAGAAGTGGAATATCTTTCCTATCTGGCTGACAGCTGTGAAATACGTCCCTCTGTCTTTCCCATTTAGCCTGTAATTTCCCCTCAGATTTTAGCATCCGCTGCAGTTACGCAGCACCTCAGACATTCCAGCGATGGCTGATAGGTGACAGCCTCTATAGAAAGCCCTAATACAGAAGGATCGTTCAGCCTCATTCACTCAAATTTCTTGGTTTTGCTTGCTTTGATTTGACCTTTGTTTTCAAATAGTGCATTTTTTGTTGTTATTTGTTTGTTTCTTTTTATCCCTAGGGATATGGAAGCTTCCATACAGGATCAGACTAGAGATCCTGCTAATGTAATGTCCTGTCTATATCATGTTCTTCAAAAGAAAATTTTGCCATTTGGCAGACTTGTAATTAAATATGCCTTTGCAGGAAAAAAATCTAAAACTACTAACAACCCTATTTAATTTTAGATAAAGAGAATATAAATTTTAAATAAAAAGTTATAAATTTTAGATAAAGAAGTTATAAAATTGCATGTTTGTTAAATTTTTAATGAAGTAGCTACAAAAATGTGTAGTGCTTCTTTTCAAAATTTGTTTGTTTTCTATCTTCCCAAGTCAACAAATTAAGTTCTGCCACATCCACTATATTTCTTCTCTTTAAGGAGCTTCTGAAATTCAGGTCGTCCTTTTTCACCATTTTTGTTCTGAGGGACGTTAGCTGTTTGAGCAGCATCAGCACCTGTAGATGGTTTAAATTCTATGAATGCCATTTTGCTATAAGCGATGTTTCAGAAAAGAATCCATCTTCTTGTTAGGACACAAAGTTGGTACTGAGCACGCCCTAAATGTGCTTCCTTCTGCTGCCTGTTTAATATCAGATAAGATAAAAGATTAGCAAGAATCCAGCTGAGAACTACTGCACACTAACAAGCGATCTAATCAGAAAACCCACTGAGAAGCCAGGATTCGGCCCTGTTGCTTCCACCTGCCTTTGAATGACATTTTCTCTACTCCTTCAATTCTCTTTGTTTTTACTCATCGTCTTCCATGGATTCCACACTGTGCCGAGGTTTAGCTGTCTGCAGCCAGCTGACCACTTGTCTCCTGACTCATTTGTACTTGCTTCCCTCCTTCCCCCACGTATTTTCCTGTCTGGTGTGCAGCATCACTGCAGTCTTCTTTCAGTCAGTTTTCACTCTCGAATTTTGCTTGCTGAACCCTGCACATCCTTCCCTGTTCCCTGTGAACGCATTGCTTAAACGCTCTCCTCTTATTGGGTCTATTCCATATTCTCTCCTGTTCGCACTCGCTGCTGCAGCTGGTAGCATTATGCAATACAAATAAAATAACTGATTAACTGATTAGCTCTTTTCTCTCTTTGTGAAGCAGTTATATAAACTGATTCTATTTGTTGTCAATTTATGCATAAGCCTTTGCTGAGTAGTTGAGATACATATTTGCTAGTCTGTGGGTACTTCACAAACTGCTTACTTTGATTATTAGCTTTTCAGTGTGTGATTAGTCATCTAAATCACAGGGTATCAGTATTGCCAACTTTAAACATTACAAATCATGAGTCAGTCTCAAAAAATCATGGGATTGTTTAAAAATGATGTGGCTTTTTTTTTTTTCCTTTAAAAATACTTCTGCAGTTTGTTTTTCTACTTGGCTTGTGAGCCTTTGGGTTTCATTTGCTTCATGTTTTCAAGCTTTTCTTTGCAACTGTGGATTAGAAAACTTTTTAGTTAAGAAAGTTATGTTTATTTTGCAATCTCCTGGTTTAATGATCTGGATCTTCAAGAAAAATAATGGGAAAGTAAAATAAAATCATGAGTCAGCAATCTTACTGAATGAATGAAAATTTCAGCACAAGAAATAGGGAATACTAAAAAAGATGAATAGAGATAACATTTTTCCATATTTATTTAAATTCAAATAATTTAAAGCCTTCACATTAAAATGTGAGATGTGCTAGGCTTCAGTTTCATAATGTTGTCCCTACAGCCCCCTTGGGGAGGGGGAAAGACTGTAAAAAAAGTTAAAAAATAAAGGCTAGCTAACTCATATGGGCAATAAATCAAGCCACAGAAACCACACTATTAAAGAACTTGACATCAGCCTTTCATATGCATGAGGCACATATATATGTGCAAATATAATCTTTGTAGTGATGGGCTGCCATCCTTCAAAAGTTAATTCACTCAGGCATATTTCTGCTTTAATGTGCCTGTACAAGTCTCCTAGATCAGGCGTGACCAGCCCATGAGCTGTGTGTTACCTGTTGGGGCAGCTCACACCACCCACATCCCATAGCCTTCTTTTGATGGTAGCGTGCAATTGATTCATCATTGTACCAGGCATTCATCTTGCTTCGATCTGCCCTGTCTAGCTTCTGTAGCCCTCAAGTGAGAAATGACCTTCATGGCCACCAGAGTGAGCTGTCGGGCTCGTGGCCCACCTTGGTTTGAAGGCACCAGGCAGGGCTTCTGGGTTTCTGGTTCTGAAGGTACCAGGCAGAGGGTTTTGGGATTTGTAGCCACTTTTTATCTTCCTTGGGCTCCACACCACTTCTTCAAGCTGCTGATGCTGCTAAAATTACCAGCACCTACCTGGGGAACAGTGGAAGAGCACAGAAGGCAAAGTCCACTTTGAGCAAACCTTTTAAACACATCTGTGAGGCAGCTGGCAGTTCTGAACTCTTAACATTTTGGCATTGCTCATTACAAATCATAACGTTTTCTTTTCTAGGAGAAAGCTTGTCTGTACAGAGTCACTCTTACAGCAAATAATCTAAATAAAAATGATAAAAATTTGTATGAAGGCAAAGTAAATGTCATGATTATCTTACATTCCTCAAAAGCAGTACCAGGTGCAGCTTAGCTAAAGGCACAAATCCCAAGATGAACAGCTTAAATCCCATGGAAGACTTCATATCATATTCTATGACATCATGATCTATGATTCTATAATATCGGTCATTGCTGGCAACCTGGCACTAAATCCTCTGACCCGTGCATGACTCCCATATCAAACTGCCCTTATCTTGAGCCAGCATTTGCTTTCAAAAACATTTTTTTTTCTTCTTACTATCTATACGTTTTAGATATGCTGCTTTCTCTAGGAGATAGACCACTGAAAATTCAAAAAATAAAAATAAAAATAAATTAGAGAATGCTTGGGAGTCAGCTTTGAAATACCTTGTATACTTTGTACTGGAAATATCTTGTACTCGGACTCAACCTCAGAACTGAACCTAGTTTTGAGACAGGCCAGGAGCCGTTTCTTCACACCCCGTTGACCGTTCCTTAGCAGAGACATCAACAAGAGTCCTTGTAGGTAACTCTATCAAGAGCTCACATCCCAAGGCCTTCTTTCTACAACACTCGTCTGTACTTAGCCATAACAACCTTTCAAAAGATTTGTATGTCCCTCTATTTCTGGCATTTGTGTTAGAGCAAATTGTGGCCATGCCAGTGCTCATCACCACCAAGACATGCAGCCTAACATTTCCACAAGCTGAGCACTCACTAAGGTGGCAGCAGTCCTAAGCAAGTCCTTCAAAGCCACATTTCAAATTTTTTGCCAGTTGGGCAAAAGCTGACAATTCAGCTTTAAAAGGTAGGGAGATACAAGTAGGTGGCTCAGTTCTCGATGGTGGTGTTTAAAGAGCAGCAGATGATACGTTCCCTGTAGCACCTTTCTTGTCTTTACTTTTAAGACACCAGACTTTAAGGAAAGAAGAAAGCCAGCACCAAGGCATTGGGCAGAGCTTATGCGGGAAAGCCTGCACTGTGTTGGGACTGTGCTTCGCTGAGAGGCTGCAGAATTTGTCTTCCCTTCCCAGCCTTCTCCACACCCTGGGTCTGTCTCCAGATCTTCCTTTGCTGCTTGATCTGGTCATCCTCCAGCAACCACTGTCTGTTTTACAGCTCTCAGCGGGCAGATCCCTGCTATGTTTGCACCAACCTCTGCTGCACTCCCGATGGCTTTGACGGAGTGCAGTGTCTCTTGGCACGCCTTGCCTGGTTGCTGCTTGACGTGAAAGTCGTGGGATTCCCCATGCTGCAACTCGTTATCTCACCGTGTCACAGGCACTGCATCACAGGGAAAAGGAACAAGCTGGCTGTCACTGTACTCCTCCAAAACTAGCCCTAGGGCGGCGGTTCGAGCCACAGCAGTGCTGGAGCCCTGTATGCCACCTTCCTCTAGCACCTGAGCTAACTCTGAATGAGCTATAGCAATATGCATTGTGGATGCCTCTGAGGTTGTTTCTCTCCTTCTTCCTCTCTCATCAGCTTTGTTTTCTACCGTGCCTCAAAATCTTTCTCCCCGTTACTCCGCACGGACCAGATATCTCCTCCAGACCTCTTGCTGCCAGTTGCAAATGCTGTTGTAGCTTCTTATCCACACCATTCATTTCTTCTTGGTGTTTTAGCTCAGCAGCTGCTCCACATAACCTCCCTGAGTAGCTCATTTAGTAGAGTTCAAACAGCAGCGACCACCACAAAGCAAGTAGCCAAAGTACCTGTTTCTAGCCCTTCTGGAAGGGGTAAAGATGCATAGGTTTATAAAAACATAAGGTCAGTGTGATGCAAATGTCAGTTTCATTGTATGGATTCATCTAGCTTCCCTTTGAAATCAGTGTGAGATGTGTTTCAGTCGTGACTGCATGAGATGCTAAAAGTAACAAATATAGCCAGAAGAGCTTCTCTGGGCACATCTGAACTGGGGGATTTTGGAGCATTTCCCAGCACCTTCAACTGAGTACTCAGGCCAGACCGTCACTGTTTGTTGGACAGAAACCCAAACACATAAGTAGAGAGTGAGCCATCATGCTCTCCCATCTGGAGCATGGGATTGGGACTTCTGTAAGAGCTCCACAGCATTTCTGAGGGAAAAAAAAAAAAAAAAAAGAGTAGCAAAGGACAAGTCTACTCAATTCTTCTCTAGAAAACATGCATTAACAGTTCAGTTGCCAGTGCTTTGGATGTGAACTACAAAGGACCGTTGAAGATGCTCTAAAGAACCGTTGTTCATTTCCTCTTCCAAGCCACTATCTGACTAATAAAAAGAAAAAGGTTTTTAAAAGTGAGTCGGTGTATTTCTGATTTTAATGATGTGTTATTGCTGTCCTCTGCCATCTTACACGGGATGTTGTAGAGAAATAGGCACCAATTACATTAGTCTTTTGTAACTACAGCCCCTGGTTTCTGGAAAACAGAAAAGCCTCAGGAAAGAACAGAGATGCAGCAATACATGATTAGACTGGAAATGGAGAGATATAATGCTTTTGTTGCATATTTAACAGCCTGTTTAAAGGCATGAGGGAGCCTTGTAAATCACTGGACATGTGGAAGATAGCACATTAGCGTAAGGTCATAATGATAATCTATAATGACAGAATGAGAGATCAAATATATTCATTTTAATATTATAATACTTATACTTAGCACACAAGAAGATTTCTTGAGGCCAAAGCACATACAGCAGAATGTTATTCCATTGCCAGAATTTTGTAAGATATTGTGAATTTATCTGCAAATGGGTCCATATGCTACAACATCTAACATTAAATTCAAGAGCAATCTGCCTAAAGAAAAATGATCTTTGTGTGCAGTACAAGAACAAGACCTGCTTTGGAGCAGCTGACTAATGAAAAATGTTAGATAAGTGCAGTTAGGGAATGCAGTTAAGACTCTCGGGTCCAGATCTGAAAGGATCTTAAGTCAGGTGCCTGTCTCCAGGAGCTGAATTCACAGGGTATATCTTAGCCCTAGCTTATTACAGAGTAGTTTCCTTCCCTGGCAGCTGAAGAAGTCTTATTTTCAGCCCTTGGAGGTTTAAACATGAGTCATAATAAGTCTTGTAACTGCTATAGGTCATTTTTGAGAAGAAAAACTCTGTATTGCTTTTCTTTTGAAATGTAGCTGCTCTCCGGGAGGAGATAAGGAAGATGCAGCTGTCTGCTTAGGGCTCTCCGCTGGCAGCGACGGTGTGTGGTTCTGATCCCTGCTTCCTGGGCTATCTCGTGTATTTGTGTTTAGATAGTCACCGAATGAAATGCAGAAGCTATCCAGGGAAATTTCCCTGCCTCACATGTTCTCTCTGAAGAAAAATGCAGCGAACTGCTCTACCCAGTCATGCCTGGTCCTTCACCTGCCTTTTGCTTCATGATCATCTTACCTGTATGGATGTCTTCAGGGTGTAATAATCTTTCACTGTCCTGGGAGTTACCTAATGGAAATGTTACCAGAAGTAGCAGGTTTCACATGCATAAATATTTTCAGCGATATGGAAGTTTTATAACCTCACGTACATTTTACAAACTGCACATAAATTCCGTTGGCAATCTCAGAAGAGGTATCTACATAATTTTTGAGCTCCTATAATGCTTACAGAACACAGAAGAGTTTTTCACAAGAAGGAGTCATTCACATATAGCAGTTTCACTGTCCTGGTGGTTTGAAAAAAATCAGATACGTTTGAAGGAAAAAGAAGGCAAAAATGACAGCCACAGTGTTGGGCACAGATAATTCTCTGGAAACCTGATTATTAGTTTGTGATTTTGATTATTTATTTTTTTAAATTGGTTTTGGCTATATCAACACTATGAGATATGACCTTTGTTCTTATCAAAGTGTAGCTGATGGTGTAAGGGCTCCAACGTGGGTTTCCCCTAGGAGGGTTTGATACAGCCAGGCCCGGTGCCTGCTTTTCATCATGCTAAGCAGATTTCAGCTGAAAACTCTTCTGACTACTCCTGTCTCCAATTCTTGCAGAATTTGCTGTTTTTCTTTCCTGTCAAGTTTAGATTTTTTATGTTTAAGCTCTTTCAAGTTTTCTCTTGAAGGGAGAAGAAAGGTTGTGATCTGCCTCAGCTGAGCCAGGCAGGCTGAGGCCCTGGGCTGCCTCCACGTGCTTCTTGCCTTCACTCCTCCTGCCGAGGTCACTGTCCCCTCAGATCTAGGGCTGTCTCATCTAAAGGACTCGCTTTATCTTTTAAACACCTAACAAAAGGGTTTGCTGTAAAAATCAGCACTTGGGGTGAAGTCGGAGGGTGAGCACAGAGCTCATGTCTGTCAGGCCGCTGGCCTGCTGGCATCAGGCGCGGTGGTTCTGCTCCATCTCACCTCCCCTCAGCCAGGGCTGTGTGGTCCTGCCCTCTCCCTGAAGGTGATCTAGCTCAGTAACCAGCAGAAATTAGCTTACTTTTTTATTAATTTATTTCTGGATTCGTTTTCTGCCAGCAAAGTGAATGGGCTCAGCATAGGCCTGATAAGCAGCCAAATGAGCATATGAGAAGGTGTCGGGGCAGCGGGTGGAAGGAGTGGGATGGCCTCTTCTGCTACCGGCAACATTGGCTCTCATCCCTTTTAATCACCTTCCAGAACTCCATGCTGCAAGCAGGGACAGCTCAGCAAATACTGCTTGATGGTCTGATAGCTGAGCTACCTCCGATGTGGACATGACTTCTGTGACGAGGACGGTGTGGGTAGCGAGGGGCAGGAACCTCAACAGCCGTCCCAAAGCAGACCGTCCCCTAGTCTGCATGTGAACCCGTCTTTGTTTTCTTTTGTCCCATATACCTAACTCAGGGGGATGAACAGGTTTTTTATGGACTTCCCCAAACCAGCAGCCACAATAAAGCCAACACTATAATCACAGATCCCAGATGCTACTTTGGATGAAACCAGCTATAGAAGGATAATTTTGGAGAAGGAGAATGAGCAGGTGAACACAGTGAAGATGTAATGAAATTGATAGACTTAATTATAGTATTTGCTGCTGTGAAAGCTATAATGCTGTCTAATCAGGTAAAATGTGGGAAGACTAAGGAGTTGCTGTTTTGTCTATTTACTCTGCTATTTTTAGAGTTTATTGAATAACATACCTAGGATACCATGTAGGCTGTAAAGGTGTACATAGAAATATATAAGGTAATTGCCTGTTTGGTAAAAGCACAAACTAATAATGCTTTTCTGAAGTACAATAGCACCCAAAATTCAGGTGGTTCAGGCTGTACATTCACATTTTCTGTGTTCTTGTTTATCTGATCACCCCTCATTGAAAAAAAAAAAAAAAACCAACAAAAAAACACCTCTAGTTTGTTGTGGTATCATTCACTATAGTACATCAGAAAATGTCTGTGTAAACTAGAAGAACAAAAGGTTATTGCTCCTAGCTGTTACTATAACAAATGCTATTAGTAATGTACTGATACTGTGAAAGACTACTGCGTTAATTTGAACTACAGCCAGGTTCATTTTTATGGTCTAGCTGTTCTGTGATACTTCAGCAATGATTGTTTTGCACCACTTGGTAGAGCCAAGTTTGACCATTGAACTATTTAAACATTATGGCTTTTGCTTCTTTGGGCTTGTGGTGCCAGGCAAAGCAGCAGGGAGCAAAGCATTATGCCCCAGATCCCAGGAATGGTTATGCACACTTTCTTTCTCATTCCTACATTGTTGTAGCTCTTTAGAGAGTAGTGCCAAATTCTCTTCTAGTTTGTATTAGTTTAAAAAAAAAAAAAGTAAATGTAACCAGCATTAGTTTAAAAATGATAAATAAGCCAATTACAAAACAACACAAATTAAGAACGAGAAAATGCAAACTCTTTCATTTTACTAACATTGTATGAAATAAAAACTTTAAATTTTTAAGTACAGGAACATACACTATATATCCCTGTTTTGCTTATACTGGTGGCAACGCCTATCTTCTCAATCCAAACCCACCTGCTCCAGTGTGACTGAGTCAACAGAAGTGGTGTTGCTGTCCTCATGGGACTGCCTCTGATATAGTGAATGTTTTCATTGTCAAAGCAGTGCCTGAAGGATCAGTTTTACTCTTAGACACTAAAACAGGAAAATACTGACCAAATCCTTCAGAACTTACATTTACATTTATGAGTGAAGTATCCTTAAATGAAAGAATGATCATCATACATATATATTATATATATATGTGACACTAATAATTAGAAATCAACAGTGTGTTCTCCTAATTTGCTTCTGCAAAGAAAGTCTGAAATATGTTGAGTATTCAAAGTAGCCATACTCACAGCCCTGTTTATGGATTCCATAAGCCAAAAAATAGCCAATTAGTTGTCATCTTCTATTGTCCAGTGTGGTCTTTCTCAGCGAAAGGCTCCAAAAGTATCAAAGGTGTAATAAACCATGCTCAGGACTACCATGAGATGGGCTGGCACCTATAAGGTGATGCAGGGGATGCAAAACATAGGGTATAGATATTGATGTCAGCATCGTAGCTGTATTAGATCACAGATCATAGATCATAGAATGGCTTGGATTGGAAGGGATCACCTAACTCCAACCATCTAACATCTAAAGATCATCTAACTCCAACCCCCCTGCCATAGGCAGGGATACCACCCACTAGATCAGGTTGGCCAAAACCCCATCCAGCCTGGCCTCGAACACCTCCAGGGATGGGACATCCACAGCTTCTCTGGGCAACCTGTGCCAGTGCCTCACTACCCTTACAGTGAAGAATTTCCACCTAATGTCTAATCTAAGTCTATCCTCTTTTAGTTTTAGGACCATCCCCCCTTGCCCTGTCATTACCTACCCGAGTAAAGAGTCCTTCTCCATCTTTTTTATAAGACCCCTTTAAGTATTGAAAAGCTGCAGTGAGGTCTTCCCAGAGCCTTCTCTTCTCCAGGCTGAACATCCCCAGCTCTCTCAGCCTTTCTTTATAGGAGAGGTGCTCCAGCCCTCTGATCGTCTTTGTAGCCCTCCTGTAGACCCACTCTAACAGTCCCACTTCTTGTGCAGGGGACCCCAAATCTGGATGCAGCACTCCAAGTGGGGCCTCATGAGAGCAGAGCAGAGGGGCACAATCACCTCCCTTGACATGCTGGTCACAGAATTAAATATTATCTAAGAAATGATAGCAAATGAGGACAATTGTTTACTTTTGGCATTACGTTGTTGTGCATTAAGTTTCTCAGCTGAAATACTCATTGGCTTTAAAGTTATGACCCAAACATGTATGTAGTGAATGTTACTAGTTTCACTAATTTAAATATTTATTAATTTAATAATACATTTACTATAATACATTTACTATTAATAACATCTATGCTGTGTCCTAACAAAATGCTAAAGCACATACTTAAAAGTTAAGTGTGTGATTAAATGTGGAGAGACTGCTGAATTGGGACTCTAGTAAGTGACTCATGAGAGGATACTAATCTCAGCAAAATACTAAACTGCAGTGAGCATCTGTGCTCCAGCAGGACATCACTGCCCTGAGTATAAGAGCAAGCACACCTTCCGCCAGTCACATGTCAATTTTCGTGAATCTTACTCTCTGCTGACATTACTGTGCAAATATCTTAAACAAAGCCTTATTGCTTTGTTTCATCCCTGATGCCAGTTGTTAAATCTTTAACCTCAGTCTGACTTTCGATTTTTCATGCTTTTAAGTGCCTGATTTCCTGCAAAGGATGCCAAGTGTTTGCTTCCCATTACAAATTGTTCTAAATCTTTCTTATACAAGATGACAAGTGCACAATACATGCCAGCGAGGATTCCAGCACTGAGAAGTGGACCAGCATTCATGCTATTTTTTTTAGACTATGGCATACCCATTAACTTGAATAGACTGCAGCAAGAAATATTTTTTTTATAAGTGAATATGAGGGAGGTCTTCAAGTATTTTTCCATTAGTATCCCAATGTATGAAAAAATACAAACGACCACATTTCCTTATATGATCATATACATAATTTTGCTGTTCCTCTTGCTCCCTTTATCTTACATGTAAATAAATGGTCAGGAAATAGCAGGTCACCTTTGACAGGGAATGTTTATTCACCTGCCACAAAATTCACTATGGTATTGGAAGGAGCATCCTTTCCTAGAGCTAAGTCAAAGGAGAATACCCGCAGTATTAAAAAAAAAAAAAAAGTAGTTTTTCTTAGAAAACTTTGATTCTATTTAACACTTATTTTTTCACATTTGCACTGATACGAATTTCTTCATTATGTCACATGACAATAATGTTTCTGCTCTTTCTCATAAATACAATTGTCTCCTATTAGTGTTATAAACAGAGAATTCAACAAAATGTGTTGTCATTACTGCTGTGAGATAATATAAAGTAATCACAGGAAAATCAGAAAGGATTGAAAATTTTCAAGATTCTAGGGTGATATTTTGAAACGTCCAAAGATTCCTAGCATTTGACTGCATACTGTTTTCTGTAAAATCTGTATTGATTGCAACATACACCCTAGTTTTCATAGGATTTACTCCAAGCACTCTGGACAGCCAATTACTTGCAGTTACCTCTTGGCTTTTTGTGTATTTAAATAACAAAAACTGGTCTAAGGCAGTCTGAAATTTTTTTGAGACATTGCAATAGTGCTTTCCTAAGCTGTCAGAAGAGTCCAGGTGTGTACTCCCTGTTAACTCTGAGTGGGCAATATTTTGAAAGATTTTATATCATTACAACCTGCAAATATAGCAAGGATTTTTTTAATGCTTGTCACGCATTCAGAAACCACACAAACACCTCTGTTGCACACTGATTTACCAAAATGCCTTTCAGAATATTTGTGTAAATAAACAGGCCACTTACCCTTTGGAGTCTTGGCTGGTATCAGACCAACATTTTGGGTAACTTAATAGCATTTTGGCTTGAGTAAGCAGTAAGAATAGTGAGTGTCAGAGCCCCTTTGTATTTTTGTCAGGACCATGTTGTTGGAACAGGCTCAAGCAACTTCATTGCTAATTCTAGATTCAGGTTTGAAGAGGCAGAATTCCATTCTTGAAACAAAACAAAACAACAAACAAACAAGCACAAATTGCTAGAGTTTACCAGGGATGTGGTAACGTCAGTGCTGAAGTGTCTGAAGGTCAGATGACCCATGAGAATAATTAAAATGCTGAAACAGGAGCATATGCCAATGGAGATGGTTTGTCTACTAGTCAGTTACTTGTTCTTCAATGTTTTCAGCAGGCTAGGCTTGTCAAGCAGACTGATTATATATTTCAGCATTACGTGTCTTAACCTTTTGTTCTCAGGAGGTGACATTTCCTTGAAAGCAGCACGAAAGGAAGAATTAAAAATAAACAGATTGAAAACAACGTATTTTCAACTGGATAGCCAAGAAGGAAGGGGAAAAAAATCCCTTTAAAACTACATTTATTATAGCCTATAGTTAAGAAAGAACATATATAAAAGCTGTTTTTCCACATATGTATCTACAAACAAAAATGTTTCCCTATCTTTCCACCAGTTCTTGTACTTATTTCTCTGATAGAAATGAAGGCTCTAGAAGCATTGCAAAAGAACAGCAAAAAAAAATTGTAAGAAAACTAGAAAACTGTGCAGCCCCATTGCCCCTTGCAAACTCCCAAAGCATACAGAGCTGAAGGAAAGAGTAATTGCTTATTTTTAAAGGTGTACTTTCCGTGCTCTTCTGGGATATAGCTGAGACAGGTCCGAACACTCTGCTTAATTCAAAGTCAGGTGTCCACCTTTGGTCTTCTTTGTTCTTGGGAGAGTGCTCTAACCCACTCTGGTACTGGATCACTGGGGACATTTCACTGGACCCCGTGAAAGTAATTCTTCATTGTACAAAACACCTAAACGACTGTTAGCAAAGAGGCAGGAACTTGCTTTTTTTTTAGAAGGTCCTCTGACTGCTAAATTGTAGAGCCCTTTGTGATCTGAGTAACATTTTGCTAATTGTGCAAAGTGGAGGAAATCATCATCCCAAAAGGTGCATCTCATCTCGCAATAACGGACCATGACAGCCTTTTGAACGCTAAGAGCCTAGCATCTCCGTGTGGCAGATGTTTGACTTGCAACTCAGTCGCCCTGATCGTGGATAAATTGTGCCTCCATTGCGTATTCCTCAAGAGGTGAGGCAACACTGTCATCTCCATCACCAGCTTTGTTGACGCTCTTGGGGATTATCTAAGATCTCTTGGCTCATCCCACAGTGTTGGAGAAGTGTCACCTGCTGAGGACTAGGCACCGTTAAGTTCAGGTGAGACCTTTGTGCAGGTTTTTGATCTCTCTTTTCACCTTTATAGGCATCAAAAATAACCTTTCTATGGATACATCTTCCGGTTTTCTAGTGATACGTAGACCCTGAGCTGATAAAAGATTAGAAAAATTTATGGAAGCAACACAGTTTTAACAGCATGGTATCATCAGCTCACAGATTAAAACTGCCCTGCTGCTCTTCCCATTTGTATTCTCAAAACCCGACTGCACACATTATGCACTCCTTCTTCAAAAATCCACACCAGAAGAAAATCTGTTCATCTGGAATTGAAAAAATTATACCCTGCTATCTGAGACCTATCCTTGCTTTATCTCACCTTCAGCAAAATCTCCCCAGATGACTGGGTCTTGCCGTAACCTGTCATATTGTTCAATATTGAATGAAACATGGGTAATAAAGATAAATTTTGTTTTTAAAGAGAAAGCTGTTATTTCCATAAGAATGCTTGCTTGTTGAGGATGGAGGTATGGGCAGTCACTTCGTGTTTTGAAATCTATATCCTCCTGTACCATCAAACATTGCTAAGGGCATGAATAAGGCTCAGACATCCTTCTCTGTTTGCTGTCTTTGCATGAAAGACTTGTGTAACCTAAATCTATGAAATAAGTATTCCTAAAAATAACCCTTCTTTCTCTGTTTTTCTGCCGTCACTTGCAGTTGTCCATCAGGAGTGAAATGCCCCAGTTCCGTGTATGCATGAATTCTGTAGTGTGCTGCTACCTCAGTATGCTGGGCCAAAAGATGATAGAATGGACTTGGGTAAACTGTGCCTGCTTTGCAGTTCGCAGGCCATCTTTCACCTGGCCAGAGGAGACAGCTAGATAAAATTGCAGACACCTGATTCATCTCTGCCATTGTCCTGTTGAGGAAAGAGAGTGCTCCAAAGTGGCAGAATTATAAAAGTCACCTTTGAAGTACAATACCACATAATTTTAACAGGTATACTCTGGTCCTAATACAATGGGGACTTCAATTTTCCCACTGTGTGTAGATGGAAATATGTATAGGTGACTTCTATTTCTCAGCTATAAATAAACGGGAAATTAGATACAGCAAATACCTTCTGAAAGCAACCATATGTCATAGTTATACCAGTAATAAATTATAAACTCTTAGGGGACTTCGTTGCTAGTTCAAGTCATGACCCACCACTCACTTCTGATACACGCGTTGTGATTCGATTCACGGTGAGAAAGGTCTCTGAAATCAGTACCATAAATGCAGGTAAACAGGATTTTTTTTTGTTTGGTTGGTTTTTTGTTTTGTGTGTGTGTGTGTGTGAGTTAACTTTTATGCTTAAAACAACTAAACAACTTTGCTCATCTTACTCATAACTTCTGAACTGAATTTCTCTGTATATATGTGACTCCTACACAGTAGAATAAAGCAGGCCATTGGGAGAGTTTTGTTGCCAAGACCCGGTACAAAACCATAAACTTTCATTTTTAATGAAGATTACTTTCCTTCTAACAAAGATGCAGGGGAGGACTTTTACTCTGTTTTATGTGTTTAATGGATGAGCTTCTCCAGTGCAAATACAGGTATCAAAATCTTTAGGATCCCTGTGCTTCACATGTAAATCTTTACAAGCAGAGTTCCAGAACAGCAAGGAGGAATAACACTCAGGGTTCACTGGCATTTGTCTTGTATATATTATTATTGTGTAAATAATATGTGCATTAGAATCTCATAATTTATTGAAGATGTGAATTAAAAAGACTTTTGGTAACAAGCCACAGTATAAAGGCATTCCACAGCACTGTCCCAGACAAAAACCTGAGGGACCAAGTTACGGCTGGCTTTGTGGTGTGTGGGTGAGACGAAAGCCAGCAGAGCGTCTCAGCTTTCCTCTAACAAAACCTGGGGGGACCAAGACACGACTGGCTTTGTTCAGCTGTGTGTGGGCGAGGTAGAAGCGGGAAGATCATCTCACCTCTGCTCTGACAAAACCTTTGAGGGGTTAAATACTGCCCACTGAGGCACCACAAGCACGATGCATGTTGGTACCACCAGGTCCAGCCCTCTCCTCAGTTGCCGGGTGCTTCCACATTCTCCAGCACTGTTTTTGGGGTGTTCCTGAGTCAGGAAGGTTTTTTTCCCTCTGTGTGCTTCTGTCGCAGGCTGCTGCAGCCACAGCAGCATCCATGTCTGTCTGACAGCGATGCAGCTCCGAGGCCTGTGAGCAGAACAGGTTGCCATTTAGGATCCAAGGTGACTCATGATGAGGACTGTGACTTCTGCTCCGGAGAAATGACTGAGGAGACCAGAAATCTCCATCGCGGGGACTCCGGCACCTGTCTCTGCAGCGCGTGTGCATTCCCACGTGCGTGCTGACAGCCCGTCGGCCGCCTTCAGTGCAGGAGGAGCGCGGGGAGGTAGCCAGGGCCTCTCTGCTGAAGGGTTTACAATTCTCCAGGCTGACATCATTTACTGTGGTGTCCTGTGGCCTTGCTCTGTGCTTGCTTTTATCTGCACCGACCACGCTGGGGAACCTCACAGCACCACAATGCCAGGAACAGCGGCAGGGCAGGCTTTTCCCCTGGAGGACTGCTTTCTCTCACACGACATCATCGCTTATCTGTACCCCTGTAGTACCGTAATCTCCAACTAGGAGACCTCACAGTCTAGGCATTGCACAGGACTCGCATACTTTGTAGCTAAATAGATTAACGCGGAGGGAAAAGGGATTACTATTAGCATTTTTGCATTTTAGCGAATGAAAATGAAGTTGCTTTATCTGGTCAAAAATATATATGCAAGCACTAGATTTTTTTGTTTGTTTGTTTTCTCTAAACAGTCAGATGCTTAAAGATAAATAAATCATAATAACTCAGTCAATTATTTCTTTAGATAAGTGACTTCTGCCAAATAACTCTCCACATTTTACCCTTAAATTAATTAAACAATTGCAGCCCTGGGGTGACTACTTTGTAACTTCGGAGGGAATAGCTGTCTTTAGCTGACTCCTAAAGCTGCTATGCTTCTCTACGGGTTTTGGGTTTTGCATGTAGATATGAATGTGCTCATTATTCACATTTAAGATTCGTTAGTAGAAATAGAAATTGCATTTGTCTATTATACATAAATTTGGGGAAGGATGGAGGAACTGTTGCCTTTTAGTGTATATCATACGGTGATTTTTGACTCCATTAGTACATTAAATCTAATATATTACAACTGTGGAGTAATTTGGGTCGGAGGAGACTTCTAGAGGCTGTCTAGTCTCACTGTCTGATCAGTGTGGGGCTGCTCTGAAAGTTAGAGCAGGTTTCTCAAGACTTTGTCTATCTCAGTTTTGAAAATCTTCAAGGATGGAGATTCCACAGCCTCTCTGGGATTTTCTTTTTTTTTTTGCTGTCCAGACAATTTCCTTTGCTGTAACTTGAAACCATTGCCTTGCATCCCTTCACTGTGCACCTATGAGGACAGTCTTGTTCTGTCTTCTCCATAATGCTTTCAGTGCAATTAGATCCCTCTTTAGCTTCCTTTTGTCTTTCTCAGGATCCCCTGAGTCCCTCACCGTGAGAAGGTCACCACCTTCCAAAGACAGCAGAACAAGGACTCACACTCGTCACTGTATCCCACCCAGCTCTATGGGCTTGCCATATCCAGCTGGCCTAAGTGATCTCTTCCTTGATCCCCCTGGACACACAGTTCAGGAGTGATGCCAGGGGTTGGGTATACGTCTTCCACTGCTGTAGGACATCCAGGATGTGGGCCCCAGGCAAGCAGCAAACTCCTGAGACAGCCGGTCTGGTCAGCAGATAAGTGTCGTTGACTCCCTGGAAGAGAATATGCAGCTGTTATTACCCATTGCTTCCTTTCTGTGACCTATGGATCAGGCTCATTCCCCTTCCAAACCCTGTAAGTGACTAGCTGCCACCCTCCACCACTGTGGGGACCTTTGTCAGTCCCTTGACAAGGGGAGTCTGTTGCCCTCTCTCCTTCAGAAGAAGATGTTGCTTGGGTTCATGCCTCTGCAGATTATCTGTGGAGAATTGTGACCAACCTTTGGAGTATTAGTGGTCTGCTACAGTTATTTCTGACCTGTGAATCATCTGAGCCACACCAGAGAGTAGGATATCCTGCATGTAGGTATTGCCACTAGGTAGGAGATGCTACTGCTGCATATGGCGGTAACAGATGAAAGAAATATTTGTGATTTCTAGTTTACACCAAAACCTGTTTCTTGGGTCCAGTTGCAAGTGCAAGTGAATTTGTTTATGTCACTTTATATGTAGTGCAGTGATTGTTCTTCTGAGTTTGTTAGAAACACATCGTTTGAAGGAAAGTTGAAAATATAATTGCTCTTGTCCTGAGATTTATCCTCCTCTTCATTTGCTTTTGGAAAAAGAAAATATAGCATCAATTGAAAAGTCTTGGTCTTTTCCTCCCAGCAGTGTTACTGTGTCCATTTGGGGGCATCATCATCTCTCAGATTCAGAGCACTTTGACATTGCAGATCCAGATTTTTGAAGGTCTTAATTTGGACAGCAGTGCAATTATTTTGACACCAAACTGATGTGTTCCCAATGGACCTGTGTTTATCACACTGTGTTTAGTCTGAGGCATCATAAGTAATCTGTAGATTCTCTTTTAAGTGCAGTCAATTACGGTAATTGGACCTGGAGTTCACAAATACATGGGTCACTATAGCAAGGTCTTGGTCTGTCAGGGAGTAGTGTACTCTTCTGAAAAGTGAAAGATGTAAAGGAGGTGTTATTGTTGCTAATGTACTGTTCTCAAAGAGTCTAAATACTGAAGAAGTCAGAAAGCAATAGGTTTACAGGCTCTTGCTACTACCACCAGTTATTTTCCTATATCATTAAATCATTAAATATAATGATATAGGGAAAAGGCAGTTCTAAGTTATTTAATTGGGTCACTTCACAGCAAGATGTGCTGCTAACTTTTGGAACACATACATTTATTTTTTTCCAGAGACTTGCCTAGTTCTCTGTTTAGTGTGCATATTATATTTTTATGAGAACTATGTGAAGGGAGCATACTTTAGATGATAACTTTTAAAATATTTCATGTTTATAAGTGCTTGTTAAACAAAGGACAATTCTAATTAGTTCATGCTAATGCAAATGAATCTGAAATGTGTCATAGTGACAATAATATTTTCTTTCCTGGGCCGTCAAAAAATGATCAAACTCATGTTTCAGCTTGACTTGCCATGGTGACTTCAATAAAAGGAATAAAAAAAAAGATAGTGTATGGAGCTTTATAATAATACAACTTTTCTTCTAGTGTTTCTTTCCCTTATTTAGTTTTGATTCAGATGTACAGAATAGATTATGCAGTCAGTGGGTTCCTCATTACTTAAATGTCTGTCACTTTTATTTGAAAATTCTGCTACAGAAACATTGCTTCTGTTGTTGGTATCAATACTTCCTTTAATTGTGGAAAGGGTTTTAAGAAAAATCCATTTTCTTGAGATGCAATACAATCTGAAAAAAAACACCAACATATTAGTATGGATATTGTAATGTTTTCAGAATAATTCTGGGATATATCTTCCTTAACCCAACATTTATTTTTATTCAAAATCAAAAGGAGACAATATAGGTCATTAAATGTGATTTGATATGCTATGATAAATACATTAATACAACATAAAAGTATTTGATATGTGGTAAATATGATTTGTCTTTTTTTTTTTTTTCAGTATAACTTGTCCTTTCAATAAACGTGTTTTCTTTATGTTCTTGGTATCTAACTGGGAATGGTAGACTAAGGTCCAGGATGGTGAGAGAAGAGAATACTTTCACTCCAAAGAACACAAAGCAGATGAATCATTAGCAACTTCTGTTTTGGCATTAAATTAGCGTGAAAGTTCACCAGTGAATATGTGAAATTGGATATTGGACAACAGCAATCTAGTGAAGCCTTGAAGTAACATAATTGGACAAGCCTGGGACATCTCATCAGAATACAATGGAATAAACTGACAAGACAGCCTTCCTACTCGAGCCGCAGTGGGTGGGAAACATTTTGGCACAGCCTGTCTTTGCAGCAGGGTGCTGCTCATCAGAAGCCATGGTGAAAGGTTGTTTCCTTGGGAGGGCAGAGGAGCTGACAGCCAGCAGGGAATGATTGAAAGACATTAAAAAAGCTCCACTGTTTTTCAGCCACACCAGATACATTAAAAATTGAGTCAATATTTTCCATGTGAACAGTGATCTCTTCCTCTGGCTTTGCCGTTATCATAGAAACGTAGAATATCCTGAGTTGGAAGGGACCCACAAGGATCACTGAGTCCAACTCCTGGCTCCACACAGGACTACCCCAAAATCAGACCCTATGTCTGAGAGCATTGTCCAAACGCTTCTTGATCTCTGGCAGCTCGGTTCCGTGACCACTTCCCTAGGGAGCCTGTCCCAGTGCCCGACCACCTCTGGGTGCAGAACCTTTCCCTAACACCCAGCCTGACCCTCCCCCGTCCCAGCTCCATGCCGTTCCCTCGGGTCCTGTCGCTGTCCCCAGAGAGCAGAGCTCAGCGCCTGCCCCTCCGCTCCCCTCGTGAGGGAGCTGCAGGCCGCCATGAGGCCTCCCCTCAGCCTGCTCTGCTCTGGGCTGAGCAAACCAAGGGACCTCAGCTGCTCCTCTTACATTTTCGCCTCCAGACCCTTTGCCATCTTCGTAGTCCTCCCTTGGGCGCTCTCTAACAGTTTTATGTCCTTCTTATATTGTGGCACCCAAAACTTATGAATGGGGTTGGTATTGCTCTGGCACCACACACGCACATGGTTGGGTAAGAGCTGGAAGGGCAGGGCCCTCTGGTCCTGCCACTCTCCTCAAGAGCTAGATGTTTCAAGGGCTGGTTTGTTGGTAGTGTTGCTGATGGCAGTGTGAGTTGTGTCCATTAACCGCTTCAAGTGGGACTTAAAAAAGAGCCACTGGTAATCTTAGGTTGCCTCTGAGTACTTAGAGGAGCTGAAATGATACCATTATACTGTGTTGATGCAATCCCTAGATAACCCTTAAAAAGCATAACAAAATCTAATGATGCTTGTGATGCAATGCAGAATGCTGCAGATTCAGCTTCTTGTAGGTTGAACCCACTGCAAACAGTTATAAAGCATTTCCATTTCAGCACCTGGTTACAAGTACCTGACTGGTTTGAAAGAAGAAACAGAGTAATGCTGTAATGATAACCCTTTAGCTTATGATGGTCCATATCACACAACAGCTTGTGAACATGAAACCTTGCCTACTTCTCATGCTCTGTCTGAGGGCAAATACCTTTACAGACTTGTTGGATAACTGGCTGCTTGTTCGTTGACTGCTAGGTCAGGTTGATTGCTGGACTTCATGATCCTGAAGGTCTTCTCCAATCTAAACGATTCTGTGGTTCAGCGAAAGGCTGAATCCTGAACACTTCCTTTTTGCTGAATGAGAAGCAGGGAATAGGTTACAGATGAGCAGGACCTTCACCTTTTAACAGTGCCACTGACAATGCAGACGTCTAAAATCCTCAGGTATCAAGTCCAAAAGAGAGAAACAATAATAAAAAGGAAACCCAAATAGATTATGCCTCTGCAGTGACAAGAGACAGCAAAAGACCTTCACAGAAGTGAGAGTGCAGAATTTCAAATGTTTATAAGATCTAGTTGTTACAAACACCATCTCAAAACATCTCTGTAGCAGCTGATGAGGAAATCTTGCCTAAAACATAAGTTCCAAGACAAATACAAGGAAAAGCAAATACGGAGATATAATGGATAAGATCCTTAGAATGAAAAAAAATTACAATTCCTTCTTTGCAATTTGTGCGGATTGTAGGGAAGAAGCAATGCTTAGCATTGAGCAATGCAGATAGCAATGCCTAGGGGGTGCCTGACTTTTTTTAAAAAATTGACACAACATTCAAAACACAAAAATACAGGAACTCACTGGTTCACACCAAAACATCTAAACTCTATTCTCTCCAGTACAGTACTGCTTCCAAATAAAATGCAAGGGACACTTTATGAGATGGCTCTGCCCAAGGACCCTTTCTTTGTAATCATCAATGCATGAGTAAAGATCAAATTTTGTAATATGTTTTCTCAATATTTTTGTAAACCTGTATGTATTTGCCCACCATATGTGTGACAGATTTTCTTCTGAATATTACCATAATCTTGCCACTAAAATGTTTCACATGCTAACTATAATAGTCTGCTGGGGGAGGGAGGTTAAGAGGATAGGGATTTATCTCAGAGGCAGTCCGTGGCAGAGGTCGAACATAAACACAAGGACCATGTAGATGGCCAGCGTGGTTGGCATGGCCAAAAGGTGATATTCTACCTTTGCAATCTTTGGGATCACTGGATTTCTAGGATGTAAAAAGCAGAGACAAATATCCCGTCACAGTTTGGGACTTGAAAATCAAGCCGATGTTCTTCCCTTCTGGAAATGTATACACCACCCTTTAACTTCTGCCTTGAGTTTTACTCTGATTTGGGAGTTCTGTAATGTTGGACCTAGGAAACCGTTTATCTTCATTTAACTTACTTTCCAGCAATATGTTTTAATTTAGTAAACAAATGTGAATAGATGAGAGAAAATAACACACAGTTTACTTTCCTATAGCCATTTTAACAGTATAAGTGGAGTAGAAAGCAATCAGAACATCTTTATCATTCAATAGCACTGAAAGGTCTGAACATACTCTTGCAGCAGATCCTTTTAAGTGAGTAGGTATCAATTTCACAGAGGCATTTTTTCATGGTAGAATTATTTTACTTCATGTTTCAGCTTCTCTGTAAGGTTTTCTTTCTTCCTCTCTTTCTTTCTTCCTCTCTTTCTTTCTTTCTTTCTTTCTTTCTTTCTTTCTTTCTTTCTTTCTTTCTTTCTTTCTTTCTTTCTTTCTTTCTTTCTTTCTTTCTTTCTTTCTTTCTCTTTCTTTCTTTCTTTCTTTTTCTTTCTCTCTCTCCCTCCCTCCCTCCCTCTTTCTCGTTCTCTCGTTCTCTCGTTCTCTCCTTCTCTCTTTCTTTCTCTCTTTCTCTCTTTCTCTCTTTCTCTCTTTCTCTCTTTCTCTCTTTCTTCCTTGTCTTACGAGGAGTGGCTGAAGGAACTGGGGTTGTTTAGTCTGGAGAAGGGGAGGCTCAGGGAGACCTTAGTGCTCTCTGCAACAACCTGAAAGGAAGGTGTGGGAAGCTGGGGGTCGGCCTCTTCTCGCAGATAACTAGCGATAAGACTAGAGGGAACAGCCTCAAGTTGCGCAAGGGGAGATTCAGGTTAGAAATTAGGAGACATTTCTTCTCAGAAGGAGCAGTCAGGCATTGGAACGGGTTGCCCAGGGAAGTGGTGACGTCACTGTCACTGGGGTTGTTTAAGGAAAGGTTGGACGTGGTGCTTAGGGACATGGTTTAATGGGTGATAGTGGTGGCAGGGGGATGGTCGGACCAGATGATGTTGGAGGTCTTTTCCAACCTTAATGTTTCTATGATTCTATGATTCTTTCTCTTTCCTTTTTGAAACTGTGTTAGGTGTTAGTACTTTCCAAACTTAAACAGATTTTGTAAGAATTAATTCTAGTCCTTGTTAAACCACACTAAAAAAGTATTGCATAGTGAATATGCAGAGAACTCAAATGTCTTATTTTTGTGAAATGAAAGAAGCATACATATAAGAATATTATATAAATATATGTGAATACTCTCTGCTGCTCTGAGAAGCTTTCTGCATATCTCTATTGCATTTCTATATCTATAGGTGATCTATATATTATTTTGAACATTGTGTTAATTTGAACATTAATTATGGCGTCTAAATATGTGTGTGTATATATATATACGTACACACAGCAAGCTGTAATGAAAACAATTATGAACAGGTCCTGACAAATATCCACTGACATCAATTAGAAGTTTTTATTGAATCTGAGGAAGTTTTCGCACTGACACCATGATCTAAGATTGCTCTCTTGCTACACGATTACGTAATTGTATACTGTGGGACCAGAGCTAATCTGGCTACTGCTAGGGAAGCACCTTGGCGATAAGGACACACTACCTGCTGTGTTATTTATTCTATTTCTGTGTCTCTGCGTCCAGTTTTAATTTAGTATTGCAATGCCTTAGCTTCCAGCTGACAGCTTATAAAACAACTGAAGGTTAAATCTTCAGCTTAATGCAATTGATACCTGCTTTTTTTTTTTTTTTTTTAATTTTCCCAAGGAAAAAGAAGCATATTCAAAAACAATCTTCTATTCTCTGTACATTTTTTTTTTTCTGCATGTGAAGCCCTGCTGTTGCTCCTATGTTCTGACTTCTTTATCAGAAACCACTCCAGGTCTGGTTGTGGTTGTGGTTGAGATTGTCACTCAGATTGCACCTGTTCAGGTAAAGTTTCAAGCCACAATAATAATAACAACAACAACAATAATAATAAAATATAGTGTCTACCTATGAAAATAAGGAAAAAACTCTGAGAGGTAAGGGCATTTTAAGGAATAAGACAGGGATTGCAACATTCAAATGAATGAAAAGCAAGAATCAGGGGAAAGGAGAGACATGTAGAGAGGGAAAGGTGACAGTTTTGCTGAGGAATGCTCATGTCATTTTCCCTAGGGAGGAGAGGAACGGAGTGGGGAGAAGGTGGGAGGAGAGCAGTGTGAAGAGGCTCTTGGGTACCATGGAGATGGGTACAGTGTAAAAATCTGTATACTGTAGATAAGTAAGTGGGAGGTTGATATCAAACTCCTACCAGCCAGAAATGGGCTTTGTACAGGGTAAACATGTTAAGGGGTGGGGAGAAGGCAGCATTGTTTTAGCCTCTTCCATGCTGGTTGCCTACTTAACACTTAAGACAGCAGAGGGAAGGGAAAAGCAAATGTTTTTCAAGCTTGTGCCTTTCAGTGTGACTGTTCTCTTATCTGTATCATGCCTACCAGGAATGTAAAAATTACGTTCTAGAGCTTTTCTTTTCCCAATGAAATTGTCTCGCTATTCCAGACTTGCTTTTTTTCTGTCTCTTCTTTTCATTTCAGCCTTAATTTGATTAACTGGGTGCTCATAATAAATTCATAATGCTTCTCCATGATTCGTGAATGTGGGGAAAAAAAATGTGACAGATTCACTAGGAACGAAGTGTTACTTTGTGTCTGAGTAAGACAGGGTGTTTTCAAAATTCAGTCTTTGTGTTACACTGCTTTGAAAGACTGTCTCTGCTCATTTTAGGATTCCTTTGTTCTCTGGTTCTAATTTTTATGCTTTCAATGCCTATAAGACTATGCTGTTATTTATATCCATGGCCATAAGGAAAATGCTATAGTTTCTAAGTGTTATGATGCACTCCTAAGAATCACTGGATTTTTTTTATTTTTTAAAGTTCAAGAAACAGTATAGAATGATGTATAGTCTACTAGTAGAATATTGTTATTTGTGCTATTGATTCTTCTTAAAATACAGGCTTCCTGCTGTCTGTAAGTGTGGGTAAGGCAAGCTGATACTTTGGTTCAAGTCCTACCTACTCTGTTCCCTTAAATAGTCCTACTTGAAGCAAGCAGGCTAGTTTTGTGACTACTTCAAGTGAGAAGGATTTCTGCTTAAGGAGGCAATGCTGAAAGGTCTTCTGTATACCAAAAGAGATGAGAAGGGGCAGTATTTAGCTGCATACAGAAATTTGGGAGTATCAGCTCTCAAACATGCACATGCGTGTACAGCTTTGTCTGTCTGCGGACAGTAATGACTCTAACACTGAGTGCTTGAACTTGCAACAACATTTTTTGATAGAGCTTCCTTAAATGGTTATTTTTTACATGCATCCAAAACAACCTTCCCTTAGACTGCAGGGGCAAAAGGATGTGAGTCTGCTCCTGAAGCCCTGTGGCTCAGAGGCATGGACCTGGCTTTGGCTCTGAGAGCATTAAAGTAAGGGCAGTGGGACCTCTTTAAACAGGGTAGCAACAGAATGAAGTAAAAAGAGCAGTACATGGCTCAGAAGTAGGTAGCTGTAAGCCTATCACAGAATCACAGAATGGTTGAGGTTGGCAGGACCTCTGGAGGCATCTGGTCCAACCCCTGCCCAAGCAGGGCCACCCAGAGCAGGGTGCCCAGGCCCATGTCCAGGTGGCTTTTGAAGATCTCCAAGGAGGAGACTCCACAGCCTCTCTGGGCAGCCTGTGCCAGTGCTCAGTCACCCTCCCAGTAAAGAAGTGCCCCCTCATATTGAGATGGAACTTGCCGTGCTTCAGTTTGTGCCCATTGTATCTTGTCCTGTCCCCTGGGCACCACTGAAAAGAGCCTGTATTTTTCCTCTTTGCACCCTCCCTTCAGGTATTTACAGACATTGGTAAGAACCCCCCTGAAACTTAGGTTTTCCTTCTGCCATCAAATTTTGTGGACTTCCAAGAGTGGTGCTGGTGACCGATGTCATGTCTAGGGAAGGGAGCACTGGCCTGGCAGCCTTCAGAAATCCCGGCAGCTACAGCCCTGCGCCTCTCAGGGACAAAAGCACACGTGTGTATGTTTGCAAGAGTGAGCTGAAGGAGTCTGAGAAAAATAAGCTGCTTAGCAAGCCAAAGGTTTACAAGAGGTGCTACAATGTGGTAAAGCCCCAAATGTGAGCATAAATTGAATTTCCAACAAAGCAGTGTCCTCATAATCTGTTGGGGGGATATGCTGAGAAGTTTCCGTGGATCTGACTTGATTACTCTGTGCCTAACATCCACCACTTAAACCCACCTTGCTTTCCCTTTTATCAAAAAGCTCATCTTTAGAATTATGCCAGATTTATTTTTGCAAGAGCTTATATTTAAATGCTTTGTTTTCAGTAGAGTTTGGAGGAGCTGGGGGGGGGGGGGGGAATTCCTTCTCACTGCAGCTTTGTGTTCAGGACAGCTTTCTGCCCTCAGACTGGCTCTTCAAGTTAAAACGCCAATAAAAGCACAATTTCGCAGTGACGGTGCCACTGCATGTGTGCATTCAGGAGGAAGCATGGTGCAGCAAGTTTCTCAAGACTTTAATTCCTTGTGCTGGAGGACAGAGGAGCCGAGGTGTCGGTCCCCCAGGGGTTATCAGCGTGTGTATTGGACAAGGCCGCAGGGAGGGACGGGGCCCTGTGGTGTCGCCGCAGGGCACTGCGTGTCCAATTCCCTCATCCCTAGCTGTTAACCTTGGCCAAACTGCAACAGCAGTCTGTGATAAAAGGTCCCTAGGCCCTAAAGTATCTTCTGTCATGAATTTCTAAAACTTAACGCGAGCTGTGTGGTGTGCCTAGGGTGTTCTCTGTGGTTAGAAGGCCGGTATTTCCACGCAGTGGTTATGCTGGTCTCCTGTTTGTAGAAGCTTTTTTTTTTTTTTTTGAGCCTTTCAGACTTTAAAGGGTACAGGTTGACCCCTACGAGACAATTTATAGAGGACATCTCAGAGCATGGCTTTTAATTGGCTTTTTCTCTGAAACAGCAAAGGAAGAGCCATTAAACTTTAAGCTGCAGTTTTACAGATGCTGATAGCCTTGTAGAGGGTGTTAATTCTAGATGTAAAAGTCAGACTAAAATAGGTCTTGGGTGCTTCAAGTATAGTTTGCTGCTGGTAGGAGCACCAAAACAAGTGACTCCAGGGTATAAACCTGTGAAGAAACGTAGGTCCCTACCCAGAAGAAAGGGCCAGCGGTGGTGGGAAGCTTCTTCAGCATTTCTCAGTGGCTGCCAGTGGCAATCAGCACAGTGGGTGTGGTGAACCACAAGCACAGGACCTCATCTGTCCGCATTCCTTGAGTTTCCTTCTCAGACTTACTTCTGTGGTTTTGTGTTAGCTACTGGAAATGGGCATCTGAGAAGTGAAGTGCTGTGATCTGGAGTCTGATCCTCAGTGATTTATGAAAAGCTGAACCTCGTAGCCCCAGGGCTAAATGTGCAAAATAAGGAATAGCAGCAGCATTGACTGATAACATGCTATCTTTCTAAGTCGAGCACAATTAATTGTGTGTTTTTATTATTTTACTCAACTTTTCAATATTGTAGTCTATGGGAGAGGGTAACAGTACCTTTACCTAGTAGTAAGCAGCTAGTCTTGTACCATTCTTCTCAGTGTGTGGTTCCTAATGAGGAAGGTTCAAATTTGCACCGTACAACAGTTAATTTGCATCGAGAATGAAAGCACAAAGCTTGATCAGATATGCACTCTGACAATCATCAGCTCTTCTTCATGTGATGTTGAAAATACGTTTATGTTAATGTCTGCTTCTGTGTTTCCACAGGTTCTGCCTGGCATACTGCAGAAGCATTGCTGTATTTTGCCTGACAGGAACACAGGTAAACTTTTCTCTTAATGAGTTAATATTGGATTATGGTTTGGAGAAATACAAACACAAATTGGATTATATGGAGAAGTCCTGTTTGCTACCTAGAGTCACTGAAGTCTGTTCTAGTTAGCGATGGACTGGGTACTTAGCTTGTTTAAATCATCTGCTTTCATATGAAGATTTTGTGTATTCTGTCAGCTTTCTGGAGCTATTGCTTTTGTAGAGATTGCTACCAGGTCTTGCTTATAAGGGTACTTGTATGAATTTCTGAAGTGTCTCTTGTTAATTATAAAGTTACAGTTCTGGAGAGAAAGGAGAAAGAGTCTGAAATCCGGTCCTCTTGACTCACAAAAGTGTTAAGCAGTAAGTCTTATGCTAATTCTGACTGCAGATAAATGCTTGCTTTGTGCTTATTTTTTAGATACTAAGGGGTTAGAATATGACACAGGGTGTATCATTAATGATGCCTTGCTATTGTGCAGGAGGAGACTTAAATAATAAGTTTGTGACCAGAACAAATCAATTGATGAGAACAATAACATGGACAGGAAGAAAACGATTAAGTAATTTTACATTCTTTAATTACAGGGAAAACAATTTCTTCTAAAATAAGCTTTAAAATCCTTTTTAGAATGTTATAAATTGGGTGAAACTGACAGAATATGGACGGAATTGTGAGTTTGATTTAACAGACTAATTTCAGAGAGGCAGAAGAAAAAACACAGCTTGTTTTCAGTACCTGTTTAATAGAACATATATGAATGCTTGCAGCTCTTAAGACTTCTTCCCTCTTCCCCCCCCCCCCCCCCCCCCCCTTCCAGTAGCGACAATTAAAACAAACCGGTTTGTTCCCTGGCTTGCTGTTGCTTGTATTTCAGGTGCAGTTTGCGCTGAGCGTAACTGCATAAAGAACTTGACGACTGTGTTGAACTGTAGTGCGACTTGTGGTTACCTGCAACTCCTCAAAGAAAAGTTAAAATCTCATTTCCATTTTCATCTGTGAACATGGGAGGAGTGCATTATAGTAAGACAGTTAATAATACACCTCTTCTGGAAAGATTTTGAGAGTTTGTAATTAGTGAACAGATTGCAGACAGATTTTGCCTTTGTATTTATTTCATGGTTTCCTGAAAACTTTGCCAAGGAGACACTGTATAATGACCAAAGCCTGTTTTGTGTGTTAATATCGTGTGCTGATTACCTTTTTAAATTTTATCTGTAGTAGAAAGACTTGATCCAGGTTCCATCGATGACCAAACTCTTCTTGACTTGTACAGAAGTGCAGCAAGTAGAGGTCAAAGCCAGTGTGATAGCCTGCTGTTGGGCACTGAGAATCTGACCATTTGGCTAAACAGGGTGAAATTTGCCTTCATAATCAATATCAAGAAAGCCATTTATATAAAATACCAAGCACCTACTAAATCCCAGTCACTTTCGGAAGTGCGTTCATTTGGGCATGAGAGAAGCTTGCTGGTAAAATTGGTATCGCTGGTATTGTTTTGAAGATTTTTGACCTAGGCTCTTTGAAGAAGAATCCTATCAGTTTCTGGCATGTAAAAACTTCTGTACAACTCAAGCACACTTAGGTATGAAAATAGTTGTCATTTCTACTGCTTCTATGTGACTGCTACAAGTATTTTTATGCCTACCTACTGTGTAGTTGGGAGTTGCCAGCAGGTGCAAAGTAGATAATGTCTGTGTTCCATTTTCCCTGTTTCCCTCATTTATGGTGTTTAAATCCTTGGCAGAAAGGAGGAGAAGAAGAGTTCAGAGAGAATGTGGGGGTTTTTCAGTTTCTTCCTGGAGGAGAGGAATGACTGAATTTCTAGCAGGTTGCAGGTGCAGTTGTAGGGTCCCAACACAAAAGAGGTTAAACAGAAGTGAGACGATTACTAGTGTATTGTCTGAGCTGCAAGCCCTCTTGCCAGGATTTTGTGGGGGTGCATTTTGTCAGCCTGTTTTCAACCAGCGGAGCTGTGCCCTCCAGGAGCTCTTACAGGTGGAGCTGTGGCCTTTGCAGGGGGGTTTGCCCTCTGCAGCCCTGAAAAGAAGGGCTCAGTTTGCGTCCCCTTCCATTCACGTTTTCTCATGTAACCCAGAGTGAGTAATTAAGGCTGTCTGCCCTTTCTTTGCTCCTTCCTGTCTTCTGCATGTCTGCTTGATGGAGGCAGCTTGGAACTACTTCGCGGTGGGGGATTTACATTGCTGGGACGCTGAGTTTGGTTGGTGGAGTCAATCAGAGATAGGTGAGCCATTTTCCTGTTTGATTGTGTCAGAATCCATGAGTCCACACTAAGAAGAAGGCATTCATTAAGTTTCTGTAAACTTGGAAAGTGCTATTTGAATTCAGACATGTACATTGTATATAATCTTGGCCAGCTCTGTTCTCATTGAGTCTGGAGAAACAGCCGGATTGCAAGCTTCAGATCTTTGTGTTCAGTTGCTGGTGTTTGGAGGAATTTAGGAATGTGCAGAGCTGGGTGTTGTTCCTAATGAAAAGGAGAGAGGGAGAAAGAGATGGATGGGGGGATGGGAGAAGAAAGAGAGGAAGAAGCATAAAACAAGACCTCCAAAACCACTAGAGAAGAACACAGATGTTGTGGGGAGGAGGATGGGTGAAAGGCAGAAGCAGTAGCAGTTTCCCCGCTTGTTTATATCTATTCAGCAGCTCAGGAGTTTAGGAGTCTTCAGCTACAGGTTGAAGACTGCCACTCTGACCAACCTCTTTCACAGTTTTAGCGCAGGAGCTGCTGGGGATCTGCACCCCCAAGAAGGAAATGAGCCCTGGGGAATGGTGGAGTCAGTGCTGCCAGGCCATCCTCTCACCTGGCTGCCCTTCAAGCCTTGTCTGTCCTGGAGCCTCAGGGAATACGTGTAACAAGTCTTTGAATTAGTATGGCCCTATCTTGCCCATGCCCTGGAAAATTGCACATCCCACTGACTCTTCGTTCACTGTGGAAAAAGTTGAAGTGCCACCACGTACTCTCTTGGTGTCAATATTCTGCATTTGTAAACCAGAGGACAGAGCTATGCATGGGAAGAAACGACACAGGGGCACGGATCACCTTCCCCATCTACTGCAAACTTTTATTTTCAGTGCTTATAACTTGGCTATGAAAACATTTAATGCAGAGCCTTTCAAAAAGCAGGATAGAAGGTAATTCAGCTGCTATCTAGCAATGCAGTTTTGGAGGAAGACACGTATTTAACAAGATTAGGTGTTTCAAAGGTGGAAGGTTTTATTTTTTAAACAAGTAAAGCAGTTACAACATCTCAGTGTCTGAGTTGAGTGCTTGCATTAAGCTTTTCTAATAGATGATGACGTTTCATTTCTGAAGTGTTAATTTATTTGTGGCTTTCCTTTAATCACAAGTATATTTTCATTACTAAATTAAAAAAAATTCATATGGCATGTATTGGCATAACATGTGTTCATTACCATGTTAGCTGGTATCCAGAACCTGCATTTGTCACATAACCCATGCCTCCAGAGGCAAAACATCCCAGGTCAGACACCTTTATTCTGTACTTCCTTCTTGTTTGCCCTAAGCACAACAAAGAGCTTCACTGATATCCCTTCCTGGTTTCTTTCCATCTCCTTTAAGTTAACCAGCCAGCAACAACTGGGGTGCATTAGCAGGTATAAAGTTAATTGGAAGAAAAGCAGTTACATGCTCTGTACAGGTGTCACTAACAAGTTCATAAGGGGAAACAGTGTGAAGGTACTAATGACCTGGCAGGGAGCAGCTTGCTTATTTCCTTGAATTATATTCCTCTCTCTTTCAAGCTGCAGCTGGAAGAAATAAGCCACTCCTACTGATGGACGCCCACCACCCTCGGTGCATGCATGCAGCCAGTGCAGCCAGCCATAATTCCCTTTACAAATATTTCCAGGAATGATCCATCCCCAGCCTACTGGAACTCTTCAGCCAAGTCAGAAGTCCCTCTGTTGCTGTATGAGCACTTCTGTAAATCTTAAACAGATGCCAAGGCTGTCATTTCCCTTCTCCCCTTAGCAAGGTTTGCAGTTATGATGATGGTTTGGAGAGCTGTTTGTACAGTACGAGCAGTGCGTTTGGTTTCTACCCTTGAAATGAAGATAGCCTTTAAGTACAGAGTATCTTGTCATTCCTTAAAAAAAAAATAAAAAAAATTAAAAATTGAGAGGCAGAAATGCAGCTTTGAAAAAGAGAAGTCAGTGTTCAGTGATGTGGATTACTTCTTAAAATATTTTTTTTTAAATTGTTTTATTTCTAGTCTTGTTTGAATTAGAGCTCTTAGGCAGTGCATGTGGGTTGTTTAGCTATAGATACTTTCACACAAAGAAAAAGAGGAAATATATGTGAAAGCTTATGCTTTTGTGTATGCTATGTTTAAGCAGGCTCAGACTAAATCAGTGAAATATTTGGAGTTTGATTTTTGCCTGTGCCAGGGCTCCCAGCATTGTGATCTGGCCCTGTAAGTGATCCTCAAGGTGAGTACAAATATACCTGGTATAGCAAAAAGGGAGTTATCAGGGGGACTCATTAACAGAGTGTGCTCTGTGCAATTTCTACTGTTGCTGCAACTGTTAAATGAATATTCTCGCACCGCAGAGATGCTGATGGGTGTATGCTGTGTCTGCCGTGGTTGTGCTCTTGAAGCACAGTTATTAGTTTCCTGTGATGCAAGAAAATTGCAAAAGCAGCTTCTGTACTATCCTTTTCCGTCATAGCTGTGAGTTTGATATGTGGTGGACTGCTAAATTTGGGCTCATTTTTTCCGCTGAAGATCCCAGAGGAAGTAATGAATCAGTAGTCACTAACAGCTTCTCGTGTTGATTCGTTCTCTGGTGCTTTAAGCTCGCATTTCCTCTCTGATGGCAAAGGAGAGCGGAGGTAGAATAAAGCACAGCCACACCTATCAGGATGACTTGATTCTGATAAATAGCTCTGTTAAACTTTAAATAACACTCTTCAAAAAAAAGAGAAAAGAAAGATTTATGTTGTCTCAAGTTTCTTCATCATCCATTTTCAGGTCAGCTCTTGTGTGCCGATACTGAACTTGCCCAAGACATTACATCCTTCGTTATAATCGTTCTGTTTTGTCCATTATATTGGCTGAAATTACATTGACACAAAGTGGGACCAGTGTTCTGTTCTCTACAAAGAATGAATAATATCTGTTTGAGAAAGTGGTAATTGCTTTAGATACAAAAGCAGGAGTTTAATAATAACCGATCTCTTGTTTGGGTAAAGCATAACCCAAGACAGTAATGTTTCATCCTTCTTTTGTTTGCTTTTCTTCCTGTTGCTTGAAGAGCAAATATTGAACCGGAGAAAAATCTAAGATGGTATTAAAAAGAATTCCTCTATGAAACTTTACTAAAATGAGTAAAGAAGTTAACATTGCCTTTTTTTTATTTTTTTTTTCCTCCTTAATATGTACAACTGGGTTGCCCTAGTAGCTTTTATAACACAAGGAATGTGGAGTGGTGCTCAGAACCAATGTGCTTTATAGCTAGCAAATACATTACTAACTTTTAGTGTTTTTTTTGTTGTTTGTTTTCCCATATATACATTTGTTAAACTGCAATGGATGTTTATGAAAAGAGCCATCCGTATGACTGGGCTCAAAACACACGTGTACGGACTGGGCAGCAGCCAGTTTGATTTCACAGAAGGAATTACAGGACAGTGTCTGGAAGCCAAAGCTCTGTTACAAATATAAGTTACCCTTTTTGCTAGTATATCATCCTCCATCTGAGCGTTTCAGGGTACTTAATTAATTGTGATGGATTTTTGCCTGGTGCAGCTGAGATAAAGAAATATTATCCTTACATTTTACAGAAGATGAAGTCAGATTAGCAGCTGTTGCAATGCAAGAATATTTACTAGGGTTACGTGTAATCCTGCTTAGAAGTCCTTTGCCTGACTCGAGGCTGTCCTTTTCCTTTCAAAACGCAGCTATAGATTTTTAGGCAGCTCCTGCAGGCTTCACCTGCTGCCTGCTTGCTGAGTTCAACACGAGCACTCTCATTCAGATGTTCAGCTGCAGGCTGCCTGCTGGTACTTTCCAGCCCTGTTTCCATGGAAATGAGAATTAGAGGGGTGAAAATAAAGCAAGAGTAAGTATTTTCTTAATCTTCTGCTTAATCCGGAAGTTCTCATACCTTGTTATCAAGGTTGTTTTGCTTTTAGTTGACCAGCCGTGTGATGCTAACCTTTGCAAAATAAAAAATAAATAAATTCCTCTCATTTAGAGCTGTTGAGAGCAATTCCAGGTACCATAACTCTGTAGAGGTGCATGGGGTCACCAGTAAAGGATAGAGAAGGGAGAACTGAACTGGACTGTGCAAGAATAAACAGATGAAAGGGTGTGAAGTGATACCCATGGCAGGGGTGATAAGCTGTGACAGAAGTTCTGGTCAAATGTAACTCACATTGTGAAAAATTGTGACAGCAATTAATTGGAGAATGAACCTGGGGGAGGAAAACATCCTGGCCAGAGAAGATCTAATTTAAATGCTCCAGTCTGAGTGTGAAACAAAGAATATCCTTAAAATGCGTTTGGAGCATAATTTGGACTCCTTATTTCTCCCTAGAGATTCCTGCTCTCCAGCCCCTTTTCCCCTGCATAACTGACCTGACCTGACCAGCAGAGCCAGGGCTGCAGAACAGAAGCTGTGTGAAGGGGTGTATGGGGGAGTGAATGTCCTAGTTATTGCAAGCAACTCATGCTTATGTTCACTATTCTGCCCTTTCCCCACTGGCTGAACCTCAGCCAATGTTTAATGTTAGCCTTTCCTTGGGAAGAGGAGGTCTGGGCTCTCTGGACTGTTTTCCTTACTCTGCCAGCAGTGATCAACCAAGCTAGCAGGGAGGCAGGAACAGGAGGGACCCAGCCTCCGCCGTGCCCAGAGAGGATCAGTTATACCCACATCTTTCCTGACAGATGTCTGGTAGCCTTTCCAGGCCTTTTTTTCAGGTTCCCTGACCTTACCACTGAAGACTTTTCCTTATTCATAACCCATGTCTTCCTTGCTGCAACTTGAGCTCGTTAATTCATCTGGACAATAGGTGCCTTCTTCCCCAGCTCCTTGTAGATACCCTGTCTGAAGGCTTTATTCTGTCTTCTCTCTCTTTAGATTTTATCGTCTAGGCTAAAAAATTCCCCTTTTCCCCCTCTTCCATGTATGTTACACTAGCATACATCTAAAACTGCCTTTTTTTTTTTTTCAATGAGCCTTTTTTATTCCCACCTGGATTTGTTTAGAAAAGAGTGCAGAGTGTAACTGTTCTCTAAACGTGACATGATTGTTGATTAGCTCATGTCTCATTTTCCATTTTTACTTTACATAAACTTTCATATACTTTTGTCTGTGTCCTTTCTTCTTCCAGAAGACTTGATTGACTTGGCTGAACATGTTAACACTGGCTAGAGACTTGGAAAAGAAGGGCTTTTTTATTTGTTTTTCTTCTGGAAAGATGATCTGATGGTAGGAATGAGTGAAATTTAAATAGTTAAAAATCAGGAGGTTTGGGTAAAGATACTGAACTTTTTTATTTTAATATTCCTGAGCAGGTGGGATTTCACTTCTGGATTTCCTGATTCTCTTCCCCTCACCCAGCCCACAAGGTGAATACAAGCCTATTACCTCAACTTGGGTTCACTCAAGCGTTTCACTCTAGCTTTTCTAATACCTACAGAGGATCAGCAGCACAGGGAGAACGGCTGTAAGGGACCAGGGTGCTGGTTCCACTTCTCGCAATGATTCAGCGTGTGAATAAGGAACAACTGGCAAGAGCTGAAGAACAGATAGTTTGCAGTCATGTCAAGCGGGAGCCAGCAGGCTGTGTAAGAAATCATTTTCTAATGTTAGTTTGCATCCTTTGGGTCATTTTGACCTCTTAGTGCTTCCAGATGTCTAGCTAGAATAAGGAACTGAGAACTTGTAGTCTCAAACCAGACAGAAGACTACCCTGTCGTATTGGATTTGGTTCTACTTATGACTGTCCAGTTTAATACACTAAAATCCAGTTTCTGTGTGGTGCAGAAATACAGGTGGTTTGGTGTAGACTCAGACTTCAAATGGGACAGGGCTATTATCTCAAGGTTGGTAGGGCCTCAGGCTTCGGTATCTTGAATACTTCAAGTTCTTCAGTATCTTCACGAAATCAGAGAGAGGTTGAAGTTGGCAGGAACTCTGGAGGCATTTGCTCCAACCCCTGCTCAAGCAGGGCCACCCAGAGCAGGGTGCCCAGGCCCATGTCCAGGCATCTGTCAAAGATCTCCAAAGAAGGAGCCTCCACAGCTTCTCTGGGCAACCTGTGCCAGTGCTCCAGTATTCAGGAACCTTGAATACTTCAATGTCTTCAATACTTTCAGCTTTAGAGCTAATTAAGATTTGTTGTTCTACATACAGTAGTTGGACAGGTCAGGAGATTCTGGATATGTGTGAGGATAAAATTGTTTAAGACTCTAGCTGGCACAGATGTCTGTGCCATTTGGTTTATGAAGCCAAAACCACCATCTTAGCACAGTGCTCTACTGCTTCAGCCTTTTCATAGTACCCTAGCTGGCTGGAAGTCCTTTTCGGTGTTCAGCATCCTTCACTGTGCCCAGTTCCTCCCTCCTTTCTGATGTTTTTTCCTTCTCATTACCATTATTGGAAGTCATGATTGTGTTTCACCCCAAACTACGTAGTCCCCAAACCAAAACTGAGCAAGCGAGTTCGCTGATGTTTGGACGTCGTATTACATGTTTCAAGATCAATACAAGATCCCCTGAAAGGTAGGGCTGACTAGCCCTGGTGCTCTGGGGACTAAATATAACCCATGAGCTGTAAAATACCACTTTCACAGCGATCTCAGCCTCATGTGCATTGACGAGGATATGTGTGGGGGGAGCAGGGGCTGAAGAAGGGGCTCTAACTTGGTAAAGCTTACTTCTAGAGGCAGAGATGTGAGTGGGCATATGTGTTTGCCATCTCTTTGTCTAGCATCAGAAGAGCTCTGGTGGCTGAAGGTGTGTAGGAAGGAAATTCTCTTCAGAAAACAGCATCTCTTGCAGGAAAGCTTACTTGACCTTTATTTCTGAGAGGTTTTGTAAAGCGTTCCCAGTGTGTACGGCTCGGCTACCAAAGGAAGAGATAACAAATGTACATCATAAACTCCATACAGCTCTGATAACCAGTCATGTTAATAATGTGGCTAAGCATTGCTAAACGAAAGCAGTGAGTAGAATGGCTGATTTCTATAAGCCAGAGGTCAGGATTTTTATTTTTCAGTGCTTCCATCTATTTGTGAAATGGTTGCCCAGGCAGTATATGAATCACGTGGACTGAGGGGGTGTGTATGTGTCTGTGAGTGTACTATACACAGGCATTCTCTTGCGGAGGAATACAGTTTTGAGGTCCACTGCCAAAATGTACGGTGTTGCCAACACAGTGCAGTGTGTGGGTAGAGGTAAAGAGCATGTAATTGAGCAGAGAAATCGAAAGACAAATTTCTACTCATACTGTAAGGTAAAATGTGCTTCTAAAGAAGATAAAATCTTAGTACTGTTTTTTAGAACAACCGCCAATTAATGGCGAGGAGCACAGGGAATTCATATTGCTCTTGGAGGAATATAGCTGTAATGCAGCTGGAGGAGTCTTGGATTCATTGGTTTCGTATGGATGCAACAGGCCACGCTGGGACTTCGTTCCCACTGGAGGATCTGGCTTTGATTGTGGGCCAGAAGAAACTGTTCCCTCACCTTTTAAAGGTCTCAGTGCCTACGCTGAACTATCTGTGCTCCCTGTTTCATTAGTGTTATGTCTCACTCAGCCACTGTGAGGCAACTCGAAAATTAGGACAGATCTCTTGGCTGGTATGCATTAATCGTTCAGTTGTGCAACACGCAGAAGTAACAAACACGTTTTTATTTGTTGCCAGTTCATCAACATTATATTCTTTTTTTTTTTTCTCCTTAAATTTCAATTCAATTTTTCAACTAGATTGTTGTCCTAAAAATATATCGTTCTTTGATTTGGGAAGAATCCCAGTTCTGAGAGGAGGAAGTGTAATGGAAACAGCATCGTAAGTGCCCATTAGGCTCTTATCCCAGACTCAGTTCAGTTCTACGATAATCTCCATTTTTGTGGAACCTCTTTTGAAGAACAAGACAGTCTTTCTTTTTTTTTTTTTTTTTTCAGGGAACATGGGAATAATGGATATTAGCTAAAAGTTTTCTTGTAAAAAGGATGTAAATTAGAAAAAATGAGGAATAGAGCTCACATTGCTAACTCCTAAAAATATATATACATATATTTCCAGAAATCATGTTTGCTTTGTTTTGTCCTTCCCCTACCCCATTTTTACTAGAAGAGTGGGAGAGTATGGGGAATTGGGTCCTGTGTCTGAGATGCTCAGCGTTAGGTAACTTTTATTTTCATAAGATGCCCGAGTGATGCTTGGTTTGCTCTAAGGCATGGTGCTTAATTTGGAGTAGTCTGCCAAATAGGACTTGTATTTAACTCCCTAGGATTAAATAACAGACTTAAAAAGCTGTGGCATACAAGCCTCTCCATGACAAAAACATGGGCTGTGCATTTTCCAGAAAAAGACATCCCACTTCCACTGATGCACTGGTGGAGACTTCTGCCAGATCTACCTTTTTTCTTTCACCTGACTTTATTAATGTACAATTTTTCCCATCCTCCTTTCTTCTTCTTCTATTAGCTGGGGGGGGTGGGAGTACTAAAACTACATTTTGTTATCAAAACATCAGAGCTGTTCATGCTTTCCATTTAAAGATAACCTACAGTGATATTCTCTATGCTTAAAAGGGTTGTTCTATGCTAGAATGGTTTTATTTGTAGTAATGCTGCATGACGTGGTTCTCCTGTCTTTTGGGATACTATAACATAATAGGCACTATAAATAACAGCTGCTAATGTCTACAATCGTGCACAACAGGCAGTAATTTAACCACTTGTCTCCTTTCTGTCATGATGGGAAATATCAAATGTTTCTGCACCAATAAGGCATCCGATCCCCGAAGCTGCTAGTGGTGGTTATTGTAGAAGTACATGACCGGAGGCAGCTCTGTGGCCTCTGCACTTGAGATTAAAACGTAGCAAATGCTTCCATGGATGTGGTTTAGGTGTCTCAGTGTGACTCTGCATTGGACAAGACACTCTCCCAAACTGGCAGTCAAGAGGAGGAATGCTGTTGAGCAGGGAGGAAAAGCAGATGAAGAGCTCAGGAACAGCAAAAAGTGTCCTGTTAGCTTATCTCCCTTGTGGCAAGGATCACCGGGGCAGGGAAGGGGCAGAGAAGGAAAGTGGCATTTCCGTACACCTCTGTGAAAGTAATTCTGCAAGACTGGATGCACATTGTCATTTGTAGATGCTATTAATTTTATTGAAATATATTAGTCTGCTAGACTTAGGCAGTTAACTGCTTAAGTGAGGAATTGAGAATTTGTAGTTGACTAAGAGGGTGCTGTGAACAAGGAAAGAATAAGGGTGTTATTCGGACGTGGCTTAAAATCAGGGAAGAGGTGACGGGCAAGAGCGCAGCCCCGCAGAAACCACGAGAAGCATAACTCACAACAGCGTTCATCTGACAGCAAACCCTGGGGATGAATCATCTGAAGATTTTCAGTGGTATATATAGGAAACCTAAACTTCCCAAAGAATAACGATGGCATGACAGAAAGCCATGGGGGCATTTGCAGGCTGTCTTACATTATATAATGGCTTCTTGTGTCCTTTGTAAACTGAGGACTGATCCTCTGTACTGTACCATTAAAACTTCTTGTGAGCCAGGAGCCTCCATACTGAACATGGGCAGAACAATGCTGGAGGCTTCAGCTGACAGAACTTTAATTCATGAACCACCTTCACAAATATATTTGGAAATGGTGAGTCACAGAAGTCAGCCCACAAGGCACAAGAAATTACATCATGGTTAAACTGTAGGTGATTATAAATGTAGGGGGTAAGATATCACATAAGCTTCGGGGAAAGGGAAGCATATTTTGAAAACGCCTCAGTACTTTTTGCTCCTGTGCTTGTTTGGAGGGCAATTGGAGGAAGCAACACGAAATTGAAAAGCCTAAAGAGCAGGAACGAGCATGGCGTGGACTGTTATTAATGTGTTAAAAGGAGCGATCTTTTTCTTGTTGCCACAAAGACTTAGACATCCTGTACAGTCCGGAGCACCTCTGCGTTAGGACTGGTGATCCGTGTTTCATATAGCTGAATATAAATCTTGCCGATGTGTTCTGTGTGCACTAAATATATGCTATAATGATTCTTTAAAAAAGATCATTAGAATTTGTTGCCCGGTGCTGAAATTTTCGAACTCTCCCAGTTTCTATGGAAACTGTAATAGTAAGAAGACACAATAAACAAATGTGCTGTATTATAAGCCTCCTCTTCAGTAGGACATTCATTTTATTAATATTTGTCCACGTTATTCTGGTGGCAGGTATTGTGCGTCTGACCATCCAAACAGTGATGTGTCTACTTCCTTTTCACTGAAGACTTCCCTGCTACCTTTGAGGGCTTTTGCTTTGGTCTTTAATCATTTTCTTGAACCAACGGTGGGGTGGTATGTGCCAGTAGTTAGTGCATTACTGCTGGTAATACTTGCTTAGCTCATAGAGTAGTGGGTGCTTAATAACATTTAACGTGCTTCAAAACCAGGAAAATCTTAAAGTGCAGAAGTAAACTTGTCGCTTGCTAATGACAGGAAAACAAAACTTCCTTTGCCTGGGGTTCTTTTGAACCTGCTTGTTGTCTTCCAGGGGCGTAGCTGGAAAGGTCTTGCTTTCTAGAATAACCGGTACGCCCTTCGTGGAACAAATTACATCTCATAAAGTGGAGTGTTGTCTTCTGGAGCGATGCTCCATTGCGGTCCTTGAGGCATTCTGTGCAGCAGGGAGAGCTGTGTGTGTTCTGGACTCCTAAACACCACAAAGATGGCGAGGAGGCTGGCCTCCACCTCTGCCTGGCAGCACTGGAGCAAGGAGCATGGAGCATGAAGCATGTCCCCTGCCATGTTGAGGGCCACGTGTGTTGCAGGCACACGTGCTGAACCAGGGAGTTTGAGCTGAGGAGGCGAATTCTGTACTCAGTGTTGATACAATGAACTTCCTGCAGGATTACTGATCTCGCCTTATGTTTTAGGAATGAGCCTTCCCCTGCTGCTGAAAGAGGTAGTCAGACTTTTAAAGATAAAAACTGTGGTGAAAGAATTCAAGTGGCTTAGTGAAATCTATAGTAAGAGTCAGGGTCAGACTGAACAGGTAGTGCTATATCAAAAAGATGACTTTGCTAGATTCTTTCACTTTTCATGGATGATAAAGAGCCTAACTCTTCAAAAATGTGGAGATCTGATGAATGAAAAATGAGTAAACTAAACTGTCATAGCAATAAGTTACTTTCATTTAGGCATCCTCACCAAAATAGGACATTTTCTCCCTTTTTAACTTTGAGCAGGACCTGTGCTTGAGTGGTTTATTGGAAATGAAGAAGTCAAAACTGAAATACCCGAAGTTAGGAAGGGGTAAGCCTCTTTGTTTTTGGTGTGGTGAAGAGATTGCTGGCACTCAAGTTACTGGGAACTTATTCTGAACTCTTCTGTCACGTAGGATTGCAATGAGGCCGTTACCTTTACTTCAGTTTGTAATATTAAATACATTTTAACAACTTACAGAGAATTGACATCCAGTAAACAAGATACTTCATATTTTTCATTGCTATGGACAATGTGTAATGCTTAATTCATTGAAGAATGGCTGTGTTAGTATTTGACAAAAACAATTGCTAACTTTTAGTGGTATTTGGTTTTGAAAATGCAGAAGAGAAATTGATGTGGATGCTGGGGCTAAGGAAGGATGTTGGTCCTTTCCTGAGAAACACAAATCACAGCTCAAAACCTTGCTGTTCTCCTGGTGGCAGTAGTGAGACACCAAAAACCCAATTTTTAGGTTTATTTTTTTCAGATTCTTTAACAGTATTATGTTTATTGTTGTTGTTACTTGAGAAACTTTTTGGATACAATGGTGACCAACGCAACAGAATCCTTTGATATCCAGTAAGAACTAGGCTGTTGGATGGGGCTAGAAATAGGTATCTACTTCTGTCCATAAAAACGCAAGTATCTTGGTATCATCCAAATGAGACAGCTTCTTTAGGCAGGCCATAAAGTTCGGCAGAAACTCTTCAGATACTTTCTGTCACTTCAGAGAGACTAGCTGTGTGAGGGAGCCCTCATAACTGATGAACTCAAGGTGCTAATACAAGAACATCAGATTGTATAGGCAGGAAAAGATGATTTAGGAGGAATGAGAGTATTTTATTTTGCTTGTTCTTTTTTTTTTTTTTTTTCATGGAAGGTGGACTGTAAGCCTGCGATATGATTGTCTTTCCGTTTCTTATATTACCTTGAAATAGTTTGCATTGTCCATTTTTTAGTTTTGATTGGACTTGATGTCATTGGGAATTGAAGTTCAAGAAAAGGTAGATCTGAAATAGATTTGATTGCTTGTCCTTTTAATTGCATGAGATTTGCCTTCATTGTGAAAGGCAGATTTTGCCCTTAAGGTGGACTTAATCAAAACCCCAACCTTGTAGCCGCAAAGATACAGTTCTGTTGGGAACCATTACAAGTAATCGTTGCTGGTCTGTATTCATTGTTTTCTGCTCCAGCTAGTCTCTGACTTGTTTACTCAAGTAATTTATGTGTGGGGAGGCTGTAGTCATCTTTCTTCTTTTCAAACTCTATTGTATAAGTCCTTGTGGAAGACATCCTATGTCATTTCATTATTTTTATTTTGTTGAGTTGTAACTCAAGAGCATCACAGATCACAGATATATTCTCTGATGCTTTGTGTTTTCCTTTTCCTTTAGGGCCATTCACAACTCAGCATAGTCAATAACTCCAGTCTTCTCCCTTGTTGGTAGTTCTTCTCATCCTTTTTTATTTATTTATTTATTTGTCAGCTTTATCACTTTATTAGATATTTTGCTGATTTCCATGCCTAATGTTTTGTGGCTCCCTGTAGGTTTTTTCTCTCTAGTTTTGTGTCCTTCTTTTTTATCTGATTTTGTTCTTTGTAACTTACCTATTTTTTCTCACTTTTTTTTTTTTTTTAAATCATGTAAGAGACACTTCTTAGGCTGATATTCAGTGTGCTTAAACTTAAGTAATTTACTCTTTGGGGCTAACACATTCTTAACTATTTGGCATTGGGTAACACTGGGATGATTTCTCCGAAAAAAAATCTTTTAACATAGAGTCATGCAAGTTATTGACAAATTACTCTCAACAGTAAACTGCAGAGCATCTTTAACTCTCGCTGACATCTCTGCTTGGCATTTTAGAAGACATATGGCGTCCTGAAAAACTGTGTTGTTATTTGTCTTGAATTTTGTTGCCTCACTGTTGGATCTTTTGAATAAGGTATAAAAGCTGCACCATAAATATTTCTTTTCCCATTTAAGGAATCTGATGGAAGGCAAGGCTTAACCTTAAGCTTTCTAAGAGAACCTGGGAGGTTTTGCTTGCACTACACATCTTTTGGTGTTTCTTGGTTATCCCCTTCCCCCTGGCATTGGGCATGCATACACAGCACAGTAGGTCTTGAATTTTGTCTGTCAAGACATGTGAGTAGGATAGAATGGGAGTGCCAAGAGTCTGTTCATTTTGCAAAAGAAACAAAAATGTGTTGCTGTATTGTGTTTCTTTGTTTTTGTGGGTGGTCAGTAAAGTTAAGGATGGAACTTGCATCATCCATGCTTATGTTCACTGGCTTTTCTATTTGCACCCTGGCCAGCCATAGTGAAGGCAGGTCAGTCATGCCACAATGTTGTTGCTCTTTAGATTGAGTTTTCAAACCCCCACAAGCAGCATGTCTTCTCTAACACAATAGATTCCTATTGCCTGTGATTTGCTTTTCAGAAATATTCTTCCTTTCCAAGAATCATGGTTTGCGTTTCCTAAATTCTAGATAGGTGATAAATAAAGCTTGTCCATAATTCAGACTCTCCGGTACAGTTTAGTAATATCTCTATCTTTGTCGTCATGAGCATGTTCTGTACTGTCACCTTTGATATTTTCCTTATGGGTGGCGACTGTGAACTTACAGTATAATCTGCCTATGAACACAACTTCTTGTGGAATTGTTGCCTAATTCTGTACAGAATCATGGAACAACCGCTCAAAGCCCCATCATGGTTCAATGTGGCTCCAAACCCCATCCAACCTGGTCTTGAACACCTCCAGGGATGGGGCATCCACAGCTTCTCTGGGCAGCCTGTGCCAGTGCCTCACCACTCTCTGTGTCTGTGTGAAGAATTTTTTCCTCAAACCTAATCTAAATCTCCCTTTTTTTGTTTAAAACCATTGCTCCTTGTCCTATCACTCCACTCCCTGATAAATAGTTCCTCCTCAGCTTTCTTGTAGGTCCCCTTTAGATACTGGAAGGATATAGTTTTATATATACATATATATATGTATGTGTAAGCTATATGTATATAGTTTAATGGCAATGCGAATGATAATTTCTCCTCGTGTGGACTATCTGGAGAATGTGAAATATACAAGAATTCTGCCTAATGGCATATTGTTTAATCTAATCTAAAACTTACTGTAGTAGGAGAAATTAGGTATCTTTTTTTCTTTTTTTTTTTCATTGTAATTGTATCTGATCTGATGGCTTTTCATGGGTTTCACATGCTTTCCATTTAAACTCATTCAGCTGATAGATCATATAGTCTTTCATCCTTCACTAATGCAAACTCTGTACCCACTGGGAGGTCACTCCTGAGGGCTGTGTAGCTTAGGGTGGGTTCCACGACTTTCTAAGGCTATGTTAGAAAGGTCCATGTTTGGTTAGGCTTACAATTAGATATTGTGCAAAACACTTCAAACTGAATGTACCCTGTTGCAACTTTAAACCTACTGGTGTTTGTTCAGTCCGTCATGGACACAGAGGATAGATGAGTACTTCTATTTTTGCAGTGGTGTTTTTATGTACCAGGAAACTTACCCTGCATTTGAGATTTCTCTTTTCCAGGAAAAAATATTGAAATAGATTCTTGGCCCTTCACTGTATTTTCTAAACCTGATGGGAAAAGGTAAATCTTGCATTCACAAAGTCCTTTTCTCGAGCGTGATATGATTGCATTGAAATATGCTCTTTCAGTGGGAACAAAATGTGACCAGAGTTCATTGATTCCAAGACTGTCCTGTAGTTATTCAGTGTTTTTGTTTGTTTGTTTTTCTGTGTGTATATATGTTTGTTTTGTTTTGATTTTGCCCGAACACAAACTTTTAAAAATTTTATTAAGCTTTGCCTCTGTTCTGACACTAATTGAAAAGCAAATGATGCAGACCAACACAGCAGCCCAGCAGTATTAATGCTTCTTAAATTATGTGAATTGGAAGCGTAAAAAGAAAGTCTCAGTTTAAAAGCTCAGTTTTAAGAAGGCCGTTGTATGTTCATTTATAGATTGGTTCTTCATTATCAAATATATCCTCTCTCCATTCTTGCCTTCCTGAAATCCTCCATCTGTGGTAAATCATGCCTTTTTAAAAAGAATTCTTGTTTCTGTATCCTTATCCATAGTACTTAGTTCATTCCATTGAATTAATTTAGAAGTGATCTTTGCAGAAAGCCAAGAAAAACATTTAGCATGTTCTCATTAATGTCAGCATTGGAATTTTTAACACAAAAGTTTAATTTGTGCCGTAGTTACTGACTTTGGGGTGCACAGATAATATTGCATGTTCACCAGTCAATGAGTAAGTGATACTCAAAAATCAGATGACTGACTACAGTGACTTATTTCTACGTTCCATATTGGCATATTTTTATAAAATAACTACCATCCCAGTGGTAATCTGTGTTTTCTTTACTTAAGTATTTTTAATTGAATATGTTCACGTTCAAATTACACAATAAGAAGTAAATATGTAGGAGTTTAATCGCTCTGTTTTCTTATGTTATACAAAATATACAAATTCAGTTAGGCATCTTGCTGCAATAATGATTTTGAACATTAAGTATTTTATGCAAATGAGTTAAAGATCATATATGTATGTAGTAAAAGCTGCATAATTGTCTTCCACCTAGGTTTTTTCCCCTGCAAATTTCTTAATATTGAAACATTTTTTTCACCTTGTGTGTGCCAGTTACTTTTTTCTAATGAAGGAGTCTGAAGAAACTGTAGCCCAATTATAGCTGCTTTGGGTTTTTTGAAAGCCTTTACTTAAAATCTTATTTTTTTTATTATTATTATTTATTTATTGCTTACAGAATTTTAGTTCCAACTATTGCTGTGCAAGTCAAAAATAGCTTTATATTCTGTCTGGGATGTTCATTAATGTATCCGGGAAGTGTGTTAAAATAATGTTTTAAAGTTCGGTGAGTTTGTCTTTGTTGAGGATCGCATCAGCCTGGTTGTCAAATGCAAAGGTTATTTCTAAATATGGATGTGTAAATTAAAATGATGCAGAGCTGGCTTCTGGGCTTTCTGTCATCACAGATAGGAAAGTTTCTGTAGGCCTGATTTCTTCCTTGATTAGGACCTGATACAGCAAAGCACTTGAAAGTGTTCATCATTTTCAGTGAGCTCAAGGGCATCAGTGAAAAGTACATACTTGGTAGAGAAAAGTCTAATTTAAAAAAAATAAATAAATTAAGAGCAAAAAAAAAGTTTTAGCAGAGGAATAAGCCCATCGTAGTTGGAGAAGGTGGAAGATGTTAAAAAAGGAGTCAGAGGGTTTCAATAAATTAGTCTATTCTGTATATGACTTTAGAGGTTGAAGGCCTTGTATTATGTTAGTTGTTTAGACTGTCCACACCAGTGCTATTTAAGAAAAATGTTAGTATCTGTAAAGTCAGGTCATTTATACCTAGACATATGAAAAGAGTTATTTGAGAAAGTTTTCTGATTCATTATTAATACTGGAATAATTCAGAGAGAACTGAGAAATATCTATAAAGGTAAACGTCAGTGTTAAACCAGCATGCCCAGTAGCAGTCAGGATAGTTCCAGAAACAAATGAGTTTCATTTGGTACAAAAACTGAATCCTACCTCATATTTTTTGTTAGTAAACAGTTACGCTTTTAGACTCTGTAATTTTTTCATGTTTCTTTGAAAGTAGGTCTTGCCAATGGATTTTTTCTTTGAGGTTTTAGTTCATTTCAGCCAAATGTGTATAGAGTGCTGTAAGCAGTTTGACTCGATGCAGACAATTTTAAAACCATTGTTCTATTTTAGCAGAACACAGACTTAATGGGCTGGATGCTGGTTAAAAGACAGACCTCAAATGTTGTCGTGACTGCACTGAAACAGGGTTGTTTGTGGAACGGATGTACAGCAAGTGCCATCAGGTTTAACCATATTCAGCACTAACCTGGAGGTAAAGATGGGAAAAAATATCTTTTAAAGTTTGTATCTGAAATGAACAACTGGAACACCATGAATAGCTATTAGAGTAGCCAGTTACATAAATCAATCTCATATGTGCCTAGTAAGCTGGACACCTTCCAACAAAGCTGCTTTGGTTTAGGGGAAAGCGAAGTGGTCCATTAGGACCAATAAAGGAAGGTCACAATTCTACTATTGACTACAGCAGCATAATAAAATATTTTTGGAAGTTTCAACTTTTTCTGTTCTGTGGTGATGGACTCAACACGTTTTGTGGGAGTTAAAGGTCTGACTTGCTGGTAGGGTATTTAAATAGAGAACTAGGGAATAGGAAGAAAATTAAAAATGGGACTCTTGAATTGATATTAGAACATTACAGGTTTCTTGTGTGCAAGTGATCTTGGATAAACATGGGGACATGTATAAAAGAGAAAAAAGACAAAAAAACACCACACCTTAAGATCTGGGTGAAATGCCTCACAGTTTGACTTAGAGCTTGATCTTTGGGTTTTCAGAAAATTAGGTGTATTTGGGTTAAACAAGATGAATATCACTCCAGGGTGAAAAACATTTTCTAATACAAGGTTCTTCAATCTATCTGGAAAAAGTAGAACAAGAACACAGACAGACTGCATATATTTTTATTTATTTTTTTTTTTTTGATGCTGAAGATGGTTAGCCAGTGGAATGGCCATTTCCCATAACAAATTGTTCATTTCTCCATTTCAGATCTGTTTTGTATCACATCTATCGTACCTATGGAATTTGTGTTTGACCCTTTCAGCTCAGGGAGATCAGGCCTGTCTAGTCAGAGGTGTATTTATAGAATATGCATGAGACATGCACCGTGATTCCTATCCAAATGTTAACCCTTCCGAATACCAGAATCCTTAGCCTTTCTCACCTTCATTTATTGGCAATTGCAAACTACTTGTCATTCAGATACCTTGCTAATGTGCTTCAGGTAAATCTAAAGATCTTCATCTCTGCTGCTTTACTTATTTACTTGTGCAACTGAGTGCATACACTGATTGCCATTAAGACTGTAATTACTGTTTGCCAATTTGGCTAAATATAAAATTAGATATTAGCTGCAGTGAGGTAACTACTAAACTTAAAAAAAATAAAAGAAAAATCCTTCCTTCTCATTGCTATTCCATGTAGACCAATTTTTTTTTCTTCTCATTTTTATTGCATGTTGTTTTTTCTGAAAATGCTTTGTGCCTTGCAATTTCAGTGGTCAAGCTGCAGGTGCTGGTGCCAATAACACGATTACATGGAGCTGATGAGTGCCTCCAAAAGGTTATGTTTTAAACAACCAAGTTGTCTGGAGTTTTTGTGTAAAATGTAGATGTCTTTGGAGAAATAGACACTGAGCGAGATGATTTAATGGTCCTTTCCAGGTCTTTGTGAAACAATGAACTGTATGTGAGTGTTTTTTCCAGTAATTAAGGGCTCCAGGAGCAGGCCCAAATTCTTTCTTCATCAGAGGCTACTACCTGTACAATGCAGCCTGTGTATGCTCCTGAAAATTACACTTAAATTACTATCTTATTCCCAGCTGTCTTTAACTTCACAGCTCTTAACTTTCATCTTGATGCTATCATGGATAGAGCTTTCTGTCTTTAAAGTGATCATTAGTTATGCAGATGAACAACCTGATGAGCAGTTTCATTGCAGTACCTCTGAATGTATCTGGCTGTTAAGTGTAACACGGAATAACAGGATGCAAGCTGTGGCTTGCTGAGGGGTACATGCATCCACTGGAGCAGTCTTTCCCCAACAAATACTCAGAAACTTTCCTAATCTAGTTCTGTACACAAATAAGTGCTGTATTCAGCATCTAACTGCTGTGTTCAAAGTCAAATTTTAAAAGTCTGAAAACTTTACATGCTTATGATGTATATGATGAATGTGACTTGTGTGAGACTAAGTGCGGATGCATGTTTCTCAAAACATTGGAAAGTGTTTCTTGAGGAGAGCAGTGCAATATTTTTCTTGTTGCATGTGCGAATTGTGTCGTTGTCGCAGTGGGACGTGTACACGTCTTTAAATAATTCTCCTAGATAAAGGAGGGCTCAAGCTGTTGCCAAGTTATTCATGAATTCAGGTCCAAATTTATTTTCAAAAAGAAAACCCAATTCTTTTAAAAGTATTTTTACTACATAAGTGCTTTGCCTACACAAGAGAGTAATTAAGCAATTTCTTTAAAATACCAAGAACGACAAAAAAAATCACAATATCAATGCATTTTAAATATAAAGGAAAACATCAATCCTAATATGTCAGAAGCACGTAAATTAATTTAATCAGCTGTGATAGCAAAGTTTTCTATGTTAAATAAATAACGGCATCATTAGAATTTCAAGCAGTGGTTCTGCAAACATTTCTCAGGGACAAGCCATGCAACCGAGTAAAGTTGTACTGATTTTAAGTGGGTTCCTGACAGGTTACAGCATGGGAAATGAGGAGAATGTCTTATTTTCTGTCAGAGGGGAGTTACTTTATTACTTTATTGATGTGATTATGTTTTGGAAGCTTAATGGCTGCTGAGTCACAGAAGTTCAGAGTCTTGTCATAAAATTGTAATTTTGCCACGCACACCCAGAGTAGAAAACCAGTAATTCCCACAGTTGGATGAATTGGAAAATAAATGCATAATGCTCCTGGGTTTTAAGCATTTTATAACATATTTCTTTTTCATACAAATACGAAGACAAGTTCTGCAACGAGTTCTTATAAGTTGATGAGTCTGTTGTTTAGTAGTGAATCTACTTTTGTAGGCTGGAGACATTGGCAAGACATGCTCCATGTATCATGCACTGCAAAAAGATCAATCCAAGAGCAGCGCAATCCAAGACTGTTGACAACCTCTTAACTGAATTTTGTAATGGGAATGATAATGCTTGCTTCAGAGAGTGGAAATTTTAAACATTATTAAAAACTAAAAGCAATTACAGTGACTCAGAAAAAAAAATAAATACAATAATTGAAACTAGAAAAGACTATAATGAGATTATAATGGTACAATAATAATAAAAACAAATAATAAGCAAGGGAAGATTACGCTATCAAATATGTAAAGCTCCTGACAATAGCTAGTGAGCAGAATGGGTAAGATGGATGGGGAACATTTTGGAAACTTGATGAGGCAGTAATTATCTGTGAGCTGTGCTGCAGCATTACTAGAGGTGGTAGGAGATTGCCCTCTTGGAGAATCGGTGGGCTTGCCAAGCCCGAGCGCTCTCTGTATCTGTGCTGGGAGCACAGCAAGGGTAGGGCAATAGGGGCACACAATCCACTTTTTCGTTTGCGAGGCTGAATGCAGGACATGTCTTGAATGCTTGCTCATAAATTAATTTCCCACAGTGCCAATTCTGGCCTGTGGTACTATCCCATTTCAGCAGCGATATTAAAATTCAACAGTGAGAAATTAGGTAAGAGAGAGATCAAAATATCATTCTTCCTTGTACTGTGGTAGCTCCCACAGGTTTTCTGGAACCTCAGATTACCCTTATTAATATTTCTGCAAACTTACAGGTGAGGCCATCATGAACCTGGGCACACATTGCTGGAGTTACACGTGCAGGGGCACTGCAGGGAGGTGTGGCTGCCTGTCATCACCCTACAGTCCCCCACTGCCAGGGCTGTGGAAATGTCCATCTGAGCACATGCAAAGAACCAATCCAGATGAAAATTTACCTTTTTAACCTCCATTGATTCCCAGTTGTGCAGCTGCAGGTCCCGTTACAACACCAGAAGAGCCAAGTGGTCAAATGTTGGGGTGGCAGAGCTGCCTTGAGGTTTCCAGCCTAAGCACTCCTAGATCTGTAGGGTTAGGTGCAGAGAATTATTGCAAAGTAAAGAGTTAACATTTTTTCAACAGCTACTCACTGAATTTCCAAAAGATTTTTGGTGTGTTTTTTTTTTTTTTTTTCATCACGTTATGTCTTCCAGGTTTGTGTGCAGATAATAATGTGTTTAGCACTGAAAGGAGTATTTTGTTCCTATCTAGGACTGCAAAACTTCATTCTGGTTGCAGGATTTTGTTTTTACAGGGCTGGTAGCTAGATATTTGTGTTCCTCAGAACAGTTTGACATGAGCTCTTCTTCTTGAGAACAGGTTCTGCTTAGTACGTTTTAACATAGATTTTGTGTTGATTGGCTTTTCAGATTGTTGCTTTGAGCTCTTTTTTTCTTTTTTTTTTTTCCTTTTTCTTTCTTCTTTTAAATTAGAAATTATGGATACGATTTCAGCCAGACTGTAAATAAGGACTGAGGCTACATCTGCACTAGTAAACAGAACCATGCGGTGTGCAGATCTTACTGCTCCATGCAAAACCTTTGTTAGCATAAGTGTTTTTTTTGGCACTGGTTTCTTTTTTGATTGGGGCCTCAGACAATGCCTAGACATGGGCAGGTGGTGGCTGAGGCTAAGGAGCTGCCCAGTGGGAAGCTTCTTGGATGCAGCCGCTTTATTTTGGGGTGTAAGACAGCTGGGTGGAAAGGCTGTGCATGTTGGCATCATAGTGAGAGACTGTTCCCTGGTGAAAGTTATTTACTGGTATTGATGGGGCACAGACCTTTGTGAACAGATATCCAGACCAGGTTTTTTTATAGTCTGTGGCCTGGGAAGCACAAGTGGGATTCACAGGTTCTTGCTGTGACCCTAGAAAAATAATGTTGAGTATCCAGAATTCCTGATAATGATCAAGGTTATCCCTTCTGTCTTCCTATTTCCAACACCTTGGTGGTGGTTCTGCCCCTTAGCACTGCTCTTTTTTGTCTCTCTTTCTCAGGCTCCCCAGTCTGGGTTCACTTCTTGCTGAGGAAATCTGAGTCACCACCTTTTAACTTCCTTTTGCAATCAATACTGGTGTTCCCTGGATACCAGACGTACTTTGAACCCTGTGTCTTAGTGTGGCTGTTCTTACGAAGAATTTAATTTTTTCTGAGAACGACTGTGAACTAGTGATCTGAGCCAACTGAAGCAAAGCAAGGCTTCAAAAGTTTGGATCAAGGCAATAAATGACATACATTCTTGCTTTGGTCCTCACATTGTACTGAAAGGCTCTTTGAAGTTGACAAGCTGTGTATCTGTAGAAAACGTAGTGCCTGGAAGAAAAAGGTCACTGCTTCTTGGTAATTGCATACACACGTAGGAATAATAATGGGCATTGCTCATATGTGGGCATTCAAGTCTATCAATAAATCTCTTAAAATATAAGCAAGATATGAATATGCCCTGAATTCAGAGAACTGCCTTCAATTGTTCCTGGCCACAAATATCTGAGTTCTTCATGTTTACCCCAATAAAAAGGTGAATGAAGTAGACAGTGACCTATTTTGTTTAAGAATGGCGGCTATATTATTCTAAAGGTCCTTTTCAGCTGGTGACTTTATTAATGTCCTATTTTCTGTAATATTCTTTGGCAATTTTCTTGTCTCAGCCATTTTTTGGGTGCTCTTAGCAGAAGTTGAGTGCTTTCATCTTTCTCCCTAGTACTTGAATGCTCTTGCAGCAAACGCTCTTGGCACGTTGATAGTGCCTCTGCTGGAGCTGGTGGGAACTTGGGATTTGGAAAGGGCATGGGTGCTGAATCACTGGCATCTTGCATTCTGATGAAAAATAGTAACAATGACTTACAGCTTGCTCTCATCTAGAAGGCATTTGCTTAAATGTTAGAATGAAGGTAGTAATGCACTGGCAGTGTACGTGAGAACATCCGAGGATGGACTAGCAGGAGTGGGAGAGGGTAGGGTTAGACCCCGCTACTGTCCTGCCAATGTAGGGGTGTCCCTTGCCCCAGTGGTCGCTGCTGTGTATCCTCCAGAGGTTTCCAATTCTGCCAGCTTGTTCCGCAGCTTCTGCCCATTAAGCTTGATTAGAACAGAAATGCACATTGTACGGTGGGGCTATATATAACTACCTCTATCATTCCAAGCAAAATGGCAAAATTACACATAGACAAATGATTTGGAGGAAGCGTAGAGGCAGTAATTTTTCCACAAGAAGATTGGTTGCTGCAAAGGGGGAAGAGGATAACCATGCCACCCAGGCTAGTGACACCTGGTAAGTTGTTCCTGTGCCACCACTGAGCAGCTTAGTGCCAGTTCTGTGGCATGGAGCAGACCTCAAGGACCACCTGTGACCAATAATTGTGATCTGACATACAAAACTATAGAGCTATGTAAGGTGAGAGACCTGTGTGCAAAAAGGTTGTGCCTACAGAATTTTAACTTTTTAGAGTATTAAGAATTTTCTCTTGATTATAATTTAGAGAAATGTAATTTACAATTTACAGACATTTAATTAGGCTATTAGCTTGAATTATGGTGCAAACAGGAAATACATTTTTCAGATTTGTTGAATGTACAAAATCTTTCAATGAAATGTTAACATAAGAATATTTTTCTTGCTAACTCTAGCATTACTTCTTTGCTACCTGGGAAGATTAGGAAAAGGAATTATAGTCGTTATTCCAGTTAAGGTCTCATACACATTCTTCATGGCAGCACCTTGTATTTTGAATATTGCAAGGTAAATGGAAATAATTAGTTCTTAATCTCTCCTGTTGGGTCTATGCCTAAAAGCCTAGCCCATGCAAGGAAAACATCAAATGTAATTTTCTTTCAGTGAAATCTTTAGGTCTGAGGAAGAAAGAATCTTCCTATTCTCACTTTCGTCAGTTTTGTCAATTAATATAAATATTCCTCACCATTGTTGGAGTGAATTGTTGAGGTCTCAATATTTTTACAGCATAATTCTAAGGAAAATAAATTTAAAAAAGAGGCAGAACAGTGTTCGCACCAATTTGAAAGTTGAAGTAAGAAAGGAGGCAGCCTGTGAGGAAGACAGGCTGAAGTTTTTTTGTCATTCACATTAGGACTGCAGCTACTTTACCACTTTGCACCCATTTGTTATATATGTAAACAGCTGGACCACAGGAAAACTCTGCAAGGAGGTCTGGTTGGGCATCTCCGGCGCAGAAGAAAACATTCTCTTTAATTAACTTGTGGCCCCGTGCAAAATAGGAGCCCCATGGAGAGGGTGAGTACAGTGAGGTTATAATTAGCAGAGCTCAGCTGAAGTGAACATCAAGCATAGGAAAATACACATAACTGACTGAACTCAGCATCTTGAAAATCAGGTTTTCAAAACAACTTAAAAATCAACTTTAGTATCTGGGAATCTGATGTTTAGCTATCGTCAGTTTCTCCCTGCCATCCCCACCCGAGGCTGATAGTTTATAATTTTTGCCTAAAACACCTATTCTGCCTGCTGTTCCTGAGAGAAAAAGTGTCCTTTTATGATATTTGATGGTCATGTTTGCGAACTTTAATACTGAAACATGATGAAATTCTCTTCTGCGTGTACTACTCCCAGCAGCGCTTCCCTGACAGTATGCAGAACGCCGGAGTGGGAACGCCCCAGCTTCACTTCAGGAGTAGTTCTCGTCCCAAGTTTTCCACTTGCTAGCACAAATGTCAAATGGGCAAATATCTCTAACAGGTTCTTTTCTTTCTCCTCCTTGCATTCTGCACAGCCCTTTATCTGTCTGCTGGTTGACAACAGGGCACACTCAGGCATGCTTGCGTCCAGTTTGGCCATGCTGTCTCTTTTCCCTGAAAGTACCATGATGGATTTCCTCTACTCCATCCTCTTCTTGTCTCTCCCTCTTGCAGCTGCTGTGTGTTAGTGCCAGGCCCAAGCTCTGACTTAACCTGCCCTCTGTGACCTCCTGAGCCATGCTTGCTAGCAGATCCTGACTGCTGCCGGCACTGACTTGAGAAGTTTGGGCCCTTGGGAATCCCCTTGCTGAAGTATGATGATTTTGGCCTGGTGGTCCATGCAGCGGTTACTTGACGTTGCTCAATGAAGCAAGAGCTTTAGAGGCCAAAGCACTGCTCCCAGCCATCTCTTCCTTTACGCAAAGCTGTGGGCACAAATACTTTTTCATCAATAGTAGGAACATCCTTTAGTTTTCTTCAGTTTTGTATAGACACAAAATTATCTTCTTGGATCTACAGCCTCAGTGCAATGCTGTTTCATTCAAGGGTATTAGCAACAGCTCTGTTGTCCTTCAATAAAAATGTGGCTTCTTTGGGTTTCTGCTGGAAACTTAAATTAATGCTAAATGGGTAGCCAGCATGATTACAGTCAGGACAGTGCACAACGAACAGGCAAATTAGTGAAGATAAGGCCCAGTACACAGTCTAAATGAAGCTGTTAATCTTTGAGAATACTGTATTAGTAAAAATAGGTCAAGCTTGTAAGTATACTACCTGGTGACCATGCATGAACTTCCTACAGTATAAAAGAAAACTGGTGTTGGTTCTGCACACTTGGTCGTTGCATGGCCTTCCAGCCTGGAAGGTATTCAGTACATCACTAAGCAGTTGCTGGCTTTACTGGATGAAAATCCTGAAATAAATATTCCCAGAACCAACCCTTCAGCATTCAAACTGCCCTGGTTTGGCTAATGTCATTTTGCACAAACTCCCTGCAGGCTGAAATGAATCAAGACGTTAGGATGAGCTTGTGAATTTAACACATTCACACAAGAGGTATCCATCATACAAATTTTCCCGATAACAGAGCCATCAAAAACCTTGCACATAGTGAGATATAACATCCTTTATTCAGTGCACCGATTAGCCTCAGGATAAATTCTGTGAACTACTTTTGTTGGTCCATGTGTCTGTCTCGAGGTTTGCTTTTCCTGTTTTGGACCCAAAGTATGCTTCTCAACACGTCTCTGCTCCCCCTGCACACTTGAATAATTGATTAATAACAGATTCTTATGTCTATCCGTAACGTTTATTTTCCTAGTAAGACTTCATTTGTTGCCTCTTTTTAGCTCACCAATAGATGGTGTAGAAAGTGACGATAATTCTTTGAAGATTCATTCAGATCATAGCTTTATTGTGGATTAATTCTGGCTTGAAATAAGTTATGCAATACACTAGCAGTTTTATAATTGGTAAATAAAATAAAAATACATTCAAGTGCCTTCACCAAACAAGGCATTTGACAAAAAGACTTCCTTTTGCCTCAGCCATTCTTTGGTATTCTAGCATTAAAGAAAATTTTTTGGAATATACTATTGTACACAGCTGTTTGGTAGGAGGAAGTGGGGGTGTCTTCAGTGAAACACATAAGTTTTGCATGCAAAGACTACTATTTTTATTGTGCATTAATATTCAGTTTTGTTCAAGTTTAAGTGAATCAAGAAGAAACAAGTGTTGTGATGAACAGATTCTTGACAGTTAGCAGTTCTCTGACAGTGATTTCATGACTAAGTGTCCTTGTCTTAGTATATAGCCTGCAAAATTAATGGCAATGGGTATCTCTCAGAGAAGAAAATGAAACCCATTATGATGCAGGGATTTATTGTTTTTTCCTTTCTGCTATTATACTGTTATGCTTTATTATTCCTGAATCTCTCTGTCATGAAATGTGAATTAGATTTGTTTGATTTTATCTACTTGGCATTGTTAAGCTTTGTGACACAGGACCTAAAAGTTGAATGTAAATGTTATTTATGTTCATTTGGTACTTTAGTAAAGTAGTCTTTAGTATTTAAAGAATCAAGCTTACCCAACAGAGTTTGGATGGAGCAAATAATAAACGTATGTTTTCTTTTGAGGTGAAATGAATAATCCCTTGCGTAGTTTAGTAATCATACCTGTCTTGTGCTTACCTCACCTTTCTCCTCTCTATTCTGTCAAGGATTGTCTTTCTCTAAGGCAGTGATTTGGTCACTAGTCCACTAAATAGTTTTCTTATAATTCCACTGAAATCTGGGCAATATATAAGCAGTTCTGGAAATATTATGGTTTGAGCATTTAAGCTACCCCTTATACTCTCACTTCTTTCTGTCTCATTTTCCCTTTCCCTCTTTCCCCTTTTTCCTTTTCTCTTTCCTTTTCTCTCCCCAGAATTAGAAATAATTTGGTAAACACTGGCTTGAAAGTTCTATTAAAGCAGAAAAATTGTTATATTTTAACTTTTCCTCAAAGACTGAAAAACTAGGAAAAAAAAAAAAGTGGACTCCACTATGGGTGCTCCTCACTGTCTCTTTCTTAAGGGTGCTGGGGGGAACCTCTCCAATCTTCCTTGCTCTACATCAGAATGGAGTTCAATCATAATCACACAACTACATTCAAAGAGGCCCTAAAAAAACCAAACCAAAACAACAACAAACATACATACAAACAAAAAACAACCCAAAGCCCTGGTAAGGGCATTCGGTGAGGTGAAGGAGTATAGATATTTAGTTTAGCGTGCTGCTTTTTTTGTTGGCGTGAGTTTATGGCATGTTCCAAACATCAGATGAGCCCCGGGCATGTGTCATCCCTCTTGAACACCAGTCGCGGGCACATGAGGTTGACAAGGCAACAAGTGCTATGTGACCCTTCCTGAAGTTAGAGGAGCTGAAGGATTGATTTGAGCTATTGATGGAATAATGTTCCTGGGGAGCTTATACCAGCTCTGTGACCCTCTCACCTGCCCAGACATCTTGTTCTGCTGCGTCCCTCTCATCTATTGCAGCAAATGAGGGTTTGGTGGTGTTGGGGGGACCTCTAATGCAAGAGTAATCTTTCTGTGAGCAGAAGGCTTTGTGAAGAGTTCTTCCTTTTCCATTTGCAATCAAAAGTCTTACAAATTGCTCTGTCTGAGGGCAGAGAAGTGAAGACCTCTTACCAGGGACTGGGGTATCCGCTCCAAGCCTGCAGAGGTAAGCCAATACACCATTTGGCTAGAGGAAAGTAATATTGATTAATGGTACAGGCAAAAGGATCTCAGTCTTTTTAAGCAAAGATAAGCAAAAAAGTTTTCAAAAGAGCAACGTATGTTCTATCCTGAAGCCCTTCTGTAGGCAATCTGAAAGTACTACTGTGCCTGGGCATTTTTCTTTTTTTCTGTTGTTCAATTATTTATGATAACTGATAATGCAATAGCATTGCTAAGCCATGATTAGCCAAGTCCCTTTGTATCACCCACAAGAAAGATGGTGCTGAGTTAAGAGTTAAGTCTCTGCTCTGCTGATTGTTGCTGTTCTCCCCATTCTCCTTGAACACCACGCTGAGTGATGTTTGCATCCATTGTAAATAGTAATAGACCTGAAGGGAATTGCCTGTACCTGCATTTACTTTCAAAAAAAAAAAAAAGAAAAAAAAAAGGAAATAACATTTTACTGAGGCACGTTTCTCCTGGCTGCTTGGAACAGGGATCGGGTGACTCATGTTTGTGGTTGCTCATGCTTCAATCTCTTCTGCTGCTTACAGCTTGGTCTTGCTGTTTGTTTTGCACGTTTTGCCGCTCTCCTACTTGTTAAACATTTTATACCAGACCATTGAATAACAGTTGATGTCTGTCCTTTTCACCCAGCCAGATATGACTGTAAATAAAATACCTGCTCTGAAAGAAAAGAAAATTGAGAACTCGAAAACAAGTCAGTCTTTCAGCTGAGCAACAAACCGCAGTCATATGCTTGAGGACAGATTTTAACCCCAGTTTTGAGCGACAATTAATCTATATTTTGGCATGTTCCCGGCAGTGGCTGGATAAGGAACATCAGATACAGGTTCTGAAAGAGCTCTTTTGCTGCTGGGACGCTTGCAGTTCTTCTGGCAATGACCTGAGGATCCTAACTGATCATAGCTCCCGATAGCTGGACTGGTCATTTCACAGAACTAGGACAGACTTAAAGATTTTCCTTATGCTATTTTCCCTCTAATTTAGAACCACTGAGTTACCCTTTTTCAATGATATTTTTTTAAAGTCTTAACTGCTTGCAATTTTATTTAATAAGCTAAAATGTTGCTTTTATGTTACATTTTAACTTGCAAATAAGTCAGTCCAGATTTCCGATATGCATTTTGCACTCAGGGTAAAATATGGATATCAAGATGGAGTTGCAGGCTTAAAGAAATAATAATAGCAGTAATTCTGTTGAGTATGAACCCAGAAGGTCTATTGCAATTGCTTTGCCTGATCTTCTATATAAAACAGTTCAGAGGACTTCCTTTAAGTAATATTTATGTAGAGTAGACTGTATTTTTTAGGGGAAAAATCTGATTATGATTTAAAAAAATACGGTAATTTTAATAACAGCTGGCCTTTTATCATTGTCTCCCTAATGCACATCTGAGCCACATCCTTAACAGCGGTTTACTTTAAAGCCATTTCAATTCCCTTTAATTTTTTTTCGATATATCTTATTGCATGAGCACAAATAATACCTAGTGCCTTTACAGGACTTCATATTAATTAAGCTGAAATTATTTCTTATTCCCTGATCTAGAGGTTGTATAACATAAACTCAGGTTGTTGTTTCTCTCTTTGTATTTTTATGTGTGTTTGGATTTCCTGAGAATGGCTTTATTTTGAGTAACAAGGTTTTTACTTTTAAGAAATACAGGGCAAGACACAAATCAGTTAGAGAGTTGTTGACAATATTCAAAAATCTTTTATACTGAAAAATGTGAAATCATAAAATTTATCATACAGTCTGCAGTTGAAAGCAGGAAAGAGGGTGCTGGCTAGATACTGTATTCAGGACTCCAATGAAATAGTACAAATAAAAAATCAGTGTTTTCCAAATAAAATAGTCTTTAATTGTTTTTCCCAGTAAGGACTTCTTCCACCTCCACACTAATAAGTATTCTTCTGTGCTTCAACTAGCTACCCACTCACTTTCTCTCTTTAAAGACATCGGCTCTTCCAATTACCATTGAGAATTTTCAGTCTCTCATTAAATTTGGAGCAGTAGGCAATTTAATCAGGTGGTAATCAGTGTAACATTACAGAAAATGACCTTTAGAAATTGTATGTTAGAAATTTGGATACTCTGTTCTATCATACACATTCTTAGTGTTTAGTTAGTTTACAGTTCTCTTTGGAAAAAAAAAAAAGATGACTTGTAGACAGCACTGGAATATGGTCAAAAGTAGAAATAACAATTTTCTTTATACATCGTCTTTGATTTTATGTGCAATCTCCTATAAATCAAGCAAATATTAAATTTGGTTCCCCCCTTATAAAGCCCTGTTTGTACAGGCTCGAACAAGCATGGAGCTGACAGGGAGTCTGGGATGTTGGTTACAGCATCATTCCTAGGACAAAATCCACTTTTTGGCTGTATATTTTTGTTTTCCTAATTAAAGTACCATCTCCCTTTCCTTGCAAAGAAGAAACCCTTTTGCAGAGGGAGGTTTTACATTACAAGGTGTGATTCAGAGAGTGCTCGTGAGCTGTGGAAGTGGAGCTCACGGCGCCTTTGGGAGCAGCAGGGAAGCAGAGCACTGCAATCGGCTGTGGGGCTTGGTCTCCTCTGCTGTGGGGACAGGGGCCAGTGGCTCCAGAGAATCCTTTTTCATACCCCCCTAGAGACATAAGGCATCACTCTGTCAAAAAGTTTGCTTAAACAAGGGCAAATAGATAGAATGGGAAAGCTGCCAGTTCAAAATGAGTGGTCTGCTGGCACAGCATGGTTTGGCATGGCACAATTCTGATGAAGCATGCTAAGCCATTCAGGACGATTGCTGCCTGTGTTCATTACAAGTTGGCAAATTGTAACTACCCTCATACAAATAAACCATTGCAAATTTGGTTTTTAGTTAAGCAAATTTAGTTGGGTAGTAGAACCGAGATCCAAAGCAACTGCCTGTCCCTTGCACTCAAATCACAAATCAATATTTTTTTCTCCCCATTCATGACATTACAAGCACATGTAGTCCTTAAAAATTCTGGAATTTGCAGCTTAGTCACAAAATTCTACACCCCCTCCGATACGAGTCTTTTTATGTGTGATCCAGACCAGTTAAAGCTGTGCACTTGTATGCTGTTTGGAGGCTGTCTATGTAATGCCTGCATCATACAAGGTGAACAGAGAAGATTTGACTTTTGGCACTCTTCTAGCACTGATGTGAATTGGGTGTATGGTCTGGAGTAGTAGACCCCGTGCACTTTGTGTTTCTTGCACACTAACGTTGTCTGAGGATCTAAATATCTTTTTCATATTATATCACATTGAGTTATGTTATAGAATGCTATTTAGCACTGCCAGCCACAGGGGAAGATACGTCATCCTCTTACACATCTGTATCATAAATACAAAAGTATTTATGTTAAGAAAGCAGAACGACTAGTATTTCCTAAGAGAAGTATCTTAAAGGTGTTACTGTCATAGCAGTTCTGCTTCAGTTTTGGTGATGAAATCTGCATCGGCTCCTTGCAGGGCAAGAATACCAGTTTCATGAGATTAGAATTAATGAAGAGGCACCAATTTCTCCCCTTGGTGGATTAGAGAAATTAACAAAAAAACAGCATGCCAAAATTGAGCATCCCAGTACTATTCTTACATATTTCCTGAGTACACATCCAGGAAGAAAATTTGACAGTGAAGCAGTGTTTAATGCTCTTTCTTTCACAGTTGGTGAATAACAAAAATGTTCAGCAAAATGAACCTCAGGAGAGAGGCCAAACTCAAGAGCAACTAAGTGGAAATTAAAAACCATGAGAACTTTCAATGGCTACTTATCAAAAGAGAAATGGGTTCCCTCTGCTGTCTTCTGGACTAAAAATCTCTTTTACAAAATATGAAACGAGAACGTTAAAATACTAGCCACTGATACACAATACTGTAATTCGTTGAATATTTTAGGATTCCGCTTTGAGTTGTTGTCTCTAAGCAACACGTCAGTCAGTGTTGCACTGTTTCATATGACTACAAAATATATACCTTTTTTCTCACCTAAATAGTGGAGATTGTTAAAACCTTTGAGGACAGCTATGTTAAACAGTGGATTAGTTGGTAAAAGCCAGAAGATCGATATTTGATTGTTTTGACTCCTCACTATAGGACTCAACTGGGAAAGCTGCTCGTCAAAAACACATTGAAATGGAGACAAAAAGGTAAGATTGAGAAACAGAATACTTTTAATATCTTATCACACCACAAATTATCAATAAGTTAAGAAAAAATAAAAACATTGTGTATAGTAGAGCATGGTTTTAAGGTCATACCTTTATCCTTATTCAGAGATATGAATTACCGGGTGTGTAACGAGATTAATTGAAGAAAAGTCTGGAGGGAATTTTACAGATGTCCTAGTCATGAGAAACTTTGCAAAAAGCTTGTGAAGCTGCCCACAGATTTGAAGCTGTGAGAAATCTGAAATGCCACAGATGACTATGACGCTACTTAAAATTGCTGAGGTTAATGGACTGCATGGTAGGTATTATGAGTGTCACTTAACTGCACTGCTTTTACAGAACATAGTTTTCCTCTTCTAATAATGTTAATTATGAAGCACACATAATCTGAGACAACATAATGGATGCTATTGTTCCATTTGTGAAAACACTTGATGTTTATCAGTGCTAGTGAGGGATAGCATGCTGCATAATTCTGCTGTATTTAATTTTATATTGTACATAATATGACACTACTGCAGATACGCTTTTTTTGCATGCCAGTAGAACACCACAGTTTTCATCTTCACATTAGAATATGCAATACAAATCTGTTCCCACTTTTATTATAGTAAAGAATTCAGAGTGAACCTCATCCAATACATTCATTATTTTAGAAAATGAGTGAAGATTTTCTTCAGCCTAGTGAGTATTCTTTCCTAAAAAAATTTAGTCTGGTCTTCAATACCTGAACATTTCTAATTAGATTTTTTTTTTCCCCAACAGGTCTTCTGTCTTATCTGCTGGAGAACTACTTTGGACTAAATCAAGATATAAAAAAAATTACCAAATATCATGAAAATAATGTCATGGGCATAAGAGCTGGTAGACAGCAACAGCTACAAAGAGTAGAAGTCTACGTTCAAAACAGTCTTGTCAAAAAAAGGTTTTGAACTTTAAGCCCCTTCCTTTCCTTTTCCTCTGGGAAGTGTAGATGACAGCATTTGAATTTTATCCTGGATATACAAATATGTATGTTGTAATAAAGTCCTGTGAACATTTATACATGTGTTTTTGTATTTTGTTCTTGTTATGAACTAATGAGTCCAAAGGACAAAGACCTCTTTCATATGTCACAAAGTGCTTTCTACAGATTGATAAACCTCATCAAATATTTGTTGCCTTTATACAGAGAGATATTATTCCACAACTTGAGTTATTTCTAGAAATTGTACCCCCTCACTTCCGTACGTTTAATACTGATTGTGTGGGATGTGTCATGTCCATCTATCACTTGCCCCATAACCTACTTTCAATTAAATTAAACATTTGGGATTGGGAAGGATTTTTCATTTACCATTTTGATAGCAAAATTTAGAATATAATTGAGATTGACTATACCCTAGTATTTCCGAGCTCAAGATCTCATTTTTCTGTAATGTGTAAATCCTATCAGTCTATGGCAGGTTCAGAGCTTAAGTGTTTTACAGATTCTAAAAGTATTGTCTGTTGAGCTGCATTTAGCCATTTCTGAAGTATGGCAAATGAAACATTCCCTGCCTCTGCATTACAAGCAAGGAAGCACTGATTTGGAGAGAAGTTCTTGAAGATATCCTGTACTGTTCATAGCTCTGAGGTACTATGTTACAGAAATTTCTGTAATTCTCTGCTCTGTCATACCCATCCCTAACAAACTGTTTTGTTGAAGGCTTAAATTAATAATATTACAACAATAAAATTCACAGCTGTTGTTCAGGTCTTTATTCATTTGCTTTCTGTCCTGAGTACTTCCAGACTTGATAAGGGATAAAATTGTTTCCCCACACTGGTGTGGCAAAAAAGAGCACTCTGATCACATATGCTAACAGATTGGTTCAAAGACATACCTCTCAAAAATAGTAGGTATAGAAAAAGTGAAAATAATAGTTCAGTGAAAAACATAGAAGTTGTTGATATTAAGAAACAAAAAGAAATGTAAAGAGTTCCATCAGGAGGTCCATATGCTTGTCTTCAGTGAATGTGTGGTTTTGTCTTACTTTGAATCATCTGTTTATAAAGGAAAGCACCAAAACACAACTTTTGTGTCATGAACAGAGAAATATCTTTGAGCTTTATGCACACGTACCTTTTGAAAATGTCTTTTTAATCCATAGTTCTAATTTGGCTTGGACTTAGTCTTCGGTGACATGTTTTGAGTTAGAAATAAACATACATACATATATATATATACATATATATATACATATATGTATATATATAAGCTCAGTACTGGCTGAAAATTATCTTATTGCTGGTTTATGTGAGATGAATCCAGTCCTTGAAAAACGCCACTGTAATGAACAGAAAACTATTCAATTTTATTATTTGCAGCAAAAGAACATTTTCTGAGCCCAGTAAGTCCTTCTCCAGCCACATCATTTAGAAAGGTGGCCCCATTAACACTCATGGTATTGGGTGTTTGCTCATCTATGAGCAAAGCCTACTGCTACTGTCAGTGCTCTGTCAAATAAAAGACGATTAACTGCTGAGAATCCCAGTCTGGAAAATGCAATGTTAATGTCCATTTCCCTTTCATTATTATTGTAAGCAAGCACATTCTGTAATGGGGCTCTATAGGGAAAAAATTTGCCTTCCCAAATCCCATTAGCTCTGCTCAGAGCTGCTGCATTGCGGATACACGTATGCCCGCAGCCCACACCTTTGGACCGGGCCATCACCCTGTGGTCTTTAGCAATTATAACCAACACTTAACTTGTATGATTTCCTCTTCAGCTCCTACAAGCCAACAGATTATGGCTAAAATTCTCCTCCGAAGGAATGAAAAGGCAATTATAAAAATGTGGGAATAACAAAGCATTTATCAGAACTCTGTGCTGTAGTGTGTGATTGAAATGGTCGTATGTAACCTTTATTTTTCTTCCCTATTGGCTGTATTGTCCATGCTGTCACGGGAACCCACATTCAGAGGATACATAGTGCACTGAATGCTCCACAGTCACATTGCAGTCATCACTAAGAGATGGACCCTGAAAGTTTTATATGATTGTCACTGAATTCCTGATGGCTGTGCTGGGCCCAGGTGTGCCTGGTGTTTAGGCCAATGCCTAGGGAAAATCCCATCAAACAACCTGCTGTCTTGAGCTAAGCAGTAGAAACTATTAATGTTAAATGTGAGAATTCAGAAATGAATTATGTTTAGGAAATATAGAGGCATGCCTATGCATTTAGTAGTTTTTGACTGCTCAGAGATTAAACGGTGAGAAAAAGATCAAGTCCTTACTGTTATCAGCACATGGAGTATAGTATGCCATTTATATACCAGATTGAGAGGGTTTTCAGAATTTCTGTCTTAAAAGCCTATGTTATCAACCACTGTATAGTCAGCTTAAGCATACTGACACTAGACTTTGTTACCTTGGGTACAGAAATCATCCAGAGTCACCCAGGAAGCATCTGTCTTGGGTCAAGAAGCTACAGAACTTGACAACCATGGTTCTTGGAAATATGTGGCCTCTCTGAGCATCCGTCTCCCCTCTTATGAAATAATAATAAAAAGAATATATTCACACAGATACTTTAGGAGTTAAATAATTAATGTTTTGAGTAGCTTAATGCAAAAGCACTTTGTATGATTAAGTACCGCTTTAATTAATTAGTTTAGGAATTTGATAATGTTCTTTGTGGGCTCCTGCAGCGTTTCGTTTAGAAGAATGCTGTTGGGTCTTCCCATGGGAGTATGCAGGAATGTGCATCTAGGACACAACCACAGACCTTGTCTCTGTCCCTCCAAATGAGACAAGACGCACTGTCTGTTGGAGAAGTTCAATTTCTTTGTATCTCCTCCTTCAGAGAGCTCCTTACCAAATACGAGTTACTATGCTGGGGTGGGCAAAATTGTTCTTTTTTTTTTTTTTTTCTATGAAAGTATTAATTGGAAGGGCTTAAATTAAAATGTTGGAACCCCAAGTAAGTATTGGTACTGTTCAACAGGACTGTGTGCATAGAATCACGGAATGGTTTGGGTTGGAAGGGACCTTAAGGATCATCTAATTACAACTCCCTGCCATGGGCCAGGGACACTTCCCACCAGATCAGGTTGCTCAAAGCCTCATCCAACCTGGCCTTGAACACCTCCAGGGATGGGGCATCCACAGCTTCTCTGGGCAGCCTGTGCCAGTGCCTCATCACCTTCATCATCAAAAAAAAAAAAAAAAATCTTCCTTATGTCCAATCTAAATCTACCCTTTTTCAGTTTGAAACCATTATCCCTTGTCCTGTTACTTCAGGCCCTGGTAAAAAGTCTCCATCTTCCTTATCAGACCCCTTCAAGTACTGAAAGGCCATGATTTAATAGCAACTGCCTGTTTTACTAACACTCCTCTTGGATCCTTGGGACTAACAGATCAGATACCTTTTTTAAATTATCCATGCTATTATACTTGATGTTTGATATCCTGAAATATGAGTTTGGGGTGATTCTAGCAGGTATTCTCAGCTGGTCCATTGTAGGCAGTTTGCAGTTTGTGCTACGTGGGAGATGTCAAAGGGACACAGTGAGAGGCCCAATGCCTAAATTCCCATCTCACTGCAGAAATAAAAATAGTTATATGTGGTTGTGCAAATTCGTACACCCAAACAGTAATGGCTTCATTTTCCAAGCTGCTCTTCCCACTGAGTATTGCAGATAAAGCACTCTTTATTTAGAAATGCAATTCTGACTGTGATGGGTATAATGGCTAGTACTAATGCCGATGGCAAGCGTGGAGCACTGGCCTTTTACATTTCAGGAGAAAAAAAAAAAAAGAATTCTTTTACAAACATATCTGATCTGTTCTTCAATAAATGACAGAATTGCAATCTTGTCTTATGATAAAACCAAATAATCCAGGTTCACGCTAAGCACAGATTTCTGAGATGTCATCCTTCAGTTTTAGGGGCATATATACATTTGAGTGGGAAAAATAGATGGGGAAGTACTTTTTTGGTGGGGAAATAGTGCCTGCCCTGTTTTTTCTTCTTCACCTTGAAGTGAGAAGGGAGAAGAGAGATCATTTCATGACACACTGCAGATGTATCTCTTCTTCCAAACTGATAAGCTTCCACAATGTTATTGATCTGCACATTGAGACCACCATGCTTACAAATGCCTTGAATATTTAAGGAATTTTAGCCAGAGGGATAGTTTCCCAATGTCTGAAAACATCTGCTGTCTAGCTGTAAGTGGACAGTCGCCTCTGAGTGCTTTAGCCTATTCATCTATGCAAATGCTGAAACTCAGCTTTACTTTTAACTTTCCTCCACTTTGCATCAGTTCATGTGCTCTCAGCTTCCCTTGCTAGCTCTCAGCCTGGTGGCTAGCACGGTGGAGTCTGTTTCCAGATTGTGGCTTCTAGATGCTATGGAAACAGAAATAAATATTTTTAACATTTTTTGTATTTCAGATTATGTAAGTGCACCAGTAACAATGCATGGCAAAGGGAGTGCAGTAATTGAATGTGCTGTGAGAGATTACTCTTTGTTGCTTAGCAATTAAATGTATGCACGTAGCAGCAGCACTGACAAAAATGCTAATAAAAGGTGACAAGTTATATCTCCTGAAAAAATTACACGATTAAGTAAAAAAATCTTTGACAAGATACCAGAGCAGCAGCAAATGGTACATACTGATAGATCTTGTCCCTCTTGAAGGCAAGATCTTCAGGTACTGGCCACTAGAGGGGCTGAGATGATGGGAGTAGAAGGGATCCACATTTATAGCATGGGCTACAGACACACAGTTGTGCAAACATCATGGTAAGGCTTTTTGTTATTGTTGTTGTTGTTCCTTTATTATTTGTACATATTTTTTCTCTGTAAAACGTCTAGAAACATGTTCTGTTTTCTCTGTTTCATTTTTTTCTCCTTGGTGTTCAGGTTTGCCGATTTTTCAGAGCATCTCTTTCAACCGAATTTCTGACTTTCCTAGCAGATCCTTGAGTCACAGTAAAAGATTGGATTTATATAACATGATGCAACCTGTCGTCTTAATGTAAATAGATTTATCTGTAAAACTGGGTCTTTCATAGTACTGAACTGCTCCATTTGTTTTCTTAATTTAGGGCAAACATGAAGCAGAGGAACTGCATTATAGGCTGTAATTCTCAAAAAAAGCCCAGCATTTACAGACTCCTTTCTTTCTGTGATTTGTATGTTTAACCTTTCACTCCTCTCTCATCCTTAGTCTCCTTCAAAAATCTCGTCACCTGGATTTTGCTCAGGAAGTGCATTGCTACTTGGACTGGTTAATACTTATTAAAACACTTGCTTTGCTGTGGGTAAACATAGTGATCAGGGTTATTTTGGAGCTTTTTCCAAACCGGCTTGACACACTGTTGCATGAAATTCCTTTCACTACATTGAGTAAAGGAATTGCTTACGGGCTGGAAATAATTGCTCTTAAAGAGTTTGTTAATGTCTATGGTATTTAGCAAATATTAGTTACATGCAGGATTTCAAGAGTTTTTCTTCTAGCAATTCTTTTTGTGTGTGTTTTTTTTTTTTTGAAGCTTTCCTTCATTAGCTTTCAGCTCACCATAGTGCTGATTCTGCATTTGACAATATGCCTGCATAGTGAATTGCAGGATCTGGGCCCAATTTTGATCTATTTATATTATAGTCCATTTCATTTTAACTGAATGCAAGTACTAATTTGGCCATACTTGCTTTCAGTGTTATCTCAAGTTGTGCCAAATCATCAGACAGTCCATTTGGAGTTTGGCGGGCTTTGCTGAAACTCCTGCATTTTTGGTCAAGTGCTATTGAAAAATACTTCTATTTATCAAACAAAAGTAGCCTACCTCTTGGCTTGGTTCAGCAATCCCAATTTCCCATCCCATGAATTAGAAAATAAGATACTACGGACCCTGAATCAGTGCAGATCAGATTGTATTCTGTGTAAATAATATGAATTAAACTATTTTTAATTCATGTACTATACCTCTTAAGAAATAAAAATGAAAACATACAGTAAAAATAATGATGGCAAACTGAAATGTTACTGGTCTCCTCTTCCCTGGCTCCTTTGTAAGTGTATTGATAGAAGAGTAATTGAGATAACTGCACAGAGAACAGTGCTGTCGTATGATACAAGGAGCTAAAGGCTATTCGGAGAGATTTTTCTGACTAGTCAAGTTCATGTTCACTTCACTTCTTAAGTTTTCCCAAAAAGGAATTTTTTAACAAGTGTTAAGCAGGTAGGAATTATCCTATACAGATGAAATTGTACCTAGACCCCAAGCCAGCTAGGGTAAGGAAATCAGAGGTCAAGGTAGAAAGACAGTAGAAGAGCAACAGATCATTGTGCTAAAATATTTTGTGTACTTTTGGTTGTGATCTTTTTAATGAGGTCGTTTACAACTTGTTCGGGACATTGAATCAAACATCCAGAAAAGGAAAGATATGACTCCACTGGGTTGATATAAAAAACAAATTTCCCTGATTTCTCGCTTCCCTCTTCCCCCTACTCCAGTAAATGTTATCTTGGCAAAATGTGCTCTGAGTGAATCAGTTTGATTTGTGAAATACTCTTCTCTGAAGGCTGCGTTTTGAAAACTACTTCCAAATAAGTGTATGCTATCCAAAAGTATCAGAAATATTTCAAGCCTTAGAAATAGTTTTAAAAACATATTTACATATTTCTTTGTTCTCGTATTACCTGCAATGACATGCAAATGCGGTTTGTGCATGTGTGTATTTACATATATGTGTGTGCTTATGGGATGGAATATGAAAAAGCAAATGCTTTTTAGAAATGTCTATTTAAATGTCTGCCTGGAAATGCATGCAGTATGTTCTTTTTTAAGTAGCCTCCTCCTGGTGGTACCTTCACTGAGATTCTCACCAGTTCCCATGTAGTGTTCTGTAAATACCCTGTGAGAATGACTAGCAAGGAGGATGATCTTGCATAACAGGCAGCTGACTAATTTAGACCAAGAACACTGATCTACAATGACTGAAATAGTCTTAGTCTTGTTTCATTTTTGACATTTGAAGTTTTAGCATTACACTCTATACCTCTGTAGTTCGGTCTGCGGAAGTCACTGCTCATATATTCAACCATTTTCGGGTAGAGCAAGAAAGGGATAAACCATTCTAAATATCAAAGAAAGGGTAGGATTTTGTGTGTTGTGCATATTCCTGACACACAGAGAAGGCCGGGTAGTATTTATGTAAATGATCTCTACCCTATACCACTTCTTTAGATAAGTACCATAGTAGACCATCTTGTCCATCTTTCTGAGCTGGCTACTTTGCCCTCCGTATTTTATTCACCTTTCACTGTACCTTGACCTAAGCTGTTCTTCTCTTTTATCCAGCTAGATTAATTCAGGTTTTAACAAAGAGACTGCCTCCAAAAAACAAACTTTGTTGTCCATCTCTCACCTGCATCTTCTTCAGTTTTGGACCACGCATGTAAAGACTGGGGCAGTGAGGTGTGTTTGTGAGGTGCACTGGTTGTGCCGCCTCTGTGGCCATTTAGCCCACTGAGTTTGGAGATACTAGCTTCAGTGCAGCTCTGACAGAGGCTGCAAAGAGGCAGGACTTGCCTGAGCACTGGCCTGGTCTGGGTCTGAAGCCAAGGGGTGAAGCTGAGATGGAACACAAGTCCTATAAGGAGTGGCTGAGGGCACTGGGGTTGTTTAGTCTAGAGAAAAGGAGGCTCAGGGAGACCTTGTTGCTTTCTGCAACTACCTGAAGGGAAGGTGTGGGGAGCTGGGGGTTGGCCTCTTCTCACAGGTAACCAGTGATAGGACTAGAGGGAATGGCCTCAAGTTGTGCCAGGGGAGGTTTAGGTTGGAAATGAGGAGACATTTCTTCTCAGAAAGAGCAGTCAGGCAATGGAACGGGTTGCCCAGGGAAGTGGTGGAGTCACCATCCCTAAGGATGTTCAAGGAAATGTTGGACCTGGTGCTTAGGGACATGGTTTAGCGGGTGACATTGGTAGTAGGGTGATGGTTTGACCAGATGATCTTGGAGGTCTTTTCCAACCTTAGTGATTCTATCACTGTATGGCAAGGTGGGAATGTTTTCGAGTGTAAATGACTGATGATCAGTATAGCTGCTTGGAGGTCCACTCTGGTGTTTTCATGTGATTGATACCCATCTCTTGCCATAGGTGTTTATACAGGTTCGGTGCCATTGAGTAATATGTGATATTTACATAACCATCTGAGTCCACTGGGTGACTGAAATTTCTTTGCCACCATTGACTCTGCTGTTCATCCACGATCTTGAACTTTTGTTAGAAAAGACCTTAAAAATCTTCAGATGCACCAATCTACATTTGATACACAAAAAGCCATACATCTCATATTCCTTGCTACCATAAAAATGTGACTCATCACTGCAACTAATTTTGTTTTGAGAAACAGTGAACTGCATCAGAATCCCTAAGGTAGGAAGAAGTCAGGGAAGAAATGACTTTGTAGTTTGCTAGATTTGTTTTAAGTGATGGTTTCTAAAATCCGAATCCCTTAAAAAGATAAGAAAAGAGTAGCCAGTAGTGTGAATAAACTTTGTAGGAAAAGGAGCAGTCATCTGTTCTTTTTTTTTTTTTCTTTTTTTTCTCCCAAGCATGTCTTGTGTACAGTCATGAGCTCAGCAGTTTTAATCTTAAATTGGTTCACAGCAACTGCTTATACCTAGCTTACAGAATATGTCGTTATGAAAACTTGTCTGAGTTGAAATTTTCTTTCTCGCTAACAAACACAAGAAGGAAGTGATGGGTAAAATTTAGAACACTATTGTATAATAAATGAGTAATCAGAGGAAATTTAATGCATGGACAACAATCTCGCTTTGCTGTTGCTCAGATACACAGCTTGCCTGAATCTAAATATATTGATTTATAAAAGGTGCATATTTGGTGATACATATCCTGTAAGCCTGCAAAACAGTGACTAAGAAGAATGTTGGTATAACTGGTTGGCTACCTAAATAGGCCCTTATAGGAATATAGCAAGCTACAATGGGGTTAAGCTTTTAAAATTACATGGTGATACAGGTTTGGGCGCCTGCAACAGGGAGAAAGGGGTGTTCAGAGACATCTACTCAAGGGCTTTGTAAGTCCTGATCAGTGCAGAAGAGAAGCTGCACGGTGAGAATAGCCTGGCACACAACCCACATCACGGCAATGGAGAGGATGAAGTTAAACTTGCATATGAGCATTTTTGAAAAGTGGGATTTGATGCTTTCAGGATTGTCAGACTCCTTAAAAGTCTCCATGCATGTTGCTGGAGATATTTGTTAACTGACTGATAGAAAAAAAAGAATTGTTTTTCGTTATTAAAGAAAGTCTTTGCAACGGAAAGGATTATAAACATTCTCTTTGATAATCTCAGCATTTTAAAACATTTCTTTATCTTGATATTAACTACTGATGCTCAGTTTGCTACTGAATATAGATGTCTTTATGAATACATTAGTGAGAAATAGGTTGGCTGCCTATTTCTTCAGGGACTCAAGTGGTAAGGTGTTCATGAGTCTTTTGCCTTCGGGCTCCATGCAGTTCCCCAGGGTGGGAGTAGCCTTCAACCTGTGGCATTTTATGGATGCCGCAAAATCACGCTAGCAGGCTCGGTGTTGGAGACCTTTCAAATGAAGAGGTAGGTTTCAGGGAAAGCTGGGTTTTATTTTTGGCTGCTCAGACTTTGCAGAAGGTGAGGCAGCTGAGGCTTGAGGTTAGCCCACGTGTTCCCGCTGGAGATCGCTGCCAAGGGAGCGGTGCTTGGGGTGCTGTTTGGAGTACGCGCTGACCTGTGGATAAATAAAAGACATTAGAAACGCAATTATGCCATTAGAACAGCTGAGGGAATAGTTGCCCTCTAGATGGAGCTGTTCCCTTGTGTTATAACGGAGTTGACTCTAAGCATGAGGGTTAAAGAAGAAATCTTTCTCCTGGAGGGCTGGGTGGCAGAGCCCTGTTGCCAGCAGATGCCCTGCTCAAGCATGACGGGAGAGCAGTTGCAGGCTTCCCTCTGCCTCTTGCACAGATGTAGGTATGGTACAGCAGGCTGTGGGACAGATTTCTCTGCTAATAGCAAAGCCTTTTATCCCAGTTCCCACCCCAGGCTGTTTTCTCTCAGGCTTCCTGTACTCCCCTCTCCTTGTTCACTTCTTGCAGGTCACTTTGTCTCTTAGCATCTTCCAGGCCCACAAAAGCTGCCATTTCCTCAGCATCCTCACTGTCTACTTAAACCTAGCTGCCAGCTGTGTATGTATGATAATGCCTTTTTAATAGCTGTATTTTCTTTGTACTGTGTACTCAATTGCTGTGATTGTGAATGGGCACTGTATTTGCCTGTGCTTTAGGTAAAGTGAGGGCATGTCTTCTGTGTGCTTGTAACTTCACTTGGAATGCTTTCTAAAGCATAACTCACAGCTTTATAGGACATTTCATTGCAAAATTGGATTTAATTCATCTGAACAAGGTCTGTATTTGCCTTAAATGTTGTCTCATTATAGTTTAGCTTGTGCATGGAGTAGGGTATTCTGTCATTTCTGGTCCCTATCTTGTAATGTTGTAGCTGAACCCCTATATCAAGCCATATTTAGGGCTGACTACTTAGGATCTCAGACAGCTGGGGCTGTGAATTTTCATTGTGCTGGGTATGTGTGTTTCTGAACAGAAGAAAATGTGCTTATGTGCCAGCCAGCCTGTAACATATTTTAAGTAGCACGATGTGACATACTTAATGGTTAGTATACAGAGGTCACTTTATTTTTTTTGTCATTTCTCCCAGGAAAGAAGATGGTAGCACAAGTATGCAGGCAATAATAACAGAAAACAGCTTAAAAGTCAGAGTAGCTCTCTACTAATAACTATAAGCCTTTTGGGAAGCTCTCCTTCCACAATTACCCAGCTTTTGTAAACTCCCACTAAACTGCTATTCTATTTTTGCTGAAGCCTGGACACAAGTCCATTTATTTAGTAAGACTTCATCAGAAGGAACATTTTTCTCATTCTCATTATTATTACAACAATTTTCTTCAATATCATTCAAACCAGCTTCTATTACTCATATAGATACTGATGACTTCTACTGAAGGCATGAAGTAGTTGTGACATGTTTGTCCTTGGAGAGTGGAGATTTCAGGCCGTGGATTAAACTCTTTTAAATGAGCAGCTAAGCTCTTTCTAGGAAGTACCTTCCTCCCTCTTTAACGTATGAATTAATGTATGCCATGAACGGAAATTATGAGAAAGTGGCCACAGCTGGTTTGTTGTTTCATGTGACACCTAATGCATTGCCCAATATTTTATATTCTGAAACTGAGGGATTACAGGAAAAGTTTTTGGTTTTCTATTGGAATAAGAAAGTAATGGGATGACAGACAATATTCTTAGTTCTTACAGGTTGGAAATAGAATCATAGAATGGTTAGGGTTGGAAGGGACCTCAAAGACCATCCAGTTCCAACCCCCTGCCATGGGCAGGGACACCTCCCACCAGACCAGGTTGCCCAAAGCCCCGTCCAGCCTGGCCTTGAGCACCTCCAGGGATGGGGCATCCACAGCTTCTCTGGGCAGCCTGTGCCAGTGCCTCACCACCCTCAGAGTGAGGAAGAAATCTGATCTGAGTACACCCTACCTGCTCAAAACTCAACATCAATTGCGATTTGCATATCCATCTTGTAAGAGTGTTGGCGATTATGGGAAAGCTCTGTGTGTGGCTGTCTGGGGTGGTATTGTCTCAGTATTTTTGGCTGGCAGAGCTAGAAGAAATTAAGTGAAACTGGGTGTTGTTAGGGATTCTAGGTCGTGTATGAACTGGAGCTATAGTCCGGTGCAATTCCCTCTGATGATTTCAAGCATTCTGCCTGCATTTTCTGTTGCCAGTGAGCACTCTGCGCTTCCTGTAAAAGAGGGAAAGGTTCACAATGAGACCTTCACAGAGGACCTCATTGAGGATATGAAGAGTAATATTAAAAGCTTTCCCCTAAAGTGATCATCAGCGAAATGAGATAGAGGGGAAATGAAGGGAAATAGCTGAACTGATAAAGAGTGCATTGATCCACCTCTGCCAGAGGGGTCACTTGGTGACTAAAGGCAGCTAGCTGTGAGGAGGTATTGAGGGGAAGAGAGGAGAAATGAGTTACCGGGGTGTCGCAGGAGTGGGGACGGTGCTTCAGGCAGCTGTGCGGAGTAACAGAGTAACAGACAATAGCAGTGAGCAAAATCTCTTTGTATGCCGGGAGGAACTTGAGTAGAAAGCTACCAGCAGTAAAAGAATAGAAGTAGGAAATGGGGTTTCGTGGCTTTATGGTGTACCAAATGACAATGAATTGAGGAAATGTAAGGCTTAGCCAGCTTGGTATTTATGTAAGAATACTTGATAGGAAGAATCATGCTGATTGCTATAAAATAAAGCAAAACAAACAAAAAAAATTAGTTTTTTACGTGTGGCTATTTTTTATTCCAATGGACAGGGAATCTAATCAGGGAAGACCAACTTTTAATTTTCTTAGAAACGGAAAGATTTACAACAATGCTAAGTGTATTCCTCTGACTTTGGCTGGCTCAGTCCCCAGCTAATGCTTTTCATCTGGCACCCGCTGTAGCATTTTCTGGGTTTCAGCTTTGCGCTGGCCAAGAGCAGCGAGCTGCTCCGCACACGCTGCTGAAGCTGCTGCCTAATGAAGCATTCCCACCGCAAGGTTGCTGCTGCAGTAATTGTCCCCATACCCAGATGCGTAATAATATGCCTCAGCTAAGGGTCTCAACTTAAAAGGTAAAAGCAGCACAGCTAAAAGGCTGATAAACCAAAGAGATTTTTTTTTTCCCCTGTCTGAATAATTTTGGTGCATTTGGTGAATTTTAATGCTTATGGAAATGAAAGATTTTATTGGAGGCAAAGCAAGTGTAGGCAGTAACCATAGTGACTTCTACACATATAAGCTTTGCCAGTGTGCTTCAGTTCTAGTCTGCAAAATCCTAGTTATCAAACAGTTGTAGGGTCTCATTGGGCAATTACAATGAAGGGTTGATGCAGGGGGGTCATTGTCCTTTACATACAGGGCTACAGCCACAGAAACACAGTGGTCTTCTGCCAACCTCCTCGCTGAGGTCAAACCTGAATTATGAAAGCGTCAAAGGTTGCCGCTGCGAATATTAATGTTATTGCTGATGCTTTTCCTTTGCGTGCTGGCAGGGTTAAATCGGCAGGTATCGGTGATACCTGCTTTTTTGTCGTATTGTTCCCTGGCCCTCAGCCACACTTAAGGAAGAGCGGGTGGACAGTTGTATGGTAATATGCTTTCCTGAGCTGCTGCTAGAGGATTTTACCTCTTGTTCCTTACCACTGTTAATAAGTAGCCTTGAATCCATTGTCTTTCTGCAAGAAATGTGAGACTTAACAGGAATAGTCTATTGAAAGCATATTTCTTCTATGTTGTTTGCTGTGTCAGAAATAACTTTACTATTTTTAGTAGACCTGCTAAACAGTCCTTTCACTGCACATTTTAACAGCCACAGCTTATGCTAGAAGCCTCTAGATTTATTCAAGATTTTTAAAAAATGGATTAAAAGTTGTAGTACGGATCATCCTGAGAACTTTGTTTTGGGGTGGGAGCAAGGTTCCCTGCAAGGAAAATGTAGGCTGGTTGGGGAGGCAGAAGATGTAATTGCTATTACTTCAAATTACCGTGTATTTCAGTATTGAATATTGTAATACTGAACATTGTATATAATTTCATGAAAGTATTCTGGAGGTTCCTTCATTACAAAAACATAGCTTCCCTATCCCATGTTGTGAATATATATATATATTTCCCCCCAAAAGAAGCATTTAAAACAATTCATTTTAGTTTCAAAAGGAAAAGGTAGAGTCACTGATAAAATAGGCCTCTTAAATACTGTGAGAAGTCAGCAAACACTATTGATTATTTTTATGTTGTCATATACACAGCTGTTTACCTTTATTACTTTAAGTTAAGACATAAGATTGAAGAGTATTTGTATCAGAATGTTATTTTTAATGCATATTGTGGGACCCAGTGCACCACATTTCCTCCCATAACCACTGTACCATGTTTTTCCTATCTAGCTTAGGTTTGACACTGGGGAAAACTCATTTAAGCGCTGTAGGTTTTTCTGCCTTTGAAACGTTTGCCGGTGGTATGCGGATACTTTAAAGTTTGACTTCTTAAATTTATAGGGAATGAAAACAGCATTTTGTCAAGCTGATGCATATATTCAGTATGAAGCAGGGCCTCAGAAGAAAAGCCATTCAAGAGGGCTTTGTAAAACAGTCAGAAGCAGTCCTTGCTTTGAAGACCTCTCAGTTTATTTAAACAAAACTAAAAATCTTTCTTTTCCCGATTCGATTTCAAGTGGATGTGCCAAGGCATTGTTGTGTGAACTCAGTTTTCTTGAGGTTTAATATGCTCTTCTGAGATGCTCAAAAACAGTGACAAAAATACTGAGCCCTATATTTTTTTTCCTAAGAGCTAAATCATTCCATCTCACTTAACTAATGTATTGATTGCCTTTATCGAGTCCATAATAGTTCTGAGTTTATGAGCTGTGAGGCCTGGAAATGGATTAGTGCCAGTGTCTGCGATGAGATATGGCCAGAAGACAACTATTTTGTCTCATGGCAACTTTTGCGGTTAGAGAACTTGACTTTATTTCACCTTCAGAAGAAAGTTTGTCATCTCGGATCACTGTGTATCAGCTTGAACGAGGACCTGAACACAATGTCAATCCCTACAGTATGTTTATGCTTGAAAAGCCCCAAACTCTGGTGCTCTTGGACACATTTAATGTTAGGCATACATAGTAATCATATTTGTATGCTGGAGGTAAGGATTACGTGAAGAAGAGTTGTGTTTACCTGTCGTGTAACCCTACTGGCCATGACCCAGAGCTGGTGCTTCCACAGGAGAGCCCCATCGGCAGGGGGCTCCTCTGGCTGTGCAGGGCCTTGAGAAAGCCTTTCAGCTCTGCAGTTGCCGTTGTACCTCTCTCTTCCCCTTCCTCAAAGCCTTATCTGCTTTTGCTTTTCCCTGATTCTTTCTCCTTGGTTTCTTACACAAAGCCAGCTCTCCAAGTCATACTCTTCATATTCCCTGGGCTACAACCTCAGATCCTCTTTTTCTCTGCAAGCAGAAGCTAGGCTGGTATTATAAGCGTTCCTTTTTTTCCAGTGCTTTTTTCTTTATTGTGATGTAAAAACAATTAAACTCGATCCAGAGGTAAGTAGAGGAAATCTTTTTCACCATCATTTCTATGACATTTTGGCTTCAAACTGTATGACTGGGTGAGATCTCAACCAGGAGCTTGGTTCTGGTGGTTTTGCTGCTTACCAATATCTTATCAATTCTACTTCTTAGAGTGCCATCTCCAATCTTGTCATCAAGTCTACTGTTCGCTCCTCAAAAACACTAGGAAAGTGTCAAATGCAGAAACTGACGTGAAAACATTGTCTTGCATCACCCCTTAGTGGGGGATTTTTCACAAAAAGTCCTGCTCACAGCTGCATCTTCCACCTAGGTGATATCAGAAGAATACAAAGACCTTCTGACATCCTTACCCGCAATAACCTTTTTACATGTCACAGATTTACGATCAGCTTTGCTGGTCAATATTAGGACCATTCTAGATTCCTACAGGATTGAGGTCTATGGAAGAAGAGGGTACATTAAGCAGCATTTTGCACAAATGATTGGGCCATAAATGTTTCAACACAATTCTGTTTCAGAACAGTGGGGACTTATACTGAGGAGACAGTGACTTAGTAAACTGCACAGTTTCAAAAGGAAAATTGCATCAGACAGAACTTTTTAACAATTTCTTCCAATCTCCCAAATGATGGTGATTTATATAAGAGGGTCAATAGATGCAAAGTATAGTAGTTACCCTATCGATCAAACACTGGGCTATCTTGGCTTTGAAAAAGAAAGCAAAGCCCCCCCTTAAATATTTTAAATATTTCTGATCTCAATTATTTTATTATTGATATGGACATGAAAATTATGTATTTTCCCATTAGAAAATGTCATTTTTCACTTTCTAGATATTTTTACACCTGTATTTCTAATGGAGTGTGAAATTAAAATGAACATTCATGTTTTCTTTGAGGTACCAGCACTGCAGCTGGTGGTGTAGAAATGAGCTTATGAACAGAGTTTTTTTTGCTGATTATTTTGTCTGTTAAGCAACAATATATTGGGATTGATATTCCTGAGAATTCATTTAGGTCTGATATTGACAATTGGTAATTCTAGGTTTTGTTGGGTAATAGGATTTTGACAAGTAATTAAAACCCATAGATTGTTCTTCACATCATTATTATATTATGCCAAATTGCATTTGGCTTTAAGAGGTTGAAATCCCCCTTCGGAGCTTTCTGTGGTCTTGTTGAAAAGCAGTAGTGATGAATCTCAAAGAGATTTAAGGAAGAATGTTTGCTTAGGTACAGCAATGCAATGCATCTTGTAGTAATGTCTGTCCAATGTGCCCTGTCACTTAGGTTCAAATACTCAAGAGATTTTGGGCACAATAGACCTAGCTAAAAGAAGGAGGATTCACATTTTAGCTTTTAGTGTTTCTGATCCTGACTGTAAATATTAGAAAAGGATAGCAGATTAAACTTTCCTTGTCCAAGAGCCTTGTTTAATTTTCCTGTTTGTTTGCCACAGAAATGAGTGGAGGTGCAAGTTCTTATAAGGCTTTTCTTTGTCTTAATTTGCATGTTCCTCGTTAATTGACACAAACAAGGGCAGGCCTTACTAACACAATTAAAGGAAGCATTGCACAAACTGCAGTAACTGTTGTCCTACTCCATGTCTGCAAAACGATGACATGTAAGATACACTTTTTATTGGCACTGATTGTTGGTTGTCTGCAGTTTAAAGAGGAAGGCATTGCATTTTTTTTAGTATAATTTTTGATTGTCTCCATGTTTTCCCACTAGTTAATAAATGCCACAGTGACACTGGAGACGGCAGGGTTTCTTGCTACTCAAATAAGCAGACAAAGCTTATTTAACTGAAGCAGTTTCTTCCATCTCTTCTTTGAAGATACTATCTACTAAAATATCAGTAGGTGTTTAGAAGCACGGTGCTAATGGTGATAATGCGAGAAGGTAACACCTTGCTGTCTCTTCCCTTTCAGAATGGGGTTGCAAAACTCCAGTGGTATTTTATTACTTGGGTCCCACTTCTCATTAGTGGAAGGTCTAAACATTTTAAAGAAAGTCCTATCTGCTTATTCTCTGCCCGGGAACGTGCAGATTTATAGACTGGACCGAATGTCTGGAGAGATTTCATTTCCAAGTGTGCTGGAAAAGAATAAGCCCAATAAAAGGAAGACAGTAGGAAAGTAGGAATTTCAAAGGTAGTCTAAGGACATTCCAACTTCTTCGTTAGGGTCTCAGTTCTTTCATTATGATCCCAAATGTAAAGCAAAGATACAAAGAGGGGCAGAATACTGTCTTGTGTGGTCTGCAGTTTTGTTACATGTCCACTGGTTGCTTGCTTAACATTGGATGTTGTGGCTTATGGCAGTTTCCCCTGTACCCAGTTCAGCAGCTTTCCTTTCTCAAAGTGACTCTTTTCAGTAGAGTCTTTAAGCCCATTCCTAAAACACTAATAGGTTTGGGGTATTTTCTCGCAATATCTTCCAACACAAATGGGAACTACTTGAAAATCATGTCCCACTCTCTTTATCTCCTATAAAGTCCAGATGTCTTTAAGCAAAGATCAGAACCATCAGGGTATCTTCCACTGGACCATGTTTAACATCCTGCTCTGTATGGGAAAGCCATTCTTGCTCATTACTGCATGTTTGATAAGCTCAAAACTAGGTTAATGAAGAGTAGCTCAGATGCTCAAAAATATACTGCTTTAAGAAAATTCATGCTTTCCTAGTAGGGTCTGGAAGAGCCTTATAAGTCTTTGTACATTACCAAGAAAATCTGACAGTTGGCTTTTCCCAAGGCAGGACCAAGCTTGATGGAACAATGATGAATATTCTTTTAAGCTATTTTCTGCCTTTTTTTTTTACCCTCACTCACATTTCATCATTTTTTATCTAGACAAGAGAGAAACTTCTGGACCATCAATCTCTGTTACACTCTCACATGCTTCCACTTTCTAACCACTTCTTGTGTTATCTTTATCTTTTGTCATGGAAACCTGTGGAAAATATTTATGCCATCTGGACATGCAGAGTATATGCTTTTCTACTTCCACCCAGTACAGAAATGAAGGGGTTATGATCCCCAGAGTCAAAGCAACATTTATGGCATCGCCAAGACAGCCTATCTAGGGAGATCAGCTAGTGATACCTTGAAGATGAGCACAGTCGGGAGGGAGAAGGAAAGCACCTGCTCATGTCTAAACTGCTGTTCAGTCCTCTGAAGTGGTTTTCTCCATTGATTTTTGTCTCTGAGAAAGGAGTTCAACTCTTTAGGGTGTTTTCAGAAAATCCATTAACTTTTCTGTTTTGACAGCGTAGCTTTGTCTTGAAGCCATGGATGTTGTGCTCAAATTTTGCTTCCACCCCATCTAGACCTGATGTGAGTCACTGTGGCAGTACTGCTTTTATTATTAACATTTACACCGCTTGCAGTTGGGACCCTCTCTATTTATCAAACAGAAATTCAGCAGAAGATGGCCCCTGTCCCAAAGATGCTATGAAGTGAACGGAAGATATTACAAGCACTGAGCTCAGTGGAGGAGCTGGGTTTTGAGAAGTGGACCCTGTTGTGATGGAACCACATCAGGCATACAGACAAGCATCGCAGTTTCTGGGCTTTTAAACTTTAAAGTTTTCTACCCCAAATCCCCAGCTTGACTGGGGTTCTAGTGAGCGTTGTCCAAACAGTAACGTGGGTGGATCATGTTATGCCTGTGTAGTAAAAAGGAGCTGTTTGGATGCCGTGCCCCCTGTTCAAAAGGACTACTTAAACCAAGATCTGTGGAGATAACACTAAGAAATGCTCTCGTATTGTTTCTTTGAAACTGGGGGCCTTGATTTGAAGTTCTTGCCAACTTCTGCCAAGAAAAATATTCCATACAAGGTTCTTCAGCAATTTCCTTTAGCCACTAGGAGCAACTGAGTCCCTTGGGGAAAGGGTGGGGAAGCCAATGAACCCTGCATCACCTTAACCTCTCCTCAAATGTCCATGTGCTAAAGCAGGCAGACGGAAACTAATTTCTGCTAATTGTGAGTATCATAATATTTCCCAAATTCATGTATTTAACGGAATGATTTTTCTTACGAAAACAGTGATCTGGGAAATTAAATCCATGCATGATCCGCCCAGCTAGAGCATGAAGCAAACCGGTCTAGCAGACTGGATTTCAGTCTGAGGAGATTTTGTTACAGAGTTCATATTCCAAGCTACTGTGACAAGCAGTTGCTAATTCTAAAAATATTCCCTAAGAGTGGGCTAATTTGTGCATCACTGAAGCATCGGTCCTTTTTGCTGTCAGTGTATATTTTGCAATTGCAAGGAAAGAGTATGTACAGTCTTTAGGATCTGCTAAAAGGAAACTGGCAGCTGCACTTCTTAACTGAGAGTGATTTTGTTCATATCTACCAGTAGCCTTGTGAGTGCATGAGGCATTTGAAAAGGTGCCACTGCTGTGTGGTTATGCTTTATTTGCCTTTACTACCTCTCCAGTTCCTTTTAAATTTATTTATTTATTTATCTGTAATGAGCTCCACCAGACAGGTTTACTGTTTCTCTTCATTTTCAGCTTTTTAGATGATTCTGCAGGTTTCGTGAGATCTCATCAGCAGAAGCTGCTGTAGATTGATGGGACCCCATCAACCACCCTGCCCACTCAATATTATAAAGATTTGTGTCGTCAGTGGTCATGACGTTTGGTAGGAAGTTGCCCATTTATGGATACTAGAGCAAATGATATCATCACAATAGGTGGCTCCTGTCTAAATAGGATCATTTGTGAAATGAGATTACAGGCATTTATCTGGGAAACAGGAGACAGAGGCACCTGCTTTATGTAATTGATATCCTGGGGAATTATTGTGTACAATAATCAAGAAAAATCTTCATTTCTAATTCTATTATGTGGGAAAAAAAAATCTCTTTTTTCAGCCTGCATAAAACAAACCCCACTTCCACATGGAATAAGCTCCAGACCATGTTTTCTATTATGCTTGAATATATGGGACATGCATTGCAATCCTATGCTTGCCACACTGCTGCAGTATACTTGTTTTGCAGAGCTCTGTAGCAGGCTAGTCAAAGCTGTGACTAACCAGACCCTTGGATACGTACTCTAATCTCTGGCCTTTATTTTTACAATGAATGTGATTCGTTCTTTGACTGCATATTTTTCTGATTTGTGAGAAGCTTCATGCTCTGTATTTGGATGCTGACTGCAATACAGCAATAGTCTTTGATACGGTAAGTCAAAGATGACTCATTTCTTACTCTTGTGCCTTCAATTTATACTTTCTACAACACTATCTCATCAGGTAGAAAATTATGTGTTAATTAATGTTGAAGTAGTTAATTTTCAACAGATGCTCTTCCCTTCCCTCCCCCCGGTACTTTGCACCATGTTTTTTTTCCTCCTCATGAAAGCAGTAGGTTTGAACTGTCTTTAAGTAAAATACTCTTGTTCTATTATTTTTAATAATATATACAGCATTTTGTCCTATTCTTTAATTCCAACAATGAAGAAGAAAATAGATCATACACACAGATCTGGAACTTCACATGTGATGCTAGAATACGATAAGTTCAGTCCAATATTAACCTTTATTACAGCGAGTACGATTTGAAAGGCAAGAATCTTTGGGGGATTTATACTTCAGATATAGTAGAAGGGTTCCAGTTTTCATTTGAGAATTCATAGTCAGGTCTGTACAGTTACAAGAGCCTTTATTTTCTGTGCAAGCAGTGGAGAGAAAATGCCTTGCAAAAAGACAGTTTTCTTTGTAATGCAGCGTGCAGAAGAAGATTCAGTAGTACCCCTTATCAAGTGCACTACATGAGATAAGAGCAAAAAAACCCACATATTCACTGCACAGCAATAGGAACCTCTATGTTACAGAAACGTGGCTGACAAAAATGGTATCAGGCAGAAATATTCTTTGAAGAGCTTTAAAATAGCACTGTGATCACACACATGCACATAACATGCACTCTTTCCAACAGCTAACATCAAGCATACAGAAAGGGTAAAATCTGGTATCAGAATTTTTTAGGGAAACAACGGTCTGAAGCAGAGGTCTGAAGGATCACTGGGTTACTAGGTCTCCTTTAGGGAGATTCATTCAGCCCTGGCTTTAGAGCTGGGCAACTTTGCCGCAAGTGAACAGTGTTCAGATGGCTTGAAATGTGTGGATTTGGGCAGTAGTCTCCTTCTCTCTCTCTCTGTCTCTTTTTTCTTCCATGTCTTAAACTTTCCGAGAGTAGAGGGTTAGCCCTTCTAGTTTTGGATACGCCTATCAGTCAACCAATCAATAAAATCAATACATTTGCATTTGCCAGTATCGGCTTCCGATGTTCAAGTAAGATAGATGGCTTTTTAAAAGTTAATTCAGGAACAGAGCCAAGAAAGGGAAAAAGAAGTGAGGTCTGTATGAAATAAGAACAAAGGTAGAGGCTGACTGTCATCAGTCCACAAGTTGTAATTACCGTGGCTTTTCCACTTCTGCTGAGAAGTTTTCGGGTTTGATTTCTGTATTACCAGTGTGATAATTTTACAGGCATGCGTTAGTGTCAGCTCTCACATTTGCTGATAATTAGTTCCTGGATCCATATCTGTCATGTTTCCCTGTCATTTGAGACAGCCTACATCCCTTTAATTTAGCAACAAGTGATCGACATGATCACGAGTGCCCAGCGCAGTGCACTTTAAAATGTATCTTCAGAAACGTACAAGCAGTTAAACAATATGTACTAGGTGTAAAAATCTATGTGGTTAGTCAATTTTGTGACTACTAGCATCCTTTTTTGAATGAAACATCCTATTTTAAAATGCTAGAAGGCAAGCGGAGGTGCATCAGCACATGAGCATATCAAACAGTAGCACTCTGCCAGACGTTATCCTTTGCTTTTGTCAAAAAAATCCAAAGAACAACACTGAGTACAGGCTATTTTCTTCTCAGAACTGCTTAATTAGATCTGCTTAATGTGTTTCATGGAAGTTATTTCACTGCAAATGCCTCTTAAAGTGATCTAGAAAAATGAAGACATTTCCACAGATTTCATTTATGCATGTAAAGCAAAAGCTGTAGGAAAGTGGCATGTACTGGATATAGAGGCCAAATTACATGCTCTGTAATTCAGGCATACAACCGCTGGTAGCTTAGCTGATCAAATTTCAAATATTGAGCGGTTTGCAGGGTGCATCACTTAGAGAATAAATGTAAAGAAATGATTGTGTAGTCATTGCTTCTTGTAGTCCGCCTACTATTTTAATATTTTTTTTTTAATTGCATTAATAATTTTCTGTCTATTTTGCATCTGCCGTACGATTTTCCATTAAAGGAAAAGAGATTTGGCAGCATTTTTTCAAAAACAATAAAATAATTTTTAAATAATAGGAAAGATAATCAATATAATTAGACTCGTAAGCACACCGAATGACATATAAATAAAAGCATTCCACCCAATGTGTTTAAAACAGTATATACAGCTCTTAGTTGAATTTAACAAATATAAGGAAGGAGGAATGACTGTAGAACAGAGCATACAATGTTCCACTTTTGCTTTATCTAATAAGTTCATAATTGATATATCCAGGAGTCGTACAACAGCAAAACACAGATAACATTTATATTAGTTATGCTCCATAAATTTTCCTTATAGGTATTATTTGTTTAATTCTTATATTACCAATATGTTATAAATCTCAGACATTTTTCTGAAAACTTTTGGATCTATATGCTTGGAATTCCTGTTCTTACATACTTAATTTTATGCTCTAAGCTTCATCACTGCAATAAGTTCATATAGTTGATAATTTATTTTTTATTTATTTATTTATTTATTTATTGAGGAGAAAGGCTAGAATTTGAGCTGGAGCACATCAGGGAAAATCAAGAATTACTGCACTTATGTATGTTCAAGTTTCATGAGTACAGTGTAAGTGAGATCAGATGTCTCAGACACGAATATAAAGGGAGTTGAGCGTGCACGCAAAGGAAGGAATATGAGGTCTACATTCCTGGCTCTCAAAAATAAAATCCTAGTAAAGTATTCTAGAGTCGTGAGGAAAACCAACTGGCTTTTTATGCTTGTTTTAAAGGGAAGTTGTGTTCACTGACAAGAGTTTAGTATGGCACGGGGTCTGTCAGTGCCAGCTTCATTTTCTCTAAATACCACAGGCAATATTTTTTAAAATATATATACTTCAAAAATTCGGCTCAAGGTCAGTGCAGAGGGCTGGATTATGTGCAAAACCACACATCCTTGACTGGAGACCCCGTGGCTGAATCAAATTGAATGGCTTTTAGTTTCTTATTGTGTAATATAAAATATTCATACCTGCAACAACGAAAGGTTTGCATGGATTGGTCCAATACAGATTGTGGCTGTCATATAATTTAATCGTCTTTGACAGATACACTTACAAAATTGATATTAAAGCCCGAAAATCATACAAGACAGCGTGAATACCAGCAAAGTATGCAGAAAGCAGCAAAGTCGTTCTGCTTAGCAAGCTATTAATTCCTCTTAACAGCATATTACCAAGGTACAAATAGGGTAACAAGTCTGTTACTGTCACGCAACCCGCACAGGAGAGCAGTTAGTGGTATAGAGAGAAAACCACATAGTAATTCAAAGATTTCTTTCGCTGAAGGAAAGTGAAGCTGCATCAGAGTCACCGTTAACATCCTGAGAGATGCAGTTTGCAATTAATAAATGTTACCACAGCGTTTGCGGTAGAAATCTTTATTTGCTGTATCGCAGATTTAAAGGTGACCATTGGCCATCAACAGAAAGAGAGAAAGAGATCCGAAGCAGAAAATCACGTCAGGATCATACATTTCGATGCAATTTCTGAAAAAGGTGTTTGTTACCAGGCTCAAGTTTTAGCTGATCTGTATAGTAATGTGTTGTGAAAACAGCCGTGTGTTGTCTGTCCTCCCAGTCCTTACCACTCTGTCTCTCGATACGAGAGCAACACCATCCTTTATAAATTTCAGTTCGTTTTCTAGGTGACCTGCCATCATCAAATCCTTGGTACCTGGGGCTTGAACACGCTTCTGCTGAAGCTGCTGGCAAAACACTTACTGGCTTAACTGGGACCATGATGAGGGCAACCCACCGTTTAATAACACAGGCCGGAAGATATCAGGCTGCTCTTCCACTTGTCAGATGCAAGTGCTATTCTTGCAGGCAGAAACCTCCCACTGCCTCAGGAGGAGGACAAAGTCCTCCGGACTTTGTGTGCTTTGCCCACGGGGATAAGGAGGGCCAGGGGCAGGCCGGGCAGGCCCAGCCAGATGTTCCTGTAGGACTGGGCTCGCAGTGGCACCACTGGTGCACGCCTGGCTTGGGGGCTCCCCGGGGGCACAGCTGAAGAACCTCAGCACCCTGCCACCAGGACCCCAGTGGAGTCCTCTGCTTTCAAAGCAGAGGATCAAAAAGCCACGCTAGTGTTCATGATCAGATGTTAATTCAGCACAAAGCGGCTGTAACTCCCTTGCCGTGGCTCCTCCTGTAGGTGACAACAGGCAAACCCGAGCAGAGGCAGTTCGTTTGCTGCTGGGTTGGAGGGGGCAGTGGGCTCGGCGTCGCTTTGAGGACTGGGCCTTGCTGCGATCTTGTTTTTTGGTGGAATTGGACTTCTGCTGGGAGGCTCTTGTTCTTAGAAAGCCCTTTTTGCGCTCTGCTGCTGGAGACGAGGATTCAGTTAAACACCCCTGAGCCTCACATCCCTCCCTGCTCACATCAGCTAGGAGAGGGCACAGAACTGGGGGGCTCTTCTGTACATTTCTTCAAGAGTGAGTTTTTAGACACAGCTTTCTTCATGCATTTTTAATCCTGTAAGTTTTATCAGTATCTCTTTAAGTGTGGTGTTGTCATCCCGACAATCTTTCTCACATCTGATTTATTTTTCTGCTCCCCCTGCCCAACTGCTGGTAGAAGTAATAGGCAAGAACTAAAAGAAATTAAAGGCATATTTTTTCTGTTCACTCGGTGTGTTTGACAGCATTTTGTATCTATTCAGCCTCACTGTTTCCTCAGTGCAATCATTTGGCTCCTTCCCATTTGTGCAGGCTTAGTAGCAGCTGAAAGGAGAAAACATCTTAAAGCAAGAGGAATAATACTGTAATGTCAAAAAGACTGGCAGGTAAAGTAGCTGAATCTCATAGGGACTCTCGCTATTATTGATTATGTGGAGTCAATGGTATTTTTCTGATAAATACATAATCTGTATACCTCTTGATAGACATAATAAAAGCCTAAATTACGTCTTACAATTAGACGATTTGTGCTATTGCTCTGAACAGCCCGCTGAGCATTTATCTCCCCCCTACTTTAGCTTAAGCTGTGGCACTATTTCATTCTTCCTTTAGCAGAGCCATCTGAAGAGGTTCACATCCTGCCCACAGACACTTGTTCTTTCCCAGTCCCTGCCCAGAGCGCCCACGGTTGTGCTGACTCGGCTCTTTCCGGGACCAAGCTCCAAACCACAGTGGCTTTGAAGTGGCTGGCTTTTTCGAAAGCACACAGAGAAAGGCTAAGTGGGCCTTTAAAAAATCTTTATTTCCTTTTTTTTTTTTTCTCTCCTTTGCATAATTCCATTTTCTTTGAATGCACCGTTTCACAGTTCCACTTCCAAGCACAGCAGATAACTTGTTGATCAGCACAACGTGGGGCCTTTGAGGCTGGTACAGGAAAAGATCTGGAACAAGCAGCAAGATCAACTACCAGTAAGAGCCTCTTAAATCAGATGTACAGCCAAAGAAATGGTAACTAGCTTGTTAAGTTTACCTGATCTAAATGTTGGATTCCTAAAAGGAATAGAATGGATAACCAATTAATAACCTCCAGTAAGGGGATAAGTATCTGCAAGATTTTTGCAGCCAGTTCCGATATGGTGTTTCTCTTTCATATTCCTGCAAAACAGGGTGACTTGGTTATAATTCCCATTCTAACAGCACCTATAATTCAAACGAAGGATGAGGACTTCCTGGCACAAAGCACCATACGAGTACAACCTTGCTTTCATAGGTGGAAGCAAAGGCAAGCACTGTTCCTTAACGTTGACAGTGCGGCTGTCAAAATGGGTTCAGCAGGCTGATGAAACAGACAAAACCAGATTTGGGATGTCGAGCTAACAACACCAGCACACCTGCTGCAATGTAAAGATTTTTAAGTAATGTGGCTGAGAAGTCAGATGCCCCGAGACACTTTTTGGTTAAGGTATGCAGTAGCATTGTGCAGTCTTCTGGGTGCCCTGCAGGCTTCCTGCATAGGTCCACGGCCATGCTCTGGCAGGTGGTTGTGGAATTACATCCCACAGAGTTTGGTGCAGTGAAAACCTGCGTGTAGCTTCGTGGCAATCAGTTACAAGGTTGTTAATCTATTTGTGTCAAAATTAGCGTTGTGTCCTGTAATGCAGCGTTGCCTTATAAGAGAAATCAGCACCGGTGTGAGTGCATTGTAGATGAAAATGAATGTGAGCTTCCCCTTGTTTTTAGCAGGCTCGGGGATATGGCCCCGTGGGAAAAAGGAAATGCTTTCTGACATAGGAAACCCCTGTTCCCAGAACCGTGCACATCAGCTCAGCCTTTTGTGTTCGGTCTCCCTTGAAGCTAGTTGCAGCTCTGCTTTGATGGATCCCTCCTGTGCCGGTTGTACAGGGAGTGCCTGCTTCTTATCATGCTCACGATTCCCAGATAGGACAAAGCTGTCGAGACTCTAACTGCCTTGTATTAAACCCCTCAGTGTCCGATTTGAGCATGAGGCTTTATGGATACGAGTAAGCAAAAGAACAGATATATATTTAATATAACGCGATCTTGAGATTCACTTCTTGAGATTCACTTCTGATCTCTCTTGTTCTCTTGTTCTCCTCGGATCTCATGTTCCTGTACACAAACACGCTTTCAGTTAGAGAAGCAGACAGAGCAGCGTGTGGCTCCTCCAAGGTACTGCCAGGTAGCCTGGACCATGACAGCCAGATGCCTGCATGCACCCTGCAGGCTTGGGTTCTGCACCTAACTTTTAAACGCGGTCATGCCATCCACAGATAAACCCTTTCAGCAACTGTTCACATTTTTAATAACCAAGTGAGTAAGAGATAGGTTTTGGACTGATAACTGTTGTATAGTGATGGACTTCTGAAGTGAATAGGCTTATTGATAAATACATTTTCCACTCCTAATTGGTATATGAATAATTAACAGCCTCATCCAGACCTAGGGCTGCAAATTAACCAGTTCATAAATACTTCAGTCCTCACCGTTTCATGCAATGACACTGTTTTTTCTGATCTTTGCAAGTTGGGCCCCTGGGAAACCAATACATGATTTTTTTTTTTTTTCAGAAAAATAACAAAATAGTCATATTGGCTCTTTACCAGGTTAATCCCTCTCATTCAGGTATTTTTCTTTCACTTACTTGCTCGTGACATTAACCGCAGATAAAACAATGAATTAATACTCAAATATTTGGTGAAAAAAACCTCTGGGATGTATACGTTATGGCTGATTAAAGAAAAGCAGAAGGAGCTTGTCAGGCATCGTAGTGGAAGGTTGGAGATATGACCGTGCTGAAAACATTTTTGGTTGTTAACAAGCCATGCAGTTTCTTTGCAAGTCAATCCTCTGTGAAGTAGGGATGGTAATTCTTCACCAGGTAGCAGAAGGCTGTCTTCTTTGAGATAAATGCGCAGGAGTTGGCCACTTGATATATTTGGGAAGTGCTGCCGACATAAATTGATAGAAATTACATCTGATGGTGTCCATAAATGTTTCTGTCTATGCTGAGGAAGGGGAAATTATCCTCACAGAAGGGCATGCTTTTCCATTGATTTGCTCCTGTCAGTTTGCTGGAAGTCTGGTTGAAAAAGTCCAGTGAAAGAGACTTGGCATGTAAATGTCAGTGAAGACACCAAGGGAGCCTGGCTGCTACTGTGCTCACTTTTCAACCTCTTCTTCAACCGTATTTTTGCAATTCTTTAGATTTAGGAGTAGTCAAGCAAGGACAGGCTTAAAGGCCTAATAAATAATCTAGGTTTGAGTTAGCTTCCAAAAGTAAAGGTTTGGAAATTGAAAATATATGAGACGTGGTGCCACTGGTCTGAGTTGGTTGAAGACTATTGTAAAGAAGTTCTTCTAAATGCAACTTTTCAATACATTCTGCATGTACTTGTATTTTAGTACTGAAGCATCGAGAAAAGCAGATAGCCCCAAAGGCACCATGTGTGTCCTCCTGCACTGGGCATGAGAATGAAAGAGGAGAGCTGATATGCATAAGTAGCATTCAGCCCTGGAATTCACCCCAGATATCTGACATTATGTTTCAAGAGTATTGCCATAATGTTAATTTAATGGCACAATTCCTATTTTATTGATTTAAGTTCCAAATACTATTAGCAGCTAGTTTTCATGAGATCGACCATTCTTTTTTCTTTCTTTTTTCTTTTTTTTTTTTTCTCACTGCGAGTTTTAAGAATACAATATGAACATTTTTTTCCCACTATTCCCCAAGGGTGAAATACTATATTTTTTTTGCTTTCTAGAATTTTCACTCATGTGAAATGGTCGTAACAAGTAAACTTAACTGTCTGCCTTCAAATGGATTACTTTGAAAATAAAAGAGGCTGCACTTGAATTTCCAGGTAGTTTGCCATTAAGAATATGTTTTGGGGTAGTCAATTGGTTTTGAAAAGATGAGATTTCCATGGAATTGCAGGCTGGGGGACCGCATAGCTCCCAGACACGTGGGTATGGCACCTGTGCCCCTGCTCCAAGGGAATTCAGACAAAGCTGACGTGCTTGGAATTTTTTCAGAGACATTGAAATCTGTGAACAGATCAAAACCGTATTGGATATTGGCTCATAGAGATTCCTCCAAACAAAACGTTTTAAATTAATGTTTTCATGCTTAAATTTAAGTGGTCTTTTTCGTGCAGCTGTGATGTGTCATGAACAGAAAAATAATTGAGAACAGGATTCCTAGCGACTGTTTCAGACACAGAAGGGGACACTGTGATTACCTTGCTAGCAGCTGTTCTCTTCAAATGAAGGACACTCTTATGGAGAAGTTGTACAGAATCTGAGAGGAATAAAATCAATATATGTAAAGGGATCTGAGGATCTACTAAAGCTCCCCTAAATCTACAAAATTGGTAGTCAGATTCAGGCACCTGGCTGAGTATTCTACAGATTGTTTTCAGAACAATGTTACTGTGATTTTTGCTTACTCTTTAGCAAAAACTTATAGACCCGCTCCATCAAATTAGTGGGGTGTTAGGCAAAATCTGATGCAAGAGTAGCCTGATGTTCACCTAGAAGATATGAACTTGCCTCTTTCTGCTCAACACATTGCCATCTTAAGCTACGACTTTGGCCTTGACTGACTTACGAAAAACATCTCAGCAATCATATTAATGGGGTTAGGGAGTAAATGAGGAAGCTGTGGGAATCTGTTAGCTGCTTTTCATATATTCAAACCAGGTTAGACATAATAGTAACGAAGACGCTGATGGAAAGCTTTAAAACTCACTTGGTTTTCCTCACACACTTTATTTATGGAGGCATCAAAAGGGACCTGGGCAAATCAGAATTACAACAGTCGTGCATCAGCTGGAGAGGTTTTCTGGAGACTTTTGTATAGCTTTCTTTCCTCTCTACCAAAACAAGAATAAAACAAAAATGGTGATGCACTGGTAATCACAGTAGCAACATTAAATGAAAAAAAAAAAAAAGAACATAGTTTAGGATACTGCAAGAATAAAAGATGTTGGACAGATGTATTGTGGTAATAAGAAAGAAGTAGCATATATGCTGTTTAGAGAGGGAAAAAGTAAGCCTTTTGCTCAAGAAGCAAGCATAAATCTGAATTGAGAGCTGAAATATCCTTATTTTCAGCAAGACAACGTTGATTCGTGAACATCAATAAGAACATGCTTTTAAATCATCTTCTTGTAAAACCTGCGATCCGTTTTGGTGGAGGGGTTAGTGACTTAGCATTTTATGAAGCAGATTATCTTTTGAATCACAACAGCATTAGTTTAAATTATTCCAGTTTACATCACTGTAACTAAGGTTTAGTCTGGGGAGTTGATTTGATTTCCCTATGCGTTAGCTTGGACTAGATTTCTTATCCCCAGAAAATGGTCCATTCCCCACCTACTCCGCTCATGGTATTTTTCTTTCACTTGCCTCTGATGTACTGCAGGGGTTAAAACGTGCCATTTCCAGTGCCAAGATCAGTTGTCTAGGCAGAGCGTTGGCATCCCTGTCCCTACGCTGCTATCAAAACTTGCCAGATAACCTCCAGCAGAAGAAGGCTTCCACAGTGCTCAGTCTGGAGAAAGCAACCAGGAGCAGTGCATTTTCCACTGAGTTATTTAACAATTTTATGAAATATTGTTGCTGTAAAAAGATAGATAAACATTTATCTGTTAACCTCTTCTGTAATCCTGGGCTATAATTACGAGCCTCTACAATTCTAAAGTATGTTTGTATTGATGACTTAAAACAGTGCTTTTCATTTAATTAACAAAATATCTGATGTGATGCAGTGCTTAATTGCTAGAACAGTGTATATTTCTGAGTTCAGTGCTGGTGGTGGGCTGACCCAGGCCAGCTGTCAGCCGCCCACCCAGCCACTCTCCCACTCCCCCACCTCAACAGAATGGGGTAGAAAATAAGATGAAAGAGCTCGTGGGTTGAGCTAAAGGCAGGGAGATCACTTACCATCACAGGCAAAACAGGCTCGACTTGGGGAAAATTAATTTAATTTACCGCAGATTAGAAATAGGTTTGGATGGAGGGAAATGGGGACAAATTAAAGAAAACCTTCTCCCCAGAGTCTCCTTCTTCCCAGGCTCAGCTTCGCTCCTTCATTCCCACCCCCAAGCAGTGCAAGGGGGAAGAGGAATGGGGGCTGTGGTGGGTCCATGACAGCTCCTCTCTGCTGCTCCTTCCTCCTCACGCTTCTCCCCTGCTCTGGCGTGGGTCCTTCCCACAGGCTGCAGTCTTTTGGGATAAACCTGCTCCAGCCTGGGCTCCTCTCCATGGGCTGCAGCCTCCCTCAGGGCACATCCACCATGGCACGAGGGAACTACCTGCTTTACATCATCTCTCCACAGGCTCCAAGGGAATCTCTGCCCAGGAGCCCAGAGCACGTCCTCCCCTTCCTTCTCCTCTGACCTTGGTGTTCACAGGCCTGTTTCTCACGCTCTCACTCCTCACTGCCCATGCAGCATTTTTGGTCCCTTCTTAAATACCTTTTCACAGATGTGCCACCAGCTCGGCTGATGGGCTCAGCTGTGTCCTGCAGTGGGGCTCTTCTGGAGCTCTTGGTTTCTTCTCACAGAGGCCACCCCTGCAGCCTCCCGCTGCCAGCACCTTGCCACCTACACCCAGTACAGTGCTTTTTTCGGAAATGTTTAAAATATAAAGTTCTAAATATATGTGGTTTTCACAGTACAGAGCAACAATTTAGAGTCTTAGGTAATACAAGTGATGTGTAGGTAATGATGTGTAGGCAAACTAAATAGAAAATTCAGTATTATAAGCTTTTTCTGCAGTTGCATCCTGCCTTTCTCTCATGAGAGAGAAACAGTGTAGGACAGACCTGGATGAAAAATGAACCCTGATCTGAAATTTCAAAGTTGTCCTGAATTTCTTCTCTTTAAAACTTAATCTGTTTTATTCTGATGTCTTTGGAGATTTTGTTGCACTGGCTTTTAAAAGTGTCACAGAAAATTTTCAGGTGAGGAAATCCATTTTTTTAGTGAAGTGAAATATTGCATAACTATTTTGATAGATTTCGTAGTGTTTCAGTTCATAAAGGTGCTCTTTTAGGTACTATTCCCCTGTACTTTTTGCCAAAAACAAAACAAAACAGAACAAACAAAAAAACCACTCAAGTTTGATAGCATGGATCAACTATTTAAAAAACTTTTCAATATGAGGAAAAATATATTTAAAGAAGCAAAGAGGTTCATGTTGTACTTTGTTTTTTTTCCATCTCCAACATGACCCAGACCCTGTGAGGCAATACAGCATTCATCCAGCACTGTACAAGTCAGAGCAGTGCATGTGGCCCTGTGTCCTAACCTCAGCCCACAAACAGTTCATCCTATTTAGCAGGGAGATAGATAGATACACCATCCAAAGAACCAGTTACACATGGTGATTCATTGTGCTGTGGTTCTGAAATGCGAGGTGGAGACATGAAATGTATTGTGCCTGTTTTCAGTAAATGGTTTTCCTTTGTAGGTGTCCTGATCTGTCTAGATAGCATTCTTTTGATTATTGTTAACGAATAAGTAATCAGCATACAAATTCTAAAAAATCTCTGATTTTGCTGCAGATTTGTTGTGCAGTTGCAATGGGATTGACCACACTGTTTCTTACTGCAACTTTTTATTAGATGCATTTATATATATAAAAATATATATATATCCCCTTTCATCAGACATAACTCCAGTATTTATTACAAGGAAAGGATAATAATGAGGAACACAAGAGAATGAGGTCTGCACTATGGTGCAATGATGTCAGGAGATGAACATGTTAGCTTTGGAGAACTGTGGTCCACACCAAAGGAAATTTTTGAGAACCTCTGCCTTTGACAATTCAGCCAGTGACATAGTACTGGTTTGGAGCCAAAATTGTTTTTATCTTACTCATCGGCTCTGGCTTCAGGCTTGCTCAAAAACCTCAAGTTACCATTGATTGGCTTTAATTTCTCTGATACAGTCATCTTCATTTAGCCAGAACGCTGCAAAAGAAGGAGGAGAACGTTAAGAAAAGTAACTCCTGAAGGTAGACTAATAGCTTATATACAGACAATTAAACTTACAAGGAGATGCACATGGCGCACACTTACTCTTGCCAAAGTTTCGCAAGCAGGCACTTCCAGATTCTGGACCAAAAGTTGCACCATGCTGTGTCAATCTGTCTGTGTCTGAGGCTGACTGTCTCTTGGATGTATGGTTATTCTTCAGTATCAGGAGCTTTACTCAGGCAGAATTACTATGCAACATATTGTGCATTGCTGTGCCTTGCTCAGAGTGCTTAGGGCTAAATGCAACTCTGGCAGGAAAATTAATGCGTCCCTTTTCTGCTTTATTTTATTTTAATTAAGGGAAGTAGTAAAGTTGTTCAAAGAAGCTTGCATTAAAAATACAAAATGCAAAAGCCCAAATGAACCCACTTATATATGCTCACAATCAATATGGTATATGCCAAAGTGGTAAAATACCTAAAGGAAGAATATTGCACTGTGGTGTCCCCAATGGATTTAAGAAGCATATTGTGAAGATGTTTATATTTACAAAATCATCTCCCCTTCTAAATAAGAATTGCTGCTTTCAAATTTTTGGGAAAGCACATGAAATTGGGTCGTTTATCTAAACTCACTCTGTGTGGTCCTTGACATCGTTCCATTACTGGAAATACAGATACCTGTGTGTGTGTGTGTGTGTATATGTGTGTATATTATATAAAAACTAATGTGAACCTGTTTCACACTACAACAGCCTGCCTCAGTCTTCATCTGAGCACACGTCTGAAGTGAGGAAAGATCATTATCCCTTCTTTAAGTATTAAACGAAGGCTCTCTAACTTCCCTCATATCTCTTAAGAAGCCCTTGGCAAATGATGGAATTAAACCCATTATTTACCAGTCTCATGCTACAGCTGTAACCACTGACCTAAGAGATGGACACAGTCTTCAATCTTTCATAAATTATTCACAATTTTCTTACCACCTCTGATAGCTGTGTGTGTCCAAATTCTATGACAGCCAATGTGGTCAATATTTTTCCTCCAGTAACTGTGCTGCGACTTCATATATCCTGTGCTGACTCAGCCAGCCCTGGCTACTCAGCTAATTGGGATCTCTGGAAAATTTGGATCTGTGTGCATCTGGAATCTGACCACAGAAGATCTGGCACGTATCTTTGATCTCATTGTTCCTAGAACTGAGAGTAGGAAAATTCAGCTGTGTTCCCTCAGCATTGTCTCTAATACAGTCTTGGGAGCAAACAGCTCATTAGGGTCACTGATGTTTGCTACATAAAATCAAAACATTTAGGTTTGGGAATAGATTTGCCTCTTGGCTGAACTAGCGAGAGTGAGAGTGTATGGGATGATCATTTCTAGTTTCTCCAGTGTGCAAGTTGTCTTCACACATGCATGTAAGCATGATGGGACTAAACAAATTGAGTCATTACTGGGGACACAATGTATACTGCTAATGTCAGAGTCATGCTTCAGTTGCATCAGTGCACAGTGCAGATATGTGCTTTTGATGCGATAAATCTCTGATATCGAAGAAAGCAGCTATAAACTGTGATGGATAAAGCATTTATTCAGATGGTTTGGATAGGCTACTAGGAAGTATCATACATAGTAAAAATAAGTGTCAAGCATACTTCACAGATAATAAAGACTTTATTGGTTAGGCTATAGCTAATTTTCTCATGAGCTATGTCATCACAATTCCATCTAATTTAATTTGGAATTGCAGTAATACACGATCATGATGTAGACATCAGCAACCGTGTATCAGGTGTTATGGCACCATAACTTTTCCTTTCTGAGTGCCATTTCTTAGTGTCCCTTCAATCTGACTTTTAATAGTAAGTAATATGACTAGTGTTAATCATTTCCCTTTTTAATTGACTTGTTTGGAAAATGGATAGGAGGTACAAGAAATAGAAAAGAAACTTCATACTAGTATATCCTTTCCTCATTTTACATCAGTGCCTAAGAGTAAGACGGAAGGATAAAGCTGTGACCACTGTGAAGGATGTAAAGCTAGAATATTAGAGATCACACAGCTCTTTTGCCTGTTTCTTTATACGAAAAAAAGAAAAAAAAAAGAAAAAAAAAAAAAAGAGTTTAAGAGATTCCTTAAATGTGCAGCCTAGCACTGAGTCCTTTGAAACAACATGGTTTTGGTGATATCTCTTATTCCTTCTGTAAATTTTACTTGCATAAGAAATGGCCCTGACATCAGTAAGACAGATTATTTGGGGAAGAACGGCACATACAAGCAAAGGCATAGGATGATATAGTGGCGATCAGTGATTATAAGAAACCCCAAAAAACACTGGCAAGGCCTTTGTATTGGTCCTTATAAGAGCAGAAATAAATCCCAGTAATTTGTATTTTTTATCCTCCTTAGAAAATATAGGTGACGTTAACTATTTCTCATAATCTTCCAGGTCTTTTAAAATATTTTCCTTTTGCATGTGTACCTATCAATTTTCACTTTTTCAGGGATATTTAGCTGGAAAATGACCCTGTGCAGGCAGCAATGTGCTTGTGATCCTGTCTGTGAAAGACAAGTGATTGTAAGCAAGTAAAGTGCTTTCAGCTCTAGTGCATGGATTGGAGAACATGTACATATTCTGGTAGTGTAAGTGAGTGTCTTTCCCTTCACGCTTCTCTGTCATATAATAGCAAGGATTTTTGACTTTTCACAAATGTTGAAAAGCACAGCTGGACACACGTGAGCCATAGTCACTCGTACTCCCATTTTTGTGCTTTGAACTGAGTGGAATATGCCATGTTTTATTAATTACAGGCATGTGTCTGTTCTTGACTGCATCCTGCTGCAAGTTTTTAGAGGGCTAGAGAATCATTCTGCATCCTGTGACAGAGCTCTACTGCCTGGATATTTGTGATGAAAGCCAGAAACGATAAAAAAGACGTATAATAGTCTCCACTTTGTCCTTTGAATATCTCTGCTAACACAGGTGCTGTGTACAGAACTTGGCTATGTGACATGCACACCAAAGTACCCCCCAAATAACTCTTTTCAGCTTAAACCTTCTTTTTTCCTTTCCACTGACTGATACATCTTTTTGGAACCCTTAATTCTCATTTGCAGATGGGAAGTCTCATGCGTTTCATCTGGTTCCTTAATCCTCGTCTTTGTGACTAAGCTCCCTTGAAGCAGCTAGTTGTCGTGGGAGGGTTGGACATCGCCGTGGCATGGTGGCACGCAATACCACCAGGACAAGGCCTGATTATTCAGGAGGACCTTTTCTCTTTTGGTGTCTGACATGCCCTCTCTTAATGCAGCCCTCAGCAAGGCTCCTAAACTTACCATGACCTCCAGTCAAAAGTTAATGGCTGTTGTTCAGTTCAGTTGGGTTATGCAGCACGAGTGGAGTGAAGATACTTCAGCTGTGGCCCAGGGCGATGGAGGCAGCCTGACAGCCTTCCCGCTCCTCTGTGAAAATGGAGCAGGGGCGACCTGACGGGTAACTGCTAGCTGATTTCCCTGGTGTTTCAGTTTCAGCAGTGACGGAGGTAGAGTTGTCTCCGGCTCCATGGGTGAGAAACATCTTTAGGAGAGGAGGCCAAGGGTGGTGAGGCCGGTTCAGCTGGCAGACTGTTCCGGAGGCTGCCGCAGCCAGGCCTGGGCAGAAAATCAGGGAAAAGCAACCCGGCTTGTGAAGCTACCAGCTGGCTCGGGTCTCTTGGTCACATATGAAAAACCATAGCTTCAGGTCTGGCATAAGGAGATGAGCCTTTTTTAACCCATCCTGTGGGGGGGTAGGGTTCGATATCTTAAAAATAGTCACTGCAGCTGCATGCTGCGAGCCTGGAAGTAGGAGGAATGCTGAGTAGGTCTGGAGCTTAGCATCATACTGAAGCAACCTCTCCCCACTGCCTTTCATCTTCCTGGGGACACTTTTTGCAGAGACCACGACAGGGTCCTGCAGATGGGCCGGTATTCAGAGCAATGCATAGCAATGTGTCTAAGGCAAGTGTGAAAATGGTACCAAGAATTAACAGCACACTGAATACAGCTTTCAATTATTCATTGAGAGCCTACTTATATTCCTTTTTGGTGTTATACTTAGAAGTGTAACCATGCATTTGCTACAGATTTTATGGATTAGAAAATCATAGGATTAGCCAGTCCATAAGTTTATCCTGATGTATATTAAGTAACTCATCGAAGAAAACGGATGCTTCATATATGGGAAATGAATAATTAATTTTGTTTTCCCGGTTAAAAAAAAAAAATCCCTTAGGTGCTTTTCTGTTTTCTGCTGAAGCTGAATTTTTTTAGTCCTTTGACAATGTCTTACACCCTCCAATATGTCTTGTTTCTATGGAGACACCAATGAACTGCAGCTTGCATTCTTCTGCATATCACAATACAAGGTTGCTTCAGAATTTTCCCAACGCTTCACTCTCTTCCCTTTTAATTAGAAATTAATCAATAGATTCAGTGCTCTTGTCTCATACGCTCACAAATACAAGCACATAAACATATGAAGCCTGCGAGTGAGCCTGCCTCTAAACTCAATGTATGCTTTCAAAGTTTTATCTTAGAGAATAGCACATGTTATTTTGGGGCTAATAAGACTATAATCCTGAGCTGTATTGGGTAGCAGGGTAGGAAGATGGATATCTCGCATGCAGTAGGCTAGATGGGAAGATGTTGGGATACCCCATGCTTTTTAACAAGTGTGGAGTTCTGACATGGCCTTAAATATTACATGAGTTTTTGTTTAGCCCCAACGAACTCTCATAACTTCTATGTGAATTTTCCCCCTATATCCCTCTCAACCCTACTTTTGAATTATCGCATGATGATTCTTTACATTTAATTCTCCAAGCTGTGTTCTTCCTCCCCGGTGTGCACATGGCTTCTCTTCAGGACAGTGGCTGGTAAACACGTGTGCGGCAGAACACAATGTTTGCAAGGAGCACAAGGAAAAAAAAAAAAAAAGCACCACAAAATAAATTACATTGTTTCTTATTAAAAATACATTATGAAGTAAATGGTATTGTTAATTATCAAGAGTCAGTGAGCCTGAAATGACGCCAGACTGGAAGATGTATGTTACTGTTAGTGAGCCCTTTGAAGTCACTAACCAGCCTCTTCTTACTGCAATGTAGTCTGAATTTTTCCCCCAGTTAAATTCAACAGGTAAAATAGAACCTGGCTTTGCTGCTACCATGATGTTTTTGTTATTGGTTCATATTATATTGAAATAAATTTCCAGAAACAATTCGAAATAGCATTTGCAGGGGCCTCATAACTGATATATGTTTACACAAACTACCTGATGATGGCAACAGAACATGTCTAATGCTCAGCTTATGTATTCATGTGCTGTGATGTATTCTGAGAAACTTTTTTTCCCATTTTTTCTTTGTGCTACACAGCTGTCTGTCTCCTCCTGCTGTCTCATACTTTGATTGTAGTCTCCTCTAGACAAAGACTGTATTTTTTTCTTCCATTTTTTGCAACTTCTTATGGACTACTGATGGTGAATCTAGTTCTTAAATGCTACAGTAATCAGTAATCCAATGAAAAACAAAGAGTTTTGATGGTATGCTGATGGCTGGTATTTCTAGCCAATATGTTTACATATGTATTTCATAGAATCATAGAATTGCAGAATGGTTTGGGTTGGAAGGGACCTTAAAGATCACCTAGTTCCATCCCGTCTGCCATGGGCATGGACACCTCCCACAAGACCAAGCCCCATCCAGCCTGGCCTTGAACACCTCCAGGGATGGGGCATCCACAGATTCACTGGGCAACCTGTGCCAGTGCCTCACCACCCTCTAAGTGAAAGATTTCCTCTTAACATCTAATCTAAACCTACCCCCAAGCCATTACCCCTTGCCCTATCACTACACCCCCTGACAAAGAGTCCCTCCCCAGCTTTCCTGTAGGCCCCCTTTAGGTACTGGAAGGCCACTATAAGGTCTCCCAGGAGCCTTCTCTTCTCCAGAATGAACAACCCCAACTCCCTCAGCCCCTCTTCATAGGAGAGGTGCTCCAGCCCCTTGATCATCTTTGTGGTCCTCCTCTGGACTTGTTCTGATACTTCCATGTCCTCCTTGTGCGGGGGGCCCCAGAGCTGAATGCAGCGCTCCAGGTGGGGTCTCATGAGAGCAGAGTAGAGGGGGACAATCACCTCCCTCAACCTGCTGGCCACACTGCTTTTGATACAGTCCAGGATACGGTTGGCTTTCTGGGCTGCAGATGCAAGCAGCCTAGAATGTATACACACATAGATACATGTATATGTACATGCATGCACATATATGTAAGTACTTACCTTTTGTTACCCTTTTTGTTGCTAAACTGAAAAGCGAAAAATAAAATCTAGCTTTTTTTTATAGGACATTTCAGAAAGAATGGTTTATTTGAACTCTGTGAACATTTATTGCATTCTTGATTCATTTTAACTATTCAGTATTTTTGTTAACATACACAGAGAGCAAGGTTTAACCTCTAAATGGACCAAAGAGCATTACTGCTTTCTCAAGAATTATTATTGTAGCTATGCAAGCTAGCACATAACAGTTAAATATATCCTTGCTTTTGACAGAAGCTAGTGGAGCTGGAACAGAGATGAACATAGCTTATTAAATATAGCTCTTATGAAGACTGCTCTATAATTACTGTGATTTTTCTTTGTATCATTATGATCATAGGCTGATCGAAAACAATGAATCGTGTATTTTCAAGAGGCTAAGAACTATTCAACCATATAAAGAGATCATACCTAGAGTAACAGCCCTGTTAGTTTTCTTTGAGTAGTCTGTGTAAATAATACACTATAAAGGTTAAATAGGTCCTTTCACTGATGGTCCCTTTCCCACCAATAAGATTTAAAAACTGAGAGGAGAATGCTCCAAGCAGGACCAAGAACTCTTCGTTCCATGAAATCTCATACATATCCATGAGCAAACCTTTTGATACTCTCTTTAATTGAAACCAGTGCTCAATGTATAAAAAGGGATCTGCTGATTTTTTTTTTTTTTTCTGAAATGAAAACCTCAGAATGAAATGACCTATATACCCAAAATGTTTCAAGAACAAAAATGCCCAGTTGTCCTTTTGCTATCAGCTCTGACACTCCAACACATCCAGAATAGATCCAGGGACCTGGATTCAAATATTTTCCATCTTTTCTGACCCATGAGAGACTTCCATGCTTTCTGGGGCTGAATGGAGAGCAAACAGCAAGGGTGTGTTCTTGTGGCCTGGATGGTTTCCTATTTCCCAGGTGTGTGCTGGTACACCTGGGGAGGCAGCAGACCCCGACACAGCTGCTCTGCACCAGGCAGGAGGAGAGAACTTGAGCTTTTCAGCAAAGACCTTGGCCAATACAAAGGTCCATTGTTTTCAGGAGTACCCTTGCTTGTGAAGCTTTTCCCTTTGTGTAGTCACTGATAATTAACGTTTGAGGTGCCAGAATTCTGGCACTTAAAATTTTAGCTGCTACCTTCTACCTAGTATAAAGAATAACAATTTTATTGTCCTATTTTAGATTGCAGGCAATTTAGGTGCATCAAAGATGTGCAGTATTAATTTCAGGCTTTCAGTATGAAGAAAAGGTGCTTGCTGACAATCAGTAATTTCAAAGAGCAAGTTTGGTTTCAAGATTTGTTGTTATTTACTGCTGTGCTTGTGGAGATGATGGGAAGACAGGGACAGGCATGTGTGAGATCGGGGCTGGGAATACTGCTGTTTTGAGCAACCACTCGACAATTCCTTCCCTGAACCAATCCAGCTTTGTATTAAAGACATTAGTTTCGTTGCCTTGACTACATGTATTGGAAGACTTATCTGGAGCCTCACGTTCCTGATGGTTGTTATATACCTTCTCATTTCTAGCCTAATTTATTCCCAGTTAGTCTGTTTGCAGGCCACCGGTGACTGTTAGGTAAAATCAGTCTTTTCCTTCTCTGTGTTTATCTGTTTTTAGTGTTTAACAGAGAGAAACCTCTCATGCTTCCCTTAGTTACGCTGGAAATGTACTTGGAAATGTTTGTGTGTGTTGTACAGTCATATATATTCACACTATCTGTGTGTCTATTGAAAAAATAACATTACCTTTATTTAATATTGTTTGTTAGCATGTATCCTTCTGTACAGCTTTTAAGCAAGTTAAATTGTTTTATCAATTGCATGGAGTTAATTGAAATATCTCAAATCTGTAAGGGTAAACTATGGAATGAAACAGTGAGTGTGAAGAGATTAAATAGAAAGGAGAACTGAAGCAAACAGCAGTTTAAATCCCATTCTTAACCCAATCCAAACTTTGCTGTAGGCTTGGTTTAACCAAGAGCACTTACATAAACAGTCAGCTTTTCCATGCTAAGGTTTCCCAAACAGCTTTTTGGTAATGCCACGATTAAACAGCAGTCAATTCTATAAACAGTACCTTATTGAAAGCAATTACAAGGAATGATTTTGAGAAATGGGCCTGTAGGCCTTGTTGCAGAAAACCTGGCTGATGACACATCCCAATTGTCCAATGCAGTACCATCACAATTGGTCTCTGTTTCAACCTTATTTAACAGATTCATTAATAGTATTAAAGAAAGCAAGTGAACAGCATGTTAATGAAGTCAGCAGATGATGTAAACAGCAGGAAACAGAAAATAGAAGATACTTAGAGATTAGAAACATGAGCGAGAGGGGTTATCAGTGTATCATATTCAGATTGAGAAGGAAGAGAAGCTAATGTGTCTGGGATAAATGAGTTCAGAACTGATTTTATATGGCTAATACATATTAAGTATAGAGAAATATACACACTAAAATATGCTAAAACATTTTTTTTCTGGTTGACAAAGGACCAGTTTGTGATCAGTGTAATACCTCAAAGGGCAATACTGTCTTTGGAAGAATGTGGAGGTACTGTCAAAGAGCACACAAGTAATTGCTGAATTTGACACCAACAGGAGCAATTTGCTGTTGTTCAAGCAACAGCAAATAAAAATCAGTGGTTTAGGAGACTGATTTAGGAGGAAAGACTGAAATGTAATGGCTTCGAGTAAGCAAGGAATGGAGAGGAAGAATAAAACAATCTGCATCACTGAAATATCCGTCAGCATTTAGGCAAAATATGATTTATTCAGCATTGCCAAGAATTTGATATAATTTCAGGAAAAAGTTCATTACTGGGCAAAAGCAACCTCTTGCCATGTTAAATGAAGAATTAAAAAATGAATACATTGAGGCTGTAAAGCACAACCTAGCGTCAGTAAGTGTAAGCCTAAAATAGGCTGTAGGCTGCTGCTCTCTAGCTCCTGGAAATGCAGAGTGTCTTCAGCACCCCTCGGTGTGAATGTGCATTGCAGAGGCCCTAGCTCGTTATATCTAACCTTTTTTTTTTTTTTCCCCAACAATATCCAAATTACAGGAGACTTTCCAAGTGCTCCATTCAGCAAGCCCAATCCCACACAAGCTCTAAAATACTTCCCCTTCCCTGTTGCGGTGACATGCACACTGCAGGCAGACTGACAACCACCTCCTCCAGTTAGAACATGTAATCATAAATACCCTTTTGAGCTCATTGAAAATGTGACTAACTCAAAGTCTCAGCTCATACATTGTCAAATCCCACTTGGTGAGTCTTGCTCCCGTTCCAGCTGGAGATGGGCCCACGCTGGAATTTGGGAATCTGGTTTTCATGTTCCAAAACTGAACAAAGAGACTCATTTCTAGCCTCAGTCTCCTAAACTGCAGTCATGTCTGTAAGTAAAATGCTGAAACATTAGTTGTCTGGGAAAAATAAATGAGTGATGATTTTAAGAGATGCTGTGGCTACTCAGTGCAGTAGCTGCAAGCTTTTTGGTGCTGTTCCCAGAAATGCTTCAACCATGGTGAGGAGCTCAATTCTCTAATTAAAAAAAAAAATTGTATCAAATATTTTTCAGCTTTACACTCTCAAATTAAAGCTTAAAAACCTCCAAGGAAGGAAAGGAGGCCAGATTGGAGGGGGAGGAGGTGAGAGGAAGGAAGCGGGTGGAGAAAACCACTATATTCCCAAGATGCAAGGAAAGTTGAAAAGTAGAAGAAAAAATATATTAAATCAGTGTAAACTAAGAGGTAAGTTTAAGGCATTTTTTTTTACATTGAATGTATGTTTTGTTGGGGTATTTTTAGCAGTAAAATTCGTTGTACTTTAAAAACATTTAAAATACATTAAAGTGAGGTAATTGCTTTTTTTTTCATTTTGTGTGCTATAAACTTGATCTATATTTTTATTAAGACCTATCACAGGATGTGTTGTGCTGGGATTTTGCTGCATTTTTGCTGTTGCTGGTTAGAACTGTCTATTACCTCACCAATGACCTACATGAAGCGAAGCAGCATCCCACGGCAGCAGGCAGGGTGTTTTGTTGTAGAGCTCAGCTGCGAAAGTTAATTGTTTATGGAGATTTAATGGGCATCACACTCCTAGTTACCTACAGCACTGTAATTCAGCAGTGTATTGGTATAGCTTCGGAAAAGAGGCTCTAAAGTAATAGATTTTGGTATGGTTAGGGAGAGAGTTGACCTGTGTTCTTAAACGGAGGTCAGATCAATGCCTTATATTGTTTATTAGTGTTGTTGGTGTTATTGCCACTTGGTCTGCTGCCTGTACAGGGGTTGTATAAGTTAAGTTTTGATCAGAGACCACATGCCAGCAGTGGAATAGTAAAGTCTGGTGCACTTAAAAGCTCATTTATTACTGGAATGTTTGTTGCTATACTGCCAGGAGCCTGCCAGAGAAGCAACGGAATAAAAATATTGCTGATTAATACGACCGTGCTTGTGTTGTAACACCATGTGATACTAAAGACTTTGTCACAGATGAGTTTAGAGAGGAAGGAAACAGAAATCTGGAAAAAGTGGATGAAGGTGTAATGAGGTTCTTCATGGATGTCAGGCAGCTGGGCAGAGTGGGGAGGCACAGATGTTCCTGCAGCCTTTGGTACTCACTGCATGTATAGAACAAGTTATTTGCATTATTTTTTATCTTTGGAACTTGGGAACTGGGTAGAGCAAGTGTGTGACAACTGCTGTGATGGGAGAGACCTGAGATCTTGGTAGCTGATGGTGAAGGTGAACACAGGAGAGGGGTTTCAGAGAGATTGCTGCTGCCTTCCTCTCTGGCCCTCGTCTGGCTTCTGCTGGGTCAGATCTTCTTGGGCTGTGGATCATACCATGTTTCAAAGCTTCTGGTGTATCAATTGTCCATAAATTTATCCGACTTTTTTTTTTTTTTAACCTGTTTACTTTATTGGTCTCAGAAACATGTTCTGGAAATGGGGTCTCTAAATTAATCACATTTGGTTTAAGCCTGCTGTTTGAGGGTCTTATTGATTGCCTCAAGTATATTTACTGTGAAAAGTGGATAATATTTCTCACAGAGATGCTTATCACTGCCACTTTAAGCTGTCTAATTGTAGGCTGAAAAGATGTGGTCTCCTTATTTTTTTCCCCCTGTTCCATATCTCTGATCATGCTTGTCCCTCTCTGTACATTTCTTCAGTGATTCAGATGAAAAGGTTTCCTGCCTTCTGAAGCCACACCTATCTAACGGCTATCTCCCCTTCCTTGCTCTCACCATTTAGCCATCCTTAACTTTTCTAAATATTTTTTTTCGGAGTTGAACTGAATGCTTAAATATTTCTACGGATAGCAGTTACATAAATATATGCATGGCAGCTGTGCACTTCAAGATGAATATATTATGGATGAAGAGCTTGAATTCCACAGCATTTGTACTATTTTTATTCAGGCACATCCTAAGAATTTAGTATCAAATGGCCTAATTCTGCTCTAGCTGACACTAAAGCCAGTGAATTAAACCAGAAACTCCTACACGATTCAGTAGAATCAGGGCTTGTCCTGTCTGCTGGAGAACAGAGCTCGACACCGCTTTTAGAGCTGCTCTGAATTGTGCCTGAATCTGGGTGTTAAGAAGTGCAGAAAAGGAGACCTGGGAGAGAGGTAACCGCAGTTGTGGAGCAGATGTGATTGTAGGATTGAGGAGAGCTAGGAGATGGCGGTGGATGAGCAACAGGAGCTGCGTGTGAGGCAGGCAGCAGAGGCAGCTGCGGACCCCGGAGGGTGGCCGGGTGCCATGACGTGAGTCACAGACTGATGTCAGAATTTCCTCAGGCATCCCAAAGGCCTTGGACACCCAAGTCTTATCAAGGTGAATGGGAATGTGGCTTCCGAAGGCAGCTCTGCAATTTTCAGCCCTGAGGTGACTCAGCGGAAGTCAGAGGCGAGGTGGAAATTAGTCTTGAGGACGGACTGCACAGCTGATGGCTCTAGCGGACTTCATTTTGTTCCGCATAGATTAATGAAGAGTATTTTCCTCCAACATTGAGAAGTCATGACCTATATTTTAAACAATCTTAAATAATTAATATGTAAATTTCATCACAACTCCATCATTACACAGAATTATCCAACCAAGGAATGAATCATAATGACGTTCTTCCCCATACCTGGTGTGTGTTCTTGTTCTCCCCCTTCTGTGGAGGTTTTGAAGACTAAAGGGTCCCTTTCAAGTTGATACAGTTTCAGAGAGGAACAGAAGAAAACAAAAAATGTTTAAAAGAGATTCTGCGTGGAAAATTCCCTGTTTTGAGATTTTTATTAAAGTCAGATACCTTTGATTGCTAATAGAACAGAAGTAGCTGAAAGATAGTCTCAAAGAGAGCTGAGGTTGCTAAAAACTCCCTATATAAAAACGAACCCTTTCAGTTCAATCTAGCAGCAGCCCTTACAAGTCAATGTGTTGGTATTAATATATTATTTACCAGTTGCATTGCATCAGCTTCACTTCACAATGGATGTAGGATGTAGAGTGCTATGAAGAAATCCACGCTGGAATTAATAAAGCTATGCATGGCAGCACTTAAGGAAGAAAAGCAGCTTATTTGAGAATTTATCCAAACGTGCAAACAGAGTGAATCTAGCCAACTAATAGCAAACTGGAGTAACAAACAACAAATGCTTTCTTTCTTCTATCAGGTGTCAATGTGAGCCTTACTTTATCCTCTGACTGCCCTCTTTAAACAGGTAGTACCTCTCTGACTTACACAGGGCAAGTTTTAGTAATGTTTCAGCCCTTTGTACACTGCAGGGCTCACCCAGCTGCGGCTGGATCAGATTGAATGGAAACGAAATGTAGATAGTAATTTAAGGACTCTTTGACAGGAGTTTTGCCAACAGTTCTGTTGGTAGCTGGAAATACTGGAGGCTTTCTTGCTGCACAATATCTCTCTCTGCCAAATTCTGTCCCTTTCCCCCCTCCCAGGTTGTGCCAACAGTGCACCTTCTCCTCTTGCGCCATGTGTCCCATCTCTTGCATTAAGCATTCACAGATGCCTGTTTGTCTCTGTTTCAGCAAGATCACTAGGGTTAGATAATAGATAAACATGCGTGATGGTAGAGACAAGGACTGAGGGCAAATCCTTTTCTTTTTAGAAAGTCATTCAAGCTGGCAGACTGGTTCCATTATTTGTGTCCCTCCCCTTGCCAGGCAGAAGGCATAGCAGATAAAATTTCACCCACGACAGAAAGATTTAAATGCTGAGTAGACTGGAGTTAACAAAGCATCATCTTCTTCCTTCTGAGGTGCTCCAGCCAAAAAACAAGAAAGATCCTCTATCCTCCATATATCCTCACTTATATCCCCTCTGGATTATAAATGGACCCACTGGTCCCAGGACAGACCCCTGAGGGACACCACTCATCACCAGCCTCCACCTGGACATAGAACTGTTTATTGCAACTCTCTGGCTGCAGCCATCCAGCCAATTCTTTATCCACCAAATAGTTCACCCTTGAAATCCAGATCTCACCAATTTAGAGATCAGTGTGGGACCAGGTCAAAGGCCTTAAGAAGTCCAGGTATATGACATTGGTTGCTCATCCCTTGTTGACCGGTGCAGTCACTCCATCATAGAAGGCCACCAGATTGGTCAGGCACGATTTGCCCTTGGTGAAGCCGTGCTGGCAAGTCACAGGTGTTTTATTTAATAGCTTTCATTTATGCAAGAGGGGTTAAATGTTTAGATTTAAACTGACTTCCAGATTTTGGGGGAACATACTATTATTTTACGTGTTTCAGACGCTGGAACTTACCTATCAATTTTAAAAGATTAATGTCAAACATCTTTTCTGAATTTTATGGCTATTTAAGAAGTAAGGAAAGGGAATCTTCCTCACACACAGCACTCTTGTGAGCTGTTGTGAGCTGTACGTGAACAGGAGAATGACTGGCACTGTAAGTTAAACCAAAGGACAAGGAAGAGATGGATCTGAAAGAAGTTCTGCATCTTGATTGCCTGGACATCTGTGCCCAGATATAGATAAAAGAAGGAATCTGCTCTTGCTTTGAAGTGGTGAAGCGGTACTGGTCCCCCAGAATAAAGACAGAACTAAGTGTTGGAATGGTTTCTATCCTCTGCATTGTGGCTAATCATACTTCCTACGGGTAGACCTTAAGAAATGGCAGACCGCTTCTGCGAAGGTAGCCTGTGTAGTGAAGCAGGAGGAAAATATTTTGATGGAAAAACAGGTTATGCACTATTATTTCATGCTTCCACAAATGGAATAATAAAGCAGTTCTGAAATACCTTTCTGACCATTCAGTGACCTCTAAATCATATGTGCAAAACTGGGTTATTTCAAACACTGGCCAATTATCTCACTCCAGTGTGGCATTCAGTAAGAGAAGGATTAGCCAGGGAAAGAAGTAGACTGAGTCATCAGTTAAGAACGATCTTTAAAATAGTGAATATAAGCTTACTGTATTATTACCACCTTTATTTAAAGAAATTGCCTAGACTGGCAAAGTTTTGTTTCATTGCAACATTTTCTTCACAAAGCTCCCTTCTGAACGCAACAAAACCAACAACTTTGGTGTAGGGTAAAGTCTCAGATTATCAGGCTAGAAATGCTGTAATAACCTCCAGTGTCAAAGCTGTCTTTGAGCTCGTAGATGTTCAGTTCTCTTACAGGAACATAGTTGTGATCTCAGTTTTTATGCTGGTAGTGCATTTTCAGCAGGTGGTTTACAGTGGAATTATTTCTTAGAATCACAGAAATCTTTGAGGTGGGAAGGCATCCCTGGACACCGTCCAGTCAAACCCCACCTGCTCCAAGCAGGGTCCTGACTGGGTTGACCACAGCACTGCCCATGTCAGTCAGGTTTTGCATCTCTCCAAGGACAGAGACTCCACAACCTCTCTGGGCAACTTGTGCTGGTGTTTGGCCACCCTCACAGTAGTTTGTTTTTTCTTAAGTGGAATTTCCTGTATTTCAATTTCTGCCCATTGCTTCTTGTCCTGCTACCAGATAGTAATGAGAGGAGTATAACAGAGGGACAGAGTTACTCATTCGTAAACTGTAGAAAATTCCATTACTTAGGAAACCATGGTGGTTTGAAACTGATGAGCGGCCAAGCAGTAACATGCTGCTTTCTCACTCCCGCTCCTCAGAAGGGCAAAGGGAGAAAATATGATGAAAAAAAAGAAGCTCATGGGTTGAGATAAGGACAGGGAGATTGCTCACCAATTACCATCACAAGCAAAATAGACTCAGCACAGGGAGATTAGTGTAATTTATTGTCTATTGATAACAAACTTGAGCAATGAGCACTAAAAGCAAACTAAAACCATCTTCCCCTCATCCACCCTCTTCCACCTCCTCCCCCTGAGCAGCACAGGGGAATGGGCAATGGGGGCTGCGGTCAGTCCCTGACGCTTCGTCTCTACCACTCCTTCACTGCTCCTTCATGGTCACTCTGCCCCTGCTCCCCGTGGGGTCCCTCCCACGGGATGCCGTCCTTCCCGAGCTGAGCCTGCGGGGGCTGCCCACAGGCAGCAGCTCTTCAAGAACTGCTCCCACACGGCTCCGTACCACGGGGTCCATCCCCCAGGAGCAAACTGCTCCAGCACGGGTCCCCCACGGGCGGCAGCTCCCCCCAGACCCCCTGCTCCTGCGTGGGCTCCTCTCCACGGGCTGCAGCTCCGGCCCGGGGCCTGCTCCTGCGGGGGCTCTCCATGGGCCGCAGCCTCCTCCAGGCCACATCCACCTGCTCCACCGGGGGCTTCTCCACGGGCTGCAGCGTGGAGATCTGCTCCGTGTGGGACCCGTGGGCTGCAGGGGGACAGCCTGCTCCACCAGGGGCCTCTCCACAGGCCGCAGGGGAACTTGTGCTGCGTGCCTGGAGCACCTCCTGCCCTCCTTCTGCACTGACCTTGGGGGCTGCAGGGCTGCTTCTCTCACATTTCTCACTTCTCTCTCCCAGCAGCTGGGGTGCAGCAGATTTTTTTCCCCCTTTCTTCAATCTGCTCTCCCAGAGACCCACCCAGTGTTGCTCCCTGGCTCGGCTCTGGCCAGCAGCAGGTCCCTTTTGGAGCTGTGTGGAGCTGGCTCTGGTCTGACATGGGGCAGCTGCTGGGCTCTGCTCAGAAGCAACCCCTGCAGCCCCCTGCTACCAAACCCTTCCCAAGTAAACCCAATATGTATACACAGGAATATATAAGAAATAAAATTATCATTATTGCCTTCACACTATTCATTAGTTTAAATCTGGAACAATAATCTCATTTCAAAAAAAAAAAAAAAAGAAAAAGAAAACTGGAGTAGATAGAAAAGAGAAGTGAGGAAAAATCAGAACTTGATGCTTTGCATACTTCTTTATGCCTTTGCAAAGAGAGGTCAAATCAATCCTTCACTTTCAACGTGCTCTCTAAACAAGTTCAATGGATCCCTGTCCCTCAATTGAATTCAGTGCTGTTCTAAACCAAATGACTTGAAAGACTGAAAATCAGATACTGTGTAATTTTGGACTGCTGCAGTATTTTTCCTTTATTTCAGAATAATTTAGGACCTGGATTGTCCTGGTAGCTTTGTTAGAGTAGTAGTAGCAGTTGCCTATATCATTGTGCTTCAGTCACAAATATGTCTTGATGCAAGAGGGTTAAGTGCCAATTTTCTCTTGCAAGTAAGCATTGGAAGTTGAAGATCTAGGACAAAAGCCTTCAGCTGTGCTTTGTGACCCAGGAGTTCGTCGCTAGCATGATCCAGGCTGATACGTAGAGGAAAGCATGAAGACAACTACAGTGCATTATTTACAGAATATTAATACCTATAAACGAATGAAGATTTTTGGCTGTCCTCTGGTACCTATTTATAATGAATGTTTTACTAGGGAGATTATTTAGAATCACATTTCTTCTTCTCCACAATAACCTCTTTCTCCACTTTCTATTATGAAAATCAGCCAACAGTTTTTGATACTGTAATTTACAAGTTCAAGTCATTCTACAAGGCATACATAGTGCAAAAGATGAATATCCAGCATGGTTTCTGTGAGCATTTTAACAGCTGTCAGCATTTTCATCGGAGTAGTGCTGAATAATGCTTCACATATGTGGATGGCTTGAAGCCATTATATCATAATCCTGGGATGTGTGATTATGAAAGTGTATATGTCAGTGGGTTTGATTGCTGCCTATAAGAAACTCTTTTTTTTATTTTTTGTAACAGATTAATAATTCCTTATTCTTTTAAGAAGAATTTAAGATTATCCTATGCTCACACAATAGGGTGAAGATAGAGAACAGTCAATATTTATTCCAGGTAAATTTCAATGCTTTGCTTAAGATGACAGAGGTAATAGCTAGTTTATGTTTACCTCTGTCTCTCCCTAGTGGTGGTAGAGGCATGGAATGTCTCCAGCTTCCATTTTACTGAAATGCTCAAGGTTATGTGGAAAGAATTGAACCTGTATAACAGACCGATAATCTTGGTAACTGATACAATCAAAATACTCACGTCACTCTGTGAAACTTTCTGAATGGAAAGGTGAGGTTGCGCTGTGCAATTTTAACTACAAAAAATCTGTTCATGTGTTTGCAGTTCCACTGAATGTTAACCCCATCCTGAACTCAGGTGTAAGGAAAGGTAGTGTTCAGCTCTGACAGCAATGTCGAGTAGCAAAGATAGGGCTACTATCAGGCAGAAATCTCTGGAAACAAAAAATGGCCTAAGGTTTTATGATTTCTGTTGCAACAGCGATAGCAAAAGTAAGGCTTTTTTTTTTTTTTTTTTCTAAAAGCTATTAATACTTTCTAAAATAAGTGAGGGAAGCCGGGGCACTCTCTTCCATTAGAAGTATTGTTTTGTTTTGATTTGGGGGGATATGAGTCTACTTTAATATTGAATTTATCTCTTTCACTGCACTTCACAAGTTATGGTTCACAATTGTGTTCATCCTGTTTTCCCGAACATAATTTTTCTGTCACAGTGATACTGCAGTGAGTGTAAGTCCTCTTCATGTATGTCTTTATTTGACTGAAAATTTAATGGCAAAATATACATTTTTGATACCTTTTTGTACTTAACTGTGCAGCTGTACATGTATTAATGTCAGATTTATTCTGGCTCATTCACATCCATCCAGAACAGCTTTCTTCCTGATTCAGATCTATCTTGATATCAGTGCTGCAAAATGACATCCAAATGTATTTACATCTGTTTTATGAAGCCAAATGTCTAAAAAGATTGAATTAGATCAAATTATCAGAAATGAATTCTATGAATATATCTACAAAAATATAAATTCTAATTGCATGCCTTTGCATGGGAACATATTTCTGTGAGTCTGTCTGTTGTATGAAATCGCTGAGCAGTGAGATTATGGTGGCTACATCCTATGAGCTGTTGCATACTCATATGGAAACATTGATTCCATCTCTGAATGCAAAGAAATACTAAAGGCCTGGAAGTTAAATGTTCTCATGTCAAAATAAATGCTAAACTCTATTCTGAAGGCCCAAAGGTGTGATGTACTGACATATCATACTAAGGCTCCTTCCTGTACACTTCATCTTATTCATTCTGGGGTAAGTTTCATCTAACTGAAACATTTTAACTTTGGTTAAATAAGGTGAATCAGAAGGATAAAATGAAAAATAAGACCAAAATAATTTCCTGATTTTATGAGAAATATCTTTACGTGATTCTTTTTAGTTTTAACTGTCACAATAAGACAGGTCTTTTTAATTTGTCATACAGTATGCTTTAAGACTGTAATAGTAATCGACATTTTGCTTTTTTTACATTAATACCTTTCTTATTTTTTCTCGAACCTGCAAAGCTAATTTTCTCTCGGGTGAATAGCTTCCACTAGTTCCTTTATAGGTGGACTTTTGCTAGATTAAAAATGTCGGTGAAAACAAAAGCAGTGCTCATTCTAGCTGTAAAAGAAAGGAATTATCTGTGAGAGTGGGAAGCTTGAACATGTTTTTTTATCCAGTACTTCTTAGCATATTTTGCTAAAAAGCAGATGCTTCAAATGTGTGAGCCCAAAACCACACTGTCATGTGACAGAAACTTGAAAGAACGTTAAAAGCTGTCAAACCCAGCAAAACTATATGAAGTATACTTCTAAGCATAAGATGAATTCATGCTTTTCATGCTCTCTCAACAGTTTAGACATGTCCCTACTGGTCTACCCTTTATCATTTTTGAGTCTCTATTCGTGCAAAAATGGCAGCAAAAGACCACTGGGGAATAATGGAGAGTAAACAACCTTTAATCCTGATGTTCATCATCTTTCCTTCCAATCTTATCAACATTTGACTAGAACGATTGGCATAACCAGAATATAGCTTTAAAATAGCGATGCTATAAAATATTTTTTAAACAACTCCAAATAAAGAAAGATGTTTATGGTAAAAGTAAAACAAGTGTACGCAAGATAGATTGCAAGCAGGTACTAGAGGGCTGATTAATGGGAGCAGTAGATAAAATAAGCACTTAGGTTCAATGCTTCCATATTTCTTATAAGAATACGGACATATGGAAAGTAGGCAAAAGAATTCACAATAAGGTTTAAAATAAAATCAAAGCAAAGATGTATTACTGCATATGCTGTATAAGCACAGATGCTCCTGGGAAAACAATTGCTTCAGCATCATGGGTTCAGTCAGTCAATGGATATTCTAGACAGTAATTCAGTGGAGTCTGTCATTATTGAGAGCTCATTATGAAACAGTTTCAGAGGTTAGATGTAAAAATTTGTCATATGAGTTTAAGCGAGCAGTAACTATTAACTTTTCAATATTCATCAAAAGCAAAAAGACTATGTTTAGTTTTCTAATGTTTATGAATAAATGGCATTTTTATTAGTTGTCAGGCATAAACAGCAATGTAACAATTCAAGCCATAATTACAATTTGTTGATGACACTTCCTGAATACTGTACTGGCCCTGCAGGTTTACATACACATATTTGCTCTGGAGCAATGATAGATTCACGAATCTCAAAGGAATGTGTGTGCTGAGAACATGAAGGTATGAGCTGACCGGTGGTGGAGCTTCAAAGATTTTGGGGACTTAATTTCAAAGGAGGTAGACTATCTGTGAATCTGGTAATTCACAGTTCAGAGAGCACTTAAACCATCTAATCTCTTACACGGCAGTACCAGAACTGTCAGCCTGGCATGTTTTTTTAATACTTTATACGGTTTATACATAGGCATCTAAAGATTTCTGTACTTTTATTTAGAGGTTGTTTTATAGCTCAATGAATTCCACTGCTAGGTGGCTAAAATAATCTCAGTGCAGCTTCTTGAAAAGGGGGCAAAGAAAAAAGAGGAAGAGGACACAAGTAAAAATATCAGTAGACAAGTGACCTCTTGCCTTCAATTAAAAAAATGGAGATCAACTTCAGTGTTAGACCTCCACATATATTATATTTATTAGAAGCACTGACATAAAATTGAAATAATTGATTTATTCCTATTCATGTCAATGGTCCAGAGTAGGGATGCATTTCATGAGGATTAAAATGTTGGGAAGTACGTACCCGTATCTTTCAGTGTAGCAGAATGTGACTGTACTCGCTTCCACATGTTTGTATTTCTGTGTTCTCATGTGTCCAGTGTTGTCTGTGCTACTTAAGCATCTTAAGTTTGTGTGTTTTAAGTTTGTCTTATAGTTTATGGCTGCCAAGAGGAATATTTTGGTAAATTTAGGATAATACACACTTTCCAGTTCTCTCAAATTTGTTATACTGTGTCAGGTTTCCTTATGATAACCAATTATCTTTGACGTGTATCCTTATCAAATTCTTCTTGAAAAATGCCTACTGTCCACGTCACTCTCTTATCTATAGCAGCAGCATTATCTTCAAAGAGTTCTATCAGCTTAGTTATGCAAGACATTCCTATTATACATTCATATTGGCTGACTCTAATGGAATTAAGCTTTCCTTAGTACTCCCTTGCCAGTTGCAACAAAATTGTTTTCAATATATATTAAAAATGCTAAGCCAGCTGGTGATTATACATTTTGCCCTATCTCATGGCTTCCTTGAATAGTGGGCTTGGTCTCAACTTTTTAGTCCTTCAGGAGCTAGTTTTGCCATCACAGAGTATCGACTGTGAAAGCTCAGTAAATGCTTTGTTAATTGGAAAGCATTAGTAAGCAAATCATGCTCACATAGTTAAATGACAGAAATACGTTTCTGCAGAAATGTGCAAATTTCAGACAGTGCAAAAAAATAGCTAATTTCAGACAGTGCAAGAGAGGAGGCTAAAATTCAGGAAAAAAACATTCAATGTTAATAATCAGAAAACTAGAAGAACGCTAAAGGAAATTAACTTTATGATGCTGTAAATATCACACCTTCAAAAAATAAGGTCCTGGAGGCTTGGAGAACTTTTAAAAACAATGCTTTTGTTTGTTTGTTTTTTTCCAGTTGGAAGGGCTATGTTAGTTCCTCATTTTTTTTATTTTTTTATTCCTCATTTTTGTGCCATGGGCATAATTGCATATTAATACTTGAATTGCATTTATTAGTAGATTATCAACTTAAATACTTGCTTTGGTATGACATGCAATATAGAGATATAAAACTAGATATGTTAGCTGTTTATTAATAATGTATCTTCAAGGCTGTTACCAGAATAACAAATTATAATAGTGAACAGTAGAGTTGAAGGAAAAAATAATACAAAATAGGAAGTGAAAACAGACTTAAAGATACAGTGAAGGTAGTAATAGTTTTTCTATCTATGTGAAGACAGTTTATTACCAATACAGGTATTATATAGCAGAGCAAAAAGTAGTAAATGGTAGAGATATTGTGTACAGCTAGGAAATGGAACTTTACTCTTCCATTTATCTTGAAGGGAAAAAATAGGTCAGAAAAACATGTTTTGTTAGAAGATAAAATAGAATATTATGCTAAAGGTCTTCTTCCAAACAATCTGAACAATCTGCAAAAAATATGGTTTTTTTGAGAGGTTGAAATACATTTTTTTTGAATATTGGAGAAATGTTGTTTCCTAATGGCAACTGGATCTATCATATGTGTGAATTTAACCTCAAAATAAAGTAAGCAAGAGTTTAGCACTCTGTATATCACCCATGCTATGAAGATCTGGGAAATAACCCATTGATTATGTAGTGGGAGTGTGGTTAGCTACTATAAACTTAATTAATATTTTAGTGAAAACTGGATATTGCTGTTTTGCAGAACTTTCTCACTAGACAAATAACCAGTTTGTCTCCTAAGCAGACAACAAAATCATTATCACACAGCTGACTGCTGGAACTTTAGCAAATTATAGATCTTTTCTTCCTTCCAACTTAAATCGATGGGAATTCTGATCTGCTGAGGTACAGTTAGTGCTGGGCACAGAAACAAGTTATGCTTAGATTATGTAGGCACTACAACTAAGACAAACCTAAATTAGTTACAGGTACTTAGCTACACTCCCATTTTGTCACTACTTTGGAACTGCAGACTTATTCTGACATTATTTAACATAGCCCCCAGATGAAGGGCTAACTAAGCCAATGGAACATGACTCTTTGTTAATTTTTTTCTCTGTGAAAGAGGATATATATCAACCAGGTCAGAAGATAAATCATTTCAGTAGAAATCTCATTAGTTGCTTGGAAGTAGCATGTCATCTGAAGAGTTTTTACTCAGATGATTTTTTTTTCTTGCATTGAGTTGACCTCTGCACTAAGTGAGGGCCCAGGAAAGAAAGTAAAAAGAAAGGCTATAAAACTCCTATATTAATTATTTAACAAATTTGATAATTGTACATTTTGAGCATATACTAGTATTAATTCTGATTGAGTCAGCAATATGCTTGCTGATCTATGTCATGTATCACCCAGACAGTGGAAAAGTGGTGATGACATAGAAGCTATTCATTAAGTCCAGATAACGTGATGAACATTGAAGCAGCTTTCTTCCTTTTAGTCCTTACTAGTTTGGCTTAATAAATACATAGATTCGTTTATGCGTGCCTAACACGGCCAGAATACTTTTAAGGGAAATATTTCATTTATTGTAAAAATCTATGTTTTGTTTCAGTTTACCACCTTGTGTAAAAAGAATGTAGAAGGTTCATTGATAATAATAATGTTAGATCTTACATGGGCAGGGAAAAATTGATTCTCGTTAGCACCTTATTTAGTCTCAGGAGTTATCTTCTGTGTAAATGAATGTAGTGCCCCTGAAGGAAGCCAGGCTGACAGTGCTCTTTACTCAAGTCTTCCCTTCAGGCTATACACAGCATAAGGAACACCTTTGCAACTGCCACTCCTTCGTCCTGCCGTGAAGCAATGAAGGACAAATCCCCATGTCCATGTTGCCTTTCGTCTTCTCCCTGGATTTTATTTTATTTTTTTTTTTTCCCCAGGGAAATTTAAGATTAGAGGCGATTTGTCAAGTTATAGCTCTTTGAAACAGGAGGGAAGCTAACCCATTCTTTTTCTTGTGAAAGCTTATTCCTTCCTGCCTTACTTCTTTGTGTTTTGTTAACATTAAGGTGTCACATAGCGGGAAATTTCGTCTTTCTGAATACAGAAAGACAAACATTAGTGGTTGGATCAACTGGTAGGGAAACTCATACTTCACAGATTTCTTTGCTCTGGATATGAATTTTCCAATGCCTGAAAGTTTTCAAAGAGGGAGATTCTGGTTTGGAGTTATGTGCACACCATACATTGAGGAAAAACAAATTCTGTCTTCACAATAAATTTATTGGTGAAACTTTAGCAACTTGTTAGCAAATGTTCTTTTCCTAATAACTTCATAGAGTTCCCTTCTGCATTGTTATTATTATTACATACACATTTATGCAGACAGAATGATTTTGCCTACCATCTGAGTTAATTTTGGAAACAGAATGGGCCTCCAGCATCTACCTGGATAGGAACAATAATTATACTGTTTTAATTCTATGAAAAGCGTTTATTTCTGTGGTCTGATAAAACATCAGTGTGAAGTATCTAAAAATTAGAGTGGTGGTACAGCCTTCAGCCATATTTTAATTCAAGAATTTGTTTAGTTCTTACAGAAGCTTTTGTTTACATTGTTACAGTTTAGTTGGATATTAAGATTCAGATCACTGTTCTGCTTAGTAAGTAAAAAGCAAAAAATACTTTAATGGTTTCTATTATTAGAGTTTATTTATTTACTACAGTTTCATTATTTATTTTTGAGAGAAAGGAAGAAGAACAATGAAAGCATTTGTATCAATACTTCTTCCATTCATTGCTCATTTCTGGATAGAGAGCAACTCTTGTAGCTGTTGATGAACTGTAAGAATCCATTTCGCTATAACTATTCTTTAGCGTTAGCGTTTGGACAAAATTTGTTAGTATTTAAATAGCTACATAGCTATTAACTATAGGGGAACTATTAACTATAAGGGAAGTCTTTCAGTTAAAATCTTAATCTTGGCAATGGTACAGATTGTTTCAGGTTTCTTTACAAGAGACACGCAAAAACAGGTTAAAAGGCAGCCTGCACACTCATTTAGTCAGAATACTCCCTCTGCTCCCTTATTTGACTTTTATAGCAAGTGTACAATAAAACACGCTAAGCCTCTAAGCTCCTCACCAATAAAACAAGCTAAGCTCCTTACTCAGATTACCTTTTTTTTTTTTCTTCTTGATTTAAACTTTGTTTAGCTGTGTCAGCTCTTCTTACCTAGCCCTTTGATCTCTGCTGTCTACCTTGTTTTAGAGGGAAGACAGTTACATCTTTTTCATCCTCTTCTAGCTGTGGCTTTCGCCTAAATCATCAAGAACATTGTAATGGCCAACGCCATTTCTGTGAATAGTGACGAAGATTCAGAAGTTCTACTGAATAGGTATTAAGTCAATGGGAGGAACAGCAAGTGAAAACTATGAAATTGAAGATCCCATCAATTACTTTGAGTTTTGCCTGTTGTCTAAAGACATACCAGTAATGGCTACTTCCCTTCACAATCTCCATTTCTACCTACTATAGTTTTTTGGTGTCTGGCAGTGACATTGTATAGATGGCATCGTAACAAACATTCCAAACTCCAACTTTGGAAATCAGTAATTATATTCTTGCTGTAAGAGTAGGATGAGGAACATGGTATTGCGTTAGAAACTAAGAAGTTTTCATTTTTAAGATTAAGTTGACGATTTTAGAGGTAAGAAATGTGTAGAATTAGCTGCAAATGCTGTTAGAGCACTTTCTACACCTTTTCATTAGTTTTAATGGAATTGAATTTACTCTTATCACCTTCAGTACCAGAGTGGATATTCAAAACCAGGTGCCATTAGAAATACATGTAATGTCAGGAAAAGGTGGGGTAGCCATGATTTATAACATGACGTACAAAGAAAGAATATATGTTAACATGAAGTGCGTAGCATTTTAAGTATGAAAACAACAGCATATTGCGAGAATGCGGCTTCAAAAATAATACATATTTTAGGAGCCATGGATTTTCCCCATTCCTTTGAAGCAAAAGCCCTTCAATATGAAACTGTTCATGTATTATCCCTACTTGCCTTCAAAGTTTTCTCAGGATTTCTGTTGCTAACACCCATCTCTATTAATCTTTAAAATTATCCACACACTCCAGGCATAGAACATAATTGGTAGCACTTACCACACAACACTGTCCTTTTTTTCTTTTTATTTTTTTTCCAAAGGACATAGCCATCTGTAAACAGTTTAAAATAATTTGCATTTGTATTCTAGCTGTGATTCTCCAGGAGACTTTCTCCAATCTGTAGGGCTCTGTGCAGAAGCACTGGGTTGTCATCAGATGGGATGCCATTTGCAGGATTCAGACCAGAAAACAAAGCTGATGTAAACTGAATTCAAGGGCCTTACTGAGAATCAGAAATTTGATGGTCAAGGTGCTGGCCCTAAATGTGAGGTTCTGAGTTCTATCCTAAGAAGGGTCATGGTCAATATGACACTGATCTTAGTCTCTCTATGCTTTTCTCCGACCTGTAAATGGGGCTGAAAAGAACCCAAATAATGCGGTCACAGATGCTGGGTAAGCATATAAAACAGAAAGTAAGTACCATCTGTAATTTTTAAAGACACTCGCAGACATCAAGGAGTGTATTATTTTTGAATCTGCCAATCTGCATCACAGATTTTCACTGAAGAGTTAAAGTATTCAATACACATATGAAAATAATCTCCCTTCAGTACAACATTATTTAATTTCATCTTGCTTGGTATGCTTGAAGGATTTGTAATTGTTTTAAATTACTTTGTACATTATTTTGACATATTCACCTATTAAAGGAGCTTTGTAAAAACTGTGCAGTATTACAATATCGCTTTCTTATGGTAGCAATCAATAACTGCACCAGTGCTTGAGGACATTGCATTTCTCAAAAAGACACTCCAGAAATATTCAGGAATACCTCATTTTTTCCATTCAGAGTTTTGTTAAGCAAATGCATCTTTATCTTCAGAAGAACCATACATTCGCCATTCTCTAGATGTGATGCACATCACTGGTAGAGAGGCTTAGAGAGTTTGTAATGAAAAATCAGAATGTGTTTTCTATTTATAATGTTTTGAACAAAAAAAGCAAAATCTTAAAGCCCTACACTATCAATTGTATTGAAAGCTTCTAAATTTGGGAAGAAGAAGGTGTTCCATCTTATGGTTTCCCCTATCTAATAAAATAAAATCCAACAGTTTATGCCTCTGTAAAGAACTGGGAAATCTATAAGTAAGTACAATATATGAGATATACGTATATATTTTTACTTTTGTGTTCATCAGTGTCTCATTAGTAAAATATTTTTACTAATATTTTACTAAAATTATTTTTATGAAGTTTGTGATGTGTGATATGTTTCATGATGTGTGAATGGAAAGATGTAGTGGAGGAGCAAAGCCTTTGTTGTTAATGTAGTGTGGATAAGCTGGTATGAGGAGATCTAGACAGCCTATTAAAAAAAAAAAAAAGAAAAAAAAAAGTGGGAAGAAATAGCTGCATATCTTACATTAACTTTGTGTTTTGATAGAGCAATTGTTTTATATGTCTACTGTCAACTCAGGAAAACAGCTTGTCATCCATTTTGCATATCCACAAATTCAGATCACATTCATGGCCTGTGAATTTTGTGGTCCCACAAAAAATAAATTAAAATTTTGCTATCTTTGCTGTCATGTATTGAAGCAATATTTATTCTGTAGGAAAAATAATGCAGGAGTAGAAGAATTAGTCACAGAATGCTTTCTACCTCTTCATGAAGGTAGAAAATTTCAGTACTGTGACCTTTCAATACTTAAAGAGGTCTTATAAAAAAGATGGAGAAGGACTCTTTACTTGGGTAGATAATAATAGCACAAGGGGGAATGGTCTTAAACTAAAAGAGGATAGATTTAGACTAGACATTAGGAGGAAATTCTTCACTGTAGCAATAGTGGGGCACTGGAACAGGTTGCCAAGAGAAGCTGTGGATGCCCCATCCCTGAAGGTGTTCATCCTGGCTGGATGGGGCCTTGGCCAACCTGATCTAGTGGGTGGCATCCCTACCTATGGCAGGGGGGTTGGAGTTAGATGATCTTTAAGGTCCCTTCCAACTCGAGCCATTCTATGATTCTATAAAAATGAACTGTTTTTTGCCATGTGGTTGAGGATCTCAATAGCCTCCACCACCACTGCTGAAAGGTAAAACAATACTAATCGCACAAGGAGCTGTGAAGAAATCTGTCTTATTGAAGGTGAATGAAATTGAATACCACTTTGTACCTTACTCTAAATGACTCTGTAAATTTAGGAGCAAAATAAATTCACAGTCATTCCACAGTGTATCACTTTTCAATACCTGATAAGTTTTCCTGAGCCAATCCCAGAAATCTTTAAAAGGCTTTGAGTCAGTTTTCATCAATTTAATTCCCAAATTGAACAGCCACTGGAGAAGAATAAACCCTGAATATTTTTTTTTACAAATTCTCCAAAGCTTTGAACTTAAATGAGAAGTTTCTTATCAGTAACATCAGAATACTGATTAATCCAGCCTGATACTTTATTTGTTCTACTAATATGCTGGTTGCCCATTCATAGTGTTAACGGTTTGAATATTTTATAGTATTAATTAATCCAAATATCCTATTTCATCTTTATAGAGAATCTTTTCTCAGTTGATTTACTTATTTATTTATTTACTTATTTTTGAGCAGGGGGAGTTATCTGCACATCTCCCTTTACAGAATACGTGCAACTATATTAAATTCCAAATGCCAGTGTTAGGATATTGCTTTATTTCATTTTAAAAGAAATAACTTTAAAACATTGGACCAAATTTTCTGTTCTCCACAGCATAAATCTGACAAGCAATTTGCATGACCGAGATCAAGTGAATTTGTCTATAAAAGGATATTTTTCATTCCTATTTTCTGTTATCCCTAGAAGCATATATATACAAACATATAACAGTATGTTACTGCTCAACTGACAACTTCCAATATTATTGAATTGGACTTTTGCAACATTCTTCTCAAACACTGCTTTATATTTGTGTGACGTTTTACACTGGCACATAGTAAGAAGGCATGTCAAGTCGGCATCACAGTAATTCGATTCTCTAAGACTTACTGCAATAATCCATAACATCTAGAGTTGATGAGGAACCTGAACTCTTTGATCACGGCAACATTCTCTAGAATTTTAAAGTAGATGTTTGGAAATTAATGCCAGTTATGACAGCCTTTATTGGGTACACTTCAAATAGTTTCAGGTTGACTTCCCTCCAAGTGAAATGTTCATTTGTTAAAGACCAAATACTGTAAAAGAAAATTCATACCAGAAAGCAGCATCTAAGGCACTAAAGTACTGTTCTAGCTGTACAAATGCAGAGATTGGTGGCACAATTACAGGTGTCTGTGTTTTAATGTACTGTTGTCCCAGCTTGGGCTCCAGCTTCACAGGCAGTTTACTGTAGACACTTGCAGTGCATTCATCTCCTGGACTTTTTGTAACAGAGATACTACTGCATTTCTTTCCTTTTTGAGAGTAACAACATGAATGAAGACTCATAATGGCTGTGTAAATCAAATCTGTAGGAGATACAGAACATACTCAAACAAGTCCTTTATGTTGTACTTGTCAATGGTTCCATTCTGTAGTTTGTTAAAGGCATTATGTTCCTTATGGTAAAGTGTACTTTTTGTTAAGCTTTCATTGAGAACTGAGAACTGTCTGAGCCTAAAACTGCCAGAGCTTTGAGGTAGTGCTTCCTGAACCTTCTCCTCATAAAGAACTTCCCGAAGAGGATCCAAATGACTTCGAAATTTAAAAAGCCAGGTCCTCTTAGGCTATGAACTGGAATAGTTTAAAAAAGCTACAGAGAACTTGAAGTAGCCTGATGAAGCAGAATGGAAAGAAACAAGGTTCATAAACCAGTGACCCCCTTTTCCCTGTGACCTTCCAGCACAATCTTTATATTCAGTCAGCTGCTCACTGCTCAGTTCCCACAAACTATGACCGTGCTTATTGGTCCTTGGTAGTATCTCCTCTCAGCCTCCTTGTAGCCCTTTGCTGCTCTTAGCAATCATTCAGCTCTCTTTGAGCTGTAGGATCTGGGTGTGCTCTTCTCTCTGCTCTTTCTGCCTCTGCCCCGCGGTAACTGAGGCTGCTGAATTTCCCAAAGACATGTACTGTTTCTGCCACCTTTTAGTGGGTGTCATCAGCCTGTCACTACTTTTAAAGGTATGAGAACAGACAAATTGAAAGAAAGAAGCATATTTGCACATCAAACACTGCACATGTATATTGTTAGTGTAATGACTGAGATTCCCTTTGTGCGATCATACAATATAGCAAATGTGTTAGGTGTATGTATGCATAAATAGTGTATGAAGTTTACCATATATGATTATGAGTGACCAGAAGTGATGCTAGTCCATTAGTGTGTATATTTTATATGGACATAAGGTAATTTATTCTGTTGGGTGTTACTGTGAATCACTTTGTATACATAGAGGTGTTTTGAAAGGATATCAGAGATTCAGAAGACACACAACATCCTGGTAGATACACCGTTAATTCCTCAAAATGATAGTGTGGCCTGGCACATTATTTTCAACTAAGGGAATTTCACTCAGTATCTTATCGATTAACATAATTACTGATGTGGGCATTGAGAAATGAAGAAAACAATTAAACAAACACTTAGGGAAGACACCACTCCTTGCTCCTCCCCCAGGCCCAACTCCAGGCCAGACACTTCTCCTCGCCTCCTGGCCCCCACTCCCTTGTCACCACCACAGGCCTTTCGGGTGGCACAGGAGAGTGGGCTCAGGGTGTCATGGTTTCTTCCTGTGACTTCTTCCTTCTTGCTTGGTTCTTCTACTCTGGTGCAGGTTCTTCATGGGCTGCCTCAGAGGTATGAGGTGCTTCCTTCCACAGGTGCATCTCCTCCTGCAATCCTACTCCTGGTGGCTGCCATCCCTTCCTCGCAATGACTCTAAGGAGGTGCAATATCCCCCTGAGTAGCTGATGCTTTGGGCAGGGTGGGGTGGGTTGTAGAGGTGCTTGGAGACCAGCTGGGACTGGACTGGACCAGCTGGGCCAAGACAGAGACCTGCACAGCTGCCTGCCACACACTGGTACTGGGCAGATCCTGCAGCTGAACCCTGCTAGTTATACCCAGTGAAGTCTTTATATATATTTTATAATATATATATATATACACACACATAAGTTAATTGATATATATAGATAAGTTATATCTAAGTAATATATATAAGGTAACATATATCTAAGTTACTTTAGTGACCATTTAGTGGCAGCCCAGTGGCTCGTAAGTGATCACCTCTCAAGGCAGCCCATGATGAAGCTGAGGTGGGGTGGATAGAGTTGAAACTGAAACCCAAATGGTAGGAAACTTGCATGGACTAAACTCTTTTAAAGGTATGGTCATTTTTATACTGAAAATTTGTTTTGTCTGACTCACCCAAGAATTTCTCCTTTTTTAAAAAAATACTGAAGGTAGCATGACCTGTAAAATGTACTCAGAAATAACTGAGTCCTTGGAAAACCAAGCTGGTATTGATCCACTGCTTACTGCCCAGGAAATTCATGTTTCCTTATGTTTCACTGAAACTGTAATATGAAATTGCAGTTACAGTACGGGCTCATTCAGACAGGATTAAGTTACATAAGTAAGCAATATGAATGTCTGTCATCAATTATTATTTCTATATTGTTGTTCTTTCAGGCCACCCTTAGCATATATATCCCTTTTTAAATGGGCATGTCTAGTAAAAACAAAATAGGTATTAAATGACTAGAATTTATCCATCTATCTATCTATTTATTTATTTATTTTCAGACAGGTCCAGGTGGCATTAGTGCTTTGTTCCATAGACACAGTTTGAAGGATGTCTCTGTTCTTGGTCTTCCAGGCCAGTTGCTTACAGCCCTTTGCCTGTGCACCATCCTCAGCAATTCTGCTATCTTCATTTCTCCTACTGGAGAGACATTTGTAGGTTTAGGCAAACCAACTTCAAATTCAGCACCTTCTGTCTAGAAAGGGTGAGAGCACTGTACAGCCACATAAAGGAAACAGTTTTTGGCTTCAGGTTGGCAGGATGGCTAAGAAGCAACATGTGATATGTCACATAGTGTTTTCTAGGCTTGAAACGGGAGACCTCTTCTTGAAGCAGATACTATGTGTAGAAAGCATCTACTCTGGCATATTTTTTCCCCTGTTTTATGTGTGGCTATCAGTTCAACTATATGTTTATGAATGAAACAAGTTGCTTGATGAATTTAAATTCCAATTATTTGAATATCTGAATTGCACAATCTGTATAGTCAAATCAATAAGCTAATGTATGACGCAGAAACATAACTGCGTATTTGGTCTCAGTATAGTAATCAAGTCATATATCCACCCAGTTGGCCAGGGTGTCCATTTGTGTGACTCAGCAGAACTCTACTGAAATTTATGAACTAAGTGAATAATAATAGCTCAGAATTACCACAATTGTTCGATCAACACAGAACATTTTTAAATTATTAGTACTATATCTTATTTTGTCAGTTAAACGTATAAATTTTAAAAAATGGAGTAGCATTGCTTTATTGGAGGCATAGCCTTACTTTTCTGGTCCAGTGTAAGGACCAGTTGTCTTAGCACTTTCTAGTCAAATACTCATTTTTTATAGGCATCGTATATTGGTTTATGTTCTGTGACAGGTTTCTTACTTCTAGCATGATAATTTCTCTTAGGAATCCTTATTTACTGAATCAGACTCGAATTCTCAGGTGCACTGCTGTCCCATTAAATCCAATTGAACCACTTAGGGCAGATCCTAACACTTGTTGTTCATTGATATGCATGAGCTCAAGGCAATGGAGTGCAGATCCTCTGGGTGCTGAGAGCCTTCTATTCATGTGGAAGGCAACAGAAGTGTGAAAGGACTTATCACATTGTAAGTCTGCAGACTTTATCCACATGCACGCACACAGTTACAGGTTTCCCATTTTTTACTTAGTCTTACACAGGGTAAGTAAGTTAATTGGTTTCCTGACCATACTTTCAGCAGTAATGCACACATAAAGAGTTTTCTCTGCTATTTGCCACCCTTTGGTAATATTTACCATAGCAACGTTTCAGGCTATTGCAAATTTTGTCACTGTGTTGCATTATATTTATACTGTGCAAAACACTGCAAATATGTTGGCATTATAAGATGATAAAAAAAATATTTTTATGTAGCCTATAATTGTCAGCAGTAGTAGGTTGGTTGTTCACACTTCAAACCTTGCATTCAGTAATATGTGCAGCTTTTGATAGTTTCATCAGTATTTTATGCTAGCTTTATAGTTAACTCTTTGTAAAGCAAGTACGTTTAGCTTCTGATAGAAACCAGTCTCAAGATCATATCTAGAAGGCTTCTATCCTTAACTCTTTTCAGCAATATCTGTACAAAGATATCAAAAATCTATTAATTATTTTAAATTAGAAATACTAACCAAACAAAGGAAAAACAATAGACCTTTTCCAAAGTATGCTCCTAACCTTACTTCTGTGGTGCTCCTTTCTCTGCTCTCTGACCACTCTATGCATTGGCTACTATCGTCTGCTGTGCGGTAGTAGAAATTGTATTGGCAGTCTGTCTGCATGGGGCTTGACTTTTCCCAGTCTTTTGTAGAACACAAAGTATACCTTTCTTAGTAAAATATATGTGATGATGAATTGCTCATTTATTTCAAAGAACCAAAATAGTATTCTTAGACTGTAAAGGTAGGATTCAAATAGATTAATTCAGAAATTGTGAGTATTCTCTGTAAGACAGAAAACTATAATAAGACATGATAAAGATTTAATAATTGGATAGCAGAAAGTAGAGATGGGAGACCACTTAGAAGAGGTGAAGTCGGATAAAAAAGTCTTTAGCATAACTGTATATACTTGCAGAGAGGAAGCACACAAACAAAATCCAGCTTGAATTATAAAATATTTATTAAATAATCAGTTGTGGCTGGCAGTGTTTGCTTTGGGCATGATGCACTCTTACCAGATGTTACTCATGAGAAAGGTTTAACAATAGTTTAGAAACATTTGGGCATGCAACTTGTTACGCTCTCCATGCGTGGAGAGCATAGGAGTTGTCAATGGAGATCGAGGTTCAGCTTCCTAGTTCCACTCTTAAACAATATAAAATAGCCTGGTGTAAGTTATATTTATACTTATTTTAAAGCTTCCTTGCTGCCAGCGTGGTACAGTGGACCCCAATGGATTTGGAAGTTCAGGAATAAGCTTATCCAGTATGGACTTAGCCATTCTGAGCTGGAAACTGAACCTGGAAGCATACAGAATAAAAGAAAAGTCTTTTTATCTAGTTGTCAAGAAAAGAAAATCCTTTATCTGCTTTCTAGGCAACCGTATGTTAGTCATCTATTGTACAGAGGTGCAGCAGAAGTTCACAAAGTATCTGCTTTCATCAAAAGTATAAATCAGGTTTTAGAGTAAAGTTTCTCCCAGGAAAGCCTGTTACCACTTTTTCTGTTCTTTGAAGAATGAATTTATATGACTTAAAAGGAAAAAGATTTAGTGTAAACTCAATATTTTGAAGCAGAGAAAACAGACATTAAGACAGGACACATTTGAGAGAAGTGTCCTCAGGAGAAAACATACTAATAGATGTTCCAATAAGAGAGGAAAGTTGGCCATCCATGAAAGGGACCATAAATAACATAATATTTCTTTTTTGTCTTCCACACAACCTTCTGCTATATTACTTCAATATCTGTCGTGCAAATCCAAAACATATTTTCTCTGTTGGTTGTTCATGATCAGCTAAGAGATGTTTATTTTACAAGAGAACATAAATATCACAAGATTGTCAAGGCTAAAGGTGAAGACAAGTGTTTTATGAATTCATCTAACCCTGTCAGGGTGAGATTGCATTCTTACAAATATCTTCCATACAATAGAGACTAGTAATTTTGTTCCATGTTTAACTATTGTTTCCCTGTGGTGTTTAAAGCTTATATTTCATGTTGTAAGTATGAAAAAGGCAATGAATTAACAGTGTAGAATGCTATAAACTCTAAAGTGCCTGCCAGGCACTTGTGGTTCTTTGGGCATCTCTTAAAACCTTAGTTCTAATTAACACAAGGAAAAGAGTTGTTTCCAGATGCTTAGGGAGCAGCGTCTCTTTCATAATGGGTTGCTTCAATGGAAGAACAGTAGGAGCATATTCTGAATATATTTAGTAACAATCTTGCCTAATAAAGTATTTAGTCATTAATATGGTAGTTAAAATGTTGCCTCTGATGTTTTGAGATGGTAAGCTAGCACTTAATTCGGAAGCAAACATCATAAAACACTTAAATTGTAGTTGCTTTTTCTCAGACAACTTTCTTGTAAATAATTACAAAGAAATCATTAAGAAAAGATATTTTTAAATTAGATTTAAATATCTCATAAAATAATACACATTTACCAGTATGAGTATCTTCACCGTTTTGGAAGTTTCTGTTCTGTTGTAAACTGGTATCCCAGGAAGTTGCAGGAAAAAAAAACCACCACAAAGTGACAGCATTCTGACAGATCTCTTTAAGATGACCTTGGTGCCATAGGGGCACACTGATCTCAGAGAGGACTCAAAATCTAATCTTCATTTTTTAGCTAAGCACTACTCTCACAACTAATGTAAAGTTACCCAAATTTGTATTTCTATAGTCCTCAGATAAGGCTGTATAATTTGCCACAAAACTATGCCAGAAGGATGGTAACCTAGATTCTGTATGTGCTATGCTCTGTTGAAGGAATTTAGTCTTAGAATAAAATTGAAAACATTATATTAAAGCCTCTTGATCTGAACTCAGCTCTGTTTTGGGGGAAGTGATAACATCTGAGAGTATAAAGTTTCCTGCTTATTCACTGAAGTGTTCTTATTATTCTGATCACTTATTCCAAAATATAGCAATATGAAAAAAAAAAAAAAAAAAAAAAGACTAACTTGATATCAGACCAAGCTTTATTTGTTTTAAGAGGCATGCACAGTTATAAATATGTAGAACTTAATGGAACAGTCCTAAGATGCATCTGCAGAAGCATAATCCAGTTTGCTCTTTGCACACTCCAAATACATACACGTAAGTAAAAACACAGTTTTTACACAGTTCCTTTTCAAAATAGGACACAACTTTTTCCTCCCTTCCTTCCTCCCTTCCTTCCTCCCTTCCTTCCTCCCTTCCTTCCTCCCTTCCTTCCTCCCTTCCTTCCTTCCTCCCTTCCTTCCTCCCTTCCTTCCTTCCCCAAAAGGGTCCTCATATGTCTCATACTTTAATGTAAAACGCTCCTGATGTTTGTGATGAGTAAGAAGAAAATCAGCCTGTGCGACATTCAATATCGACTGGTCATAACAGTGAACTGAGTAGTTTTTCCTGTCTCCGTTATCTGCAGTATGACTCTGTTAAAAATAAACTCCAGCAAAGAAAGCATAAAATATCTATATAGTAGAAATTGAAATGGTAATTTTCACTTCAAAACATAATGATAGTTTTTAGACATTTTGGAAATTCTGAGACTAACGGCACTCCCCAAAGGAAAGTGTATGTTTCTCGAAGTCTGTAAATGGTCCTTACTTAGTGTTTTACATGTAATGCTAGGCTAGGTGTGCAGAGATGAGGGCAGAACATGTCACATTTACTGTCCCCACCATGAGCCAGACAGATGCGTGGGGTAGTTCAGGTCACATTTTAGTGAGAGTGTGCAGCCCAGTAATCCACACGGCATGGAAGAATGTATTTACTGGGCTGCAGCACCATACGTTACTCCTGGAGATGTGTCTACCTGCATCTGTTAATCCAGGATAATGTAGCTGTCTGTGTCAGATTGTAGGGGGTTATATAAACTCATACCAGAAAAATAAGACCTAATCCCAGAAACTTCAAAAATATTAGTAAAGCTCATGGGTAGAAAAGAGCCAACAGAAGACATGCCCAGTATTGACAGAGTGCCTCATACTCTGTATGTATCTGTTTCCAAGGTTTCCACATTGTAGCTCCAGATATTGAAATGGACAGAGGCTAGCTCATATAAAACCAGGGAGCAAGTGTAATGTGAAGTATGGGAAAACTTGTGCCAGTATCAACTGATGTATTTGGTCAGTGTCTTTGTATGAACACGTTAGCAAAAATGAAACATAGATGATAAACGGAAACGTAAATGGGGTCAAACACTCAGTGCTGCATTACATATTTAATATGTGGTGAGGGGGAAGTCCGTTCAAAGCTGAGTGGTTTATTTCAACTCGAGATGTAGAATAGATGGGATAATGGAAACAGAAAAAGATGTACCATAGCAAAATCCGAGAGACAAAGGTAAGTATGAAAATGAGCAATCAGCAACATGGCAACTTTGTAACATGCTCCAATCCATCCCACAATAACTATGCAAAGCGAGAGTAACAGGAATGCACACGAGTTAAAGGCTGCCTCTCCTTGGATTAGCAGGCTCAGTGAGTCACAAGCAGAGCGGAGTTAGATCAGGTGGGAGGCATCGCTGCGAACTGCCAAGCACTCCTCAAACAGCCCGCTCATGGGAGCGCATGGGCTCCTGACTCACGGCGCGTGTTGAGGTGCCTGTAGCAGAAAGGCACTGCGGATCCTGCAGCTGCTCCGAGGTAAGAAGCCTGAGACTGACCTCATCCCCTGAAGGTACCAGACCATCAGCCATCCCCCATTAACAGCCCCCATTAACGTGTCCCTAGCTGTCTCTGTCCTGCCCAGTTGCCTGGTAAATATTTGTTACGCTGTGAACAGTTCCAGCTCTTTCATTCCTGCTCCCGGTTGATACGAATCGCAGCTCTGTTGAGTTGTGCTCTACCTGTCCTTGGCAGGCGCTGTTAATGAGGATGGCTTAATGACATCTCCCTTTGATACAGTCACAGTGTGCTCTGTGTAATAGTAGTTAGCTGTGAATCTGTCTTCAGAGTAAATTTATATTGATGATGCAGTTGCCTTAAATTATGTTCCTCAGCTTTATGTGTTCTGTTTGTCCTCACCTCTTTTGTTTTGTAGCCTTGTTTTTGTGCCCTTGTTTCCTAAGAAGGCTAGGTTCGTATGATCGCTCTGTCTAGCAATCTCTTCCCTTATCATTATGAACCTACGGCTAAGATTGACAGAGGAATGCCTCACTCACCAAGGCAGGAGAAGGTGGAGGGAATGCGAGATGGGGGGCAACGATGGCTCAGCCGGAATCATTTCTACTTGTGAGCACTCAACTGAGTAACCAGCACATGTGTATTGGCTAATACTGTGGACAGAGTATCTTGACCTGATGTCAAGGCTGCAAATATTGATGGAAGGGATAGAGGGTATTGCAAGAGCTCTGTTTTGGGGGAACACACAGACCACAGAAATTAAATGGAGAGTCTGTAGAGTGAATTTTGGAACAGGAGCAGTGTACAGTGTAACGGGCGCTCCGAGATGGAGGTGTAAGTGGGGAGGTGTGGAAGAGTGGTGTGCATCCTAAGAGAGATGAGAGAGATTAGGGATCATGGTGGTGAGAGGCAGGCTGCATGGAGGATGACATGTCAAACCTTAGGCTAGGTAATTGTTTGGGTTTTGGATTAAAAACAAAAAACAAAAACAAACAAAAAAAACCACAACACAGCACTTGGTTATCATTTCTGATCTTTCTTCAGGTAGCTACAACTGAAAGCCAGTAAAAGATTCAACAGATGAGTAAATGCATTACACAAAAAAAAAAAAAAAAAAAAATTGCTTGAATTTTGTGACCAAATGTGTGGAATAAGAAAATCAATAGAAATCTTGTTCTGTGTCCCTCAGTTTTAACTTCTCAGTATTAAGCATGGAACTGTTACTGATAAACAAATATAGAATTTAATAAGGTTAGTATTGTGATCTAAGTGACCCTGTAAAATAAATAAGATGAGGATTAGAACTACTTCCAGGAAATTTTATTTTTAGTTTGGACTCAGAGACACATTATTGCACTTGCCATGTGTATTTTGAATACACAGATATGCATATTTTTCTGGTTACTATTTTGATTGTGACAATGAACTCCCTCTCCTCTTCCCCATTACCATTTTTGAAACTCAAACAACTTCATGATTTACTTTATGACGATAGGGTACATGACCATCTGCATCATTTCCTAGTCATCATTGTCATCAGTAGAAGTCCTAGGATTCACCGGCTTGGAAGTCTCCAGTCAGCATTTTTGCTGATCAAGACCACTGTCCCCTTTCCTCTCCCTGAGAAGACGGAGTCATATCTCAGATAATCTTCAAGATTCCTTTATTCTTTCTTGGACCCCCATCCCACGCCAGCAGCTCATGTGGAAAAGGGAGGAATCAATACCTATTGAACCTGACTGACACAAGTGCTGAAAAATCAGAATTTGAGTTCATTTCTGTCAATTCAGCCTGCCTTGAGAGAGAGAAGTTAAACTGAAAAGTAACTGAGAAAGTGCACCAAAGCGATTGGATTAACTGCACGGAATAGCTGAGTCAGGCAGGGTGATTTTTTTTCTGGGAATAGTCTGTTTGTTGGGAGGGAAAAAAAAAAAAAAGCCAGTTTCATGGAGTTCAAAGCAAGCCACTCATTTGAGTGGAATGTATTTGTTTGCAGATCTCTTTGCTTTGCTTGGTCCCTAAAACCACTGGTGTATGTGAGGATGATGGTGCCAGCAATCTGGTTCACCCACTTGCCCTTCTTTTAGAAGAGTTTCAGAGTGGGAATTTCCATCTCAGACTGAAACGTTTAAGGTTACTTCTCACGTGTAAGCCCCACCATCAAGCTTCTCCAGTCCTGCCGTACTAAAAGCAATGACTGCCGTAGGGGCTCGTAACCTCAGCATCTCATCTTCTGGCCGGTGGTCTGAAGAGACTTTCTTCATTTTTCTGTAGCTCCTCAGCCTCCTGTTGTGGTTCAACAGGAGAAGTTTACCCATTTCTTACACCGATTCCTCACTGTAGTAGCCAGAATACCACCAGCATCTGAGCTTTGATCCTCACCTCCAGATCAGAGAGCTAGGTGGAGTTTAAAGCAGTGCTTCATTGTGAGACTTCTGTGCATGGAGAATGGCGACAAGGACTTTTACCTCAAGCTAATGCCGTGCATTATTGATTGTGAGCATGAAATAGGAAAGTCACACAATTTCTTTACTTTTTTATTTCTTATTTTTTTATCTGAGCTAAAAGAAATGTTATGAGGATTTGTCTTGCTCTTGCTAAAGTCAAGGTTAATTAGTAAATACTTTTTTAGAGCACTATTAAAATACTTAGATTAAAGGCTCCAAATACTGTAAGTAAAAGGCATTCTTATTTATTATTCATTTATTTTCATCTGCTTCAGGATATATGTGAAACTCTTTTCTAATTTAAAAGACAATCATAATTTGGGGTGCAGTTTTTTTCATCTGATTTTTTTTTTTTTTGGTGGGGAGTCATCTTCCAAGTGAAAAAGCATATGCAAAAATTGCAGCGGGAATGAATGAGCACAGTTTTATTGATGTTCAGATCCTCTACAGGGAAAAAAAAAAAAAAAAGAAAGAAAGAAAAGGCATTAAAAACAATGCTCTCTTACAAACTCCAAATTAAAAATAAATGCAGCCTCAAGCTTTATTCCTTGTTTTTAACTCATCCTCTTTTCCTGGCACTGGCAGTCTTTCCTCTGGTTGAGCAGATCTAAGCAGGATGCTGAGGAGAAGAGGGGTGGCAATGCATCATGCTTGCTTAGTCTGGAGTTCTGAAGAGCAGGAAGAATATTTCCAGCAGTTGTCTGGCCTGAGCTATTCAGTGGCCTGGATCAGGGAGTAATCAGCCTGGCGTCCTTTTTCCTGGCCGATATCTCTTTGTCCCTGGGCAGGAGAAGCCTAGGGTTGAATCCTCTGTCTTGGGTGGCTGCTTTTTGTCAAGAAATAGCCGTAGGGGACAAGTTCTGGACCATGCTATTATGTGTTAGGGAGATTATGAAATGAGGTTTATGGGCCTAATATTTATTTTATTAAAGTTTTACAGCTCGTTTTTAAACATCATTATAGAGTGTCAGTGTTTATTAGAGATCTGTGTGTGTTTCCAGAGTGCTGATTGCTGTGGTTTCAGAGTGCTTGAGGTGCCGAAGTTATCAATTTGACTGTGAAGCTAAATTAGGCTGTAATGCCCTTGAGTATGTTTCCTCCAGATCAGGCAATAATCTCCATGATTATGGGCTCTGTTGTGTATTAATTGACCATGACTTGTTATGCATCCTAAAGTGAAGATGCATAACCTATTTCAAGGTCAGTTATTTCCTAGTCAAATGTCTCAAAGGGGTGAATATTGATGAATTTCAGTGCTAAAGACAGCTTTCCCTTTAAAAAATGTAACACTGCTCTTATAGAGCATGCTTTTATGTAACATATCCAAATCTTGTCTTCCTTAGATCTTTTTAACACAGACACTTGTAGCAAAATTTTCAGCTTTTTATAATTAATGAAGAGAGACAATAAATTATTAACTTTAGAAGTATGACTAAATGCCTTTGCAAATAGTTGTTTGCTGGGAATGTGCAATGTTAATTGTGCTCTGGTAAAGTTACCAGGGAAGCTGTGGAATATTATCGTTGTAGTGCCTGCATGGAGAGAGAGAAATTGTACAGTACCAGCAAGAAGAAAATTCTGAGTGCTTAAGAGGATTTGAATTAGTGTGCACAGGAAATCAAGCAAGCTGTTTGCATTATAGTCTGGTGTTTTAATCCATGTTAAGGACCTAAATGTTGTGGGTTTCCCTGTGTTAAACTCACTGAGTGAATGGGAATACTCTAAAAAAAGGACAGACAACCGGACCAAGTTCATTGTGTATCTCAAAAAACAAAACCAAACAAATGAAAAACAAACAAAATAAACAGTTTGTGGAAGATATGTACGTGGAAAGAATAAAGAGAATTTGATTCACTGAACATCACTGCATATGAAGCTTTTGAAGTCATTCTCAAAAAGGCCCTTAAGCTGGTGATTTTGTAGGGGTTAATATATTTTCCTATTTTACTGAAACATTTTGTAGAAATTTAAGTTTTCTGTCATCATTTGGCTTTAGCAGATAAGAAGTTTATACTATTCATACTATATATGTGTCTGTTTTTGTGTTATTAAAATGATCTATATTTCCCTAAAGCTTGCAGTCTCTATATCTCAGAGGTCTTGATTAAGGTGACCTAATGACCTAATCAAAGACTTCTAAACAGAAAACTCAGAATAAAAATATACCAACTTGACAGAGTCTGAAGAGGAAACTGGCAAGGGCAGTAGAATCAGCACTCAGTAGTCCTGCCCTCAGCCTATTCTCTTTTTAATACAACTGTGTCTTGGCAATGACTTGAAGCTTGTGAAGCGCTTTGTCACTAGCTCTCAGCACTGACTCAGACGTTTCCTAGCCGGTTTAGTACCGGTATATTGCTTAGCACAAGAACAGTCACTGGAATCTAACTTACTACCAAAAATACATATAAATATATAAGAATATATATTTCTTAGACAAGAAAGGAGCCAATAAGCTTAATTAAAATAATTATGAGAAGGTCATAAAGTAGTATGTCAGGGTTATTCCTTTTTTTTTTTTCCATTTACAAAAAGTCACTTTTGAATGATAAATTATTCAAAGGTTTTTCTGCTGTTGCAGCTGAACTATAACTAGTACTTCAGTATATCTTGTGAGTAGCATGGTGCTTCTTTCTAGGAAGAAAAGGACATATAGGAAGATTCTTTTATGCTTTTGACAGATGAATAACATCTTCCATTCTGAAAGCTTCATTTTTCACAGTTCCATTGCTCATTCGGTATTTGCTGTTGAAAACTATGCCCCATGCCTTATTTAAGTCATTATGTAGCAACAACACAGAAAAACCTCACAACATCACAGCTGGATACCTGTGTTTACTAACTATATTCAGATATGTCAAGCCTTGCTGCTTTCTACAATATAAAACATAGTGAGAAGAGCTAGAAAACTGTATAGGGCCTATATAGGGATACGCCATCCATGTTCCGAGTAGTGCAGACCTGATGCTGTGACTCTCTTTGCTCCCCCTGACACACTTTATGTTGCCAGCACAAGTTGAGCCAGATGCTGAAAGAGACTGCAGTTGAGAATAAGGCTGTAAGGAGAATAAGGCTGTAAGGCAGAAAGTGAGAAAGGCAGTAATCTCTGCTATTATTCTAAAATTTTCTTGAAAGAAAAGTTTGTTGCAATATATAGCTCCATATATTAGTTTTCCTTGTATTTTAATTAAGACCTTGCAAGGTGGATAAAAATGTTCCTTATAATTTAAAAAAAAAAAAAAAAAAAGAGATACCTGAGAAGAACTGTTTCCCTTATATGATTCAGTAGTCTGCTCATTTTGAGGTATATTGCAGCTGGGAGACAAATTGTGTATTTTTAGAGAAGGAGGTAGGAGGTAAGCCTCGTTATTTTATCTGGTATGTTCCTCATCCCCAGTTCTAAAATTAAAACCCTGGCTGGAATTTAAGCTGGATGCCTGAAGCTAGCTATAAAGACCAGAATTTCTTAGTCCCTCTGGATGGATTTTATTTCAACTAATACTGGTATAATAGAGATGTCTATTTATTGAACTGATCACTTCTCCCTTCTTGTATTGGACGGTGAGAAATTGGTGGTTTTAGCTCTGCCTTTTTTCATGTCTCTTGCGTGGGATGAATTGTGCCCTTAAAGTGACCGTGGAGGCCCAGGTAGCTTACATGCAATTCAATGTAGTTGTCCACATTTGATTATATGAATCCCATTCTATAGTGCTCGCTGCATGATAAAAAAGGACACACCCCAGAATAAATTCAAAATCAAGTAGACTAGCTTAGAAAAGCTGTTCAGTCCAAGGTCATTGCTGCCTGATTTAACTTCTCTTTCTATATACTGCCTGTCTGGTCTAATGTACAATGTTTAGCTGTCCATTACTCTTGCAGAATACATTGCTCCTCTTTCCCCCCCCCCCATTTTTTTTACATTAAACATCACATTTGTAGATAATAAAAATGTCCACATAAATATATAGTCTTAGAAAAATGTTTCTTTCTTAATGTGGTCAGATATTTTGCACCTAAATTTTCACAGCAGGATTTCAAAATGGATGTGATTGCTTTGCATCAAAAAAAAAAAAAAAAGTCAGATAAATACAGCCACAGCACAGTCATTTGTGGTTAGGGGAACTTCTGTCTCTAATCTCACTGTATCATTTATCTAGAAACATGAGAAAGGCTGTGCATATAAGAATGTGTCTCATCCTGACAGATCCTATACGTGAACAGAGAGTAAGTAGAGAAGTGTTTTTTGTGTTGTAAATAAAAAGCTTAAAATTAATTCTGTTATAATGGGGATTGCATGGCTTCTAAGCCATTCAGGTCTATGATGGGATGCTTCTTTAGCGGTGTGGAGAATGGAGTCGTATGGCTCAGTTTTCCATGGGATGGGGGCTAACCAGCAGGCCAGATGGTTTTGTAGGGGAGTAAGCTGAGAGGAACATCTCCCACATCTCCCTCATGTGTTCTACAGCTTCTTGACAGGCAATTTAGAGTTTTTGGACAAGGGTCTCAGATGCAGTGTCTTCTGCCATTCAAGGAGTAAATCCTCTCCCTAGATAGAGGGATGGACGATTGGCTTGCCACATCACTGCTGTAAAGTTACCATTGTTCTGGTAAGGAAATAATGGAAGAGTACTAAGGAGCAAAGGGAGTCCACGGGCAGAGTGGAGTCAGACATATCAAGAAGGACACTGGAAGCCAGGCCTACAGAGAACATGAAACTCATGGGTGGCCTGGTCAGGAAGTCAAAATTCTCAGATTGTTACTTTTTATTGGAGCAAAAGTAAACTGGATGTTTCCCTTTGTGACTGTAGGAACATGCTGGTATATTTCAGAGATCAGTGAAATAAGGCAGCAAGTACCACTGTTTCTGTAGTGACTGAGGGCCTGGGCTATACCTATCATCTGGGCAAAGGACTCCTATATATCCTCTCTATTTTTTTCACTGTGATGTTCTGTAGTAAGATGAATTCTCCAAAGTCCCACAGCAGTGTTTGCTGTCAGAGGATTAGCTGGGGGATAGTATACATAAACAAGGTTGACTGCAGGGACAGGAAAAAAGATATTTCTATTCCCAAGTGAACGTCCTTCTAACAGATACAGAATCATACTGCATCTTGTGTTTAGCTACACACCCCATGATTTTTTCATTATTTACTGTCCAATGCAACAGTTCCAATGGGACCATTATTCCCACTCCAGCCTTGCCTCCAACCTGATCGTTGGGTCACTTTCTTGGGAAAAGAGAAGTGTGACAGAATCCTACTTCCTAGATAAGGCCAGCTCTAGACTGGTATAGAAAAGATGAAAACAATTCCCTTCCTTCTTACTTGCCACCCTTGGGTTTTATCGATATCAGTTGCCACTGATGCAGAGATCTTATTGCTGAATTAAGGGCTTTTTGTGTGCTAGACAGGCTCTAAACCTCTCTACCTGAGAATGCCTACCTCTGAGCCTTCGAAGGGAATGTAGTTGAAGAGGTACTGTTGTAGGGGCTCAAAGATGGCAGCAGTTTTAAGAATTTGAGCAAAAATAATCTTCTTCGGGTAGCCAACTCTTTCCATGGTAGTCTTACAAAACTGCTAATAAAATGGTGAGCCATGTACATAGTAGGATATTTCACTTTTTGTCTGCTGTTTGCATTTCCTCCTGTTATGCTAATTCCATTCTTCTAGCAGAAAATCTGGTGAAGTAGGACCACTCCTATTTTCTCAGATATAGCAAGAGAAGTTTTTATACTTAGAAATCATAGACTCAGAACAGAATAATATTGTCTTGAAGTATAATGTGTTTATTGTTAAATGCCAAACAGATGTTGTTCACAAGTAGCTAATAGTAGCACATCCTCCTTTTATTTCTGATAATAAAGAACATGAATACCTCAATAGTGTTAATCACATTTAAATGGTGATTATCAATATTACAGTCATGACTAGTCTGAATAGGTCCCAATTTCAGCCACTGGTTGGACCACATCACCCCAGAGGTCCTTGCAATATAAAAGATGATAGGCTGTACCCACTGCAGAGTATTTTGACAAAACTTTTAAATCACTTCCCTTTTCTGGATTTTTGTGTCTTTTTTATTTTTATTTTTATTTTTTTCCCATTGAACACACGTATCCCATCCCTTTCTCATAAAGTAGCTCTTTAAACTTGGTGGATGATTGCTTTATTTCCAAGGCAAATCGCTGGCAGCTGTTCCAGAGTGATTCATGGTGTCTACATTTAAACAGTGATGCCTAATCATTATAAAATGATCCATCTGGGTTTTTATTCTACAGAGGGGACTTTCTGTGCTATGAAAAGACACAAAGCATGTGACACAGGGATATTTTAGTATGAGAACATAACAAATGCTCTGTCTTACAGCTTCCTAGATTCTTGATCTTCCCTTAAACCTTAAACACAGCAGCATATAAAGCTTACTTATGGAAACTGTAAGTTGCTGACACAACTGTCCTGTTCTTTATTTAGGGTAAGATTGTGCCTATTGGCATAGCCTTGAGCGAGAGGCAGTGTGTGAACTGCATCCGTGTAATGCCAGCCTGGGGAAGTATGGTGACTCAGATATTCCTCTGAATCACATTTTCTCTTCTGCTTCTTCCTTGCTCAGAGGGAATAGTAATTTACTTCTGGAAATTAGTATCTCTCTGCAGTGGCGCAGCTGTTCTGGCCAAGAAGTCTGGAAAAAGACTTTAATCTCCTCCCATTCCCCCATCCCTCTCTATCTTCCTTCTGCCCACCTGTTTCAAAGAAGATATAGCTAGGTAAATAGTCTGGTTTACTCCTACACACTCGGGCCTAACATTTGGGTAGTTTGCATAGGGCTCTATCGCAGGGTTCCTCCATTCTCTCTTACAGACTAAACCTTACAGAGATGACTCCGGATGTGATACAGCAGCCTAAACAAAATAAATAACATTTTATTTTGGCTCAGTCATTCATGTAAAACAGGAGTGACAATTTGGAAATTGTTTACCAATCCATGGATTTATTTTTTCTTTAGAAATAGATTTATATTTAGCAAATCGATTCAGTCCTAATGCAGTCTGAACACTGTCTATCAACATCTCGAGCTGTATCCCCTCCCTGACTCTTGCCAGTTTGAGTGGAAGCTTCTTGACATTTTTACTCAGTGACATCAACCCACAGAGGTTTATTCTGCCACTTCTGAATACGATTAGCACATCACACGTGGAAGTGAATGGGCATGTTAGACCCGATACAATTGTAGGAAGGATGGCAGGATAACTGGGTGCCAGTTATCAGCACTGATAAAGCTATAGCTGCACTGAAAAAAAATATATTTTTCTATTTTAATATGTCAACGCAAAACTTCTCCAGTTCAAGTCTAAATATGATATACTGTTGCATCCAAGTTCATTGTGATTTAGTGCCGCAGTATCAATCACCTCGCCATGTGGGTGAGCATTGGTAAATAAAACACACACATGCTGTTCTTTAAAGTTCTGATTTACTTAACACAATTATATAGTAGCCAATAATATTTCATACACAATTTCTGAATTGCAGATGCAAAATGTGGTAAAGAGCAAACCAAAAAGCACTTCTTTTCCACTTTGGAGGGGGCACAGGGGGATCAGGTTCAGCATCCTTTACCAGGGGGATACCGCTGGAGCAGTGCGCTCCCTGTTTTCATCTGTTATCATTGTTGTATGGGCTATGATCTTCTATACTGTTTTGTTTTCTCCTTTGAATTTTCACCATAAATAGCAACTTTTACTTGTTTGTATGGTGTTGTGTTTTGTTTGTTTGTTTGTTTTTTTCTGCGGGGGTGTCCAAGTTGCACTCTTCTAGTGGCCAGGAACCGACCATTGGCAAGATGTTCTTACTCCCGTGGGGTTCCCTGTGTTACCTGAGACATCTGTTGTCATCCTCTGCTTTTACTCTCAAGGACCCCTCCTACTATGCAGACCTCATTATGAGGGTCTTATATATATATATATATTTTTATATATATATATATATATATATATATAATATAGACCCTATCACCGACTGAGCACTTACTCTAACAAAACTCTGCAATGTTGCTGTTGACCACAGCTGGTGCTGTCATTGCCAAGGTCGATTTCGTACTCTTAATGCAGGGGGGGAATCTGCTGCATTTGCACATACATCAGTCTAGACCTCAACATTGTGTCTTACGCTGAATAGTGATTGAAGTTTTTATGTTTTGTACAGATGAGGAAGGATAATGTTTGTTTTACTAAAATAAGAAGAGGAAGCATAAAAACATGGAGAAGCCTTTTGTTAAGAGGTACAGGAGGCCTGGAGGGATTAAAAGCCCCTACAGTAAAAATGCCCTGCTTAGTGTCTCCAGTATATCTGAAGCTCGATAACCATTCGAAGAATAAACTGAATGCTACAGTAAATTGTAATGCACTTTCTACTTTGTTTGCCAAATATACCTGATCCAAATGCTGTTTCAGCAGTGCTACATTTTTCTACTTAACTGTGTTACGTATTTTTTTCTCAGTTTGAGGTCATTACCCTAACGGGGAATCAGAAGGAACAGAGAATGTTCTGTATTGTATTAAGAGAGTTGTTATGAAAATCTGTGTGCTGATGGCAGGTATTTTTTATAGAGTATGCTGTGGTACAGTTACCCACAAGAGGTTTGCATGAAGCATCGTACCGTATAATATGAGTGCACTACTACTAAGACATCTCCTTCAGTCCTGCAGCCTGGTTAAAACAGTTTAAGTGTGCTGGTCTTATTGTTTTCCCCTGGGCTTGCTCTAGATTATAGCTTTCCTAAAGGGAACTGCCTTTTAAAATATAATAACCTTTGGAGGGGTTACTAGCTCAGGAAGCCAAATGACTGGCACCCTGTCTTAAGGCATCACCTATTAACAACCTAGAAGGAGGCACATACTTTTTGGGAAATTGCACTGATGTTACTGTTTACTTTGTGTTCCCTGTTGGCACCTAGGTTTCTATCAGTCAATTCTTGCCTGTAGTTTCCCTCATGTATTTATGTGCATGATTGCTCCTTTCTAATATCAATACTTTACCTGGTCTCTATTCATTTTTGTCTTCTGAATTTTGAACTCACTCCACTTTGTCAAAATCCTTTTGGATTCTGACCTTGTCTGGCAAAATAGTTTTGATCCCTAGAGAGGTATGAATGCACTTCTTCTGCACTTGTGTAAATCATTGTTGAAAATATAATATAGACCCAGGCTTGGACCTGCACTGAAGATGTCCTCCAAGTTTGGTGATTCCAAGTTTGATGACCAACAATTGATAATGGCAGGAATGCTTTGTTTTCTTACTATTACCAAGATGTTTTATAGAAATTTGCAGTAGTAATGCCAACCGTATTAAAGTCATCATTATATCATATTTGCTGATCAGCAGGCAATTGAATTGGCTTTACTATGCTTGGCAAATTCTTACTAGATATTTAAAGATTGTCTTTTATTATTCTTTTAACATGTTTGTTTGATACTATTTGCAATAATTTGACTTTCCAAGTTAGATTAATATGTGTTGAATTGCCTCAAGTATTTCTTTATCCCAGTAGAGAAAGGCGCTGTGGTTGCTCTTCTGCTACTTCCTCCATGTGTTCTTGAAGGTGAAGTCTCTGTTGAGAGACTGCTCTGGCTAGTTAGAAAAGTTCTCTACAATGATCCAGTCTCCGAAATATATGTCCGCCTTCAGCTTTTTCTGCTTTTCTGGTCTGCTGTTTGGTAGCTAATTTTAATTAATGCTTTCTATGTATGAAAACTGAAGCAAGGTGTTGAATACTTTAGCCATCTCTCTGTTATCGTCCATATTTTTGTCTCCTCCCCAATTAAATAATGCTCTCTTCCTTTCTTTTGCTTTCCCATTACTACTTAATGTATTTATAGACTATTTCCTCACTGTCTTTTATGTCTCTAGCTAATTGAAACACATTTTGCACACCAGCCTTTTGATTTTTATCCATATGGAACAGGTGAGCTATCCATTATGCCTGTCATTAATCATGTGCTCTTGTTTCCACTTGTATAATGATCTTTTTTTTCTTTCTTTCTTTTTTTTTTCTTTTTTTGTATTTTCAGGTCATTAAAAACTTTCAGGTCATGCAGTTAGAATATTCTCTTCATATTTTTCCTTCCTACACTTCAAAAGGGGTCTGCTTTTGTGTATTCAACATAATTTCTCTCAGTATGTTCTGGCTCTCATGTGCTCATTTATCCTTTAGATTATCTTCCTAAGAGATCTTAATGTGGTGTTTTTCTTCTTTCTCTCTTAATAAACCTGTTTTTTAACTCAGAACAAGAACTTCATTATTTTTTTCATATAGTAAACTTCATCATTTTGTCATGACCCCATTGTAGCCCTGGACTGTCAGTTGATTCCCCTGTTAAAAGCAAATCTAATATAGTTCCTCCCCAGTATTTTTTACCACCTCTTGTAACTCACTGAACTTTTGCAACGAATACTTGATGAGCTGTGAGTCCTAAAAAAAAAAAAAAGTCTCGCAAGCCCATTGCCACTTCTTGGCAATGACTTTGTTTGCTTTTGCTGTATAAACACAGAGACATCCAACAGGTTATTAGTTCTTCCTGAATTTCAGACTGAGTGTTCTAGATATGCAATTCAACACCTCCTTGCCTGTGCTGGCTAAAAAATCAATTTATTTCTATGTCTTTTTGATACCTACGGTGCTTATAGATGCTTTTATGTTTTCCTTACTATTACCCTAATATCTGGCTTTTATGGGAATATTCAGATAAATTCTGTTATTCTAACTTTTATTCCTCTTATTGCCTTATTACATTGTCTGATTTCTAGATTTGTATTTTATGATTAAATCTCTGTTTTGAAAGGCTTCTTGCAACCATTTCCTCTCATCATACCAAAGCAGCACAACCTCACCCAGGTGCCCAGCATCCCAACTTAAAACTCTCTTTGCTTCCCCTCAGGTACTATTAGTTACCCCTGTGGTCCTTATGGTGGGTCATGAGATTCCATTTCCAAAGGCTTATAAACTCTCGAAGTTGTGAAGATTTTTAGGTTTTGTAGGAGCCGCTAGTTAGCAAGGGAAGGGAGAATGACCCAAATTGGGTCAGACTGCCAGAAGGACTTCTCTCTGAGCGCAGAAGTCAGCCCGCGGCACAGTGCTGGCACGCAGCTGGGCAGCAGCTGGGCAGAGGCCTGGATCTGCTTTAAGGAAAAAAGTGAATGTAAAGAAACTGCAATTACTACCCAGGGAGAACCTGGAATACAGTAAGGGGTATGTAAGGACTCAGGACATAGTCAGAAACAAAACCAACAAAAAAGTTTTTTTTTGCCCCTGTGTATGGAACATGTTTCAATCCTCATGGATTTCCTCCGACGCGTTTTTAGGTGAAGGGGAATTATTTATTTAGCTTCCTTTTTCCACAGTGAATCATCCTAGTCTATCAGGAAAGCAATCATCACAAACTTTAGACTTTAACTGTGATAAAAATACCATTTTTTTCCTTGCTTTTCTTTCAAACTTTATCTGAAAATTATTTCTATTGTTCTGACTCGGCACTGATAAAATATCACTCTTATTCTCACAGAACTAACATCATCTGCAAATTATCTCTTTTGTTCTGATGTCTTTTCCATATAATGTTCACTGACTTCACTTATGACAAGCAATCTTTGTGTCACTCATTTGGGTAAAGAATGTAGTATGTGTATATCACAGCTCCAGAGCTGTTATTGTGCAGATCCCAAATGAAATTTTCTACTGTCCTCTAGTGTGCTGTGTTCACAAAAATAAAAACAATTAGCCAAATAAATGTTTCTTGTCTAATCAAGCATATTTGACTTAAAATTCAGCTCATCCTATACATGTAATTTTGGCAAATTTCAGTCATTTGTAGTCATAGAAAACCTGGTTTTAGACTACTGGTTACCTGCTGCCATAAGATGAAGTACTCGTGACCCCATCTAAACCAGACAAATAAGAAGGTGGGAGCCAGTGGTGTTGATTCATAACGTTTTGACACTGCTGTGGTTATGAATAATACCTTTGTCCCTGCTGTCTCACCTGCTGGCCTTGGCAGCCTTGCCATCTGCATCTCTGCTCTCTTGTGGCCTGCAAAGCCCCTGTGTTTTTGGCCTTTGTGTCGATCAGCTCAGAAATACTAGAATTAGAGGACTGAAAAAGACCAAAACGTAAATGTGCCATCCAAGCAACTTGACACAGCATGGAACATCACTCTGACTTTAAGTCTTTCCCTTTTAGCTCTTAAAATAAAGAGAATTGCAGTCAGAAGCACTTCCTAGACACCGCCATAGTTGCTTTCTCTTAACCCTTTACAGACTGCTTTACCTCTTTGTTTCTAAACAAGAATCAGCGTGGTTAAATCCCTCTTAATTTTCTGCAAAGCTGTAGGTGTTCAAGTAATTTTCCTTGATTTCTTTGCAAACTGTTTGGACAAATTCCTCTGTTGTATGTAAGAATTGCTGAAATGTATTACTGAAGTAGAAAAAAAGAAAAAAGTTAGGGCATATATATATTTTTCCCTAAACAATGTTGCTTTTTTAATATTTATGGTTATATAGAAATCATTTTTTTTTTTTACCTTTTCTTTGCTATCTCAGTGTGTTGCAGATGAGCACAATGGCTCAATATACTATTGATTTTTCAACAAACAGAATTGGTTTTGATATCTATACAAATGCAGTTTCTCCCATCTATATTTTCCCCAAATTTTTGCCTAGGAACTTCTTACGATGTATGGTAAAAAGTGTAGTAAAAACATAGGTGATATACTGTGATTGCAATATCTAAATATTGTTGTCAGCTTTTATGTTGAAAGATTAATGTATATTTACACAGAACACTTGTACCATCAGCATCATGGTGTATTCCTCTGTAGACTATATATTAAAAAGAGAAAAACCACACACAGCTTTGAAGTCTCTGTAATATACTGAGTAAATGTGTTAGGATTTTTTTAATATATATTCCATTGTCTTTATAACCGAAACTACTGAGATCTGACTTAAAATGATCTAAGCTAGCTTTCTGTACAGTAGCAACAAAAAAAGTATCTCAGTTTTAAGGGTGGTTTGTGAGACATATGTTGGGATGCTCTGAGGAATGTTCACTTCCCAGTAACATGAAGTGCCATTTGCTATCTCGGTGGGAATTGCCAGATATTGAATGTCAAGCCTGTCACCGGTTCCTTTGTACATTTTGGACCTTAGGATAGTGTCATATGGGGGAGGAATGAAAGTGAGAGAATGGCAGGAAAAATGCACTAACAGGAGGGAAAATACATGTCTCTAGAGATGCTGCTATATTTTTAATTGCAGCTGTTAAAAGCACTTGTCTGGAATGATGGTTTGGCATGCTGCCTTGCGCCAAGGAAGGCTGGTTATGCCACGTCCCCGCCAACCTGAGAGTGGCAGCGGTGGCTGCCAGCACAGCCTGTGCTCCTCGTGCCCGTGGGGCTTGGGTGACTTGGTCGTGCTGCACAGCTCCTTGCCACCTCTGCCACCTTTTGTGTATGCGTGGCACCCTAACCCTGCCTCAAGGACGCCATCGCCCATAGGGTCACTGACAGCCACCATCTTGCTCTCAATAGGCAGTGAAGGAAGGATAATTGCATGTGCTCTACGTCAGATAAAGGAGAAGAGAGGTCATATTAGAGTGGGAATATTTTAAATAGATAGAATTGTTTGTCCAACATTGCTCTGCTAACCCAGAGGAATCTGAGCTAAATCATACGAAACTTAAACAGTAGTGCCTATCCATTTTCTCACAAACCTTATATAATTTAATGGCCTTTCTATATGCCATTTTAACAAAAAATCAATATCAAAATTCCTGTTTTATGAATGCCTACTTTATTCCTCAGCTACTACAATTTAATATATTAGTATGGCCTCGGTTGATTTGTAACAGTATTGTTTTAGCTTTATAATGACAGATTAAACAAATAAATTTAATAAGATTACTCTTTTGGTGCAATTTTCCAGCAAACAGGATTGTGGAGCTAATTTTCTAAAAAAACGTATGCTGCTAGCCAGCACATCAGTTTTCTTTTTGCCCCTTTGGAAAAGGAAAAATGCCACTAAAGACACAGGCAATGAAGATAGAGAGACCTAACCTGTACTCAGGGAGCAAGAAGCCCTTGTGCAAATTCGTTAATTATCATTAAAATAATTATTAATCATTATTATTTTCCTTCCCTGGGCAACGATAAGTGCAGAAAATATTTATTTCTAACACCTTTGACTGTGCTTTTGAGATTAGAAATGAGTAAACACCACTGTTATCAGGAAGCTGAAGGAGGAGTTTTACTTTCCAGTATTCCCCTTAAGACACTGTCACGCCTGTCCTGTACAGGGTTCAGCGAAATACCATTTACTGGCAGAGTCTTTCAGTTCCGTATGAAAATGTGTGTTAGGACGCTGTGACCCATACCCACGTGCTCGTCACATTTGTATCCCCCAATGGCCACTTGTTCACATTCAGAAAAACCATGGTCCTTTCTCTAACTACTTGTTGAACAATAGACTGTCAACGTGAAAAAATAAACTCGCTTGATAATAGTACCCCCAGGGATAAAGCAATGGAAGCACTTAGAAGAACCTGTGAGCTCAAGGCATTATTACATGATTAGATTATAAATGCACCAGAGTTTTGTAAAAAAATACCCAAGACTTTCAAGCACAGTGCTCTTTTCTCCAATTTCATACAGAAAGGAAAATGCAGCTGCTTTGTGGGGGGAACCTCTGTATTAAGCCTGGCTGGCTGGCTGCTGGGCTGGTAGGCAGCATGGCAGCATTGAATGACCAGCAGAAAAGTTATACTGATTACCCAGACGAAGGGTCAAAGGGAGACATAACAGATTTCAGTAGCCTTTCATAGTTTATTTTTTGATTAAAATGGCATACTTCTGATTCCTTCTTCTCATTTTCTACCTAAATATATATACATATTTACAAAAATAACAGCGTTGCAATAAAAATAGTAATAAAAATATTGATAGCATTGAGAAACCTTGTTGGATGGTAAAAACATGAATTTGCCTTAATAATATTTAACATAGTGCAGGTTTCATAGTGCCTGTGGTAGACTCCTTTATTAAAAGTTGATTTTTGTTAAGAAGATCTATGATGTTTATTGCACATTTCATGACTGAGGAGAGAATTTCCTGCCAAATCAAAAATTGCCAAATGTGTTGAATACTGTTGAATGTGACATAATGAAAGGAATCATTTCCACATCAAGGTGGATCAGCCACACTAACAGGGTTGTGCTGTGTTGGAATGCTTTTCTCTGCAACAGGCACTGAACTGCACAAACTTGTGCAGTTTAACACCTTTTATGAAGTCCTTCCTTGTATCTGTGCTCTTTTTATGGATCAGGTTTCCAGGACTAGGCTCTCTCCCATGATATACATAGTCCTGTGTTTTCATAGGAGCTAGACGGCATCACAAGAGTTACCCAGTGGTTGGGAAACTTGCTTGTCAAGGTGGTAGGAGGTCTGAGAAGTGGGAGCAGCACAACAGACTTTGACCAAACTAAATCATACAGTAACAAAGAATATTTCCTTTCTCTTTGATAAGCCAAAGTTAAACATTTCAGCTTAAACAGGAGAGCTTTGATCTACAAAATGGGTTGGCGTTTTGGTTTTTCTCCAGTTGGGCACAAAAGCAATTGATGAAATGTTGAACTTCACCATCAGGTAGAAATTCTGAGCCCTGTTAACTAACCTGCCCTGGACGTGATGCTAAGTACAGCAGGTGTTAGTGAATTAGAATATCACTTTAAAGCTAGTCTTAATTTATACAATAACTATGCTATTCCCAAATAAAAATGACAACGTAATTAATTCTATGCAAGTATATGAACCTAGGAGCATCCTGGGGATGAAGTCTCTTTGAGGCAGTTTCACTCCCATTGCTCCAGTGAAGTACTAATCAGACGGCTGACAATAACAGAAGCAAAGTGCCACTTTACTCAGTACAGGTAAATTTGTGGTTGCATTGTTATATGCAGATAAGACTGAATGCTTCCCACCTACCTGGTAGAAAAGAGGAAGCAGGTTAAAGAGCAAGAAAGAAACAGTTTGCGTACAAAAATGTACAGTAAAGGTCTAGTTCTCTCCCGTAGATGTGGGTTGAAAGCACTCCCAAGGACAGTCAAGCTCTAGGAAAATGTTCTGAAGAACAGTAACTTAGAGATTCTCTGTTTTGTTAAGGTTCTTTACTGTGATTTTTCAATATTGATTAAAAAGTACTTGGATATCACCAACTCCGTGCAAGCTTAAGGGACACAATTAAGGGAAACATTTATAAATGTGTTCTGTTCTGCGATCAGACCTGCTATATATCAGTCACTATATTAAATTTCTTCTGCTGAATACCTTGGCTCTGACTTCTAGTAATTTACTAGTTCAAAATTAGGTTTATGCTGAACACTCCAATGCCACATGAACAAAGTCACTGTAATTGGAAAGTAAGCAAGTGGTTTGATTGATGCAGGAACTAATGATAGCATCTAATGGATTCGTGACCTACGTTCCCGTGTTATGGTAGCCCAGTCCTCTCTCCTCCAGTTCCTTATAAATAACTTTCCCCTCATCCCAAGTAGTATCTTCACTTCCTCTGTAACATCTGCTAAGCCTCCCTGTTCACAATACGCTTGGCTCTCTCCCATGTCCCCTAAATCCCAGCTGCTGGGGAAGAAGCAGCTTGTATAATAGCTGATTTCAACATAATACTTGTGCTGATTGGGAGACCGAACAAATCTGATAGTTGCTGAGTTTGTACGTCTGCCTTTACAATGACGGGGTCTTAATTTGGGTCTGTTTCCTCTGCCCAGATGCTAACTAACATTGTCAGATTTTTTAGCAACTTGTTTTCAAGGCACCAAGCTCCCTGTTGAAATGCAGGACAGTGGGCGCAGGTTGGGGGGAATACTGCATAGAAGAGTCTCAGAGACCTGCCAAAGGGCGAGGGTCATGGATTTAATTTCCTTGTCAAAGCAAAATTAAAAGTAGAATGAAGTGGGAGCAAGGGAGTAGTCTGCATGTGTGCGTTCCTGTTCTCGAGTGGACTCCTGATTAATGGCCTCCATACTGCCCCAGAGCCTCCCCAGCAACTCCATTCCTCCCAGCCCACCTGGAGCTACCCACTCCCCTCTCTGACCCTGAAAATGACTCCCCCTACCCACACCCAGTCACCTATCCCCTCTCCCATAGTGTCCCCTCTCCCTCCAAAACCCTGCCCCAGCCTTGGTCCAAACCCCGGCCTCCAGTCCAACACTGACCCTCCCACTCTGCGGTCTCCCTCTTTCCGCTTCTCCCGCAGGGTGCTCCCAAGCTGAGAGTTCCATACCCACCTCTTCTTACCCCAACCAGGTCCAACTGATGCCAATATGTCCGAAATAACCCCTTGCCCTCACGTTCTGGGGGTGTTCCCAACAAGCAGCCTCATGGGCTTGTTGGCTGCCGCGGCAGCTGACTGTGTCCCTTTCCTGGGGCTCCTTGCTTGCTAACACATGCCGACGTCGTAAGAGATCCTTGCAAGCACAAGACCTATTCACAGCAGAAATCTGCACTGGAGTAGAAGTGTGCACTTGAGCTTATAGGGCTACTGTGGTGATCAAGAAAGTGGAGAGCTTACTTTACAAGAGAAAAATGTAATGTCTTGACAAGTCTTACACAGCAAGAGGAAGGCCAAGAAGGGATATGATTGCTCTCTATAGATACATCAAGGAGGTAAACAGCAGGAAGAAAGAAGAGTGATACAGCCTAAATGATATTGCTGCAATAGAATAAACCGGCCGTGAATAAATGGAGGTTGATGGTTTTAACCATCCAAGACCGAGGCTCTGAAACTACATTGTAAGAGCAGTGGGAACAAAAATAACATTAACTGGGTCTCAGGTGGAATTTGTCAAGTCATGAATGAGGCTGGGAGAGGCTCGTTCTCCGTAGCCCTGGGAGCCTGCAACGCAGGGAGTACCAGCAGCACGCCAGATTTTCATCCCTATTGCACTGCCTCGCCACACAGCCCCACGCCTGCAAGGCCAGGTGGAGCATTCTAGATGGTTCTTACTTAATAAGTGCCTTGAACACTAATAATATCGCTTTACTTTGTGGTGTATCCATCTATTAATGTAACCTGCTATCATCTCTGCCGCCTTTTTTTTTTTTTTTTCCCAGCAGCTGTGAAATGATTTGACGGTTTTAATTATTTTTCATAATAACCCCCAAATTCCTCTCTTGATTAGCTTGCTAGATGAGATTTCCACTTAGTACATATTCTCTAACTTGGTGTTTGGTTTCCCTGCTAATTATCTCACATTTTTTCTGTGTTAAGCTGCATTTGCCATCTGCTCATCCAGTCACAAAAAAATAATGGAAAACCTTTTGGATCCAATTGCATTCTCCTAATTACTGGCTCTGTCTCCAGTTGTGTTATTACCCACAGATTGGAAGATCTTGGGCCAAATAATTGATAAAAAACAGTGAGATTCCTTTGATTTTTGGCTGAGCCATGGTGACACATACCGAGATCCTGATCTTTCACTTCCTACTGTTGTATATTTTAAGTTCCCCGTCTTTCAGAAAAAAATAAACATCTGAGTCATGCTTCTCTCAATTTTCACGTACGGTATTGGTGCTGTGTTTCCCACACTTAGACCAAGCTCCTACTGTGAATGAGTATTTCATTTATCTGTACTCTGAGTGTACTCTCTCCAGGGAATTCATAGGAAGTTAGTAGTACTTCCGCAGAGCCTCATTGTTTCAGTAAGCATGAACTCTTTAATGCAGAACATTCATTTGTAGCTATGCATATGTGAACTTCTGCAGATGTTTTACAATGCCGATGCTTTCAGCATTTAAAACAACAACAACACACTTAATTTTCATCTATATCTTTTCTTTTTTCCCTGGATCTATTGATTGTTTTTCAGCCTTTCAGTGTTTCTGTATATGATTTTGGTGTAATTGTTTTAAGCCTTCAGCTGTGGTTCGGTGGTGCTTGTTACCTCTCGGTACTTGCTCTCTTACTTGATGACAAATATGTTCATTTTGCAAGTTGATCTCTTCCATCCTAGATTCTTGTTACCTAGCTTTTTACCACAAAGCTCATTCTTGTTCTTTGTTCCTGTCTGTATACTTGCTGATCTTTTGCTAAATTTTACATGGGAGAATCTGTTTCTTTCACAATAGACTCTCTTATTTCCAAATCAGATAAATTGAATTTGGAGTTATTACTGTAAAGAGATCTCCTATACAAACTATATAGAGCAGTTTCTTCCCACCGTGAAAAAATGTTTCATATAAGTGTAACCCTTGCAAGTCATTAGTTTGGGCAGAGTGACTGAAAAATCATGACAAGGACTTAAAATCATTGTGAATCCAGGTTTATTGCAACATTTGATCTTGAACATCAGCAATGATAATATTTTTTTCTGAAGGTCTTCTTAAAAGCAGAGCCTAGGCTTCCAGTTAGTTAGACAAGCAAGCCAAAGAACAGTTTAAAAATGCCTGGATTTCCTCAGAGTTACCAGTCCTTTTGTATTCCTAATTATTGTTTCAACAGCAAGATGTCACTGCTCTCGATGTTTCCACTTAACAAAAAGAAATACCAGTTGAATGGTAATTGTAAACATCAATGTCTGCAACATGAGGCAATGCTAATTTAGGAATTTACCTGAAGCTTCATGTGAGAGATTATTTCCTCTCCCCTTTCCAATGCAATTTAACTTTTTCACGTGTGTATTTCTCCATTCCATTTTTTAATGTGTTTATGCCACAACTTGATATTATATTAGCATAATCAGAATGTGTTCTCTCTCAATCGACAAAGGTAAGGAGGAGGGAATGGATATTCCTTCATTTCCTTCACATTTGGTTTTGCTATATGGACATTCAAGGATCTCCTAATCTGGGTCAATTTCAAAGTAGACAGATTTATAAAATACATAAAGGAGTACTTAGTTCTGATGAAATCAGTGTTAATAAATCGTGTTTAAAATTCAGTGTATTTAGCTGTTTTCTTCTGTAGGTTTGGCGTTCCCTGCGTGTATGTGAAAGCATGTAGTTTCACATCCAGAGTTTTATCTTGTTTTTATAAAAATCAACAACAACAAAAAAAACCATTTAATTAATTAATTTTTGCTATGGGACCAGACGGAACCAAAATCCCAAAGTTAGTGAAAATTTTGTGAGCCTTCAGAGCATGGAGAGATCAAAAATATATGTGAAGCTATGTTTTATGAATAATCTCCAAGGAAAAATTCAGATACCTCCAGGTAGTTTAGCTGCTAAGTGAATTTTTGTTATATTGTTATTTATATCATAGAACAAGGCAGGACAATTTATACCATAATACTTCACTTAAGCCAAAGCATTTCTAAGTCTAATGGATAGATTCGTGTTATTACTAGCTCATCATACAATTAGATCATGAAGATTATATGGTTATTAAAGGGGCCTGAGATTTTAATGAAGAGCTATGTATATTGGGAAACTTGTTTACATTTGGACTCCATCTTAGCCAGTGTTATGCTTTACTGTTTTTCAACCAAATCTGAGGCTCAATTGTTTCTTGAAGACAAATGGTACTTGTCTAAGTACATCACCCAATGATTGAAAGATTTTAAATAGGAATACTTAGATAAATAGTGCTGAAAAATAGCCATGGTAAATCATGTTCCTTTTATTTATTTTTTTTTTTTTCCCAAGGATGAAGTATTAAATCTGGCAGACAGCTAATTTCACACCTGTGTGTGTCTGTTTTCTCTTGATTAGTAATTCAGCAGTGTTTCTGTGATTAAGAGAATTTAGCATTACAAACTAGTAGTTTGTGACATTTATTTATGAGTAACTTGTGTATAATTATTTATCATTTTACTGTTGAAAGCTGGATCTTAACTTTTTCACTGTCTCTTGCAAGTAATTCATTATTATATCTTTGGTGATAAGAATCCCCTTAGTTTCAAATTTTCAGTCATTTACCCCTTAGTTACATCTTGTAAATAATTTGGTGGAGGCCAGTAACGCCATGGAAATCACATAACTTTTGGGTTTATCATCTCTAAATGCATGCCTGGTCCTGCAGATATCCTCACTTAAGAGGCTATTGAGGGGTCAGTTTGCAGAGAATAGTATCGCTATCTAAAAGAAAAGCTGCATTAAAAACAACTTTTTTGTGACTGAAACAAATTTTCTCCCATTTAAATATTCAGACAGAAAAGAAAACTGAGGGTGGCAGTTTCTTGGCATAGTCTGTGAACTGGATCATGTATCTTATAAGAGAAACTGCTCAGTTAATCTGTAATTTTTTATTTTTTCTGTAGACTTGCTTCCAGTGTCTAGTATGGAAGTAGAGAAAAGTTTTTATTATTCTAAGATTAAAAGAGGTGTTCTCAGTTACAATAGAAATTTTATTTAATGATTTTGGGGAAAAAAAGTAGAGATAAACTGATTTTGTTGCAAACTCAGTTGACTAATCTGAGAATTTACAAGCACTTAATATGGACTAGTGTCTTTTAATAGTATTAAAAGTGATGTGTAATCGTACAACTTCATTTTATATTTGACACAACAAAATGTTTTATTTCCAAAACGCAATAACATTCAGATGGGGCTAGCAACAGTATCCTACCCCTAGGCTGTGCTTGTCAGTGAAAGTTTGTTCCAATTACGATAATACCAATGATTTGTACTTAATTAGGTGAGTATTTATACATTAATTTGAGCTTGAGAGTTTTATGAATGTATTAATAACAATGTCTAAAATACTTACAAGGTTTATACCGAGGTTCTAATTTCAATGATGTTTAATAGTCGGACAAAAGCATCCCATAGGAGTTTTGGGTGTTTGCATTTCATGTTCCCCAAAGTTTCTAATCAACACATGATGCATGATGCTTAGCAGTTACGACTATGGCATAGTGCATATTAACAAGTCACACAATTTTTATTTAGACCTTCGGGCTCCTTTTGATGAATGTGCTCTGTATATAGACTTCTAACGCTGCAGATCTGGACTACCTTGTAGCTAACTATCAAAGAAATCACCAGACCATGACAAAAAACGCTAAGAATGTGAAGGTCAGATCAGTGACAGCAAATACTGGTTGCTGCAGGAAAGTAAAAGGTGAGGTTGGCTGGAAAGACGTATCCGTTATTGTCTACATGATGTATTGAAGAAAGAAAAAGAACTATTCACATAGTTAAAGAGAAATAATAACTTTAAATCTGTTGTTTCAACCTTGCTTTTGGCTATTTAAGGCTAAACTTATGAGTGTTTCTGAAAAAAAAGACTGTCTAGTTCCTGAATTCAAGGTCTCAGTTGTAGCTTCATGAAATATTTTTGGACTCTCAACTCCTCAATTTTAAATCTTTTTGTCAAAGAACCTATTTCCAGTTCTTATTAATGTTCATTTAGTTGCAACTGGAATTTTGGCTTGTTTTCACTTATGAATGATGAGGAATGTTCGCTGTGGAAAACTTCATGCATAAAAAATTTCCAGATGTGCCCAATTTCACAATCTGTTCCAGCACAGGGGTTCTGGACAGGGGACAGGTGTGGAGCCTCACTGCACCAGAACAAGTTATAAGCTTGGAGCTAAAGTTAGTAGTTGTTTTGTGGAAAATGACAAGCTTTTTTTTTCTTTTTTTTTTTTTCTGTTTAACCCACTGGAAAGTTTATGTTACTCTGAAGAAATCTTTAGTTTCTATTGTAAAAGTCAAAATTAAGCACTCTTGTTACTTTGAGCTTAGTCTGAGTTCTGCAGTGAGCTCTCTGTGCTTTTGTAATGGTTATGGTAGTGATCGTTTATAAATCCAGTAAAATGGAAATGTTTGGACTCATCTACGGAGCAGACTCTTGAGAATGTTCAAGAGAAAAGGAGAAGCATATTTTAGTCAGTTCATTCTTAAATTTTTTTCCATACTATGTTTATTAACACTTATTAGTTTGGTGGCAAAAGCTATACAGATTTTTGTTTGCTTGTTAATTAAGTTTAATGTTTCACACTAAATTTGTGTTTCTCGTGTATTTGCTCAATCCCACCAGAAGATAACATCTCTAATGGAGAGCAGAGATTATATGGAAGCTCTTCTAATGAGTATGCAGATTTTATTAGTGGTGCCATTAGATGCCAAAAGACATTATAGTCTGGTCAAGACAGAAATCCTTACAGAGGATAGCTCTGGCCTCATATAAACAGGCTTTGTTTCCACCCAGCCTGTACTGAAGAAGGAATCCGTAATGGATTCTTTCTTAGGACAGTATAAATGGCTGCTTATATGACAGGTCAGACGTTGAGCTATGGTCTATAGCTGTTGGGACACATTGCCTGGCTCATTAGGGTAACTGCTGTAACCTCCTCAAGTAATCACTTAGCATGTGAGGTGATTTGGGCCTGGACCAATTCAGAGCTTTAGTTGTATATCACAGTCCTTCCATGTTTAAGTGCCCTTTTATTACAATCTCAGCAGTGTGTCTTTACAGCTAGCAGGTTGAAGGAGGTGATTATTCCCCTCTTTTCAGCACTTGAGATGCTGCAATTGGAGTAGAGCCCAGTTCTAACCCCTGCCCAGCTCCTGCGCCAGTAGAAGACGTAGCCAAACTGGAGTGTGTCCAGAATACAGCCACCAGGATGGGTCGGGTACTGGAGCTCATGGTGCACAAGGAGACGCTGAAGAGACCTGAGTTTGTTCAACCTGAAGAAGAGGAAGCTAAGAGGAGAGCAGAGCTAATTGCTGTCTTCAGCTGCTTAATGGGTCAATACAGAGAAGGTGGATCCAGACAACAGATGGAGCCAGACAAACAGGGAGAGAGAAAGGATGAGAGGGAAGGGACAGATGTTGCAGCAAGGGAAATTTCAATTAGACATGAGGAAAAAAATCTTCAGGGTGAGGGTGCTCAAACACCGCAACAGTTGACCATTGAGATTGTTGATTCTCCTTCCTGGTGAATTTTCAGGGCTGGACAAAGCCCTGAGCAACCTCATGTTACTTTGAAATTGGCAATGCTCTGTCTTGAGGGGTAGACTCAAGAGATCTCTTCCAACCTGTGTTGTTCGAAGTCCATGTACATTGATGATTTTACATGAAGGATATCATTCCACAGTCTTGGCGAGGAGGCTTTCTCTTGTTCAGATGTGGATACACCTTGAACTTCATCTCCTTTCATTTTGAATTCATTTTTACCACTCTAATGGTTACATCATGCACTTTCACACTTCTTGTACACCCTTGGTATTTCAAATGACCTCCTTAAATCCATTTGTCAGCTCTCCACCCCATTTAAATCCTTTTGAAATCTGATTCCAATATGAGAGATAAGAAAAGAAAGGGGAGATAAAATCAATTTAACCTTCAGAGTACCAGAGTATCAGACTATGTGATCTAGTCTATAACTGTTCTGTCCCATCCTATATTTTTTGCCATTTGTCTATCTGTTCTTTGTTATATCATGCTCAGCTTGGATTTGTACCATTTTTACTTGTTCTTATGAGGCTGTGAAATTATTGATGAAATCTTTTAATGTAAGCTAAGTAAAAGAAGAGAGAAAAGACAGAGAGGGATGAATGGTGATAGATAGCCTAGCAATTATTTGCATTAGTATGCTGTTGAGGTTTGACCCCATGTCCACTGAATTCCGATGAGACTTGTATTGGCTTCAGAAGGGTTTGGAGCAAGCCTGTGGCACAAAATGCCTTCAGTTTGGTGTTTCATAGCACTCTCAGGTATCTATGGTCTCACAATCTTTTATCATCAGTCTTCCTCTACTTGGTGCTTTTCATAAAGATGCAACAGCGTGATTAGGGGTTGGTGAGTTTTTTTTCCCTCAGTTGTGAGGAAGATGACTCACTATAACCACAGAATGTCAAATACTAGAAAATGAATAGAAAAATGAGAAAAGCATGTAGATTTGCTCTTTATAAGCACACCTGATTTTTTATTTTTTTTTTTTTTTGGATTCATTCAAGGATATTTGAACTCTCCACTTCAATAGTGTGCATTTGAAATGTGTGTCAGAAATGTGCTAACGCACATCCATTTTATTACTGTTTATGGCTGCTAGTCTGAAAAGAAAGTATTTGTGTTCAAATCATCAAGAGAGAAAACATTAGATTTTTTTTTGAGTGGTTTGTATTTTGTTTTTTATTGCTTCAGTTACTTTTGTTTTCCTATGAAAATATTTGATGGCCTGGTCTCATCATTCTTTTCTGAAATATCTTTTGGCTTGGTTAATGCACATGTAATGTGTAAACTCCATATGGAGAAGGATCTGATGTGCAAGTGCTGTGAATAAGTTCTGGCATTGCTTTGAGCATGAACCTTATATTTTTATCTGGGGAAAATAATGGGCTCTTAGTACTTGCTTTATATATTTGGTTGGATGTCAGTTCATTTGCTCAAAACAATACAAAATTAGCTGCCAGGTTGGTTGATTTTCTTCTGCTTTAAGCTCATTCTATTTTAATAATGGCTATTCTATATTCTATTTTTATTTAAAGTTCTTTCAGTCTCTTCCTCTCCCAGGGCTACTTATTCCCCTTGCTCTGTCTTTCCCAATATAGCCCAACTGCTAGTCTTTCCCAGGCAGTGTTTTTTTTGGTTTGTTTGTTTTCGTTTTTGGTTTGTTGTTGTTGTTTTGTTTGTTTGTTTGTTTTTCTATTGTATTTTTTCTGTTCTCCAAAATGCAGAAATAGTGATACCCAAAGAGTGCCAGTGGCACTCTTAGAAATATTAAAAATATGCAAGAGTGTAACTATTCTGCTCTACCTGGCAGCTGAAGGGTTCCAGTATTGTACTGTTTTCAGTGTCAGGAACTTAAAACTTTGATTGGCAAAGTTGTAAAGAGTCCAGAGGAGAACAGCAGAGATGAGAGGATAATCAGAAACCGTGACTGGGGAGGAAAAATTGGATGAACAAGATTTAGAACAGAAAAAACAAGACCTGAATAAAATAAAGAGTATCTGGAGAATCTGGAATAGATTTATGTATTTATTTATTTATTTATTTATTTGGTAAGTGCATTAGAGATTTTATTTTCCATCTGCATAGTTGAAAACAGTGTCTGCTTGGGATGTGTGTGTGTGTGCATATATATATGTATATATGATTTGATTTTAACATTAAAAACTCCCCATCTGGAAAGTAACAGAGATGATTTACCTGAAGAGGGTTGTATTTCATGTCATCAGAGATTTTGGGGAATATTTTAGAAAAAAAAATCTGTAGGGAAAGCTCTAGTGTACTCTGCAGAAGGTTAGACTAGATGGTTTTTGTAGGTATCTCTCAACACCTTACCTACATGGATGACTGAACACAGAGTGGGAGATGTCCAGAGGATTTGCTCTGGTTTCAGTGTCAAGCAAGAGGATAACTGTGAATGAGAGGTTCTTGGCAGACATGAGAAAATATATCCTATAGGTCTGTCACATCAATATTTCACCTGATGGTATTGTGCAACAGTGAGATATCAACAGGAGAAACAGACACAGATAAGGCAAAAGGTACAGGGGAAAAAAATAGACATGTAAAGAGAGAATGAAAAACATTGCTCATAATACAGTCGGCATTTATTGCCACTATTATAGCCATGTTTAGATACAAATATTGGACTAAAATCTTGAAAATGATTAGAAGTCCCACAGCATAACCTTAACTTATGCCTTGCTTTTCAGCTGCCCTAAACCTCAATATAATGCATGGCTACTCTATGTCTCTTTAGGTGTTGTGGAGTTTCCTTTCACTGGCATCAGTAAAATGATGTGAAGAGACATTGATGGAATATGCCAAAAACTGTTGCACTTCTTGCCGTTGGAACCAGTGAAATGAAAACCTAAACCATTATCAGCTAAACCTCCTTACTGAAACTCGATCCATTTTTTCACTGCTTTTTTTTTTTTAATTATTACTATTAGCTTGCATAAATGAAAAAGGAAAACAAAACAAAGCAAAAACCTAAGGATTGTTTTCGATGAGTCCAACCAAATTATTCGTGTAGTTAAAATTTAAAATAATATAGAGAAGGGTGGCTGCAAAGGGCCTCTGAGAGACAGAAAAGACTGTTAACAGCAATGAAGTGGGGATACAAGCTGGATGTATGGTATTGTTCAGGAGGCAGTCAGAAGGGCTGACCGCATCGATTTCCAGAATGCCGTGCTGAGGTTATCCCTAACTCTGCTCCTCACCTTGCATATGATTTCTTGTTTTACTGTCACTTCTGTACATCTTGGTCAAAACTCATCCAAGATAGACTCTTAATCTGGGTAGACCCTGCTGAGAGTATACTGTATTTTAAAGTGTAGTTAACTAAGAAATACAATCCACTGTCTCCTTTAAACTGATTTTGAATATTACTAATACTGTTTTGTCTTAGTCTTATTACATTACATAGCTTGCACAGGTATTTTGAATTGTAATTTATTCATAATGGCTATTCCGTGTCTTTCATTTGACCCATATATTGTATTCTTTATCATAGCCCTTTATAGTGAATTGTATTGTATTTGCATCAACCATACCAAAAAAAGCTATTCACAAAGCAAGGAAGGGTGCACATGTTTAGCAGAATAATTTATCTTCACTCTAATTTAAAATTGGATACTGAACTCACCTATTTAGAGAAAGAATGTCAGCTTTTACATGTCTGGGCTTATGAACTTTAGTTTTACTTATTACTTAGGTTAGACAAGAAAAACTATCAAAATAAAATAAATTTCATATTATTTGGGGAAAAGAAAGAGCTTGTGTCTTCATGATAAATTTGTTTCTTCAAAAGATCCTTCTTATGACCTATTTTGTCAGCAAGTTCTTATATCTGGGGAAATTATTTCTGCTGGCTAGCCAATTTCAAAATGATAGAGTGAGATTAATAATATAAATACAGGTTTTCCTTGTTCTATTGATTTATTGGGTCCCAAATCTCCAAACACTCGCCCGTCTTAGTCATTTTACTTTTGAGAACAATGACAGTTTCTCACATGTATGAGTGTTTGCAAGAGTGAACATCTTTAAGTGAAGCTGATTAGCAATGTATTAAAAAGAGAGAATACCTCCTGTGAATATATCATCATAATACTTCAGATGAATCAGATGTGTAGAGGCATAATCCATTAATAGGAAATGGCAGAAAGAGATGTTTAATAAATATTCTTGTCTGAAATGTTGGAATGGGACATGTCACTGTTTCTATTCCATTACAATGTGCCGTAGCTTAAGCATTTTCACTTTAGACTTCATTTCATCCAGCATGGTCATACAACAGCTGTATGCCTGAGACTGAGATTTCACGATTCCCTGCAGCTGCTCTGTGGTCTGGTGGCTCCTGAGAAGAGCAGCGTTGATCTGCCTATGTTTGGCCACGTGCTCCCTCCCTCTCTTGTGCCGTACATTAGCACTGCTATGATAGACGGCTGACTTGGGTCAGGGGACTGTTCTCACTAAGACTTGATTTTCTTCCTTTTTTAATTTATTTCTGAAGGAAGCAGGTTGCATATGGGCCAACGTCGTTCTCCCATTGCAAATAGTTGAATAGTGCGGTGTGCCACAATGAGTATGATCAGTAGATTGAGGAGATGGTTCTTTCCTTCTGCTTGGTGCAGGTGAGGTGCACCTGGAATGTGTCCTCAGTGTTTGGAGCTCCTTGCTTCAAGAAACATGGGGAGAAGTTGGAGGGGGTCCAGCAAAGGGCCCTCTGGTCAGGGTACTTGGCCTACAAGGAAAATAACTGAGGGAGCTGGGCTAATTTATTCCAGTGGAGGTCCAATAGCAGCCTACAACTCTTTGAAGGAGAATTGCAGAGGTGGTGGATCCAAAGTCTTTTTGGCAGTACCGGGTGATATAACAAGGAAGAAAGGCCACAAACTGCATATTGAAAGGTTCAAGTAGCACAGCAGGAGGTTGATGCAGCATTAATGTAGGCTGCCCACTGAGGTTGCCACTCCATCCTTGGTGGCTTTCAAGACTTGTCTGTCAGAGCCCTGGCTAAGCTGAACTTGTGGTGACAGCAGCCTGTTTCAGTGGGAGGCTGAGGTCTTTCAAGACCTCCAGATATCACTTCCAGTGAAAATTTCTGTCTTGCTATAAATGTTATTGTGAAGACAGAGCTTACATCTAAGACCTGTAACAACATAAAAAAAAATAAAGGAGTGGGTACTTATAAAAAGTGATTTAATTCATGCTAACATAGGTGTCCACAGCAGGTTAGGTGTTTCTTCCCTCTAATTAGAAAAGTCTATAAGGGCTACTTTAGATTTGGAGCATTAATGCTGAGCTACCCATCCTTAGCTTAGGTGCATCTCAGGCTGAGTAATGTCACTTCAGCTGATGGAGCGGTAACTTTTTCCACTGTTGTCATGTCCTTGATTGCTGCCATCCCATCTCAGAAATTTAACTGAGATTTAAAATAAATTTCCAAATTAATACAGGAATTTAGTATTGACCTATCTTCCAGAGAGATCATTTCTATCAAGATGCAGCAACTTCCTTCCAGAGAATGTCAGTTGAAATAAGTTTCAAGACACATCTTTTTTACAGGATTTTAAAGATTTATGTATTTATGTGTAATGTAAATGTACAAATATCTGAGTGTGATATGCAAGTTTTGTATGATTTTTGGGTTAGAAACGTTGGACATAAAATCTTTCAACAATTACCATAGAATAGACTTAATTATTTCCCACATTAAGTACAAATATGTCTTTTAACTGGCATTCATAGTAACAAAACCAGTGTGGTCTTGATTTTTTTTTTTTTCCTCATCCTATGGTGTAGCTATAATCGCTGAGATTTTCAACACAGGCACATGCACACACGGGCTCCGTGGGAAGCAATGCTCCGTACATCCTCCCTGTCATGTTGTTCACGTGCCTAGCACAGGGAGTTGTGTTTCTGTTTGGCGCTCGATTGTATGTGTCAAGCACAACAAAATGGGTATCTAGTCCTCCCCCACAGCAGCAGACTATGGGGAGAGGGGAATTTGTAAGCACAGGATTACTGGTGAATCATCCACGTCCACAAAGTCTGCTTCTTACCAGCGCTGCTGTCAGCTTGCAATGATTCCCTGCCTCTGGAAGGATACAGTGATGAAGTAAAACAAAATCCCCACATGAACTTTCTCCAAGCATGTATATGAGGTAAGAGAAGAAACACCTGGCCTGCCCGCCAACACAGGACCTTAAACAAACACCTGAAAGAAAGCCAAAAAAAGCAGCTGCCCGTCAGGGATAAATGCTGAGAGCTAGCTTTTGGACAACTTTCTGGCACCAGTCTTATCTGTAAGCCTTATTTCGCGGTCAGACTATCTGTCCTGCTCCAGACTGCAGTAGTTCTGTGGCAGTGTATTAAGGGACTTGAGAGCATCCAGAGGACAGCAAAGCTGGTAATGGTGCTGGGAGGCATGTCCTGTGAGGAGAGGCTGAGGACCCTGGGGTTGCCCAGTCTGGAGAAGAGGAGGCCGAGAGGCGGCCTCGCTGCTCCCTGCAGCTCCCTGAGGAGGGGACGCACAGAGGGAGGTGCCGGTCTCTGCTCCCTGGTCACCAAGGGCAGGACGCGAGGGAACGGCACAGAGCTGTGCCAGGGGAGGGTCAGACTGGGCGTTAGGAAAAGTTTCCTTACACTGAGGGTGGTCAAACACTGGAACAGGCTTCCTAGAGAGGTGGCTGATGCCCCAGGCCTGTCAGTGTTCAAGAGGCATTTGGACAGGGCCCTCATGAATATGCTTTACCTTATGGTTAGCTCTGAAGAGGTCAGGCGGTTGGACTTGATGATCTCTGTAGGTCCCTTCCAACTGCACTATTCTATTCAAGTATTGGCACTAAGGTATGTTGGTGGGAAAAGAGGGAAGCTAATAATTTGTGCTGTTGAATGGGGACCTTTGGAAAATGGCATTGAGGGCTGCAAAAAATGTCAAGCAGACTCTTTGGACTGTAGCAAGCCACTGAAGTGGTTGTTAGCAGGACATAGAGGATCAGCAAAAAGCCAGGAGTTCAGAAACCAAGTCGCAGTTTGTTCTTCCTTATCAATCAGGATAATAAAGTGCACACAGACAGGCAGCCCCTCTCAGTGAAACCTCAGAAAGTCTTTGAATTAAAAGTGAAAAAAATCTTCTGAGCTGCTTCCTCTGCATCACTTTGGATTGTGGCAAGTGCATTTTTCATTCAGCCGTGGAAAAAACTGTCCTGTGATATCTGTGACTAAATTTTTTATGCTTTTCGTTGGTGGGTTTTCAGAGCTTGCCACTGGAGTGTTGTTTGCAGTTTGTCAGTTCTGCTGGGGACACCAATGAGTCTATCAAAAGATCATTCAACTACATGCTTCACAGTGCTGACCTGCATCAAAATTAATTTCTCTTTTTTTTTTTTTTTTTTCAGGCATTTTATACTGTTTTAAAACTGTGATCCACCTAAGAGCAGTAGTAGAGTTGCCTGAATTAACATAACTTTTCTCATTCCTTTCCATCATGTATACTACAGTCTCTGACAGCATTGAAAAGCAACAACTAACATTTTTAAAATAGAGGGAAGATGTAGGGTCAAGGACCATTGCAACAATGGGTTATTTTGTGATAGCCTCTTATCTGTATGGAGGAAGTACTTCTAAATAACTGGCAGTGTTACAGAAGCACTGTAAAGGTCAATCAACTCAGTGTATGCATTTCATATTTTAGTTTCTGGTTTTTTTTTGTTTTGTTTTTTTGTTTTTCCTTAAAGACAAGATCACAGCTAAAGTCCAATCTTCTATTTAACATTTGATAGAACAAAAAATATTAACAGGAGTTAAGGGATTTGTATATAACCAGGAATGTTAAACTGTTTTTTGCACTGAATTTGTATAAAGATAGATGCACACATAAGTGTGTGTGCGTGTATATGTATTTTTTTCTTCAGCATACTTTTCGCTGTTAGTTGTCATTTTTCATCTGAGTCTTAAAATGGAGATTCCAAAGGTTTGTTATTGAAACATGTACTGAACTGTCTTGAACAAGTCTTTTTCTAGCACTATCAGAATTATCTGCCAACTTGGTTACAATCCCTGTGATTTCAGTTGATTCTGGTGTTTGGATTCTAAATAATAACTTTGTTCTTCAGCTTGATATCAACACCTGAAGAAGCTAAATCTCAAGCAAGGGGTGCTTTAAATAATTTCATGTCTGTGCAAATATTTGTACATTATGCCAAATAATTGACAACCAACTTCCAAATAGTGATGTATGAATAAAATAATACTTGTAAATTTGGAGACCCTGTGGTTATTAAGATGGAGTTGTATTTTCTTCATTTCTATACTTGAATACTTCGTATAACAGCACATTGACAATTTGACTTATTTCATTTGCTTGTGAGGACTTGGAAGTCTTTTATGACAAAGAAATGTAACAACTTTGTTTCTGTTATTGTCTGCTACCTCCAATGATAGAATATTAGGAGGCTTAAACTTTGAATGGCTGTTGTCACTTGTGTTGTACAGCCACAAATACAAAACAAGTCATGTGGAAGCAAAAACTCCTGCTACCTGAATTTGTTCGGTTGGAATCTGTGGAGATGATAGTTACACAAATATAACTAGAGACTTACATAGTTCTATTTAGAAAATTCTTCCAGCAGAAATTCTTCTTTGAAAGTTATATTGCAGCTGTTTAAAAAGAAAAAAAAAAAAAGGAAAAAAAAAACAGTTGCTGAAAATAGAAATACATTTTCCATGTTAAATTTGAGTTCCATAAGGTTTGTTTTATTTGAATGTAATTATGATTTCGTAACTCTAGACCACACAGACCTTAAAAACAAGAAATTTTTTCTCTTTTTCTTTGCAGAGTCACAGTGTACACTCTGTGGGGAGCCTGAAGGTGAGCATATTTTACTCTTCATATTTTTCAAAGCAACTAGTGATGAATGCTTGACTCAAATGATACGTGTGTACAATAGAATGGAAATGGTATCTGAATGATGAGAACCAATGAAAGACATTCTTCCTTATGTTAGATACCAAAAATGAATTGAATTAAGCTGAGTAAAGCACAGTACATGCTCCAGGCAGGAAATAACTTAAAGGGCAAATATTCCATTAGAGCAAAAACGGAAATATTTACTTCTTATTCTTTTGTGTGTTTGTCAAACTAATCTGGGGTAAGAGACAGTGTGAAGAGACATTTAAGGACACCACTTTGAGGATGGAAAACAAAGAGATTAGGTATAAAAGAGAAATGAGAAAATGTTTATATATTTGATATGGTTTACAGAGAACAGAGAGGCTAACACTTTTTAGCAGGTGAAGTTAATAAATATTGCTTCTGAAATAAGGATAATTAAGCAATAACTGTTATGCAGTGCAAATATATGCCCAAGTGAAGGTGTATGCTGTTTTTTTTTCCAAGTGACTAATTAAATGCCAAGGTGAGACCCACAATTTACCTAAATAAACATTGCAGTAATGAGATTATGATTTTCGAGGTAGGCCATCATCGAAGAAAATCTCTCTGTGTCTCTCTCTCTTTCTCTTTCTCTCTCTCACACATACACATATTGATGTTGTTTTAAAGAAAATGTCAAAAAAAAACTGACCTTAGTTTCAGATCAACCATCTGGAGTCTTTCTAAGAAAAGTAGTCTGGAATAGCAAAAGTAACTGCTGAAGCAAAGTATATTCTTCAAAAAAACATTATAGATTCTGAGCTGTTCCCAAAGAGATTCAGCTTTGTATCTTGAATAGTTTCTGAAACACAGTTTAAACTGTGTTTCTTTAAAAACACAGTTTTTCTAAACTGTAACTTTTTATAAATTTAGTAGGGAGAAGTTAGCAGGGGATGAAGTATAGAAGTGAAAGGCTTTGAGACCTTGCATCTCATGGAATATAACTCAGTAAATTAAACATCCATTATCATCTTCTCCTTTGTAACCTACTGAAAAAAATAATTGTTTTAGAATTGGTTTTGACTTTGCATTCCTTTTATAAACAGTCAATTCTTGATTAGTTCATGCTCGTTGTCTTTTATTCGATAAATTTATAATAGCACAGATACACATAAGTAAAGTTAAAATAAGACAGGTGTTTATTTGCCTTTCACGAGATATTTCTTCCATGATAGGGTGGTCTAACTTTAATGTTAGACACTGGATTAGTTCTGTTTTCTTGCATGCTATTCTTGCTTTCTAACAAAAATTTGTCTTTCTTTTCATTACTGCACTTTCATAACTATTCAGCATTGCAAACTTTAATAAATGTATAAAGACTGTTAAAAAAGTGAATTCCAGAAAAAATATGTAATAAAAATGTTTAACATTTATGTGACTAAAATCTCACAATCAAAAGATAATTATCTGTATTGCCGTAAGAACAGTTCTCAGGAACATAATGTTTAGTTTTCAGTTGTGTAGAAATGAACTTCCCCAGTGAATGTCTCCTGGATCACCAAACTCTGCACATTGTTGCTGGAATGCTACTTATTAATTCTCTGCCTCAATTTTAAAACATTGACAACGATGTCAGCTTAGATTAGTGACAAGATGTAGAATCTTAAGGTTTTTCTTTGTCACATTAACACAATCTCTAACCTAATGCTGAACATCTGCAGAAGTTTTGTATGTCATTTTGTGATGAAGAAATAGTTGCTCAGTAGATATAATTTCAGTTTTTAGAAGGCAATTCTAAAAGAAATTTTACATCTTTGGTGTATACATGGAAAATTAAGAAAAGAAAAAAAAAACTAAACCTCAAAAAATATAATTTTCCTCTGGAACTATGGTATGGTCTCATAGTAAACTAACTGAGTTGCTAAGAAAACTAGGGAAGAACTCAAAAATCATCTTTTTGAAGTGTTTTACTTGGAATTTATGACTTTTGTCTGTAGCTTTCTTCAGAAATTTGAGATACCCTGGGGCTTGTAGTTTGAATTTTTGATATCTAAGAAATTTTCAAAAATATCAGCTAATCATAGATACCATTTGCCTCCATTGTTTTTCCTTCCTTATTACCTTAAGCGCATTAATTTACTTTAGTATATTAAGATGAATTTTCAAAATAGCAGGACGGATATGACATGGCATAGGCCTCTTCTATTAATTTCCAAAATGTTAAGCAGAGACTCGTTCATGAAATAGCAGGTAGATGTGGAGGAAGTTCCCTGATTTGGAAGAGAGGGAGACAAGACTTCACACCTTACCACATCTGAATTCCTCTGAAGCTGTTTATGCCATTTATTGAAAAAACTACTGGCTGCTAGGGGTGAGTTTCTGAACAGCATCTTCCGCCTTGTATAAGAAAGTTGGTTCCTGCTAGGAGATGTTCTTTGTTCCTCCTCAAGTGAGTGTGACACATTACAGACACACATCTGACTGAGTCTTTGTGACAGCCAATGTTAGAAGGACTGGTGTAGTCATGAGATGTTTCAGCACAGTTACTTCCATTAATACTCAAGCAGATGTTGTTTCTGTTCTTCCTAACTCCTGTCGATTATTCACAGAAGTTCACAAAAGGGTTATATTAACAAATATATTTTGCTATATTACCAAAATGGCAAACAAGTTAATTCTGTGACAGCTAAGATTTCGGTAGACCACTCTGTCCTCTCAAAGACTGTGAAAATAGAAGCTTTCTTCCAGACCTGTTTTATATCCTTCACAACTCCAGTAGTGACTGCTCCTATTTGTGGTTCTTTTCTTCAGTATTCTGGTATTCACGGTTCTTTTCTTCACTACTCAGTATGATTATTCTTTTCCTTTCCTCCTTAAAGATAAATGTGCAGTCCTGTACAATACCAGCATTTTCAACATTTTAATAAAGAATCACCTCTACTGATTCTTTGACAGCACAAGCTTTATCTGGAAAGTGTGGTGTTAAAGAGAAATACCTCTGCATGGAGCCATTTCTAGTTAAGTTTGAGGATTAATACAAATTCCAGTTCTGTCCAGGCTATCACCCGTTTCAGCAGAAGAAAATACTGATAATGATTCATCTTGCCTTAGGAAATCTTTAAAGCTAGTGGAAACTAGAAGCTATAGGTTGCTGGATTCATGTAAAACGTCATTGTATGCTCTGCTTCTACTTAGACACTTCTGTCCTAAATCTAGGAAGAGCATGGAAAAATGTTTTTCTCCAAGTATCTGCTGCTGGCAATCACGGAGGACAGAACATTGGGAGCACTGGCCTTTGATCTGACCCTGTTAATGTTCTTACAGGCTTGTGTTCTTATCAGTTTGAGTTTAAAGAATAGTGGTTCTGAATGGATTTTTTTTTTTTTTGATAGCCGTGGAAGATAAAACCTGTGTTAACTTTGCTGTAGGTATTAAGCTTTCTCCACTGTTACTGTGATGGTGATAGCACTTTCCAATTTATTTAGAAGTATTACATGATGTAAATGAGCTTCTCTGTGTAGAAGCTCCTGATGCATTATGAAAGTTATAGAATACTCTGAGCAATTATGCAAAGGCTGTGGAGTAGGTAGTAGGCAGTTCAACCTATTGTTCTCTCTGTTATCTGGTACCTCTTGATCTTGCAGTCTACATACAGGCTGTAATATGCATATCTCATTCTACTGCACATATAATCTGGCAAATATCCTTTCAATTCCACAGCACTTAGTAATCAAGTCTAGCTCTCCAAAAAGATACTGGTATACACAAAGGCTATGAGTAACAGTACTTCTGTACTTTACTGTGATCTGCTTTAAAAGCATAGAAAGAAGACAACTTTCATTATGAACAGTTCAGTGAAGACGTCTAATTAAGATGGTAGTTAAAGAAAAACAAAATATTCGTATTTGTAAGGAATGAGATGGAGAGTACAATGCAGTACATTAAAGCACCACTTGTGCACATTAGAAGTACCCTATCCTGAAATACTGAGTTGAATCATTGCTGTCGTCCCCCCCGCCCCTCCAAAAGAAAAGAATATAGCAAAGAGATTAGGAATCTAGATATAGTAAACTTGGTAAAATATGTGAGGAGCAGTCCCATGTGAATGAACATCAAGATGGTTTGCTCTGTGTAATTTAGAGAAAGTACCATTAAAAGAAAGCAAAATACACCTACTGCATGTTTCTGATAAATGATGCATCCGTCTTCCATAGGATCATGAAAACCATGCGTTCCAGTTTTGTAATATATCCTGAGCAAGAAAATATTCAAAAGCAGAACAAGTATAATTTAGAAAGACAAATACAGCTGTGGAACTTGCTGCCACAATGTGACTTCTGAGATTGACTTCAAGATCAGTTAGCACTGGATGTTTCAGTGAACAGTAAGAACATTCCTATGGATCTGGGATAGGAAGAAGTCTCATTATTATCAGTAATGGTTTTATACAAACAAAATAACTTCTCTTTTAATAGGTAAAGGATATGCTTCCCCTAGGGGTAGATTATTGTTTCATAAGCCATTTATTCATCTCTGGTTTTGATTAATTTGTTAGTGACTGTAGCCAGAAACTGAATGCCCTACTGGGCCTGCTTCACTGTGGAAATTTTTATATCACTTCTATGAAAGGCTTGTGAGTTTCTGAAAGCCAGCCTCTGGAGAATGAACTGGAAAGATTCCCCCTTTCCTACATCATCTCGATGAGTGGGTCTTCTTAGGTATGTTCATGCTGTGAGGCAGCTGTTTATCCAAAGGATATATATTGACTTGCTGCAGTTGTCTCAACACGTGCTAAGGTTTCCACCAAAGGACACAAGAATGTTCAGAGAGGTCTTGCTCTGACATAAGAAGAGGAGACAGTCTTTGCACCTACCACAGGACCAGACCAATATAGTGCTGCATGTATTGCACACATTGTGTGTGTGAAAAGCCAATGATATCAGGGCAGATAGACTGTGATGTTCTTAGTATTTCCATCCTTTGTGACCAAAGTGGCAGCCAGAACTGGAGTCTTACACATTATCCCAGCTTAGAGGAGCTAACAATGAAGTTAGGGATTGCTTAACAGTCTCCCGTAGGCTTGCAAGGAATTAGGAAGTCCTGGGCAAAGAAGGGTTCAAAGCAGGAGAAATCTTCATTCCCACAAGTAACCATCTTCTCATATTTAACACTGTAGATCCAAAGCATGTTTTTGCAAAGCTCTCCTAAGAGAGAATCTATATACTGGCAAACTCTGTCAGGCACTTCCTGGTGCTTTGACTTCTTCCTTTCTCCTGTATGCTCTTAACCTTCAACAGTTTTCCTAGGAGTATGTCCGGATAGTTCAGATTATTCCTCAGTGTCTTACATGCGTTCTGGGCTGTGGTGTGCACCTAGAGTTTGAAGTAAGGTCTCCCGTTATTTCTTGCAATTAACCAACACAAGAAGTCACTGCTAGACTTACTGGCTTCAAGCTTGTGATACCAACCCTAGAACCCTTTCTGTCAAATGATAAAATAAGTGTTTCATGTAACAGGACAGTCTAGACCTATTTCTTGATTCATCTCAAAATGAATATTATTTTTTTTCTGTATGCTTTTTCTTTTAAGTTAACCAGTTAATAGTTTAAACAGCCAGTGCATAGATAATGCATGACTCCTCTTTAGGACAAAAATAAGTAAATTCAAGTATCAGAAGCTTAAGATTGCCTTTTGCTGTTGATTTATGTTTTCAAATTAAGATGTCAACATCTTAGTTTCAATCAACATTTTCTGTTGGTGAGAAGAAATGAGTTTGTGTAAAATTTGTAGCAGTTACAAGAATGCTAGGGAGTGTGTGACTCATTTACCCATACAAAAGTTTATGTCAATTAAATATATAAGGCTTTTTAATATGATTAAAAGTTGAGGATGCAATTAAGTAATTATTTTTAGTAAAAGATTTTTTAATGTTTATTATTAAAACAAAGGGTACTGTTGTATTGAGTGAATTTGCTCAGAAGATGTATAAATTATTCAGCGGAATTTCGGAAATACAAGAACTTTAACTTTTGATTGTAAATAATTGACAGGAACAACAAAAACCTCTTTCTTTAGTGAAGGAAAACTTGGCTTTTTAGGATATGTACATGCAAATGTCAGTATCAGAGTGGTGGATTTGTTTCAGGTACTGCCAGCTTTGGTGCCATCTGTATTCCGGTTAATTCTAGTGTATTGGAGATTGAGGGGAAATAAATCTGGTTTGTTTGTTTGTTTGTTTGTTTTTTCTTAAGATAAAGAATTCTGGCCAGTAGGCAGTTCAGAAAAGTATCTTAAAATTGGTGATACATCTTAATATTGACAGTGCTCCATCTGGGTAGTTCTGGCTCCAAATATAAACATTTCCCTTGGTATCTAGTGGAAAACTGTTACAGGCATATTAATAACTCCAGAGAATTTTGCTAATCTTCATTCCACTAATCTTAGCATTCAGTAATCCACACTGAAAACTGGCAGTTTTACCAATGTTAGCAATGACTTTCGAGAGTCCTGTACTCTTTAACATTTTTATAGTTGTATTTATTGGACCAACAATTATTAGTAACAAAACCTGAATTTTTTACTGGAAGCAAATTATGTTTCACAACACATAATCCTGACATTTTTAAGGAAACATAAAATCCACTTTGCCTAATTTTAGTATTTTTGTTTACATATTAATTATAAAAATATTTCATATTATTTGTTTAAATTAGAGTTTCTTTTTCTGTATATGTACCATTAAAATAGATATATAGATAAGTGTTCCTGCTCTCAACCTAATAATAATTCATAGTTATTACATGAATAGATTGATATAATTCCACCTTTATTATGTCCTGTATGAAAGATTTTACAAAAATACAAAGTCATGGTCTTAAAGTGAATTTTGCTTTGATCCATTTGCATGCCAGCTCCTTGGTTTTCAGGAACAGTCACATTTGTATGCCTGTGTGAGCTTCACTGCTAACATTTTAATAATAGGTTCTGGTAAAATCTCTGACTGTATAAAACTCACTCCTGATCAGAGTATGGCTGATATAGCTGTCTTTTATTTTTAATGCTTTAGCTACCTCTCTCAAAGCAGAGTAGTTTGATTTTTCATCTTCATGGAAACCTTTTCAAGTTGCATAGAAATGTATTGCTATCATTCTACATTGTGTAGTCTGTAGATATTAAATCTTTTTTTACTCGTAGAGCAAAAGGAAATATGCAAGTTATGCTAGACATTTTTTACAATAAAATGATCTGCAAAATCTGGAGAATGTACGAACCTAAATATCTTTCAATCTCTTTCTAACTAGGCTAATGTGTCTGATTTTACTCATTAATTTCTTTAGGATAACAAGTTGTAGTATATTCACAATGTGTATTATGCTTAAAGTATGCTAAATTTAAATATAAAACAAAGAGTTGAGATGTGTATCATGATTTTTAGGAAAGACTGAAGTCAGGAATGGGATATTTAAAGGACTAGAACCTATATAAGCCAGCTGTGAGGTATGATGGTCTCAATTTTTATATGTTTCTTTAATGGAGCATTTTGTAGTAACTTAAGAACAAAGTTTTAAAATAAAAGGAAAAAGTTCTCAGGTTTCTTTTAAGAAAATAAATTATTTTCTTTAAAAAGTGTTTTTGAGGCCTTCATTTGTCATTTATATTTCAAATAAATTAAATTCATTTTTCAGTGTTTTTTTCTTTCTCGTATGTATGTGAAACAGCTGTACTCAAAACAGCATGGTTGTCCTTGTTTTCTTTTCATCTAGCAATTCACTCTCCTGGGTTGTGCAAACAAACAAACAAACAAAAAAAAAAAACACTGATTTAATTTGGACAAATATGATGTAATCCCAAATGCAGAAAGTATTATCTGTACATTCATTTTACATTGTTGTGATTAAAAAACAAAACAAAAGCAAACACAAGAATCATCTCATCTTTCCTGCTCCATTATGAATGAATAAATGGAAAGCTCATTTGATTTCTGTGTGGGAAGAGCTGGTCTCAAAGGTTATTGTCAGTGCACGCTTTAGGTTGCATGCAGCATTAGTAATGTGAATATTCCCTCTGATAGCAGTGAATGAAGTTACACGTGTTTTTTAGTCCTATAGAGGTCAGAGCATTTGCAGGAGTAGGAACCAATATAAGCAAAGTGAGTGCAGCATAGAAGATGCTGATATTTTAAATCAGCCTTGTAAGAGAATTATATATGTGTATAATATACATGTTTTTTTTTGTTTGTTTGTTTTCATTGTTCTTATTTTGCTAACTGTTTAGCATGTTTTTATATTAAATGACATGCCCTGTTTTGAGCAGTCGTTGTATGTCAGATGTGTTTGCTGTATGTTAATTTCTGCCGTAGCACATTTCTCTTAAGGATGTTATTTTGGAATGACGTATCATAAATGACAGCATTTATCTCATATAGTTTGAACTGTCTGTGTTTGACAATGATTTGCTTTCCCTTAGCATCTAATTTTTATGCTCTGCAATGCTTAGGGTTTGTGTATTTATTTAACTGTAATACTCCTTTGTACATATACATAGCTGACCTCTTCAAATTGAGCAGCGATGTCTCCTGAATATTGCATGCAGCTTTTAGCTTACTTTATGTTGTAAAAAGATTCTTTTGTGTCTTTGTAGGATAAGAAATGTGATGGATTTTTACCAATGCATAAGTTTGTTTGTTTGTTTATAAAGGAGACATATTTCAATATTAATTTCTTATTTAAGTCACTAAGGACTTGACTGAGTAGACATGAAGCAGCAGATGTTACTGGTCAACTTTAAATTCTACACTGGATAAGTTGGGGAGGATAGATTGCAAGATTGATTTGATGTTCACCAAATCACTCCCTGGATCTGTTCTTAGTCCCAAACTCAGGGCATGCTCACATGGTCAGTCTGGCCTCTGCAGACAACTGGTTTGTAAGGAAAGCGAGACCTGCCTTAGCGTGCAGCTCAAAATCTAGCAGATTGAAGAAGCTTGTGCCTACAGTGGAATCATCAATATATCTTCCTTCTTCTAGTGAAGCCAGTTCTAGCAGTTGAATACCAGGGAGATGCAAAAGTGCTGTATAGTATCAAGGGATCTTCTGTATGCAAAATTAAGTTACAATTTCTCATTGTTAAATTCTTCTGGGTAAGGGGAAAAACCTTGTTAAGAATCAAATGTTGTAAGGTTTGAGAAGTACAGTTGTAATAAAAAAGCAAAGAAAAACTTCCTTCCCTATCACCATACACAGTGACCTTCAAGCCTGAATATTTCCTATCCATCTTTAGAAACCCATACCCAAATAAATTATATGATTATAATTGCACTCATGTATGCATTTCATTCTGACAGAGCAGATCATGACTGATTTTTTTCTTTGATTCTGGGTCATCAATCTGAAAAGTCAACAAACAGTCTGCTAGGAAAAGGAATCCTTTCCTTAAGCCAAAAACTGCATTAATTTAAATGAGACTTCCATGCAGAAGGAACACTGACTTCTCCTAGAGTGTGTTTGCATAAATCTTAGATAACTTCTGGCAACACTCACCTCAGTGATGTATGAAAATCCTGAGTTCTTATCCTGTGCAGAGCTACAACTGATATTAATGGAAGTATTACGTAGGAAAAGGCCAAGGACTTTCACAGCAAAGAACTTCAAGCAGAATGACTTAGCCTTCTGTACCTAATGATTATTTTCCATCAGGTTTCATCACAGGTTTAGTCACTGGAATGGCCACACACCTTATAAAATATTAAAGCTAACATTTGTCTGTAATAATAAGTGACAAAAAACAGCTTTGGATATGTAGTTGGAAATACTTTCTTGTATCTGCTGACTGAATCGCCATGAAAATAATGAATAACATGATGGCAACAGCTGTATTAGTAACAATTAGCTTGTACAATTGAATGTTAGGCAAGCTCTTCAGTGCTCGACTCTGAAAAAGATTTCCATAAAATCTTCGTATTGTTCCGGTTTCTTAAAAACTTGATTTCTATGGTATTGTTCCAGTTTCTTAAAAACTTGATTTCCAGGTGTATCAAGAGGCACCTCCACAGTGAATTCCTACCCCAGTGCTGGTTTTACAGGTTTTAACCCCACACAATAGAACTGAAACATGAGTCAGTGTGGGTTCTTTTCTCACAACTTATTTGCCTCAGTGATGCAAATTAATAACCTTTTCTTTTCTTTCTTTTTTTTTTTTTTTATCCCTTTTTAGAATGGACTAGTTTTTTAATTAGAAAGTTCTAGTGTTGCAGTCAGTTTCACTAATGCCCATTATCAGCTTCCTTTATGAGATGAACTACTTATTAAAACCTGGAAATCATTTATCTTTCAGAATATGTAGGGATAGTAAGCTCTTGGGGTTTCTGTTTTTTAAGGATTGCATTTTCATTAAGCCATTGCATTTTTTGACTGTTAAGTATAACATGGCAGTGTCCTTTTTGAGAACTGAACGTCTGTGTTTGCAAACCAGATTCCATTCTGGAAAGAAACTTCTCTTTACAGTGCTTCTCAACTGACATAAAAGAGTTAGTGTTGATATAATTCTGTTTTAACAGGCTTTGACGTGCTTTAACAAGAGAATCCAGAACTAGTAATGGAACAATGTTCTTGTACATTATTGTAAATTATGGATTTCGTGAACTGAAATAAGGCTCTAAATTGACTTTAAGACATTTCTGTGTGGTCATGAACTGAAGTATAGAGCCTGTACTTTTGCCTTTTTCTCTTCAGCTCATCATACTTATATAGAAGAAAATGAATTCCCATAGTACCAACAAAGAACACGTGGGTGTTTTCTTCTTCCTGTTGTTTTCCTTTGTATTTACTGTATAGAAATTGCTTTAAAAATAGTTTTGTGCTAGAGATACTGATTTTCACTTTCCTGGCAGTGGTGAAGCAGCTTATTAAGGGATTGTTTAACCACTTCAATATTTGCCTTGTATCCCAGAAACAGCACAGAGATGCTGGAGTATATTCTTGAAGCTATGCCAAACTATTCTGCTGTTTTTGGCCTATGTTAGCATGCTAGGCACTTTAAGATCAAGAAAAGTCCATGAAGTTCCAATTCTGTCCTTTTAGCTCAATCTGATTCTTGAAACTGTAAGGTTTATGTGTGTATTATGTTTTCTAGCTAGCCAGCTGCTGAGAGTTTACAGCCAGCCTGGGAGAGGATTTCTTGGAATGATTTATTTCATATTGTAAAAACGGTCATAGAAAAGAACATGTTATGACCGTCTCTTCCATTAGAAATTCTTTGAGGGCATCACTATGTAACTTAGCAATTCTGCTTGATACCAGAGGTTCTCTGGTCTTGTTTATACTTGGTATTTCTAAACGTCTCTGTATTGATCTAAAACCTTAAAAAAGGTAACAGAAAAAAATATTTCTTTATACAGAAGACTAAAAATGGAGGTCTGCTAAGTTTCAACAATCAGAGACTTAATAGTAGCACCCACAGACCAAGACATACTGCCGAGGATAAACTCAGTTTTGAAATACGCATTCCACATGTTTGGTAAATAACCAACAGAATAACTGGCTGATGGAGAACTTCAGGAAATGAAGGGATCAAATTTAGCTTAACAAAGGAGAAGCCACCACTGTGAAGTAGAAGTGAGGTTTTAGATGTGCCTGCATTTGTGCTCTATTCCCTGCACTATCCTTCAGATAGATCAGCCTTTGAATATAAAGACATATAAAGACGTTTGTAAGCTGTTGGTTACTTTATAGTAAGTTTTAGCTAGACATTGACAAATTATTCATTCCAGCTCACAGGGGAAGGAAGTAGGTAATTTGTTACTGTCTCCAAGAATGATGGAGATAACAGAAGAATTGGAGGAGGATCCAAAGTGGGACATTGACAGAAGCAGAAACAAAATACAGTCCTAGCTGACTGTGTAATCAGCTGCTATCCCAGCTGACATATCACAGGGTATTGTGATCAAAGTACACTTACTACTTGGCTCTAAATAATTAGCATTTTGTAGCAAACCTGAATTATACCCACAACTGAAAATTAGATTACCTATTAACATTTGAAGAGTTGTATTTTCAGTTGAATATTCAAAAAGAACAAACTCTAGAGACATAAATAAATTACTTAAAATTAAAAAGAGATAGTGAAGTTCCAAGTTACTGAAGTGCTTCTGGTCCATTGTTAAATATATATCATTATAGCTAAAGAAAATAAAAGATTACAGTCACTCTTATAAGACATTCAGTATTTCTGTTTTGTTAGAGGGTATTTCCTCCAAAAAAAAAAAAAAAAACTTCTGCCAGAGAATTAAGTGGTTCCAACTGAGAACTAGAAAAAAGAAATCAGCATTTGGATGGCTTTTAAAGTTTAAACACTATGGTAGTAAACAGTGCAATTAAACACTGCAATTTATTACTGAAAAATATTTAGGAATCCCAAACAAAGATATTTTGTGGGTTTATAGCCTGATTTGCTAACAAGGGTTCTTTCGGAAAACGTGCAAATTGTTGTTTTTGTTTGTTTGTTTTGTTTTGTTTTTTAAGCCGAATATATTAAAAGGTCAATGCTCAATCTTAAGCTATTGCTAATTGGCAGTGATTACATCACACAATGCTGTGCTATTCAATAGGCTGACAATGATCATAGGAGGCTCTGAGATTGAAGCTGATAGATATAGCTAGTTTTAGATACCAAATGTGTATGCACTGGTCAGGAATTTGTGCTTCTGTTGTATTTGTTGGTTACTAAATTACCAATTTCAAATAATGTCTAAGATGTTTTGGTTGAGTTCACAGAGACCCACTTAATAAACTGTATGATCTAAAAATGGATCAAATGTACAGAGAAGCCAAAATAAATTTGTGAAGTGAAAGTGACACTATTTAGCAGAAGCAACACTTCAATGTAATTTGAAGAAATGAATGATAATTGTTTTCACACTAAAATGTGGGAACACAGCAGGGCAATTCCAAGAAGTACCAGGATCTTTCTCCCTTACTGGCTTAGAAATAGATAAATGCATTGTAATATTCACAGCTTTGATGTTCTCTTCAACTCACCAACTCCTTATAGAACATTTTTCACTCTGTGGTAAACATCTCTCCTGTCTCACCGTGAATTTAGAGCCCTAAATTCCCACACCGTTCCTTCTGGTTCCTTGCAGCATAATGTATCATACTCTATTTACTGTTAATATATGCACAGTAGAGGATTTTGTTTCTTGTTTAAACAGGTAAATACATTGATTAATAAATACTGCATAATTTATTGGAGAGGTAATATGCGGTGATAAGTTAAGCTTCCCAGCAGTACAGAGCTTTTGCCAAGCTTCTAGTGTATGCCTTGTCTTTCCAACTGAAATTTCCGCGAAGTAAAATTGATACAGCATCTTTCCTCACTTGAGGCAAATAACTATAATTAATGTTAAAGAGGTGAACCAAAATTTTAGGTGGAGTTTCACTTTGAAAAAAAAGATCAGACTTGTTGAAAAGAAAACTTTTCATGGAAATGTGGGAATTCAGATGACTGTGTGCTTACTAATGTTTCGTAAAATAAATTTACTCAGTAGTTGATTGACAAGCTTGCATTCAGATGTGAGAGACCCTTCAGTCCCCACCTAATTCAGAAAAGTGACACTGAAGCTGAGAGCCCAACTTCCAGATGAATGCCTTGGTCTGTATTATAGCCTCATGTAGAACAGGTCTCTTCTGTGACTGCCCTATCCAGTGGCCTATATAATCAATCTTTCTTTCTTTGAGACAGTAGATGGTTGTTTATCCATAATGGTGCAAGAGAACTGGATAAACACATAACCAAAAACAGAAACAAAACTCAGTTGACCTCTTGTGATGCCATTTGTAAGGAATATAAATGAAACTAAGAAATTGCATGGAGATGAGCTCTGCTTCAGTGAGTTATTCTATTTTCATAGCAAAAACTAAACAATTTGAAGCTATTATTCACATTTTTCCAATTTAACAAATGTTATTGTGGATAATCATAACTAAAGTGTGGCCTCTTGGTATATATCCCAATACGTTTAGGAGACATTTGTTGGAAGATAACATTTCAGAGACACCAAGGAATGGATTACTAGGGGTAATGTCTCGGTATTTACAAAGGCAATTTTGCTGCATCTTGTTTGGAATAGTTAAAGGAGAAGCTAGTTGCTAGTTGCCATTAGGTTTGTGGATGAAGTTTATGATGGTGATTTCAACCTGTATGCTTTGGATTCTCCTTACTGACAGGCAGCTTTCATTTGTGTGTGACACTGAAGCCACCGTGCGCACTGAGGGGCTTGAATATACAGCCCTGGCTAAGGGGATGGGACTAATTAGTCCCATTGATCACCACACTAGCCTTGCCATATCCTACCATTCATCAGTTCCCAAGGGTTAATTTCGAACTCAGTCTAGAACAAGCGCCCTCCTACAATGACTGACTAATCCAAGCCTGACCATTTAATGTCTGATTTTGTGTTTTCAATGCATTTGAGAAACCATAAGAGAAGATAGTACTCTGTTCTTCAGCATGCTTTGTTTACTCTCAGTTTGTGTCTCTTACCATTTTGGTGAAACAGCCTTGATCCTCAAAACACATCTGGGTGTTTACATCAAGTAACAAAGGTAAGCTCAAAGATCTGCTGCCTGCGTGCAGATCATAGAGTAGGTTGTTTTTAGTTTTGTTTTTTATGAGCAAAGAAAAAAAAAAGGTGTTAATGCAAAGAAGTAAATTTTATAATTAAACATATAAAAGAATTAAACATAATCCTGAAACAGAACAAGCAGAACATCTCAGTTTCTTAGGTAAGTTTGACACCCAAATCCATTTCTGTATTTTCTTTCTTTTATCAAACTCATGTACAAAAGAAGGCTGACTAAGTCCACAGATGGTTTCCCTCTCTTCCTTCAGTGATTTCCTGTATATCTTATTTCTACCAAGTAAACTTGTAAAAGTTTAAATCAAATAACAGAATGTTAACACTTACTGCTTTGATTACTAACTGTTGTTTTTTTTTTACAGTGTTGTATACTTAAGGGACAAAATAGCTGGAAAGGTAGACAGGGAGGAAACTTACCACAAAACAAATAATAAATTAAGACCAATATATAGTTCTTCTCTCTTGTATAGAAAAGTGTCAAATATTTTGAAAAATAATTCAAATCGTTCTCTACTTCCGCTGCTTCCTCTCCCTAAATGTCCATGAATTGCAGTCATAACAACACCACGAGTGTCATAGGCTTGTAAGTACGATGCTTGACAGAATTGCCCTGGAGGTTCAATTACTTGGGTGTGTGATGATGAATGAAAACTGCTGCGGCTCTCAGAAGATCTGCAACAGACTGGCAATTGTTTGATCAACTGTGGCATCCCTATTAAAGGTCTGGTGGGACTGAAGTGTTTCAGTAGTTACAGAATACAGGCATGTCAGAGCTTTGGCCATTCCCAAAGCACAGCAATGCTGTGAAGGAGGCAAAAAAAGCTCACTTGCAGAATTACAGCTGAAGTGCTCTGTATCTGGAATGCATATATAACCCTAAGAATAAATATTTCAGTAGCTGAGGATAAGCAAACTGCCTACTGACACCTTTACTAGAGGAAGGTGATAAAAATCTATTCTTGGAGAAAATCCAGAACTAAAGAGGTAAAACAAAACAAAACAAACAAAACAAGAGAGGAAGGCAATGCCATGGAAGCGGCAAAAATATTGCTGATGCAGTATTATCTAGCAGCTGGGCTTGTGAGTTCGTTAAAAGATTATTATCACAAGACACAAGTGCATTTGACTGTTGACCTGTCAGTTTCCATGAAGAAACTGAAAACAAATTCTCAGCAGGATCTCAGGAGATATTCTGAAGTACACATTTGTAAGGTCTTGAACAGTACATGCAATTTTACATATAAAATTCAACTGTGAAATTGCTGGTTAGTGTCAGGGAAGAAAGGTTAATACGTTATTTATTTAGGTGTCTATTCAGCTGGGCAATTGAGCACATGCTTTTTCTTAAGTAGTCACGTTTAAACATTTCATTACATTTCAACAATAAGCAATTTAAGCCCATGCTGTCTTTTTTGTTGAATGAGGTATATTTGATTGACAGCTGTGACAAAAGAAAGGTTATTTATTTTGCGGATCAATAGGACTGCTTCACCTGCCATTGAATTCTCATTGAAAAGTCAGTGTTGGCTAGGCTTATAATTGTTAAGTCAGGCTTAATTGTCAAGAATTCAAGACTGATGACTACAGTGACACGAAGTGAGATGGGGTGGAAACGTGGGGGTTCAGGACTACACATTGTGCATTTCAAGGGTGCTTGTATGCATCTCATCTCTGCTGTAATTGCATAATCAAGTTAATTACAAAATAGAGCTGAAGTAAAGCATGTCTTGGTAAAAAAAAAAAAAAGATCTGAAATGTGGTCTATTTATGAAATATTTTCTGAATGCAAAGCCATATTTTAAAAGCCTACTTTCCATGAGAACATTGCTGCTGTTACTGACAGTCAGGATGCTTACATCTGTGTTATCAAACAAGTGCATTTTCTATACAGAGGTATACCATGACACCTCCGTTGGTTACCTTATACATCATAAATGCAGAGAATGAAGTTTAATTTGCTGTTGAACAAACTCTCCTTTCAGGTGTCTTTGTTGTTACAAAAGCAGCCAAATCCCATTTTTCTTGCAAGAGACATTCAGCCAAAAATGTATGTATTCAAAATGAGCATTTTCATCACTGTAATCAATTTTGAGCCTAATATGTTTAGTGTAATTTAATGTAAGGTGAGAAGTATGAACAGTTAATGACTTGCCAAACTCTTTCATTTAACTGTAAATTGTAAAAGCATTTCACGATTAATTTAATTCAATATGTCTTGAAACTTAGCATTCTGGGAATATTCTAGCATTTGATAAGTCTGCTTTCCATAGGTACATGAAATTATTTTGTGCATTCAGCTGAGCCCATGATTTTTATCTGTGAATCAGTGAAATCAAAGTCTAAGTCACCATAAGATAAGTGGCCTTAGATTTAATCATCTTAGTATAAAAAGTTATATTCTCATTTTAGATTAAACGATGTCACAGCTTCAACTATTAGATTACTTCAAGTTGTGTAAATATTTACATTTTCCTGTAATATGGTGAAACATCTGGGGAAAACATATTTTTACTAGTTATCCTACCATTTGTTGCCATGTGCTATTTCTTATTAGCGTAGATTTTTCACTAAGTTTCTATTTATTTTTTCATCAATCCAATATCCAAGGAAAACATTATGGGGAAACAAGTGCACTGCAAGGGGAACAGCTCAGGATTATCACTTCTGTGTTGTTAGTTGTAGATTTTTTGTTTGTTTTCCATTTTGTATACATTTTTTACACCCATCCATCATGTTGCACTTCTCCTCTCTAACATAAAGCAGTTCCTAAAGAATGGGCTGTCTGTCATGAAAGAGGCGAATGTTCTTTGTTTGCTTGTTTTATATTCCTAGTCCCAACCTGTAGAATTCCTGGAGAGCAAAACTGTGGAACTTTTTTTGATGTCATCTCTACAGACATTCATAAACTTCTTCGTAAACTCATTTCCAGAAAGTAGAGCATCTCTTGCTTACTCAGATGCTGCACAGTTCACCAGTGACAGAATTAAGAAATGGACCAACTTGCTTTAAAATGCAAAATATGGTCAGTGACCTATATATGAACCTTAAAATATGGTTCAAACGGATATTTTGTTTTTGATGTCTGCAGTAAAGATAAGGACTGAAAAAACCATGCAAACCATGCGCACCATTCCTAAATATGTCCTGGGTGGGTTATATATCTCAGCCACATGCTGACAGGTAACACCATCTCTCTTCCATCCTGTACACCCGTCATCTCTCACTGCTGTGGGCTACTAATCATTTTTCAGATACAGTTACTGTCCTTTCTGCCCCAGGCACATTACCCAGCTCTTCTCTCTCTCTCTCTTTTGTTTTCTCTTCGCATTCCTTAGCAACTTCAGATTTCCTCAGACTCACCTTCAAACCTCTTCTGTCAAGCCTGCCTACGGCTTGGCTCACACGTGGCCCTGCTGTGACTTGTTTACTTTGATTTAATTAAAATGCACCCATCCAGAACTCTGGGCGCGTTACTGACTGCCCGCCTTGCAGAGCCTTTAATTTCTGCAGTATTTTCACATTGCCTGGAACAGCCTCCTTCTTCAATTACAACAAGCAACCTAATATTTCTCCTTCAAAACCACCTTTTGAATCCTTGCTAGGACTTAACTGTCAAGCCCCTATTTTTACCTTCTTTAACCAGGCAGGAGTTTTATTTATTTCAGTCACTGAAGAAATAAAGTACTGCAGTTAGGAAGGTGTAATCCCAGCTCAGCTTTTCATTCACTATTTATCTGTGGATTTTTTTTTTTTTCTTCCTGGTGGCATTAAGATTTTTATGTGTCAGGAGAGCAGCCCTATCATATGAACACTAATTTCTGTGCAGAGGATGAACAAAAGCAGTGTGTTGTCCTCTGTTATCTAAGTACCTTTCTGACCGACAGATTTAGCAAGGTGGAAAAGTGTGTCAAAAGTGTTTTAAGTGAGGCAGTGGTTAATCATGTTCACCCATTAAAATAAAATTAAAAAAAAAAAAAAAGTTGTGACTTTCTCATATACAGAGGCTCAGCTTTATTCTTAAATGCCAAAAACATCAATAGCACTCTGTGAAAAATGAATAATTCAAGTAATTAGGAACCTGAATAAGTAGAATTTATTAACCTTTTGGATGTGTTTGTTTTTCAAGCAAGGGAGCTTTCTTAGCCCTCTTTTCTTTATTTCTTTCCTTATTCTCTGTTTCTAGTTCTCTCCTCTAAAGCTTTCTCATTCTCTCTTCCCACTTTATTCCTGTACTACTCTTTCTCTCTGCATGTTGTTCATGAATTCTGTTTTTTGTTCAGTTTTGCTTTTTTTTATACCCTTAGCCATAATCTAATATCCTTCACCTTCCTCCCACTACAAGCAACAAAGGGAAATACCCATGCCTCAAGTCTTCTCATCTGATCTTTTTTTTTTTAAAGATGTCTCTAAGGTGAGATGAATCTTCACTGATTATAAAAGCAATGACAGAAACAGACACCACAGAAACTCCATGTGTCAGCTCTTGGTCAGATGAATTCCACCCCCAGTAACTGCTCTGAAACTGTAAGAAAACTGTAAGTTTTCTTTGAAATGTGCTCTTGCAAGGCCTGGATCATTTGATACAGCAGTCTGTGAGTCATTCAGTCATGACCTGTTGCTGTCTGGATTGCCTGGTTCTTCCTCTGGAGCTTTCGTGGACTCCTAATGCTCTCATTTTGTGTTTAGAGTGGAGGAAATTTTTCTACATTTTCTATACATTGCAGGGTGAAGAGACTTATCACTGCTATTGGAAGCCTAAGTAGCTGGGTTAGTATTTACAGGCATACTAGGACCTTAACACGGCACTTCTGATTAAATAACATGTCCTTGGAAAGACCTCAGAGGAATAGCAGAAGTTTCATTCTTGAACCATCCATTCTGTGGTTCGTGCACTGCTGTTCTCAAGACTGCAATTAGTCTTCTGCAAAAAGGTGGGGAGACCTTTGGCAAACCTTGAATTCCTTCAACTGGTGGTGCAGTTACTAGGAAAAGGCTTGGAGAAAAACAGGGGTTCAGGCCAACATAGCACTCAGGGACCTCAGTGCGAGAGTCTGAAGATTCCTAGTTACAGAGTTGTTGTAGAAATGCACTTTTAGAAAGTCTTTCTTTGGACAAAGTCTATCTGTACATTTCTAAAACTCCTCATGCTCCTGTAGTACCATTTCTGAGAAATACCTGTTTTGCTTTTCCATTAGGAAGTATAAATGTGTTATTGGTACTTAGAACAAGATATTTATCTGAAAACATTATATAGTTAATGAGAATCTTGAGACAAGAGAAGTCCTTATCTGGACTTTAAAATCAAAAGTGTATTTTGGCTAAATGTCTTCATTTCTTTCATTAAGTTAACTTTAGTTTAGGTTTCTATTTTGTATTTTTTTCCAATGATGGCTGCAAAAGATAATACCAGCTCAACTTCATTCAAAATACTTCATTTTCTTCTGTAGTCCAGGTTCGATTTTCATGTTTTATTGTTTGTGAGTATACAGAGTATTGTTCTGTCAGCTTCACATTACAATTTTGTTACTCTCTGCTTTAACACTAATTTCAGCCCCAGAAAATCAAGCATTACAGGACCTTATTCTAACTCTAAAGATGGCTAAAACTGGTATAATACTCAGTTGAGGAAAGAAAGATGTTGCTATACAAGTAACATTTTTCCTAATGCTTCTTTTGTTGTGGAGGTCTTTGGAGTATTCTTCTGAGTTTTCTAGTCAGAAACGCTAAAAAAATATTTAATTGTTTTCATTTTCATTTCTTAATTTAGGAAGACTTTAACTCATGATCAAAATATTTCATTATCCTCAGCGTGCAAAGTTCAATATTATTTCTAATGGGAATCACATTTCTTCTATTTATTCAAATATGACTTTTTTATGCTTTTGAAATATTTTGTTGGAGCTTTTTGTATTAAAAACAAAACACTTTTATTGTGTTTGAAACCTGTGTGACTGAAGAAGAAATTTTACTTTCATAATGGAGTATATAATATATCCAATTCTGGTGAAAAACCTATAGAAAATTAGTTTCTGAAGACTGCTAGCCAATGTGATTAGATGAATAGATCAAGATCAAAGGAAAATGTATTTTTAGCAGTAGAGATTGTGCCCTTATGAAAGTTCAAATCTTCAGTGCATCAATTCTAACCTACTTGGATTGGCCTTTTCCTTGTTTTGTAATTAAGCACAATTTCATTAAAATATATCTGTCCTTTTTAATGCAGATGCTTTCATTTTGAAATGGAGAGATTCTAAAACTTTGGCTTGATTTTTTCTTGACCTGCAAGAGAACAACATCATTTTTCTTACATGTTTTCTAATTATTTTGGTATCTATATATGAGGGCTAAGTAAAACAATTCCAAAGAAGTTGAAAGAATTTATTTCAGAAGCAAGGGATTATTCTTGCTAAACAATACTGTCCATTCCAGTCTTTGACTTGAGCAGTCAGTTCCTCCATATGCAACCCTAGCTCCACTGCAGCCGTAGGTTCTGACATTCGAAAATACAGGAGCAACTTCAGAGTACAAAATAAGTTTGAATTATTGAAATTGCATAATATTTCAGATTCTGCTATGTGTGTTTGCTGCATCAGCATAGATTATATTTACATTTATCACATGACTACAGTGCTTCATTCCATTATATTACTCATCTGCCTTATGTTTGTATCTACAATTTTAGCTGAAAGTTTAACCAAAGTAACAAAGTGAAAATTTGCTATTTAAGTCTATCAAGGTCTTAAAAAGTGTATTGGACTAACTCAATTTCAGAATATGTTCTGAAATACTTTCCATTTTATGTAATTCAGAGTTTATATTAATATGTTCCATTGTGCATTCAGTTGCTTCTTATTCTACAGTTGAGGTTATTTCATTTTAATGTCTTCTTGCTGGATATAATGCTCGGTGCCAGTATACACTGATGTGCCGTTGAGCATGAGTAAGACTTCAAATCTACTACACAGGATCCTCAGTGTGGTCTGGATTAATTGTATCTGTTGGAATACATGAGTTTCTTTGTTAACTAAGGACGCAAAGACAATAACTCTTACTTAGCCCTAGCAGTGCTAGTGCCAGTAAGAGCCCTCCAACACTACATCCTGAACATATGATTTGAATTGTTTTACTGAATTCCATCCTGAAGACCTTTTATGTTTCTCAGTCTACATGAGTAGTCTATTTCTGCCAAAAGTGTATTCAAGATCACAATCTTTTCTTTTTCTCATAAATTTCAATGTAATATCTGGCCTAGTGTAAGGCTATGGTAATTAAACTCCACTCTGAAAGCTATGTGTGTCATGGATCACTGGATATGCTAATTACCTTTTACTAGCACTATCACTAGTATTTATGTTGTAGTAAGCAATGGAATAATTTCATGTACTTGGAAAAAATTATAAAGGTATTTTAAATGTCTTTTATTGATTTAAAACAAAGCAGAAAAATCTGATAGTATTCTTTCTCTGTACTCCGGCTAAATGAAGCCAAACATCTAAAGTAGGTCTGTTGAGTCTTCTGTTCTCTTAATAAAGTGTATTTACAAGGTATGACATGTTTTCTATTGCAGTCAGTTTTACATGTCCTCTTACCTTTCTCTAAATTGGAACAAATTGTTCAAAGCTTGAATTGGATAAACAGATCTATGTTGTATAATTCGGTAATTGCTGATAGATGGTTCATATTGCAGAGGCTGGGATGTTATCGATACCTTTTCCCTGCCATGGTACAAGAGTGCTAATTCAGTGTCATGGAAAAATGGAGTATCAATTGGATTGTAATAGTTTCTCATGAAAATCAGCTACAATTTAGAACATTAGTGTTCAGGGCCTTCTTTAATTTTATATTCAATTTTATTATGCATTTTTAATTAGCTCTGACCTATAATCAGGTAAAATGGACAATGGAGTAAATCTGCATGAACGTTCACTTCAAATGTAGCCAAATTCTTGTTTGAATTTTATCTCACCATGGCATAACGACAAATGTGACTTCCTTGTCTCTCATTCATAGCTAGCTTATTTAAAAAAAAAAAAACAACAGTTGATGGAGTCTCTTGCAAAATGAATGCATGAAATGCACAGGGAGATAAGGAAGCAGTCTTGTAAAGTGGGATACTCATAGAGACTTCATGGAAATAAACCAAAGTTTTATAGACGATAAACACAGTAGATGAAACAGCAACTAACAATATTGTATTTATTGCCTAAAAGTTTTTATCATTTCAAGAGGAACAATCAAGTTACCAAGTAAATATATATCTATATATTATTTATCTTTTTTTTTATTTATGTTTTATTTTATATATATATATATATATCAGATGGCATTTTGGCATGTTATTACACTTCTGTGTGAGAAATAATCATTTTCTCTCTAAGGAAGTTCCTGATGATGTAGCTATACCCAGATGAATGTCTCCACTTGGGTTTTGTGGCTCTCTGTTGGGTTGCTGAAGAGTGGATTCCCAAGGACTGGCTAATAAGATCTGTTCCCAAATTGTGAGCGAGTTCACTGAGGATGCACATAACAAAAAGTGAAAAAGAGGAACTCAGAGCAAACAAATGTTTTTAGTAGAAAAGGACTAAAAGAACAGTAAAGGCATGTGATGATTTTCTGATTCCTGTTTTGTCTGCTTCAAAAAGCCATGTTAGAAATCACAAAGTTCTTTTATATATATATTTTTTTCACTTGAGCATAGTAACAACTCAACTCATTTCTCCCTCTGAAAGCTAGAGGTGTTCTTCAGGACCTAGAGGTGTGCAGATTGTTTATCTGTTCAAACACAGGGCTATGATTGAGGTAACGATGCAAATTCTGAACCAAGGTAATACTCTTTATGTAGCACTCCCCTAAGAGTAGCAATATATCTTCAGAAGGACGTAATTTAAAAATGAAATCCCACTTTATTTATATTAAAAGAAATGTCTCTGGTGATTTCCCTGGGAGCGACGATGACTCTTTGGTTGTAGCTGCACTAAATCTACTTCTACATAAATTAGAGTGCTTTGAGTATTGTTAAGATTTTATAACTTTTGATGATCTTTTAGAGTTTGTTTTGTTTTGTTTTTATTTCATGTTGCATCATATTGTATCTACCAGTATGCCCTGCTTTGTTTATATGTCATTGTTTTCTGGTAAATGAAGCTATTTATTCTTGCAGAAATGTTACATATGTAGTGAAACTGATGGGAGTCCCTGTTTTTAACCTTCAGGTTGCTGTTCTAAATTGGGTTCTGGATGAATAGAAATCTTCCCCTGTACCTTAGTACACTGCTGTGTAACTTAGTAGTTAAGCTTATGTGAAATAATAGCCTGAATCAGGGGCTGGATGTCCTCATAATATTTCAGGGTAATCAGTGTCATGCAGAAAGTCTCAGCTTATCTAGACTGCATGGACATCAGAATAGAACTGTATTATCTAGAAGGGGTGTAGCATATGGGGAATTCTGGTTTAATTTTGTATCACACTTCCTTTGTCAAAAAATTTTCCCGATAACTGTCTCAGGAACTTAGACGATGTTAAAATTAGTAACCTTTTCATAGTTTAAAGTGATGGGTGGCACAGTCCATTCAATATTGTAATGGTTCCAGTACCAGCCTTGTCATGGGCACAGAGTCACAGAGTGGCTGAGTTTGAAAGGGACCTCTGAAAATCATCTGGTTCTACCCACCTACTCAAGTAAGGTCACCTACAGCACATTGTACAGGAATGGATCCAGGTGGGTTTTGAATATCTTCAGAGAAGGAGACTCCACAGCCGCTCTGTGCAACTTGTTCCAGTGCTTTGTCCCTGCACTTGCCTTTGTTGAACTTCATGAGGTTCCTCTCTTCCCAACTCTCCAGCCTGTCCAAGTCCCTCTGAATGGCAGCACAACCTTCTGAGTGCCAGCCACTCCTTCCAGCTTTGTATCATCAGCAAGTTTTCCAAGTGTGCACTCTGTCCCTTCATCCCGGTTACTGTTGAATAAGTTGAACAAGACTAGACCCAGTACTACTGCTGGGGGACGCTGCTATCTACAAGCTTCCAACTAGAGCACCTGCTGATCATAACCCTCTGAGTTCTGCCATCCAGCCAGTTCTCAATCCATCTTGCTGACATCTAACTGACACTCATCTAACTGACACTCCCTGAGCTTACCTATGAAGATGTTCATCGACAGAGGCATGGCCAGCAGGTTGAGGGAGGTGATTGTCCCCCTCTGCTCTGCCCTTGTGAGGCCCCATTTGGAGTGCTGCGTTCAGGTCTGGGGCCTCAGTAAAAGAAGGATGTGGAGTTGTTAGAGCAGTTCCAGAAGAGGGCCACAAAGATGGTCAGAGGGCTGGAGCACCTCTCCTATGAGGAAAGGCTGAGAAAGTTGGGGGTGTTTAGCCTGGAGAAGAGAAGGCTGCGGGGAGACCTCATTGCAGCTATTCAGTACTTTAAAGGGGGGTTATAGAAAGGATGGAGAACAACTTTTTGCTCAGGCAGATGATGATAGGACAAAGAAGAATGGTATTAAACTAAAAGAGGGGAGATTTAGATTAGATGTTAGGAGGAAATTCTTTACTCTCAGGGTGATGAGGCACTGGAACAGGTTGCCCAGAGAAGTTCTGTATGCCCCATCCCTAGTTCAGGTCCAGGTTAGATGAGGCTCTGGGCCACGTTGGTCTAGTGGGTGGCATCCCAGCCTATGGCAGGAACTAGATGATCTTTGAGGTCCCTTCCAACCCAAACAATTCTATGGTTCTATGATATGATTCTATGTTCCAGGAGTGTCAAAAGCCTTGCTGAAGTCAAGCAAGTCAGCAGAGGTTTTCAAAGACACTCTAGTATTATCTAGACGTTATAATCCTCCCAGCAATTAATTGCCCGTTTGTTTAAATACATACTTCAGCTATTAAGTTGGCATCACCAAAATAACGGATTCATCCCAATGATTCAAATAAATTAAAAGCTTGAGGAGACTTCATCAGAAATCTCTCATATTGATAGTGGTATATATTAATTCCTCATACTTGTTTAATCTGTCATGGTCAATATCAAATGACAGATTCAAGTAGATGAGATCAAGAGGAAAAGTTGAAGAGTCATTTAGTCCAGTCTCTGAGTTCTGCCTGGCAGGACCGACTATACCTAAACAAACTGTCACAGGAATATATCTGTTCTTAAAAACTTCCAAAGAAATAATTCTCTAATATTCCTATTTTTTTCCACCTTTACAACTGAAAAATTTCTGACTGTAGTTTAGAGAGTGCTTATTCCAAATTACATTGGTTCTTCTCTATCCTATGGTGACTACTTTGTAAAACAGATCATTGTTTTGTTCTTAACACACTTTTACATGTTGGAAGAATATTAGTGCACCACTGCTCAGTCTTCTCATTTTTAAACTAAGTAAATGATACCTCTTGCAGGTTATGTTTTCTTACTCTTCTTCTAAACCCTTTTACTATTCCCTGCAATTTTGTCTCCATTTTCCTTAAACTGTGGTTGTGAAAAGAGGACACTGCATTACTTGGATCTCACTGGTGCTGAACTGAACACAATTATTGCATCTTTATCTGCTCAGCTGCTGCTTACCCTGTTATGACTGTATATTTGATTGCTGTTTCCCAGGTGTAACAATTTGCGCTTGCCTCTACTGAATTTCAGCTGTCTGCTGAAATTTTAACCCTTAGTCTAAAAATAATTTTCATTTCAGCATCCAGGGTCCTTAAAACCCCTCCTCAGTCTAATGATCAAATTTACTTTTGTCTATGCTGATACTTGTGGAACTGATGAAAATGCTTGGTAGATCTCAGCCCTCACAGTCCCCTATCTAGTTCCACTTGAAATTCTCTTTCCATTTGACAGCAAATCATTGATAATTGTTCATTCAGAGCAATTTCTCAACTGGTTGTCCACCCACCTGATGGTGATTACATCTCCTGCCTTAGCTTATTTATGAGAATATTATATGGAATACTGTCAGAAGCTTTAATTAAAAGTCAGGATATATCATATGCACAACTTCCCCTTTATCCAGTTAGCTTGTCAAAGAAGGAAAGTAGACTGGCTTGACATGATTTATTTTCTTGAGACATGAATATAGGTTGTTTTACTATCTTGTCTTCTAGGAAGTCATGGATATAATGTTTAAAACTTGTATTCTAAATTTATTAAATTGGTGGCTTTCAGTTAGCCCTGAGAATTTGTAGGACTTCTGTTGTTGTTTGTTTGTTTCTTCTCCTACAGGTCTTTGATTAATAATAATACTCAGAATTCCAGTGGCTGATTACCTAAAAATTCCAAAGTAAATATTTTCAGTCTCCACTCCAATGCTCACATTTGACTGAAATGTATCTTTTCTGCATGTTTTCTCCATCTTTTTTTTTTTTTTAATATGCTTGTTAAATTAATTGTGTTTAGTGGATTTTCATAATTTATCTTTTGCGTGGAAATTTAGGAAAAGGGCAATTAACAGGTTACCCTTCTTTTTATAATCTGTAATGCAGTCTCCATCCTCTTTTACATTCTTTTGTTTTCATCATTCAAGTAGTTATGGACCCTTCCTGTTACTTTTTTTTTTCTTTTGCATACTAGCTTTTTTGATTTCTTTTCTCATGAATTTAAACTATTCTATTATGCTTAGTGATACATGTTCATTATCATATGTTTCTGTGAATCCTTTTCTGCTTTCAGATCATTAAAGAGCTTCTGACTCAGCCAGAAAGATGTCTAACTTCTCTTCCTCTGTTTCCTTCACATACACATAATTTGCCTTTGTGCATTTGATAATAAAAAGTAAATCTTGCTAATGTGAATGTTTCGGAACTATATGACTCTCAGATTAGTGGAAATGTGTCTTACTGTGTTCCTGTAGTTACTAGGATGTATTTTTTGAATAAGCTACTAAATATACTACTGTGTGCTTTCAGAAAAGGACAAGGCAAGACAGATTGTGAAGTGTATATAGAAAGATGGAAAACTTCTCATGGCATTGAGGGTAGTGAAGTAGCAAAGGATTCAGCTTTCAGCAAACCAAGTCACTTCTATTAGCAAGTTCTTTACGGTTTGAGGTTTTTGTTTTGTTTAGTTTTGTTTTGTTTTGTGGCTGTTTACAAGAACCAAGAGCAGTCAGCTCTTCTGCACTTCATGTTTTGGTCAGGACTATTTCAAGAGTAGCATAAGCAATTGGATTGCATTTTTTTTTCCCCCCCAAATGTTAAGGGTAAGTCTCAGCAGGAACTGGAAGATACTGCTCCTCAAAGAGACAGATGCTGTCAATCACATTATCACTTACAACTTTCTTTTATGCAAGATAGCAACTCTTGCCAATTGCAGAGCCTGGGATTCAGCAGGAACCAGCAGTTGGATTGCCTCTGACGATGCTGTCACTCCTAGTTCTTGGTGCCTTGTTAGCCCTGTTTCATAGCACTACTTATGTACCTCTGCTGTCTTCAGCATCTCTATCTTAGCTTGCTTATGCCAACTTTGATTTTATTTTCAAGAGACATTTGAGGTTTTTGAAGTCCATTATCCCTATTTATTTTATTGAAGCTTCCAATTAATTCAAGTAGTAACTATAATAGCTGTTTTCCCTATTAATTTTCTCCCTCTGGATCTTCAATCAATTCCTCTCTATTAATCAAACTTAAAACTAACATAGCTGCTCACTGGATCGATTAAAGGAAAGCCTTGTTCATCTTCATTTGCTTCTTAGACCTCCTGTTATGGCACTGAATAAACTAGCTTCTTCCCTCCTCCTGAATTCAGAGGAGGCATTCTTGTTATGCAGTATAACACTTCATTTTTTGCCTGCCCTTACAAAACTAATCATAAGTTTCAGGTCAATATTGCAATTCTGTGAATTGTCTCAACACGAAATCGTGATAACAGTTTTTCTGTTACTTTGGTTGTTTAGTAGGAAAGATAGAATGTTCTGTCTTAAGAGAAAATGATTTCACAAATAATTCCAGAGTACAAGTATGTACCAGGCTCTGGTAGGACTGTAAAATACAAGCAGCAACTTGCTTGAGTCAGGAAATAATCTGAAAGCTACAGAGTATGGGCACCAGTTATTTTTTAGGCAGCTGAAACAGTTTCTTCTCTATAGGAAAAATGTTATCACGCAGCAGCAGACACCAATACATTTTACTTGAGAATTTTTGTCAGATAGTGTTATGTGGATTTCCAAAGCTTTACATAATATCTCACCGTTTGTCATGGAGCTGTTTGCAAATGCAGTAAAGTCAGAAAGCAGCACTACAGTATTTTGTATGAACTTATTCTTTCACATTTTTCTGAGAGCTAATCAGGAAGAGTGAATATCACTACTCTGATCGGGTGGCTTCGTTACATCCAGTCTGCACTTGTTTCCAGAAGTGACAGTGTTTACACGGGACATGAAAGACGACACAGATATGTTTCTTCATAAGAAGGATTCAATAGGTTTTGAATCTGCAGGCCTTAATCCCTTACATACTCATTTGCATATATGAGGAACCACTTTGAGTCTACTCGTGTGAATGAGAGATGCATATATTAGTTTACATGTAATCTTACCAGTGGAAGGAGAGTTGCTTAATATAAAATACCTTCAAAAGCAAGAGGGAACATTGTTAGTGATTTCAGTGCCTGAGGAAGAGAAGGTGTTCTAACCATTAGGGGGTTGCTAAGCTACTCTGGAAAAAACACTGGGAAGAAAACAAAATCTAGGAAGATTTTGTACATCTTGCAGTTCCTAGATGATACTCTTTCACCATGCTTTCTACAAGGGGTCACAAATACTGTGTTCCTTCTTTCCTCACACCTGGCTTGAGATCGTGGGGCCTGCTGCAGGGGAATGCTGAGCCTCCTGGGCCAGGACAGAGGTCACTGGGAAGGCTGCTTTGAGTACCAGATGAGCTACATAAAACTAAACTATCTGAAAGACTGGCTCCTAGGCAGTTCAGAATGGACATTCAATGTTAGTTAGAAGCTTCTGACTTTTTTCTTTTTTTTCATGCAACATCTGGGACATAAAGAAAAATCAGTTTGTGAAGAGCTCTTAAACTCTGGAGTTGAATAGTCTGTGACAGTAATAATAAGTACAGATGTCATTTGATTGCTCATTGAGACAATAGAATATTGTACAGGTGCAAGTTAAATGAGCACTCACCATCAGGAGTTCTGAGTGAAGCCGGAACCCTGTGCAAAATAAAGCCAGGGTGGCAAATTTAAGGACCCCCGGAAACTGTAATTCTTGCACTTCCTGACCATTGAAAGGATCACTTTGAAAATAATGCTCTTCAATGCTTTTTTTTTTTTTTTTTGGTGTGTGTGTGTGTATGTGTATAAAATATATTTGCTGCTGGTTGGTTATTGTTTGTGATTGAAAGTCTAATTAATTGTTATGTTGCCTACTACTTTTCAATGGAAATTCCGTTTTTATTTTTATTTGTTGTGCAGAATGATATCTTTTAATGCCTTTCCAGAATATCAAGCTGCTTGTCCTAATTTTCACTGTGAGCAATAGATTCTGTTCAAAGGAGCAAAAAAGACAAACAAAAACAAACAAACAAAACCCCCATGGACATTTCAGTAGGAGGTGCAAGCAACAGCTGTAGGCGCTGTACACATGCTTGAGACTAAATGCTCCAATTTATGAACCTAGGAATACTTGTAAACTTTCCTCTGAAGAAAATGCTGTATATAGAAAGGGATGCCTTCCCTCAATGTCCTCTACAAAGGGAGCTGTAGCTTGTATTTGTCCCAGCTTAGGAGTTTTGGTATTTGGTTGACCGTGTGCAAGTGCCTGGACCACAGGACTGTGTAGAGCAAGATGAGATTCTCTCCACTGCTTCAGTTAGGAGCATAGGCTGTTTCCTTGGCATCTATTACCCTGTGGGGGAACCATACACACTATAATCAGAAAGAGAGAAAGCTGCGAGAGCTGCACTGTGGAAAACCTGCCAAAATGAAATAGTAGGACTAAGAAATGTTCATCTCTCATAGCAACCTCACTGTGATATGTGTGCAGCAAAAACCTAAGCCCAAGTATGTCGTTGTGCACAAAATAGCAAAGAAACTGAGAACAGAGGCTGTGGGAAAGTGTCAAGGGTATGCTTCAGAAAGCACAATTTATTGTATCTCTTGCCTCTGACAGACTGAACATCCCCCTTTTCATAAGCTATCAAATACTCTAGAAGACTGAAACACAGATCAGAAGTTGGTCCAGTGAAATCAACTGCTTCCTGCAACAAAGCAGTGCAGAACAGGAGCCATCAAGTTCTTATAAAACTTCGTGTTAGAATCATTGCCCAGATTCCTTTGCAAATGCAAGCATCCAGAAGATTTCCTACTGGATGGAGTGGAGGGATGTGTGATAGGATCTCATTGTGTTTCTCTCATATATTCTTTTCCCCCAGAATGGACAGATGGCGTTTTTCTGGCATGTCAGTAGTGGATCACTTTCTTTCCAATTCATCAATATATGTCTTGTATTTAAATAAGTATTAACATTTATTTATGATACTTCAGATTTGAAGTGTGGGCTCACCTATGTTTAAATATTCACTAGAATTTTTACACGTTTTAAAATATTTAAGATATGTCAGCTGTGGAGAGCTAGAAATAGTAACTTCAGAAGCTATGAATATTATGTACTATGTTGGAAAATCAAAGTTTACCAAGACCTTTTGTGCAAAGTAGTTAAAGTGCTAAGATTGTCTGTCTTTATTACTGTAATTCTGATCGTTTGAAACACAAAGTGAAGAAATGCAGAAAAGGGGACCCACGTAGCTATAATCTCTCTGAAGCGAATTATCTATGAAGGTCATGTTCCCTGAGGGAGTCCCATTTCACTCTCATGACTGGTGGTTTCCCCTTTCACATATTTTTTCCTTTCTCCTATCTCATCATAATAGTTCCACACTGTCCTTATCATGCCAAATGATTTCTACCTTTGCATTGGCTTTTCAAGGTATGTAGGTAATCTCTCTCCTATACACTAAATGTGTTGCTGTACTGCCTTACTTTTCCCCCAGAAACATCACAAATTTCTTCATCTGCTAGGTTCTTCTCATTCTTTTTTCTCCTTTCACCAGTACTTTTAAGGTTATGCTTCTGTCTAAAATTTTCACTTTTTTCCTTCCTCATTTTCTGTCAGTACACCCTAAACAATCTAGCTTTCTCACCACAGCACTGTGATCTTTCCAGTTACTAGAGTGATTCCTTTTCCAAAGCCATCTACATTTGGTTACTTTTCTCTTTTTCAACTCAGATACTGAGCATGTGTATGTTGATGTCTGTGACTGTAGACATTCCTAAGTTCAGAACCTTTGATTATTTGTTTTTGATGCTACAAGAGGTTGCAGAATCTGGTAGCCCAATGGTTTATGGCTGCTATGGATCCATGTCCCCAGGCTCAGCAAAGCTGGGCACATATTTCTGATAGGAATATATACATATGTGCATGCATATATATACATATAGATATACTATATATAGTGTATCACTATTTACATTCATACATATGTGTATGTATGTATATATAGACAAATGCAATAGAAATCTACAAATCACTTTAGTAGCTGGCATTAGACACTCAATTTACCCACCATTTAGTTGCCCATTTGATCCCAGGTCTTCCCTGTTGCTGGCACATGGACTTGAAGCATGCAACCCTGCTCCAGTTGCTGTTATTCTTATCCTACTCACTACCTGGTCCAGATTGACATTGCTAGCATTCACCCATGCCCATTCAGAATAGAACATACATCCATACAGAAGTTAGGTAAAAATAGGATTTAATGTGTGTATAGGATAGATTGCAAGCACAAGGCATAGTCAGGTGGGGTTATTTTACCACTGTCTCTTTCCACTTGCTGACCCCTTTCATCCTATTTCCCCTCTATGTTCCAATTCTTGTTCCTCCCTGAGACACCTAGATACCTCGTTTTCTGTACTTGCAGTCCGTCCTTTAAACATCCCATAATAAATTTCAAATATTCCCACAATCACCTTAAAACATCTCATGTCAGTACATCTCATGTAAGTAAATGTAAATTTTACAGTCCCCAGATGTTCACCCCCCTGCATCCCACAGTGAGTCTCATTCCCTGGTAGCAAACCATCCCCCTTGGTGTGGAACATGGCCATGCAGGGGAGTTTCTTCCCCCAGGTCATCTCAGGGGGTTTCACCCCTGAGACTGGCCTAACCAGTCTCCTAGGTGGCCCTAGGGAGCCGTCAGTTCAGCAAGCCCCTCACTGCTTAGGTTACTTGGGTTCCTCTGCATGGCACTGCTCCTCCAATCCTCACTGGGGTCTTTGCATCACCATGAGGTGATTAACCTTTGATAATACAACTTAACACACTGGAAAAAAAAAATCCACCTTATCCACCACAAGTAAGTAATGATGCTTTGTGGAAAAGGTTTGTGTGTTTTCATCCTTTGAAAAATGTCAGTATGCTTCTGGGCTGAATTTGTTACTAAAACCTAATACTGAAGACTGGCCTCCTAGCACAGAGAGCATTTTTCTGAAGTGTTTTAGCAATCCAGAGTTGATGAGAAGTATTAACGCTTGCTATCTAAGTTGTATCTAAGTTATACAACCTAGACCCAGGGAAATGATGTACATTGTGAGTGAGAAAAAAAAATGGGAGAAGGGAGAGAAAACATCTTTGAATTATGTGCTGTATCACCTATCATGCAGTGACATTTCAAGGCCCTTTACACAAGGTGTTCGTTCATTTAATAGTGTGGTCTCTAGTGGTGATCAAAATAACTGAGAGCACAAAGGGGAAATGTGAGCTTTCAGGTCTGATTTAGGACAAAGGATTTTTAGCATCCCTGGCATGGTTGGATATGGAGCACTGGAAAGACTGGGAAACCTGGTGAAGAAATGACAGTAAATCTGGACAGACAGAGTAAATCTGGTGCTAACAGAGAATGTTAAGTACAATCAGGCCTATGCAAACTTCATTAGAATGTTAAAAGTGGGCCCCATGAAAAAGACTATAATGAATTAATAATGAAAACCTTGGAAGGCAAATACGGTGCGTACATTCAAGAAGAACAAGCATCTGAGCTGGTACTGTAACCATAACAACACTAGTCATATGTATATGCACACTGTATATATATGTATCATATATATCACATATATATTCTTATATACATACATATATATAATCACATACATACAGTCATATACTGGTGAAAACGAAAACTTGAGAATTTTTAAAAATTTGAAATTTTTATTCTGATTTCTAAAAGTAAATATTTCTATTACTTCTTGTGAAATGAATATTAAGAAACTGACTCAATTTGGAAAAAAAAAAAAAAGTAAATGTTCTATTTACTAGAACATATTTATTTGCATATTATTTATTGACACGTCCAAACTATGAAAAAGTACACTTCTCCTGGGATGTAAAAGTCCACCTAAAGCATAGATACATGCGTACACAAACACTAGCTACTCCTTACATTTATCTTAATGTTAATAGTTTCAATAGCACATCCAATATTTTGTAATAGAAACTGGCAGCAATGCTTTAAAAATTGACTCCAGGTTTAAGAGTATGACATCTGTGTTTTTCTTCACTTATTTTTTTTCTTTGCTTAAACTCTGTGATATCAAAACTTGTGTTTTCCGAAAAGATGTTGTTAGCTTGAAAATACTGGTATTGAAAATAAAATATTAACAAAGAATGGAAGTATAAAGTGGAGAATAACTTCTTTTGTATTCAGACTCTTAAAGGCAGTTCATAAAGCAATGTGTTAACTACAATTGCAGCAGAACCAGTACAGATATGGGAGCAGATGGGAGCAATATGTGTATTAGTTATATATGTATGTTTGTACACACTTGTTCTATGCTATCTCAAATCCATGTAGAAATGAGTTCTCTGTGTCTGTTGTGATCAAATTATAAATCTAATGTATCTATGAGAAACGAGGCTATTTGGGTTTTGGTGTTTTTGAGGTGTTGTTTGGTTTTGTGGGTGGTTTGTTGTTGTTGTTGTTTTTTATATTTTGTGGTTGAATTTCTGTCAAAAGCTTTAGTGCTTACTGTAAATTATTCCTATGTATTCAGCACTCACACCCGACTTCTGAACTAATGCAAAAAATTTTAGTTTCTTTCAAACATTTCTTTAGTTTATAGGAAAGCTCTAGAAAGCAACACTATTGCTTTACAAACCATCCTTCACAAGGAATATTATCATAAGATGCTCCACATAGAAATCCATAAACTGAAGAACATGAAGATAAATTTTACTGTGATTTATAGAAAGACATGAACTTATATCAATTTTACAGGGTGACAAAAGCATAAATCTGCAGTGGAGAAGAAAGGATAGTAAAGAGACCATGTGTAGTAAAGAGATGGGAATTCTTTAGATGTGATTATGAGATGGCAACAAGTCAGTGAAGTTGGAGGGGCTAAACTTTTTTTTTTAGGAATAAGCAATTTCTAAGCATTCGGGAAGTTGACAAGGATGGAAGGGTTCTAGGAACCTTTAATAGATGGTGGATTAAAGAGATACAGAATGAATGTGTAAGTTAGTGATGAGTTCTGTGATGGTTTGGAGCCATTTAATAGGTTTACAAAACACATAAAAGGAGAAAATTCAAAATCTAAATACCTGTAAAAAATCTGGTCTGACACAAAGGTGTGGCAGGTGTTTAGTGCGGAAGAAGCTGGAAGGAATTAATCTCATTTAAAATGAGATTTTGCAGTTTGGATTTCTGTATGGGGATCAGTTGTTTGAGGCAGTCTTCGTAATCAAGGCAGAGAAGTAGGCAATTGCTGACTGTAATTCATCTGACCTCAGCTTTAAGATAAGGTAAAATTATGCCAGAGAATGGCCTGTTTGTCATCACCGACTTCAAAGGGAAGCTGGATGACCAGAGTAGGTAACATTTCTGTTTTGAATATCTATATTTGGTCAGGGAAACACTCTATTCCTTCTTATACTGTCCTTCCTATGCTAATTTGAGTTTACGTTGCTCACCACTTTGTAACCTAAGGAGAAAAAGCGTGTGAAGATAAAAGAATACGTACTGAAATTTTCATGTAATTTCAGTTCTTTAATGAGGGCAGTCTGTATCAAAACAGAATATTACACTGTCCAAAACTGGTATCTTTAGGAAAAAAAAAAAAAAAAAGGAGTAAAGCAAGACCGTAATCTGCTCATACATCTGTGGGCTGAATCCCATGTGGGAAGAGAGCCATCTCCTGTCTGCCCTTCCATTTCCTGAGCAGGGAGCACAGAGCCTGTTGCAGGAATACTTTAGGCTCCTGTCTGCTGTTTTGTGTGGCTCTGAGGGGTTAGGAATAAACTGAAGAAATCAAGATTGCGTTGTCAGTCCCTCCACAGTGTACTGAGCAAAAAGTCTAACTGTGTCTTTGCCAAACTAGAATAGGGTGTAACGTCTAGTGATGAATTCATGTACATACACATACAACCACATGTACAGCCTGCCAAATAACCTTTACATGTAGTGTTATTCATATGCTATTACATAACATGACTGTTCTGACAGACTGAAATTTGAAATGGGCTGTTAAAAAGTTTGGTAGTAGTTACTTGTTTTTATTATCTTGCGTTCTGAAATGGATGTCAGAGCCTCTTGAGTAGAAGACTCCCAGCCCCTTTCCATCCCCAAATTTTCTGTTTTCCCTATCTGTCATGTGTGCCTCCTGCTGTTCTTTCAGATTATTTCTTTTCTCACACATTAACTTAAGAGTATGACACCACTGTCAGTGAAACGTGTGGAGAATTAAGAGTGGCTGTGCTTGATAAGCCCAGATGCTAAAAATATTACCCACTTATGCATCCACACTGCTACTTGTTCTTCTTATTAGCTTAAGGATATGTGGCTTTGCTGTCACTGTGGTGCAGTGTAATGGAGACAAAAGCTGGTCCTCCTGCCCCAGTTAAATGAAAAAAAATTGCAGGTAGTCAATTCTGAAAGCCATTACTGGAATGTCCAGGTTGGGATTCAGCAGAGATGCTGGGGACAGCGTCAGGGCAGGGCTTCAGGACAGGTAGGGACTTCTCCACCTGGCAGCCTTCTCCCCTGTGCCTTGCAGCATGTGCTGCACCGCGTGGCGGGGCACGGACTGGAAGGGACCTCCTGACTGTGGAGCCCAGCAGCCGTGTCACATAAACCAATACAGGTGGGCAGCTGTGCTGCTAGCCTGGGACAGAGCCTGACTCAGACCTGCTTTGTGCCACGTCCGGTGTGGTTCAGGTGCTGACTGGAGGGAACAATGAGTAAAAGGCTAGAAAGACGGTAAATTTATTCCTAGAGTAACCAGGAGTGAGAAAGAAAGAGGCCGTGGTGGGTGGATTTCTTGTTTGTGGGCAGCACTGAAAGCACAAGAGCAATGCACCAGAAAGGTTTGCCTTGGCAGAGAGCGGGCAAGGTGAATGTATATGGAAACCTGTGAGCATGTTCAACTTTGATCACAGTTGCAGACCGAATGTTTGTAAATATATTAAATTACTTACAGTTTATACATGACTATTCAACACTTGCAATGGTTTTGGATGGTATGGTTTTGGCAGGGTATTTATCAGATCTTTTTTTGCACTTGGAGTCACAGTGATAGTTCTATCTTATTGGGAAGTTTTTGGCAATATGATGTCTGAACACAGCATTTAGAATCGTACCTTTTAAACATAGGAAGAATATGTTCCTTTTCATCAGTTTTCACCATTTAGCTCAGATGTATCAAAAGCTAGAGCTCATCACTACAGATAAAAAGAAACTTTCTTTTATCCTAGCATCTCACCTAGTTAAATTCTCTTTAGTGAGGTGCTTCATATGGAGATAAGCCTTCCATACACGGTGTGCACAAACAATAACATTAACTAATGGTTATCATCAACCTTACTACATTCTAGCTGCATACTTTCAAAAGTAATATTATTGATTTCTCACACATCTTTTAAAGATGCTTAGTAAGTTGTTAATTTTTTTCTGTGCTTCGAACTCTTAATTGTTCACATATTCCAGATAAAAAATAGCTAGCATCTTCATTGTATGAAAATATTTATTATGTAATGAGTTAAACCTTGCTTTTACCTCTAGACAACCACTATCTTTCCTGAAGGATAATGCACAGAAACCTCTTAAGTATGAAGAAAATCTGTGTTTAACAAGTGCTGACCACTAGTCAAGGCCTTTTTTTTTTTTTCTCTTTTTTTTTGAATGACCTTTCTTAGTCTAGTAATCTGTTCTTGCTGTTGGATTTGTATAATTTGATTCCCACTGATCATGAACTTAGGGAGTACTTAAATACATTTTATGGAGAGAAAAAAGCCAAAACTGGGCTTCTGAGTGGTTCAGTGTTAATGTAGTAATCATACAACCCTCTGCCCATGTTCTGCCTAGTACACAAATGTTAAGCTCACTTGAAACCATCCTTGAACCATCTGTTCAGTCTTTCAGCTGTAAAACCAATGCACAATTGCATTTTATCTTTCTCTTGAGGAATTCTCTTAAAATTGATACCACCTGTGTCTTCCTAAAAAATGGCTTTCCATTTAAAAAATAAATATTTCATTGATTTTTTTTTCTCCTGTTTTGCAAAGAGGATTGAAATGTAGCACTGCTTCTATAACAGTATTTTTAAACATGCCAGTGTGAGGCTGTTAGGAATAACTAGGTATAAATATCACTAATGAGTAAACAAGTGTTTAATCCTGTTTGGGGTAGGAAATGTCTAAATCCTAAAATAATAATAATAATACTAATCCAACAAAACAAATATGAAGTGTGATACTACAAATATGTTATTTTTCCTATGTGAGCTATTTATTTCCAAATTGTTTGTCACTAATCATATTATGAATTTGCCTCTTTTGAAATGCCAGAATGTTGAAAGGGTACCAAAGGTGATAAAGTAGGAGAAAATACTTGAGATGAAGGAGGCAGTAGTGTTCATAACAGCTCTCTCTTGTTTACAGCATAAACATACGAGTTTCAACTCAGTTTTTTTTTATTTGTACATCTGTTGCTTAAATCTACATAGGAGAAGATCAATACTGTTCAGAGGCATAAGTTTCTCAAAATGGGTAATATGGTGTGAGGCACAGGATTTAGGCTGGGTTCCTGCTTGTGGGTGATCTAACCCGAGTTTTTCCTTGTGTATATTACTTTGTCTCTTTGCCTTTACATTAACAGCAGTAGTGCACAGCCATGTAACCTGTGAACCGTTCATCTGGATTCCCTGTGGTCTGCAAAACCCATACCTAGAAGCTGAGTTCTGTTGGATGCTCTAGGTTTATCCCTCCCTGTTCCCTTTATACCTCAGTCCCCTCTTCAGATTTTTTTTTTGGTGTCGTTATGGGGTTTGAAGAAAGACAAGTCTGAAACAATCTCATGATTTTGGGGTCCTGACTTCTAATTATTCCCTGCTCTTCTTTTTTTTTTTTTTTTTTTTTTTCCCCGAGAGATGTGTGATTGATTCCTACAAGGCCCCGTAATTCACACAAAGAGCACAGAGATCAGCTGCTATGACAACGTGCTGTAGTACCAAGGAAAATGTAGAATCCCAGTTCAGCTTTGAACTTCCACAAACATTTCCATAAAAAAATTAATTTACAGTTTGTCAAGTACTTTTTAGCCAACCATCCCTCCTATGGAAAATCATGAAGTAGCAATATTTTATTTCCAAAAAGCCAGGTTTACTCTGAAGAACTCTGAAGAGGCTGGATTTCAGACTAGGTTCCTGTTTCCTTGTATATAACCTTAGGTAGGTGCAAGATTCTCATAAATTATGTTGTCTCTTGGCTATGTAGCTATCAAATTTGCGATGCTTTTATTTATTTATTTTTAAACTAATGTAAGGCAGTCTAATATTTCAGATAATGTAGAATGTATGAGACTTTAGAGAGGTTAAGTTTTTTAATGGCTTTCGAGGATTTAGTTCATTTTAATGCTGCCTCATTTAAAGACAGAAAGAAACTATGGAAATGGTTTGAAGCAACACCTAAGAGACTGAAGGTGAGACTTAACAGAAGAATATTATAAAGACCAGGACCTACTTTGTTTTGTGTGCTCTGCCTGTGCCCCACTTGCCTCTTCTTTGAAGTGCATCTTTCATATGGGCAATACAGCACTCAGACATTACCAGTATTTACTAAAATATTTCTGTTACAAACTTAATGAATGATATACTCTTCCCTAAAGATCACCCTCTTATCAGTCTTAAGCTTCTAAAGTGTGAGTGAAGTTCTGGCCCCGTTGAAGGCAATGGGGATTTTGCTGCTGGCTCATGTGCCTATTTGGAAAAATTCTTACTTTTTGCATAGGCGATCAGAGTTCGGTCTTGAGCAACAGTGAGACTGAGAAGGTGATAGCATTGCCGAGGCACTTGTGCTGTAGCCTTTTGAAGAACAAGGACTCACAATTGTTCCTTTTAAAATTAAAAACAGTAGAAAGTATATTTGCAAATATATGTTATCAACAAATGTATTTTTCACCAAAGAAGCCTGGAAAATGTCAAGCCCAAAGGGTGAATATTTTAAAATGAGGATGTGAAAACAGGAACTAAATTGGAAAGTACTTTGCAACCTCAATTACAACAGATTCTGCCATTGCAACACGATAATAATTTGCAGATATTTCATTCTACTATTTCCTGCTCTGAAGTGATTTCAACAACAGAATGGCTAATTTTTTTTCTCCTGTGGTACGGGAATACCACACTAGACGAGTCTCTTACCACTGAACTGGCCATTTGTCAAGACCTTGGCTTAACGATGTGGCACTCCAAACGTGTCTGTGCAGTTTATGGTGCATTATAGATCGCTCTTGCAATTGACTGTTACTTGCCCTGATGGGCTGGAGAAGTCATGAGATGGGGTAGAAAAAGGAAATAAGTAAGATAACAGGTAATTTATGTAACTAATGATCCATTAACAACATGTTAAAAGATTCTATTTACAGAAAGATTGTAGGGCCTGTGATTACTTTTTTTTTTCATATATCCTACTTAAAACAGACTCTGCAGGCTCAAAATTGAATGAGGCAATGCCTGTATTCTTTGATGACACTTGTGATCACCTTTCTCATATCTTTGCTCATTGTTTAACAATCACAACTGCAATCCAACCATCAGGAGGTGATTAATACTAAGGGATAAATTATCCTTTAATTTCTGCTTCTGCAGCCCCCAACACAGAAGGACATCAAATAAAAACCAAATAACTGATGTTAATAAAGACTGATAAAACATCCCCACATTCCATCAGCAACATCCTGCACTGGCAGATATTTTCAAACTTCTCTCTTTGTGTTCCTTTTTCCAATTACAAAGCAAAAGATAAAAGGCATGATAGTGAAATATGGTAGGACCTCGGAAATTGCTGGAAAAAAAATTATTGCTTATTTCTAAAATGAAATGTGAAATAAATAATAAACAGGAAATGGTATGGTGGGGTGCATTCCAAGAAATGCAGAATTGCAGATAAAAAGTGAATATTTGAGAGGGAGACTGAAAGGAAAAAAATGCCTTTGAATAGTTTTACAATATGTTTGCAAAGCACTATGTGTATACCGAATAGCTATGGACTCTTATTTGGTAAGGGCTATTTCACCAAGGTCACCTTGCTGTGTTTTTTTTTTTTGCATTGCATTCTGTTGTGTTTGGGGAATATACTACATTATATTTACCTGATGCATAAACTTTTGCTTTCTTTATCATTTATAATTCTGCTGATAATATCAGCATACAAAAACTCTGACTTAGCTACCATTGTAAGGAAGTTTAAAAGTAAGGCTGGAAATCTACTGTGATGTAAGAATGATAAGATCTAAGATGTAAAATCATGGCTGCACTGCAGTCATTAGATACTTTGTCTGGGACTTAAGTGGATGCAGGATTTATTACCAACTTTCAGCTGTCATTCTAAATGCATTCAGTTTGGGGACAGAGACAAGAGGGGGTTTCACTGATGTACTCTGAGTGCCATTAGGTGCTTTGCTACTGACAAGGATGGCTGATTCATACAGGTTGAAAGTATATGTAATGATAAATATATTTATTTGTTGTTGCTTTTAGAGACCCAATCAAAATCCTGCAATTCAGCTGAAATCCAGATTTTATCCTTCCTTGAATATTCAAAACCTTTTTTTCCAGGATGCAGTAAATAATTTACAGTTTTGGCTGCTTACTTTTAAAATTTGGTATGATATTAAATATAATTAAAACATAATTAAAACTTCATTAACGCTATTGGATTAAATGCATATGTAATCATTAAATACCAGTTTTCAATATCCATTTTGCAAAGTATTTTATATAGCTCTGAAGTCTGATCATAGTTTTCTTACCAGCTCTTCCTATTTTTCTTAAAGAGTAGCTAGCAGGTTACTTACTGTCAAGATTTAAGCCAAGTTCTGAATTGCATTGATACGTGAATTGTCTTCTGAAGAGACACAAACACTAATATTGCTGTTAGGACTGACATCTAGATGTGGGGCAATTCCCTGGTACGTTGTTCTGACATTATTTCTTTGTACACCTGTACTGACTCCCTAGTGGGTTGATGAACTGCACAGCTGCTCTCGTGTGCTGTTAACAAGACTCTTACAGAGTTTTCTGTTTTGTGGGAGATTGCTAGATTTTCATCAGTGAGTTTTTCTCATCTCACTGTTAAGTATTAATTAGCTATTTTGTTGTATTTGTATGCAGCCCTTATCTCAAAATAAAATGTTGCTTGGCTTTATTTTTTTCCATTTTTGTTTGGTTTTCTTTTTCTTCTTTTTGTTGTTTGTTTGTTTGTTTTATTATTTCTAAGAGATCATCCTTATTTTTGTTCCAAGGAATAAATTTTGTTAGGTGACTAATAACTTTATGTTTAGAAATATGTTTCTTCATTATCCTCTCTCAGTCCTTGCTTTGTGGCAGATGATATTCTAGACCCAGCATGTGCCCTGTGTCCTGTGTGACTGCCAGCTGCAGCACAATTTTTTCTCCTTTTATTTAAACAATTTTGGTCTTCCCTGGTGATCAGTTTTGCAACAAATGCATGGCATTGTGCCAGGTTGGCATAGACCAGTGTATTTCATGATTCATGGTTAGAGCAGAGAACTCCAGGGCTTTCTGCTGTGTTAGCAATATGACTCTTCTGTGCTGTTGCATGGCATGAAGATTGTTACTACCCCATATATATGTCCCCATCCAGAACTCTTTTTAGCAATATTTGAGATCTTGTAGAAGGAGACAAGATGTCTAGAGCATTGGGAAAAAGGCAATCACAGTGCTTGACTGTAAAGAGAACAAAGAGAACAATCTGGCAATTGTTGGCAGTTAACATCAATCCTCAGAAAAATTCTAGAGCAAGAAGTCAAATAGAGTAGAGGAGCAAAGCACTAGCTGTCATGTGTCTTATATTTGATGCGATACATTGTCTAGGATCCCTTTATCAACAACCTCAATGATGGAATAGAGAGTGAGTTTATTGTATCTTCATATGATCCAAAACTGGGAGAGACTGCTTGTACACTGGAGTATGAAATTAGAATTCAAAATGATTTTGACAAAGTGGCAAAGCACGTGAAATCTTAACACAGGAATTTTTTATTGCATTGATACAAAATGAAGACAGCTGCTTTGGTAGCAGTTTTTCAGAAAGCTGAGTATGAACACACAGTGTTGTGAGAAAGCAAGCACAAAGCGGAAGTAGATCAAGACAGATGCATGAAGGAATCCTGTACTCAGGAATAAATGAAGTCTCTGGTAGACTAGCCAGCTAGACAACTGCAATTTGGGGAATTGTACTGGAGAAATACATGGTCCAGTGGACATAGTCCAGAAGAAATGAGATAGATTTCAGTTCTGAAAATTGTGACCTATTTCACTATTGGAAAACACTTTTAAATGCAAAGTCAATGAAGCACTGCCATGGATTTCTTGGTAAATGATGGAACCTCCACCACTGGACATTTTTAAGAACTGCTCAGGTAGACAGGACTTGGAATCATAGAAACATAGAACATCCTGAGTTGGAAGGGAACCACAAGGGTCACTGAGTCCAACTCCTGGCTCCACACAGGACCAACTCAAAATCAGACTATCTGAGAGCATTGTCCAAACACTTCTTGAACTCCAGCAGGCTCGAAGATGTGACCACTTCCCTGGGGAGCCTGTCCCAGTGCCCGACCACCCACTCGGTGCAGCAGCTTTCCTTAACACCCAGCCTGACCCTCCCCTGTCCCAGCTCCATGCTGTTCCCTCGGGTCCTGTCGCTGTCCCCAAAGAGCAGAGCTCAACGCCTGCCCTTCTGCTCCCCTCAGTCTGCTCTTCTCTGGGCTGAGCAAAACAAAAGACTTCAGCTGCTCCTCATATGTCTTGCCCTCTAGAACCTTTGAGAACCTAGAATCTTTGTAGCCCTCCTTTGGACACTCTCTAATAGTGTTATTTCCTTTTTACACTGTGGCAGAAAAACTGCACACAGTGCTCGAGGTGAGGCCGCATCAGAGCAGAGAGGGACAGTCACTTCCCTTGACCACCTAGCAATGCCATGCCTGATGCACCCCAGGGTACAGCAGGCTCTGTTGGCTGACAGGGCACACTGTTAACTCATGTTCAACTTGCTGTTGACCAAAATGCCCAGATCCCTTTCTACAGGGCTGCTCTCCAGCCTCTCATCCTCCAGTCTGTACCAGGGATATCTATAGCCAGGGTTGCCCCATCCCAGGTGCAGAATCTGGCTCTCACTCTTGTTAAACTTCATATTGTAGGTGATTGCCCAGCTCTCTGATTTGTCAAGATCTCTCTGGACGACCTCTCCACCCTTGACAGAGTCAACAGCTCCTCCCAATTTAATATCATCTGCAAACTTACTCAAAACAAGTTGTTTATGAAAATACTGAAGAGAAGTGGCCCTAAAATGGAGCCCTGAGGAACCCCACTAGTGACTGTCTGCCAGCTTGATGCAACCCCATTTACTTCAAAAGTTTGAGCCTGACCCATCAGCCAACTGTTCACCCATCACGTTATGTTTTTATCTAGCTGTATGCTGAGCATTTTGTCTAGAAGGATACTGTGAGAAACAGTATCAAAAGCTTTACTGAAATCCAAGCAGATTCTGTCAACTGGCTTCCCTTGGTCAACTAGATGGGTGACCTTGTCACACAAGGAAATTTAAGTTTGTTAAGCAGGACATTCCCCTTGTGAACCTATGCTGGCTATGACCAACGACCACATTGTCCTTCAGGTGATTTTCAGTACCTCCCAGAATAATTTTCTACATAATTTTACCAGGCACTGAAGTGAGACTGACATGCCTGTAATTACAAGGGTCTTCTTTCCTGCCCTTCTTGAAAATTGTAATGACATTTGCCAGCTTCCAGTCAGCTGGGACCTCTCCAGATTCCTGATGTAACATTGGAAACAATGTAGATATCATTTATCCTTCCTGCGGGCTAAGTAGATAAACTTTATAGTTTATCCCATAGTTCTTTCAAGACCATTTTTCTGTTATTCTGTGATTATTAGAACATAAGTTCAATTTTGAACATAGCTGAATTAGATACCAAATAGGATGCTAACATTTTTTGTTTAGGGATTATTGCATATATAGCGGTTGATACAGAATCGTCAGGGAGCAGGGGGCTGGCTGCTTCTTCACGGCCAGGGAACCAGGGAGACCCAGCAGAGTTTGCCCCTTTATCCATGGGGTGAAGTCACACAGGGGCTGAACACAGGCAAGACAAGCAACGAATCGAGTTCAGGATGTGCCTTGAGGCTCTAGTCAGGAGTAAGAGGAGACAGGGCCAGAGACGGGGCTATAACATTGGTCCAATGTCCACGCAGGAGCCAGGTCCAAAGTCAGAACTGCAGACAGGTTGCAGCATATGTACAAAGGGCCCATGGATTAAATGAGTTACCAACAGCTCAGGTCCCAGGCCTATAAAGAAGACAGAATTGGAGACACACACACTTACAACATCGCACAGGCAGGGACCAATGGCCTGGGATTGAGCAGAAGCAGGGGCAGGGGATGGGGCAAGGACACGGGATGTTGGGCAGGCCATAAAGGGCTGTTAGTGCTCTCAGTGGCCTGACTAAAATGGTCTTAGAGGAGTGCATGTGATTTCCATTCATTCTTCTTGAGGAACCTAGGCTTGGTAGACACTGAGATGCATTGTAATTATACACTCTCTTCAGAAGCTGGGCATTTGAATTCCAAGCATGCAAATCTGCATTGTGTTCATAACTGATTTTTATTTTGTAAATTAAATTATGAAGTTAGAAATATTTTCCTAAAAATAAATAAGCAATAATGAATGTTGAGAACTTTTGTTTGACTTAGTTTTGGCAAGCCCAGTATAGTTATCCAGATGGAGTTGTCAGTGGTAGTGGTGTTGAAAAATTAGCTACTGTCTGTAATAGACACTTGTGGAGAAATTAAAATTATTCTGTTGTCTTCTAAGGAAGTCACTCTTATAGTTTTTTTCTCATCACCTGTCCTTGTTCATATCTCCATCAAGGAACATACTCCAGTGTGATTGTATTACTTATTTTAAAGATGGGTTCTACCGATGTTTCCCCGTATTAGCATATAGGTTTGATGAATAAAGGAAAAACTAATGTAAGAGCAGCAGAATCAGGACCTTGTAATAATATGAGTGACAGAATCTCACATCAACTTGAATTTAATCTGTTCTCCAGTATACTAATGTTTTTAAACTCTTAAAAACATGATAGTATATTATTTTTCTCCTTGCTACTGAATCTGTGCCTCCCATGTCACAGTGGTGTAAATTCCAAGGTAGTCTTTGAATTTTCTTCCTTTAAATTTGTACTAAATATTTAAACAGAATATACAAGTTTTCTGTTGGATGATTTGTATTCAGCTTGAAATACTTGGTAAGTGTCACCTTAACGATAAAACTGGGATAGTGTAACAGGTGCTTATTGTCTTGTTCTTCCTCATTGTTTTTCAGATGTTATGTTTTGGCATATGTTAGTGACTGTCAAGGGGATATTATTGATCTGCTGAGACATCTGCTCTACTCACATTAATTTGGCTATTCTTTAGTGAAAGATGAGTTCCTTATGACTTCCCATTCCTACCACAGTAATAGTGACCAGGTCTTTGCAGATGGAAAATGACATTATTTTAAATGCACCTCTAAATTACATACTTTTTGTTTGCTTCTAAATGAGCAACTTTTTTTTTTTTTGAATTATCCCATCAAAAACTATCTAAGGAATGAAAATCTAAAGACAAAAATAGTTAACTTTACTTTTTTTTTTTTGTGGGGGTGGGCATAAAAGAGTCTTTAGAATATTTTGGGAGAATATTTTAGGGAATAACCATAAGACAGAAAAGAACCACCTGAACGTCTTGAAAGAGAAAATGAATGAGTAGATCCAGGCAATACTATATTTTCAGTCATATTTCTAAAAGAAAAATCTGATTGTTTCATTAACTTGAGGAGCAGAGGGAGCAAAACTCAATAGACAAGTGACATACGCAAGAACAGAAAAACTGGCAGCCATCAGTTAAGCTAGTATCCAGAACAGTACTTCCAGTTTCCTTCCTTTAATTTAATTTGTGATTTAAAAAAGCCTTTCATTTCATCCAACTTGAAAATGCACATTTATCTTGAATTAATGCAATAGAAAGAGTATAAATTCAAAAACTCACAAAGACACAACAATCATAAAATCCAAGTAACCTAACTTCTCTCTTTCTCAAGCTAGCAACTGCTGTGTTTGATTTCACTAAAGTATTCTTCATAAAAGTCTTTTAATTTGTGTCTACAAATACATTTTAGTTTTAGAAATGAATGTAGCTCTGTTCTGAATATCTGTTCAGCATTTCTCTCTAGTTACCGTATTCATACTCCTATGTATCTTTGAAGCAGTAAGCAGATTAGTGAATAAACTGGTATGCTTCCTGTGCTCTAGTCTGCATGGGACTAAAAAACAGAAAACAGAACTTGGTGGAAGTTTCCATTCACTCCTCTTATCTCACCTACCTCATTAGGTGGCTTGTGACTACGTTATTGCTCACCTGTTGTGGAGAAAGATGTTTCTTCTAGAAACTAGCCATCCTTTCATCCTTTCTGGTGATTGCCTAGCAGCAGTCAACTATTATACTGACCTGTATATAAGACCTAAAACATAAAAAAACTTCAGTACCTTTTGGTTTCACAGAAATAACTGAGTATGAAACAGGATCGAAGAGGAAGAGAATTAGGGTGTATGTGGAGGAATGTGGTAAAACAGAGTGTGAGATTAGCAATTGTATTTTGATGGCATTAAAAAAAATAAAAATAAAAAAAGAGTAAAAAAAAAGAAGAAAAGAAAAAAAGAAAAAGCAGTGATGATTTTGAAAGGCCTAAGCTTTTGGAGGCAGAGAAACAGTGGCCACAGATGCACGACTGAGCAACCATTTTAACTGGTTTTGTAAAATGCTGCAATCTACCTCTACATCTTTGTGACAATTATGAAATTCCTATGCTTATTGCATATGACATGATTTCTGTAAGGTCTTGTACCAATAAAACTGTATTGTGGAAAGTTGGCTAGCCAATTCTTAAATTTGATTTTAATCCTTAAGAGAAAGAAAAGACAGACCTTTTAAAGAAATAGTACTCAATTCTGGAATGGAAAAAGTGGTTTCCATCTCATGGCAGTGGTATCGTCTCTCTGGAAAAGTGTGTTTCTGTTGACCTTGACAGAATATGACAAGTTAAAATTTAAAAATGTTCATGAATGTAATCTAGTGTTACATCTCAGGTGATAACATTCTGAAACAAACAAACAAAAATATTTGGAAGGCTTTGGAATATAATATATAAATCCACATATATATATGTATTTAGTTAAGTAGATAGATGTATTTCATTAGCAGAAGTTCTAGGAGCTCAAGAGAGGGTATGTCATTTTTCTATCCATGCTAAACCAATTTAACTATGCTATTTACTTTTCTATCACTGAAATTTCAAATTATATTAGCATAATTATGAGTGCACTGTATAGGATCTGGTCTTGCTTCTATTGAACTCAATGGCAAAATTTTCATTAATTCAAATGGCAGCAAGGACGATCCCCAAATGTTCCTATTGAGCTGTTCACAAGCTGTGCCTTCTTCATGTTAACCATCAATGAATTTTGTTTGTCAGTGCAGCTGATCATTCCACATTAAAATAATAATAAACAGATGTGATAACAGCCTGCCATTTTTCATTCCTTCAGTCAAACGATTGACGGACTGTGTGATTTCCCCATTTAATGAACTGCCAGCTGAGGATGCAAAAGCTGTAACTGACACAAATCAAGAATATTGTCAAAGAAATCTTTAATATAATTTCAGAAATGCTTTTAATGAAAGATTATTTGCTCATTAATTTCCTTGTTCAGACAAATAGCTTGTTGAGTTCTATATGCTTAAATTTAATCCTGTATCTTTGAGAAAGGAATGGAAGAAGGAGGAGGAACACATTGGGTTGTTTTGGGCAATGCAACCACATGGGCTAAATAAATAAATCAGTACACAAATTCAAATTAATAGAGCGGCATGTTTCCTTTAAAATATATTAATCCCAAAATCACAAACATCATTCTGCTCTCCTTCCTAATTTGCATGTATACAAGAGATTTTATTGCATCTGTAGAATAAGATTTCCACTATGTCCAAATTACTGTCTCCTCACCTGTGTAACTGTAACCTGTGGAACCCTTTTCATATTCAGGCATGGAAAAGAGAAAATCATCCTTTTCTTCCATGGTGAATAGTACCTAAGGCTTTTTCCTACTCATCTTTTGACCTCTTTTTTCACCTTGTTGCTCTTGAAGATGCTTAGCAAGCTGTATTCATTTCTATTAACCAACTGTTCAGAAGCAAATGACAAGGAAAAAGGCAATATTAATGTGACATGACAGATTATTTTTTTAAATAAGTCTACTGGCAACTAACACTTTTTTCAAATGGCCAACAACGTTCACTGTCATTTTATTTTTACTCTTTTTCAGTATCAAATTCTGGTATATATTTGGTATATAACTAACTACATTATGTTCTTCATGGATTCTTTCCTGTAATGCATTCACTTAGAGTAAAGCCGTCTCTGTTAGTGTAGAAGACACAAAGAATCTGTGTAAATGGAAGAATAGCTTGAAAACAGCCAACTAGTTGAAAAAAAAAAAAAACGTTCTGTGGAAGCATCCACGTCTGTGCCCTTTCCCAGTAGAGACAATGCACAGTTTTAGACGCCATGGCATTTGATGCATCAATATGACAAAAAAAAAATCACTGTCTTTCCAAAAGACAGACTTACTGGTGTAGATCTCTAAGTCCTACCAGTTTCTCTAAGGCCCTCAAGTTTTGAAGGAGATTCCTACATAAAAGACAGGGAACAAGAGTCTGTTCTGCACCAATGCCCTGCACACAGACAGAGGGGATAGAAATACAGATTCTGAGCGCCATTTCTTTTACTTTCTGCAACAGTTGTTTCTCAGAGAGAGAAACGTAAGTAGAAGAGGAGGCATGCTACTAATAGGTGATCCAGTATCTTAGAGGAACTATAGCATATTGCTTTTAAAGGAAAATGTGTTAAAATTTTGTACATACATGTGAGATCAGGTTAATCATTTGTGTTTTGCTGTGCAGTATTAAGGAGATATGCTCACTGAAAACAAAAAGCCTATGTTCATGGTAATTCCAAAGTTGGTGTTAATAGCAGAATCTGGCCCGCTTATTTTTCACTGTCACATCTTGTAACCTTGGCATTTCTTTCTGAAATTTAGGTATCGTCATGATAACTCTTAATTATTATAAATATATACTAAGATCACTTTGCAATACAAAAATTATACCTGTAGGTTTTTGCAGGAACACTCATAGCTGAACTGTGACTTACAGCAATGTACTTCTAAAGGTAATTTTTAGTACCACTTTTCAACACAACATGCTTCATTGTTCAGACACCCATCCTTTTACAAAAGAGATTTCAATACTTTTTTTTTTTTCCTAGCAAGTAGCAATTATTTTCTTACTAATTCCTGAAAAGTTCTCAATATAAATTAGAATAAAAAACTTACCTAAGAAGACCCACAAAACTTAGACCCTTAAAAATCTTCCTCAGTTCAAGCTCCAGTATATTGCTGCTCAACACTCAGCTAGATGAGCCAGAAAACCTCATTTGTTCAGGTAACAAAAAGTGACCCTGAAACAGTGTGTTGTGATTGAGTAAGTGTAGAATGGCACCCTCTTGTTTTCTGGCACGTTATAGATAGATTTATTTTTTCAGGAATACTAAAATGTCATCTTTGGTGTTGTGACTTGATCAGTTTATTTTTTTTTGAAGGATGCAGGAGAAATCTGCTCATTAAACTTGCTTTTCATTTTCTAGTCACGTTTTTCCTGAGAGTGTTTTCAGAAAAGGCAGAAACATCGATCCATAGCTGTTTGACAACACAGACTGACACCAAAGAATACTGCACATATACTACAGCAAATACTCTATATTGTATACATTGAACTAATAATAACTCTAACCTGGAAACATACAGCAGTATTCCTAGGACCTAACATTAGACTTCTAAGTGCCTAAGTTAGCTATTTTCATTATTCTTCGAACATTGTCAAGAAATAGAGCTGGTTTCCTAGAGGCTAGGTGGAGGACCCTAATTCAGGTACCTATTTTTCTTTCGATCAGTTTAGGAAGTCTGGGTACCTAAAGACATCTATTGTGAATACTTCACAAAGGTCCAGTTGCAAACTTGACATTTGACAAAAACAAGAGAATTATTTGCATTGCTTTCAGGGTAAAATAATTGCCTTGTAGTTATTGTTGTGGTTTCTGAGGAGCTTTAAAAAAGGAGCTTTTTGGCTCAGGTATTGTGGTAATCCCCATTTGCAGTTACTAACACCTCCATATCTTTTGACTGAGGATCTAGGTGCTGTTCAGGTATGATTTCATAGTTATGATGCAGATGTCACTATTCAGAGCAGTAGGAAGTCCTTGGATAAATAGACTCCATAAGTAACCCAACAACATTATTCACCTGTTGCATCCCACCTTACTATGTTTCAGTGCCATAGTATCAATTACTTTGTCATGTGGGAAAATTGAAGCAGAAAACAGAGGCACGCTCCTTTTTAAAATTCTTGTTTGCTTAGCCCAGTTATATAGTAAAAGATAACACAACATACAATTGCCGAGTTGGAGCAGTGAAATGTGGTGAATGGCAGAGCTGCCTTCTCTGCCACAGGGGAGGGAAGACCTCTGGGTGCTGATCAAGCAAAGCAGACTTAACTAGGACAGGCACTGCTGGAGCAGTTCGTCTTCCCTTTTCTTCTGCTCCCGTTTTTGCAGCCTGTTCTCAAACATTCTTGTTACATCCATGTACTTTCACTAAACTTAGGTTGTTTGTGTCTTGGATGCATCTTCCTTGTCTTCTGTTAGGGCCTAAGACTGGTTCAGCCCTGTTCTCAGAGCTATATTCCTTCAGTGATCATTAATTTACCATTTGTGCTTTGTGTTCCTACCCTTGGGCTTTTTCATACCACATTGTGCTTGTCTTTTAAGGCTTTTGCTATCCTCCTGTGCTTTAACCCTGAAAGGCACCTGCTATAATCATGATTGCTCAATCAGGAATAGACACCTGGTAGGGATAGTTCTATTGTAAAAATACATTTTCATGTTTTTCACTCTCTCTGACACAATCCAGCAAATTCATGACATAGCTAACCTGGTGATGCAGTGACCTCTAAAGACAACCTCCAAATATCAATGGATACTTTTTCCTGACAATTTCCTAATCTGAGGCTCTATATACCCAGACTATTATCAGTCTTCAGAACTGTTTTCACACCACAAACAGGGCATTGCCTTTGGTTATCCCATTAAATCATCCTAATTTTATACATTTAAAATTGGTAATAGACCTCAATAATCCTGCCAGTGATCCAACGGATAATACGTAGGATGAATCAATAGTGGTTGGAAGAGGTATGGAAGGTTATATTGTGCTCTTAAAAATGTGGCCATGTTTCTCTGTTCATTATAGTAGCAATTGTATTACATTCAGAGGACTGCATTTTTTCGAGGTGAATACATAAGACACCACATAGACCTTCAAATAATTCCTCAAAACCTCCACATACTCACATCTTTTTCAGATTTTCTTCAAGTGTTGTTTGGTTAGAAATTCATTTTAGGCAAAAGGAGGCTGTTTCTGCAGGGTGTTGCGTAGTAACATTAGACACAGTTCTGCTTAATCTTCCCTCTGGTACAGTATATACTGCATTAAAAAGACTAAGATTTTTAAATACCTCTATCATGTGTGTGTTTTCATTGTCTATAAAAATATTTGAAAAGTTCCATTATGTGAGACATTACTGCCTCCCTGTACTTTTTACTGTTTTGAAACATAAAATGTTCATAAATAATGGTTGGGGTTTTTTGTGTTGCCTTTTTTTTTTTTTTTTTCCTTCAACATTTTTTCATTGGCATAGCATGGTTTGGGTTGGAAGGGACCTTAAAGATCATCTAATTCCAACTCCCCTGCCATGGGCAGGGACACCTCCCACTTAGACCAGGATGATCAAAGCCCCATCCAGCCTGGCCTTGAACACTTCCAGGGATGGGGCATCCACAGCTTTTCTGGGCAACTTGTTCCTGTGCCTCGCTGCCCTCTGAATAAAGAATTTCTTCCTTATATCTAATCAAAATCTACCTTATTTTAGATTAAAGCCATTCCTCCTTGTCCTATCACTCCAGTCTCTGAGAAGAGTCCCTCTCCAGCTTTTCTGTTGGTACCAGTACCTTTAGGAATATCTATAAGGTATCCCTGGACTTTTCTCTTCTCCAGGCTGAACAACCCCAGCTCCCTCAGCCTGTCTTCATAGGAGAGGTGCTTCAGCCCCTTGATCATCTTTGTGGCCCTCCTCTGGACTCACCCCAACAGTTCCATGTCCTTTGTGCACATATTCCATGTGCTTTGGGCCCCAGAGCTGGACACAGCACTCTGGGTAGGGTCTCACGAGAGCAAAGCAGAGGGGGAGAATCACCTCCCTTGCCCTGCTGGCCACGCTGCTTTTGATGCAGCCCAGGATACAGCTGGCTTTCTGGGCTGCGAGCGCACGTTGCCGGCTCATGTTGAGCTGTTTGTCAACCAACACTCCCAGGTCCTTCTCCTCAGGGCTGCTCTCAATCCATTCTCCACCCAGCCTGTATTTGTGCTTGGGATTGCCCCAGCCCAGATGCAGGACCTTGCACTTGGCCTTGCTGAACCTCACAAGGTTTGCACAGGCCCACCTCTCAAGCCTGTCCAAGTACCTCTGGATGGCATCCAGTGTGTCAACCACAGCACACAGCTTGGTATCATCGACAAAGTTGCTGAGGGTGCACTCAATCCCACTGCCCATGCCACCAATACAGATGTTAAACAGCACTGGTCTCAATACCAGCCCCTGAGGAACACCACTCATCACTTGGACGTTGAGCTGTTTTTCTTGCAGTTTCACAAAAATTAGTGGAATATATTGGCAGAACAAAACTTGTGAAATTAGTCTGGTATAATGCTCAAATTATTGATAAGAACCCAGTATTCTGTTTTGTAAGTTCCAGTGTTCTTTTGTCTAGCCAATTGTGAAAGGCAATTATATTCTGGGAGTTTCTGTCTTTACTGTCTTATCCCATGGCTTTATTTTCATAAATTCTTAATCCTCAGAACAGTGCTACTTCGGTTCAGTTGGGTTTTCAGACTATTGAAGGCTGTGTGAAATACCATTCAAAATATTCAGCCCTAGCTGACTGAATATTACATGATAAGTAGCCTCATTTTCTTACCCCAAGGAAAATAAAGGTTCTCATCGACTGAGAGCCAGCTGACTGTATTTAAATGCCTATGATTTTGTTGCCTACTTGTAATTTTTATGGACCTTTTTTTTTTTGAACAGTGGTTGTATAACTCTTCAACAGCTTGGTGTGAAATGCACTGAACTTCCAAGATTTGGACTGGGGCAAGAAATTTTTTTTGCCACAAGGGAAAAAATTGTCATGAGAAACATTTAAGAAAAAAAAATAAGAACAATTCAGAATATTAGTTAATAAATACACGGTGCCAATGCTAAAATATCTTGGTTTTGTTTTCTACTTCAGTGTTTTAACGAGAGCTGAAATTTTTGCAATAATACAGTTCATTATACTGGTAAATAGATACACAGTGCCAAAGCTAAAATACCTTGGTTTTTGTTTTCCACTTTTTTTTTTTTTTTAGGAGAACAGATTTGTTTGCAATAATAAACTTCTGATTAATAAAATAGTGTGAAATAGTTAGTTAGTAGTTATTACTGCTCCTCAGTGTTTAGCCTCACACGACGATTAAATTATTTGGAGTCCAACAAATACTTACTCATATCAGACTGAAAAAAAATCTTTCATACTGAGAAAGAAAGTGAATTAAAACAAGCAAGCTACATAGAATATTTTTAAGTATTTATATTTTAGTAGTCTCTATTAAGGATTCCAGAGAACCAAACTGTGCCTGGTATTAGTTCTCCTAGTGTAGTTACTCAGCTGTTTTGTTCGCCTAATTCTTCTTCTTTCCATAAAGTATATTCAGGGAACATGTGGGGGAGTTAAAAAGGACCACCGCATGCTTAGCTTGTTTACAAGATGTGAAACTCCCACATCAGTTTAATTTTGGGCTTCTTCAGGCTTTCAGGTTGATGAAGGGGGAAAAAAAAATAAAGATTGTCTAACATATATAAGCCAAAAGGCAATAAGCCAAAAAAAAAATACCAAACGCAAATACATTTCTAGGTATGATAAAAGGGCAGGGTGCAGCAAGAAAAAGATTTTATTGCTCTGTGAGTTTTATGATCAAATGCATGTGAATACAGTAGCTCTACATCTTCAGCACACATGAATGCCATACCCGCAGTTCCAGCAACCTTTATGCTTCTGAATTGCTTCTCAAAGCTTCCACCTCTCTCTTTTCACAGTGTCTTTCTGATTATTTTTTCCAATAGAAAATAAACAGAATATGGCATGACCTTCCTTCTTTCTTTGGCTGGCTTGTTCTTCTCCTCTTCACCTTTTCATCATGTTCAGAGAAGTTTTTCCTTTTCTTTTTCTCTTTCAGCTCTCCACTCCTTGAATTCCTATATTATTCATCTCTCTTCTGTAAGCTCATACCTATGCTACACCTAACATTTCATTCCCTTAGCAGAGGTTGTAAGAGATGAGGCTTCTGCTGGTGAACAGAAACCTTAGCTTCTAGCTTATTGCTAATTCTTCTTGAGTCAGCCAATCTAAGGTGTATCTGCACTTCAGACTCTGCCATTTCCTCTTAGCTATAGTTCCTCTGGTGGGAAGCTATTCATTTAGAGGTAGTTAATAGGAAAAACAAGCACCAGAGCATTGACTGACTTCAGGCTGTGTGGAGCTGGAGCGATGTGTGTAAATAGGATATATTTATTACTGTCCTCTGCTGATATTTTAGGACTAATGCATCTTTACTTCTACAAAAATACAATCCCTTTTAGAAATCTGATGAGCTTTTTCCACTGCAGTGTGTGATTCACATATAAACTATGTTTTTCATGTGGGCGTTTAAACCTGGCAGTCTGCATGCAAAACATCTCTGAGCCACGAGACATCTCTAAAAGCACATAAAAGACACTGCTGTAGTCTGAACATTTCATTTCTTCTGATGAGTTACTACTGCAGCCGTTTGAAAAGAAAATACACGCGCATATACCCATTTAAGATCTAAAAAGAGTACTGCCATAGAACAGTGTCATGCCATTTCTTGAGTGAAGATTAAAGAACATCCTAGGTGACCATGATCTGTGGGTTATCCAACTTAACCAAAGGAAATACGGCTGCGGTAGCAGGGCTCAATCCCTCATAACCCATGTAAAGGGCTCACACTGCCACAGGGTTTGTGAGACTAGCATTATTAGATTTGTTCTGAGCTAAACCAGAAAATGACAGAGCTCCTCTTGTTCCCTGTTTGAAGATCAAGCTCTGACAAACAGGGTGACAAATGAATTCTGTCCTTTCTGTTACATCGGGTTTCAGCACTGTTGATATCTAAAGATGTGCTGAAGACTGATTGTAATCCAACCTCTCAGTTTCATTTATCAGTGGGATATTTTTTCACACAGTTTTGTAAAGATAATTAAAGGGTCTTCCTTCAATTGTTTTAAAGCTATGATAAATAAAGTAGAAATAAATCCTTCATAAAAATGCCTGTCATAAGCAGTAGCAGTTTCATTCAGCAAACCCGATTTTCTTTCCTGTGTTATAAGAATAAGAAAATTTCTGATGGGTTACTTGACGGGTATGAGGATAAATGTGGAAACATTCAGAATGGCTGTTCAACTGCCAGAATACTAGATAGTTACAAAATCCTATTGATACATTAGGCCAGAGAATTAATTAATGTAGTTTGTAAATATTCTGGAAATTTAGAAAAATATTTCTACTTTTTCCACCCATTCTGTGAGTTATTATTGACATTAAAAAGCCTATAGAAGAAGCAAACAGTAATGAACAAACCTATTACTGGAACAAAAAGTGAACATTTAAGATTTCACTGGAGTGAGAGAAGTGATACCTGGCTTAAAAATGAATGTCTTTAATAACAAAAAAATAAACTAAAAAAAAAAAAAGTCAGTAAAGGAAATCACTCATTACTTTGATAGGATTATTTCCTTTTTCTCTCCCTTCCTTCCTACCATGAACAATATATGGTATGAAAAAAAATATGCTTTAGCACTAGTTTTAGATAGATTTTGACTGTCTTCTGGTACCTCAATAACATGGTGACATCTGAACTCTGTTATCAAAAACTTCGCTCGTTGCTTTAGTCTTTATCATTGACCTGGCTTCTGTAGGGAATAAATTAACACAGGTGAACTTGTAGCACTGATTTTTGTGACTAATTTATGAGGATATTTTGAGTAGGGAGAAATTTGTACCTTTGTCCTGAGTGTTCATTTCCCCTTTCTTACCAGTAGTTCTTTCCTCAGTGTATAGTAAAAATTCTCAGAAGAAGATCAGTGGTTGGGAAGGGTTCACTGAAGTAGCTACAGGCAAACATTTGTGTGCATGACCCTATCTTGTTTTAACATCTAGTACAACACAGTTAACATAAGGATGATAATTTCAAACAAAATCAAAAAAGTGTTTTTTGAAAGGAAGGAAAATTGTACTCTGAAAATATGTTGCTTTAAATTGAACAACAGAATATTTTTACACAGTGTTTGTTTTTTCATAAATTCCATAATTATGTGATGTATGTTTGCAACAAGGCTTGTATGGATTTCAAGAAGGTTTCAATTTTTCCATTTGTTATCTCTAGTTATACAAGCTAATCTTTTCCTAGGAAATCAATGCTTCAATTGTAAGAAACTCACATGCGGTGGTACAGGATGCAAACTAGGTCAGAATAAGTAGATAACATTTTGTTCCAGGGTTCATGAGTCTGTCTAACCCCCTCTGGGTACAGATTATGTTTCAGGACATTTGAATAACAGTATAAAAAAAATCAGTTCCCTTTATAGCTAAATGAACTATGAATTAAATTTGTTATCAGATGACCAGTAGCTGCTAAGCATTTTCCAGCTGAATAAGCTAATAAACCTATTTACTCTTTCTGCACGAGCAAGCACAGGCCCATTAGCTGCAGATGCCTTCAGCAATATTCTTTGACATATAGAAGGTCATTCTCCTTTCATTGTCTTCATATCTTTATAGTTTAATGGTTAGCAAAAAGAACAGCTGCAATAGTTTTATTAAGTAGCTAATTAGTAATTTAAAACTGCAGTTGTAGGATTTTTATCCCCTTTAACCTCATTCTGATGGATTAGTGCTTTATATGCATTTACTTTGAAAACTCTGGATTTAAACTGAAATCACCTGTAGTAATTTAAATTGTCAGAGGCTTTATTAAAATGTGGTGGCAAAATACCTTGCTTATTAAAAGACCTCTTCTTGCTCTTCTTTTCCTTGCTACTCAACATCTGAGTGTTTGCTGGCAAGAACTCTGTCAAGGGATGGATTGGGAAGAAGCTAATGGGTGATTTAATTTGCCATGGGCTCTGACAAGTACTGCATACTTTCCCCCTTTGTGACAAGATAGCAGGACGGGTTCAGTTTTGTAATAGACTTTTCAGGAACTGTTGCACCTTTTCAAGCTTCTGCAGTCAGGATTACTGAAATGAGAAGGCATTACTATCAGTATGACCATGTTTTCTTTGGTGATTATAGTTACGGCTGCTCCGCTTGCTTTCTATGCTCTCTTGCAAGTATTTCCCAGAAGGACCGTTCACAGCACGAGTTCATGTCACAAGAAACATCAACGGGAGAAAAAAAGAACAGATTTTGGTTTTGCTTTTTAGGAGGGATAAACTTTTTGATGCTTCTTGTTGAATCTATGGAGCATTGCTTCTGGACCTATGAGCTGTTCTGCTTGATCGGAGCAACAGTCGTTTTAAGTCTGTATCCTACAGCAGGGAGTAAGAGGTACCTGAAGGAAAACAATATATTGGCACCCACTCCATCTAGAAAAAGCTTTGTTGTGTGCTCTTCTCCCTACTAGAGAGTTTATTATCCTGCCTAACAATGCACAGTTGTTCCTATCACTGCCTCAATTGTCTTTTTTTTCTCTTTCTTTCTTTTATTACTGTGCTAGGTAAGCTCCTCAAGCTTATAAGAGGGATTTAAATGTCTGCTTACATTTCCTTGGGTTTCTCAGTTTTCTGTCACACCTCAATTTGCTTAGAATGATGTCAAAGTTTCTACAATGCTAATAGTATATATGTATATATTTAATTTTAAGTAGCGATATTTAAACTTTATTTTTGATAAAAGCTACTAGAAATACCCATTAGTTAAATGACAGTAAATCCCCATTTTCATTTGTTTTTCTGTGTTCTTCAGAGATACATAGCTGTTCATGCTTTAGCGGGAAAACACCAGAAATAGCATGAAGTTACCGAAGTACTAAATGAAAATTAATATCAACAGGAAACTTTCTCACCAACTATGTGAGACATTGTCAAACCTCCTACCTTAGGGTGACCTATTGAAAAAATGTGGCTGGTTATATTTTTTCTTGTTGCTGGATCAGTGCTGGGCCTTGCTGTACATCAGGAAATCTTCACCTTGTTTAGCCTCTGTTTGTGTTGACTTCGTAGAGCAGAAAGGCTATGCTGTCTCGTAGCTTTCGGCATACTTGCTTTTGTTGTGGGTAAAATGTGATCCAGATCTTTTGTGTTTGCTGAAGGCCTCTTCCTGGTGTTAGTACGATTCAAGTGGCTGGTCTTGGACAGGTCCTTAAGCTGTTTTTTCTAGATTCTGCAGGTAATGCACGTGTTGGAAGTTACAAGCTCTTGTATGGTATGGCAAAGTGTTTTTTCAATGCCTTTGAAGTTCTTATCTCAAAACTTCTGAAGTATCACTTCATTTCCACAAATGTTTGAGAGTTTGAAGAGCTCTTATGTATGAACAGTTTTTTATATAAATACATAAGACCAGATTGTGCTAACAATCTGCTGATTTCCACACACTATCTATTTACATTCTCTGCAAAACTGACCTCCAGATGCAGTATTTGAAAGCTCACAGTATTAGAGTTGTTCTTCCAAACCGTTCATTATTCTGTTAAACAGCTATCGTGGATTCTTATTGTATTTTCTGAATGTGGTGACCAAGGTGACAATAAATAATTCTTCAGTTTCTCTACATCCACAGTGAGAAGACAATCCCAGAAATTCCAAATAACTGAGAACATAAAAATCCTTGTTCACACTGGAGGAGTATAGTTATAGTAGAAACAAAACATTTGAGATATATATAATATACATAAATTGTATATATAATATATACTAAATATAAATGTATATATAACATACATAAATCACAAAACCTAACATAAAACATGGTTTTAGAATAAGAACAGAGCTTTAAATAGAGGCACACTACACACAACTACAATATTTTTTGTCAATCTTCTCAAAGAAAGTACCTTTCTTTTACTCTGGAATTTCATGTAGAGAAATTTACTGATGCAAAACAATTGCTTTTACTGAAGTATATGTATAACCTTGTAGCTTCTTAAGCAATTTTTCAGAAGAATGCTATCCCAAAATCAGTTGGAAAAGGAAAGGGAGAGGAAAGATTCAGGGACTTGAGTCAATCAGACCTTTTGCTGCGTACCTTGTGACCTATACTGCACCTTTAATGGGAACCTCAGAAATGCTGTCAAGGGTCTTGACATTGTAAAGCTAGCTTTCTCTGACCTGATATTAGAGCAAACAGCATTTGAAAATATAAAAATGTCGAAGTGATTTGACTGAAACAAATGGAGTTCCCAAGCTAACTTCCCTCCTGCTCCAATGGCCTTGCAGGTGGCAGGGGTACTTTCTTTCCATCTTGCACCCAGGCCAAGAAGTCTTCAGTCGACTTCTGCACTGCAGCAATTGTGTGCAGTCCCTTCTTGATCCCTGTGGAGTCTGTTTCCTTAGGGCCTGCCACAGTGTCTGTGCTCTGACAGCCATAGCTGCCTGGGGCCTGACTGTACCGTCGGCTGTTAGCTGACCTCACTGCGTCCGTCTGTCCCCCTTCTGGTCCCATGCTGGAAGCCTCTCTGTGCTCCCCAGGGAGCATCAGTCCTGCCCTTGCTCCATGCTCTTCACTAGATGGATAGTGCAGCCACCAGAAGACAAACAGGAGTTTTCTTCCATCATTGCATCTGCCCAACCAAAGTCTTTTAAAAGAATGTAACATTGCATACAGTAGACAAATAAAATAGGCATTGTCCGTTACAGTCAAATAGATTTTCCTTTCTTTAGGGAAGTTCAGCAGATGGTTTGGGGACCAGACTCTGAAACTGAAAATCATAGTATGCTCTCTTCTTTGTAATTAATACACTGACCTTTTTAGGATGATCCTAGGTTGTCTTATTATGAGCATAATATAATCACAACTTCTGATTCAAATTCCTTTTTTTTTTAAAAGTATCTGAGTCCTGTACTTATAGGCAACAGAGAGAAGCATGTGTCACTGAAGACAGTCCAGGATTTTACCTCTTTGACACTATCTATGATGCTTATTTCTAGATGGATGATTCACTAGGTGGAAATTAGGGAGCTATGCAGTGTTTGGTTTTCCTCGGGGACCCGCTGGAATTAAAGCCACCCCTCCTCACCTGAATGCTTCATTTTGTCACAGTACTATCAGTCGCTGTCTCCTCGGTTGTACCAATGCAACTCTTTCAGCACAAAACCTCTCAGTTACCATCTCTTACCAGCTTTGCTGTGTTTTAGCAATTAAAATAATAACGTACTTCTGAAACATTTATACACGGGTTTCATGTGAGCTGTTCACACAGTTTCTGTTGCTGGTAGATGTGGTCTCAAAGTCCTTTCCGGTCAGAAAAATCAGCACAGTTTCTGTATGCTTTTGCAGCAGCAGTGAGAGGCTGGTGAAATGGGGCTGACTGGAGTGTAAATGTTGTGAGCAGTATCTGAGTTCTTAGCTCAGTGGCATTAACTGTGATAAAAACAGAATGTAAGGTTGTCCTAGGGAGAAAGTTCTTCATCCTATACCTTATTTTCATGGTACCTCATTTTACTAAAATTGTCTTAAATATTCATAATATGTGTATTTTTAAAAGTGTTAAGCTTACATATTTTAAGGGTTAGCATTCCTGAATGAAATGCTAGTGGGTGTCCCACTGCTGTCCAAGTCATAGTTCAAGGGAGGAGGTAAATAAATTATCTTGATTTCTTCTTTTCCCTTCAATCCTGTTGAAGGATTGATAATTCCTCAGAATTCTGTTTTTCTTCCATCATTTGTGATTAAGGGCTGCAAGGAATACTACCCAGGCAGAACTCCCAAGGAGAAAAGAAAAAACCCTCATATTTTACCTAAGTTCTTACTACAGCTTTTATCATGATGATCTTTACAATGTCTTCCTTTGTTTTAGATAAACCGAAGAAGGACATCCTAATAGCTGTTTTTATTGCTCACCTTAGGTGAAGACCACCCGTAGCATTCCAAGCTTCACTGAAACTTGGTATTTCTAATAAGTCACAGTTGCATTCATTGGGAATAGAGAAACTTTCTAAATAAAAATAACAACAGTGGTGTGCTCAGAAATAACATCAGTGATGTGCTTAGAAACAAAATTATTGTGTTAGTAGATGCTAATCACTTAAGGCCAATGAAAGAGCAAACCAGGGCTTTTATTTCCACAGCCTGTCTATAAGCAAGGGATAAATTGCATTTCTATTGTTATCTCTGTCAGGTCTAAGCTTATAAAAATAAAATGCAGAATTGCACATACAAAAATCTTTTTTTATGTCCATTGCTTTTGCTGTGGTATTAAATTTTTTATCCAACATTGCTCTTTTTGGTCTCACGTTGCTTTAACTTTAATAGAGAGTTTCAAGTAAGCATCATGCTGTAGTCTGTAAATGAATCTTTTTTTTTTTTAAACAATGCAGGTACTTTATTTAGGTTTTGGTGTTTTCCACAGTGCTTGCTGAAGTTCATTATTGCTTGTAATTATGATATTCCATTTTCCTTTTTAATTCATTTGGTCTAATCTGAACCAGCACAGGAATTGCTTGAATATGTATTGCATTATGTGTCCTGAAATATTCCTTCATGAGTTCTTTAAGGGACCTTTTAAACTTGTATTTATTTTTATTTTAAGCTATTTGTACTGCATTGAGATTCCTCTTATCCTGATAAACTAGAAAATACATAGATTTGTAAACTAACTAATGAGGACCAATCTAACATTCATTCACAATATAGCTAATAGATCACTGTAATGAACAGAACATACTCTTTCAGAAAAAAACAAGGCAAGAAAAGAACTGCACAGAACACCCAGCTTGTCCCCTGCCCCTACAGGGTCAGCGATCCTGAGAAGATGTTTACTTCAACCTGGTTTTCAATTCTTCCAGTGGAAAAGTCATAAGATTACCTGCAGGTCTGTTCCTCTGTTTCATGATCTTTAGTGTTAAGAAGTCCAACTAATGTTTGACCTGAGTCTTCCCTGTTTCGCAGTAAGCTTATTATTTTTTTCATATGAAATCTGAAATAGTTTATTCCTTCCCTTTAGCAGCACCTTTTGTGTGCCTGTGTTGTGCCCTGTTACTCTTATCTTTTTAAAACATAATGGAAAATACCTCTTTCAGTCTTTCCTCATAGGTCATGTTTTCTAGATTTCTGATCACTCTCTCCTCTGTACTCTCTGTACATGGAGAGTTGAATCTGTACACAGGTGTGGCCTTAGCCTTCACTGGATGTAGAAGAAGAATGACTTTCCATATCTTATACCTTATGTTCTTGTTTATACATCCCACTAAAGAGCTTATTTTTTTTTCCACAGATAGCATGATATTGTCTCATATTTAACTTTTGGTATACTGTAGTAGCAGATCACTTTTCTATAGAACAGATGCTTTAGGCAGAACTGCTGTGCCTAATATCTTGCAATTAATTATTCCCTGAGCAGGCCAGTAACAGAGAATTCCTTGATCTGGCCATTCTATATTTTATATTGTTGTTCCTTTTACACTGTATTACAAAGGAGAGCTTCAACATGCTGGTAAAATCTCAAAATTTGTCGACCTTTGTTAAGCCTATGCATAGAATTTTTTTTCTCCTCCAAGACTGAGGACTCAAAAATATGGGTAATGTTGAATGTAATGGAATATAACAATTTTATTTTTAAAGCTATTTTTGATTCCAGCACCAACTTTAAGTACTAGGTACCAAATTACCAGATACCATTTTGAAAACTGCCCTCACAGTTAGACTTTGAGATAGTATATATTAATTATACTAATGGAGATCAATGTGATTCCAGCTTTTTGAAGTTCTTTATATGTAACTGATTATACTTTTTATTTTTTTTCCTGTTGGCCAATGTGGAACAAGGTTATTGGAGAGAAAAAAAAAGGGGGGGGGAAAAAGGTCATATGAAGTATATTATTTTCTCATTCTCTTATTTTTAAGTATTTTGTCCCTTGTTCTTCAAAATTGTTTGACAGAATATTTGCAAAGCCTCTCAGCATTCCAAAGGTTTTTATATAAATTTTTAGTATCTTGTGTATAAAGCAAAATATAATCAAATAATTGCTTAAATGAGGTGAATCCCTCCACACAATACCAAAGATATTGCTAAAAATTAGGGAACCTTATGAGGAAGAGAATTAGGGCACATATCCTTTAGTAGAACCTAGGGGCAGAATGGAACAGAGAGAGAACCAGAAAGACAAAATGGAAGGGGACCTCTGAAGGCATCTGGTCCAAGCCCCTGCTCAAGTAGGACCACCCTGAGCTGGTTGCCCAGGACCAAGTCCAGGCAGCTTTTGAAGATCTCCAAGGAAGGAGACTTCACAACCTCTCTGGGCAACATCTGATCCATTCCAGGATTAGTTTTCTGGGGAAGCAGTCCGAGCTGTATGTCAGAAGCCGCTGTTCCATCACTTCAGCTAGTCTGTTACTCACATTACCGTAACACCGAACTATTCTCTTTCAGGCTTAGCTCTCTTAAGACCTGGGTGGGCTGCCCACGTAGCTGAGACTTGGAGAGAAACCTGATGAATTGTCAATGTCCTAATATCTATCTGATGAGAAAAGAAGTGTGATTTAGAAGTATGTGTGAAGAGGAAGAGCAGGGGCCAGGGACTAGGCACAACCTACCAGGGAAGAGGAACAACAGAAGTGCATTGTGAAGAGAAATGGGTGGGGGCAGAAGGTGTCTGTCTCTAGGGACAGGAGCAAAAAAATACTTTTTACTATTGATGCTCTTAATGGCTTAGATCCCATTTTGTTTGTTTTAGTACAGAGCTGAATCTAGTGAAGAAACTTCAGATGCGATAGGGATATTCTCAACAAAAGTTTAAAAAAAAAAGAAAAAGGAAAAAAAAAAACTTACCACTTTTAGCAAATTCTTGACACTGCCTAACATGGTTGGCTAAAATGCTGCTTAAATTAATTCAAAATCCGTTCAAAAATTGGAAAGCTGGAAGTTTTCTTCAGAGTATGGAAGGATTTGAAAAACAAGTTTTGTAGTGCTGCCTCAGAAAAGAAGGAAGAGGTTAAAAAAAAAAAAAATCAAACTCTTTTAAGGTTAATCGTGTCTCTTTTGAGATTGTAAAGCCAGTTCTGAGAAACTATCTTGCCTGAGGCTGCTGACTTTAGATTTCTCTCATCATTAATCTCTCTTACATTGCGTGTCATATTCAGTTGCAGTAAGACAATTAAGCTAAGAAATGTGGAAGAAGGATATTATCCTCTCCACTTTACATCAGTGCAATAGTGTTTCTAACAACTAAATCACTGCAAGATTTGTAGGACACACAAAATATAGCTCCCTTTCCTGAAAATAATTTCATTGATAATAAGTGCCTGAAAACAATTGAATCTTTTTGAACAAGAGCAGTAAAAATTACATGTTTTATTATATTAACAACAGGCCTTCTCAAAGAACGTAATTGTATCAGGTTAAATGCACAGTTTAAAGTGAGGACAAGAATCAGCAGTTGTTTTGGCTGTTTTTCTCCTTGTTTTTATTTCTTTCTACATTTTTATGTTTTAACCAAAATTCCTGACAGGCCCACTATAAAATAAAATGAAAGAAACATGCTACCAAAGTCAGTTACCATTGCCAATAGAAGCAAGTGTTGCTATCCTTAACAATCAACTTTGAAAATGTTTATTCATTTTGGAAAATCCAGAATTTGTTTATGGCTCACCTCCAGAGTTGTAGATCTATTTTTTTTGTTTGTTTTCTTTTGGTTTGGTTTTGTTTTATGATATGAAAATTAATGTTACATGAAATTTCATATTAATAATATACCCAGATGAAAGGACATTGCTTTTATGAAGTTTATCCAGTTCATTGTGGAGTCAGATCTATTTCCATATCAGAGTTGTTAAAAAAAAATAGGAAGTTTTCATTATTATTATTTTAGGTGTTTTGTTAAGTACAGAACATATATATTTACGTATAACATAGACGTGTAGTTTTACATGAAAGCCTTTGTCATTTAGAGAAGGTGAAATCAAGTTACATACTGCAGACCAGGCTTGGCCTTCAAATAGTTATTTTATAATACTCTGATAAACCTTTTCCTTCCATTTGAAACTGCTGATTTTTCAAGACCGTCTATCCCATACAACAAAGCAGTTGCAGTGGCATTTTCCTTGGAAAAGCTTTTTGAGGACAAAATGGAATTAGTCAAAGTGAAATGGACCCATGACAATTTGGCTGCTTGCCTATTTGCATTTCATTGCATTAATTATTCATTAATGTGCATCTCATAGACATATATCCTGGGTTTAGGTATGATAACATGATAACTGTTTGCCCTGTTTTACCTGTGAATCCATGCATTTTATAGTAACAATCAGAAGAGTCATACCCAGGATTTAGGTTACTATTAAATAGTTATTTCATCTAATTTCTACAGGTTTTAAATATTCAACTATTTTTGATGGTGATCCATATCCTGAATGGGAATAATTCCACTGACTTCACTGAGTTATATACTGAAATCATTTTTTTCCTCTGGTTATATTCCATGTGAGAAAACGTTGAAAATATGCTCGCACAAAACTCAGCTGAAAGAATGCTAAACCACCCGAGTGAAGCAATCAAATCTGGAAATGCCTATGGGCAAAAGCCAATTCATCCTTAACTTTGTTCCCTTGTGCATAGAGATTTTAATTATATTATCACAAACTTTTTCCCATGAAATCCACTCCCGTTTCATTTTTTTCTTTCTGAATTCAGTGCAATTCTTACCCTTATGAAATCAAAGGGAGTCTTGCAGTCATTTCTGTTCCACCTCTGGCATCCATCACTGGAAACATTGACAACTTTCTTAACTCACCACTTCAGAAGCTGAATATTGTTCAGTGAACAAGACAGGAACAACACTGTTGTGGCACTCATTGTGTGCTGCTTTGCATTATAGGTTGTTGACCCATTCCTGTAGTCCTTTTAAAAATGGTTGTCGTCCCTTTGTCTCTCCATTCTGGTTGTGGAAAGAGGTCAGTTAGTTAAGAAGGCAAGTTCTGTGATTTTTATTTATTTATTTATTTTAATTTCAGTAGAGGCTTCCTCTCAGGGTAAGATATGCAAAGAAAGCAACAGCTTGGCAATATAAGGACTTGTCAACTCAGGCCCTGAAGCACAGTAGCTATGTTCAGATGGCATTGGACTACAGCTATTAATCTGGAAATGGCTTATTGGCTCGGATGCACTGTATCATGAATGTACTACTTTATGGTCAGTATGTGTGGAGCCAAAGGGGCTCTGCAATGTGCTTGCTTTTGCTCCTGTATCCGGTGTTAATAAGCCAAGGCACGCTCGTGCTTCTTGTACAATGCCACATACATTGCTTGGAATCAATAAACTCTCCTAATTTCCATTGCTTCCTTTGACAGCTTGGCTAATTCATACATCTCTTTGTTGCATGGAGTGAATCGGTAAAACGGAGTAGCTTATTTCGTGTTCTGAAGTTTAGTGGTATGTGGCTTTTACACGGTTCTTAACTCCTTCTAGGCCCTTTATGCTCCTAGCAGGGAAAAAATACATTGTCTTTTTTATTATTTTTTCAGTGAAATCATAACAATTTTACAATTAAAAGTTTCTGTAACATTTTCCTCCACAAAGTTGTCTTTCACAAACCTATACCACAATCCATCTATATCTTGAATACTGTGATATGATAGGACACGAGGAAAACCTGTACCTGCTGCTCTTCTTATTGATGTCACTCTTGAGAAAACTTGATAACAGCAGGACTGTGGCTAAACATTTTCAAAGATTTAATTAATTTTAACACAAGCTCTTCAGACATTGCCACAGGCTTGAAAAGGTTTAACTAAATATAAAGTTTGAAGAAGCAGTGAGCAGTAAAGAGAACGTAAAAACAAAACAGCAGTCACCATCTTATTGCAGCATGATCTTTTAACATCTATGTCAAGTGATAATTTTATAAATATTAAGAAAAAACATCCTTCGTTTCCAGAGTGCACAGAGCAGTTGCCAGAGCATGCTAGTTTTCTAAACGAAGATCCAGGTGAGAGATAAATACTCAGTTTGCAATGGAAGCTGACTTCATGCATGTGCACATCATACAGCTGGACCCCAAAGGGATGTTCTTCTCAAAGAAATGAAGTCCAAGTATTTATTGACCTGACATAAACTCTAAACCTCCTACAGAATACTAATTTTAAATAACAAAATGATCCACTTTAGCTTCAATGATTTAAAAGCCCTGAGAGATCTGTGCAATTATTCTTTCAAATAATGTGGAAGCAGAACTAATGCCAAATAGCATTACTTACATTTGTGTAGTTTCACTAGTGTAGTTCTCAAATTATCGGTTTCAACTCCTGTACGATTTACAACAGATTTCTTATGCTTTCAGTTTCAGTCCTTAAGTTCCTTAGTCCTTAAACTGGTGATAGACTTGTCTGACATGTAGAAATTCAGAAAATTTGTAGGTTTTTTAAATTAATATTGAACAACTTTTTTCTTTTTCCTTACTTTTTTTCTCTGTATGTCTTATGTAGAAGCATTCCTCTAGCACTAATCAGTCTTTCTAATATACCAGTTTTGCACATCTCAAAAATATATGCATAGACTGTGCCAAATTTCTTCTGACTTTTCCTTCTGAAAAGACATTATCTGTTGGCACACTCCTGGGCTTGCCTCATTGAAACGCTTCATTGCCTACACTTTTAATGATTTATTTTTTTTTCTTTGAGTACTTAAGTAGCTGATTTTTATTTTTTTTCCTACTGACTTTTGCAATTCCAACATACTTTGAAGACTCAGCTTGTTTAGTATAACAGGAATTATCATAATATGTAGTAAATCACTGAGCCAGCTGTGTCATGTAAGTCTGAAGTTGATGCTTTACATGTCAATTTATAAAAATAATTATTTAGTCCCTCTGAAACCAGCCAGGGCATCAAAAGCTTGAAAGAATAACAAGTGCTTGGTTTAATCTAATGAAAGGAAAAAAGACAGGAGAATGAACATGAAAGAATACCCATGGCTTGGCCAACAGAAGATAATGAATGATATATGAAAGACCAGGACAAGCTGAGCAAAAGTTGAAAGCAACCAGACATGAGTTAGAGGAAGGGCAGTTGATGCTGAGGTGAAAATTAGAGAATTATCTTTTGGTTAGAAATGGTTGCTGATTGAAGAGCTTACATTTATATAAATTTCAATGAAAGGAAAAAAAAAAAAGTCACTAAAAACAGGGAAGTGCCAGAGAAGAGGCATTTCTAGACGACAAAAAAAAAAAAGGGGGGGGGAAATAAGAAACTGAAAGAATCTGACAACGCGAGGAAGCACCTTCTGAAAGACATGTCAGAGTGTTTGACATGAATAGCAGCATGAAGTGGAACAGTTGCATTTCACAGGATTTCTTGCCTTCCTCATGCAGAAAGCAGATTTAGAAAGGGTCTGAAATAAAACTGAGCAGATATATTATTTTCCGGTTTACTTCTCAGGAAACCATTTTTTTATTATTGTATTGTTAAACCTTTGTGTGAGATTCCTGCCTCCAAAATTTCATCAGAAGATTTTATAAACCTCTCAGTATTTATATGAACAGATGAGTTAATTTTTTATTTATTTTTTTCTTTATTTTAATTTAACATGTTTTTTTTACTTAATCTGTTACATGGTTTTCTGGTGTGGAAAATTTAATAGCTTGATATTTCTGAAGGTCAAAATATCCCCATATCATGATGTATATAATGTCATTGCTTCTCCATGGTCATGGAATGCATATATTCCAAGTTAATGCAAAAAAAAATAATTACATTTTCATATCGGAATAGAGCGTGATTGAATGCATAGGTCAGATTCACCTAGACTCAAAATTCTACCAGCTATTTGCTGTCACATACTGAAACTCCACCTACAAGTAACAATTTCTCAAAGGTTAAACGAGTGTAAGTAACCCACGGCTGTCTGTTAGCAGCCTCCTTAATTTGGAAATTGTGTTGTGGGATACAACACAAAGGCCCGTGTGGTGGTCTTTAGACAAATACGGAAGGGTTATACACGCCTTTTCAGGCAGTGAGATAGAAATCAGCTCAGACCTGAAGTTCAGGCTTAGGTTATTAGCTCAAGAATAATGCTGTAATGCGTAACCACTGCACCACAGATCCTGGATGTGTTCAGATTTTCAATTTGGCCTGACTGCACCTACTTTACAAATGTCTTTAAAATAACTTGGTTAGAATTAAGCCGTTCTCAAAAGTCAGTTGTTAATTGTTCAATGATCAGCTGTGCATCGCTTCAAAAGTCTTACTTAGCTTAAAAATGTTTGTAGACATGGTAAAAAATTAGTATACATCAAGAAATTAATTCTTTCACGTCTTTCATGCCTATACCAGCTGCATGAGAGGAAGGGGAAAGTGCAAATATTATTTTTATTGATGTTTCTGAGAAACTTTTTTGTGTGGGTGTTTGGTTCACAAATTTACGCTGCGGGCTGGAGCAGGCTTTAGGAGCTGTAGCACTGGCAGTCAAAGCGTGCCTTCCTCAAGGCACTGGGTTTATTACAAGTGGTGAGGATAGCACACCTCTTGTAGTCCTCTGGCTTGACACAGGGCATCCGTGGTGAACTGTGGGGGGTTCCAAATTACAGTACACTTACCACGGGTGATACATGTCCTCCATCGCTGCTATCTAAATGCTGCTGAATGCTGCCTAAATTAGGTATCTCTGCAGCAGAGCGAAGTGGGTGCTGCTACCACAGCGCACAGCACGGCAGGAAAGCAGGGCTGGAATTTCTGCCGTAATGTACTCTGGGTTTCCTGGTGAGAGCTACTTTGGAAAGCATTAATGTTCAGATCTGGAGATGGCTGTATGCAGCTGTAGGTTCTACAACGTATTTTAAGATGTTATTTTAAAACCCTGTATGGAGTTTGGATAAAGCGGTCCCGAGGCCATGATTATACTGGGAAGCAAGAAGTAAGCAGCTCGCTTAAGATGAGCAAAAGAAGAAAATGGATTAATGATGGCTTTCGGAATATAAGGAAATGGTTTTTGTCATTGGTGTTGTTTTTCTTATTTTTTTTGAAAGTGAGACAGAGTAAAGAACTGAGGAAAACAGAAGTTGTGGAGAAAGACAAGCAGACCACAAGCTAATTCAACTGGCCAGGGTCAGTATATCCGCCCTCCCTCCCCTTTTTTTTCCTTCAAAGTATGTTACCTACTATGACCCTACTGAAGGAGCTCAGTCAAGACTAATTAGACTTAAGATACGTTTACGATCAACTCTGTCCACTATTCCAAATATTTTTGGATGTAATCTTTTTTTTTCTTTCTGAATGTGATATGAACTTTTATTCCTTACAGAAGGTGGTGGCATTTTAAGACAAAATAATAAATACAGTTCCAAGAACACAGAAATTAATTTATTCTAAGGAAACTAAGGACAATACATTTAATTAATACTTGTTATCCAATGGAGGAGGATGCCAAAAATTTAACTGTATTTTAAGAGAGCATTTGTTTTAATAGGATGCTTTAGCAAATCCGGAAGTGTATTTTCTTCATTTATCACGTTGTTTTGAATAGAATATTTTAGAGATATTTTGCCTTTGGTAGTATTACCAGCTCTTGTGATTTTTCACAACTCCTATATTTGGATAGGTTTGCATCTGGAATAACAGGATTTTAGCTCTGCCACTCGCTGCTTTTGCTAAAGCATATTGCACAGGATGGGAGAGGCTGCATTGCCATAAAAGTGTCTTCTGTGTTAGCTTGTGTGAATGGTTTCTGTAGATGCCTAGGTGTATGGAAGTTACCAGGAAGTTAGTACGATGCTGTGCCTCGGCACAAACAGCTGGGGTTGGCCTCCCAGCCATGTGCCAGTGGGTAACTGTGGATGTGCAAGCGCAAGGGTGAACTGCGTGAGTGAAGACACACATAGGCAGTGTGGAGGGTTACCTGCTATTAATGATAGCAGGTGGGTTCTGTTAATAAGAGCTGCTTTACTAAAAGCTCTTCTCATAAATATTGGCTGTGACCTGTCTCTCTCAGTTCAACCCCCACATCAGGAAAAAGGAATTTACAACAAAGTAGACATTCATTTCTTGGTTCTTTCAAAATTGGTATTATTTCACAGAATCACTGAGTTTGGAAGGGACCTATGAAGGCCATTTGGTCCAAGCCCTGCTCAAGCAGAGCCACCCAGAGCAGGGTGCCCATACCCATGTCCAGGTGCCTTTTGAAGATCTCCAAGGAGGAGACTCCACAGCCTCTCTGGGCAGCCTGTGCCAGGGCTCTGTCACCAGTACAGTGAAAGTTCCTGATACTTAGACAGAATCTGCTGTGTTTCAGTTTGTGCCCATTGTTAAAGTTCTTGCTGCAATATTAAACTAGAAGGCAAAATTTAAGACTACAAGCATCATCCTATATAATTATCCCATGATTTTAAGAACCTGGAGAAAATGACTTCTGCTTCGGAGGCTGACAGAACAGTATTTTTTATTGTTCAGGACTTTTTAACTAGCTATTTCAAAATCTGCAGCTATTTGATTTACCAACAGCAGATCAGCTAGAATTCCATGCCCAAATTATTCACATACTGTACTCATGTCTGTCTTAGTTTAGAAATCCATGCTTAAAGATATTCTCATGTTGAGATCCAGCTCCAAATACTTACAGTACAGTAAAGATTATGCAAGTAGATGTCTGAACTCTCACTATTTAGAATTATTAGAGATCTTATCAATGACCAGAGCTGTTCTAACTCTTCCACTGACCAAATCTGATTTCTAGCTTTCAATGTAATGAATCGACTGCATCTCAACTATTTCTTCATTGAAGCTAATGGAAGCTCAGATACTTTGCTGACATGTTGACACCTCTGTTGAGGAAATGTAAACTTGAACCTCACTCTTAATGATATCATGGAAAAGAAAATAAACCTTGGTTAATGTTGTAGGTGTGGTCTACTTGTCTCAATATGATGCAAATTTTAATCAATAGATTAAAGGTTGAATCAGAGAAATGATTTTTTGCCTTTTTTTAACACTATACTATATCTTCATAATAATATGTTCATCTGTTTCCCTGTATTTTTCTTTGAATTATCTCCAACAGTAAAAACCAGTTCCAGCAACCAATGCAAGTGAGAAGTGGTGTTGTAAAATGGTGACTGTACGATTATGAATTCCTGAGTGCAATCTTTAAGCTCATCCCTTTTTTCATCGTTGGGAAATACACATAGAAAAGGTTATGTTCACATTAAAATGATAATTGTATTGTTAACAAGATTAAAGGCAAATGAATGCAATAATATATCAATGAAAATAAGCAAGAGCTGAAAACAGTTTTACTGCAGTAGGCTGAGGGCACAGTGGCCAGGTAATGTAAGCAGTGCAGATCCCAGTCTGAGCAAGGAGGCTGGATAAGGATTGCTTTACCTTCGCGAACAACTTTGTAGTGAATAATGCACATAAATTTTGAAGTGGAAGGGAAGTTTCCCCCTCTAGAGGCTAATGCAAAGAACTGCTTATCTACTTCTAGTTCAGCCACTGGCTTTAGTTTTGGGTAATGACAAATTAAACCTGGACACTTCCAAACTGACAATCCAATTCAACACTAGGTATTATATGTCAATGTTTTTCACCGAGCTAATTGTCAGAGCTACACTTGCAACTTGTGATAAATGGAAACCATCTCACATCTTTACCCACTGCAGCTGCATGTCAACTCTCTGCTTTCTTCTTTGTGATCAGCCTGTTTATTTTTCCTCCTTCATATCCTCAGTTTTATGAGGGGCTGGACTTCACAACTCTCTTCTGGTTTAAAGAAGACGCAAGCTTTGCAGTATTCATCGTCTGTGTGTTCTGCACTTCCACCATGGCTCCCAAGTTCTGCTGTCCAGTTGTGGGTTTTCAGTGAAATAAGGTTTGAGTCCAACTGCGGAAGCTTAGCAAAGCAGAGTCATTCAGTTCCTGCTGGCAATATATCTGAAACACTTAGAAATAAGACGATTTTTTTTTGAAAGAACATAGTTTAGAGCTTCTCCTAACCTTTATAAGCATGTACCAGTTCCCAGATGTAGTTTGTATTTCATCGTCTCCCTGACAATCCCATGGAGAGTCTTTGATGTTAAGTGACTTAAATGTGCTCTGTACCTTAAGTATGTTTTCCCTTGTAACTTAAAAACTGTCCATCCCAATTCTTTTGTGTTCATACTCCCCTGATGCCTGTCAATGGTACTGTTGTCACAGAAGGCAGCTTCACTGTGCTTTGGTATTTTGCTGTAAGCACAGCGCTAAGGGTACCATGCAAGTGGAAGTCAAAGGTTGTGTGCTGGATGATTGTGCAGTGTATGTTGTTTTTAAATAGGAGGAACAGGACCCTGGAGGCAAAACATAGACAGGACTTCATCTTTGCTAATCAGCGCTGAGAAAAAACAATTAGCTTATTGGCATGAAAAACTTGTACCATCTCCAATGTCTGTTGCCCTGAGCTAATGAAATCACTGTGGCATACCAAAGATACAGCCTGCTGAGAAGTACATCCTCTTTCCCTTTTTAAAAAACATGCTATATAATATAACTGGAAGTCAGCTTTGTCTTCAAATCACTGCTTTTTCTACTTATATAAATGATTTATAGTATGAATCAGGTATGGATTGCATGAATGCAATTCATTGCTAATTGCTACTGAGGACATGGTACCTATTTTTCCCTAAAAAGGGGATGGAAATGTGTTTCGTTTGCATGTTCTCCATTTCCATTTCATATTCCTGCTCTTTGCTTAGAAAATCTTATGTATGAAAATAAAATTGGATGATGCAAAATTGGGGCAATTCATTAGATAAATGGAATGGAGGAAAATTGCATTCTACCTGACCAGACTTAATTGAAAATCAGTTCAAGAAACTGCAAAGCCTTCAGAACAATTACAGGAAATGTTGATTTTTCTCCCATTCTTTGAGTGTAGAAGAGTAGAAGAAATCTTATGGCAGAGACTGAATGCCCCAATTGTTTCAGTCACAGCAAAGGTTTGATTCCATTGTAACCGCAGTAATTGCGTGCACTGAAGTCTAGCAGGGAAATGTTGCACACTGTATTTGTCTTTCTATGGGAAACTTTACGTGGCCTGCCTATGCTTTGTCAGCTCATATCAGTCTTAGTGAAATGCAGTGATGGAAATGGGCCATGTGGACCATGATTTTTGACTTCAATATCCCATAAACTTGGTTTCAGCTAGTAAAGTAGGTCTGATTTTATTTAACAGTTCACATAGGACACGTGCTTGGGTTAAAAACTACCTCATTTTCACCTTGTGTTGGTTAACTTGTAAGAAATCAAACACATCCACAATTCATATCTTTAGCTTGATGTGTAGTGTTATACAGGAATGCTGTTTTATGCTGGGACAAGCGCTTAAATAATTTACATTGTCACCTGCATTATTTTCAGAATGACATTTTTGCAGTGATTTCTTCTGCAAGTCTCAATATTTTCATTCACTTTTAAGAAATAAATCCCACTTTTTGTTGTTTTTGGTTTTCTTTTAAGTCCCAGTGTCTGAGTAGATATTGCTCTACTGCTATAGGTAGACTATATATTTTTTTCATGCTTGTTTTCCTAGATTTTTAACGTTTTATACTGGGGCACTTGCATGAGTAAAATGATATAGAACAGACGTTTTTAAACACATTAATGCCGTGGCAGGGTGTGCAGCCACAGCACGTGCACGGTGACAGCAGTTTGGGGAATTCAAGTATTAAAAGGCTGTTTGGTATGGCTCAGATTTGTGTGATGGCCACATCCATTCTCAGTACTTACAGACAGCAATCACCTCATGGCTCCATTTACTCCGTTTATGCATAATCTGTGTTTTTATGGGGCCACAACATTATTTTATCTCAGGCTCTGGAAGGAAAAGCGCTGAGATTTGTTCTTCTTTTATCTTAGGTTAGGATAAAGTTTGACATGATAAAGCTTGTGACCCCACGTGCTTGAGTGTTAGATAGTGCATTGTGTTCACTATCTTGGAGTTTGGAAAGTGTATTTATCACATTTTGGGTTGTTTTTCCCCCATGTTCACTTACAACATTGAGCATGTTCTCAGCCCTCAGGAAATTTATCTCATTTGAACGCTTATAAATTATTAAAGCCAAGCACACTTCCCTCCTGCCTCAAAGGATTCACTGGTAAATACTTTCTCACTGATATTCAGAATCAGTAATTGTATCACAAGAAATTCAGGATTTCTGTGGAATCAATCAATAACCAAGAATCTTGATTCTGTTGACTGTTCCAACGAGAAATGAAAATCTTTTGGTTTAGTTTTAGATGGTTTAGTGTTTATTCTGGTTTAATGCTGGCAGACAACTCAGTACCACACAGCCGCTTGCTCACTCTCCTGGGGAGCCAGGTGGAATGGGAGAGAGAATTGGAAAGGTAAAGGTGTGAGAACTCATGGGTTGCGATAAAGACAGCTTACAAGGGAAAGCAAAAGCCACATGCACAAGCAAAGCCACACAAGGAATTAATTTGCTGCTTCCCATCAGCAGGCAGGTGTCAGCCACTCCCAGGAAAGCAGGGCTCATCACACAGAAAGGTTTTGTGGGAAGACAAGCGCCATCTCTCCTCTTTGTGGCAAGATAAAATGCCCCCCCCCCACCACCACCACCCCTTCCTCCTCCTTTCCCCCAGCTGTCCTGGCTGTGTCCCCTCCCAGCTCCTGGTGCACCCCCAGCCTCCTCGCTGGCAGGGCAGCAGAAAAGTCCTTGGGTCTGTGTGAGCACTGCTCTGCAACAACTGAAACAATTATTTTCATCAAAAATCCCAAACATAGCATCATAGAAACTGGTATGAAGAAAATTGGCTATTCCAGCCAAACCATGACAGTTTAAAAATGGTACAAGAAGTTTCTAAAAAAATTCAGAGGTTGACCAGCTACTTTTTTCCAGGCAGTGCTTATAGATACATTCAATTCCTACAAAAGTCAAGTGAGCTCACGTATACATATGTTAGGTTAGATTGGTAAGACACGATCTGCCTGTTGTGCTCTCCCAAGAGAACCCAGCAACTGCATCCCTCTCCCATCCTGCTTGTGAGATGGGAAGGAGCAGAGTCTGAAGGTCACACATGCTTTATCCTGTCTTGGTAAGCCAATTGGTTATTGGTGGACTGCTCCTGGCTCCAGAGCTTGGTTTCCATGTAAGTACACCACCTAACAAAGTTTCTTTGGATGCATGTATCTAAGAATTAGTCTTACACCTTCGTTATGAAATAGCAATCCTAGCTGATATTGTGAATGTACCTTATTAGAGCTAACAACTCTTTTAGTTCTGGCTATAGATTTAAAAGTGAATCTCTGAGTATAACTCCTCAAAGTTACTAAATATGTCTCTGGTAAGATCATGGAATGTCAAAAGGTGGGGCAGCGCACTACAAAGCTGCAGTTCTGGTCCCAGTGTGAGCTGGGGAGGAGCTGTGCTGGTGTCACTGGTGTGCCTGCCTGCTCTCTCTTCAGGTGAGGTCAACTAGTGAAGTTCTAATTTATGTTTTTTTGGGTCAGTGGGAATGCCTCCAGTTCTTTTTTCTTTAATGCTCCTGCTTTTAAAACGGATAGTTTTTGGAAAAAGTCTGAAAGAATGAGCAGTAGGATAGACAAAATGAGGTTTGTTATTTGTTACAGACAAGAAAGAAAATCTTCCTTTCAAAATGTATGATTTAAAGAGCTTTCAGCAGATTTCTAATTATTGCTCATATGTACAACCTTAGAACAAGTGCTTATACTCATGATATAAGCTTCTGAAAGAACAGGTTCATTAAAAAAGTGTAAAATTGTCAAAAATCATTGTCTGTCTTATAATAGTAAAGTAAATTAGCTTCTCATAATGTTCAGGACTTTCAGTTTTACCTCCTATTTTACATCTGTACTAAACTATGGAGAGGGAAAATTCCATATTCTAATGATGACTGTGCTACTTTTGGTTTTCATATATTTGATTCAAATTTGATGTTGGTGATAATGTGATATTTGGTGCCAGATTTGATTGTGGATTTGTTTTTTTAATATTAAATTAAAGATTATTTTTTCATTGTTTTAATTTCAGATTTGGATTCTCTAACAGGGCATGCATTTCCAGGTAACGTGGACAGTTAGATTAGATTATGTTAATGTCATGTTTTAAAATGAGTTTATTCAGTTTATTTGGGGGGATTAAAATTTAATTGGTGTGATTCTTACAGCATTTTGTTATGTCAAAATTGTCTTGATAGTTGTTTTTTAATTTCAGATAAATGTAGAAGAGAGATATTACATGTACTAGTTTTAAAATTAGAGTTGAAAACCTGCTTTAACTACCTGTTAACTGTAGTATCTTTAATCTTAAACCAACTAAGGGGGTAAAAGCAATGATACAAAATATCAAATTCCAATGAAAATTTTATAAATTTATTCAAACTGGCATGTGATTCTGTAAGGAAGAATAAAAAACACCCTATAATGGCTAAGCAAAGCTAAGATTCAAGAATTATAAGACACTTTCAAGTTCTTTTACTAGAAATGTATAGGAAACAGGTTTTGAACAGTAAGAGCATCATTTTCAGTAGAGAATCAAGAACAGAGGATAATGCAATTATGTTTATTCTCTTAATTCTACTGTACACATCCATTTTTTTATGCTGTGTGGAAATTAACTTTAAAAACAGTCCACTCAGTTAATTAAAAACTTTAGATTCTTGCACCTATAATGACTTAAAAATTTCAAAAATTTTGAGTTTGGAATTTTTCAGCAGAAATACAGGAAAGGAGAATTTGATGCTTAGTGATCATGTGAACTTCTGTGTTACTTGAGTCAAAGTTGTGGACAGGAAGAACATAAATGAGCGCTCTTTGTGATAAGTCTCATGTTTTGCAAACATGCAGATGCTTTCTGTACTCAAAATTCTCTCTTGAATTTCCTTGAAATGAATAGGTAGTAAAAACTAAAGCATAATTTTCTTTTTCCAATGAGTTTTCAAAACAAAATTTGTGAAGATATTTGTCATTACAAAATTATTGGTCTTTATTATATAATTAGCTTCTAATTTGTCTACTGCATAATATGATATTCCTCCTTCAGTTGCCCTTTAAACAGTAGTCTATAAAAATAACAGGACAGTAGCTGTATCTGAGGTTTTCCAAATGTTTCTGCATTGTGGGCATTGGGTATGCTGTAAGAATCTCAGTAGAACAAATGATCCAAAAAAAAATAAAATTAGAAGTTCATCATGACATTTGTTTGCAGTGTGGACCAGATCTCAGTACAGTCTGTGAGGGCTATTTGTACTCAAATACAGCAACAGACCAAGTGAAGTCTGTTTGAGAAATCTGAACTCTGTAAGTGCAGATTTTGCCATTTTCATCCCAGATGAGGAGACTATTATTCTGAGTAGTCTGGTTTGGTTTGAGTAAGGATGCTCATGGAATAATGTACTGCTTAACATATAAATCTGATCTTCATGACTGCTGTCAAATATGCATGTGTCACCAAGAGAGACATTGAGAGGAGCAGCATGAGTGCATCTCTTTTTTTCCCCTCCTTTTTTAAAATTGAGTCTGCTTTCGTTTTTATTTATTTATTTTTTTTTACATAAGTATTTTATGATACTAGATAGTGCTATCATGGTGTGTGAGATTCTTACTTTGAAATACAGCAGTTCTAACATAATGACCAATCCTGACAACAGAGCCTTACACTAAGATGTATACTAGAGAATTATGGGAAAGAGAAATCGTCTTTATTCTATATGGAAAATGTCCTGAATTAGAGGATAGGAGAATTATATTCCTGCATTATATTGCAGGTGTAGCTGTGCACAGCTCCATCAAATGGCCCATTGGCTTGCACAGACAGAAATATCTTTGAATCTAACTCTTTGTCACAAAGGGATGCAGAAGAATACTAGAGGTAGCTGTGAAGAATAAAAGCCTGGAAATGCGGATTTGACTTAAATAGATCTTCACTTGGAGACTCACAGAGTGAACATGCCACTGTGCAACTCACGGAAATCACTAGAAGAACCATTTCTCATTTTCTGCTTTGTTTGACAGACTTGAGACATACTCTTTTCACACAAAAGTATAATAGCAGCAGAATGTCCTGTCTTGTCTTCAGCTTTACTTGCCTTTAATAATTAAGTCATGACAGTATTCTGCTAAAATAGTGAAGATTGTGTAGTTACAGACATAACTAAATTAAACACCAAAAAGGATGCCTAGGTGTCTAGTTATAATGGAAATCACAGACCACTAAATTCATCCTGATACCTGTGCATAAGTATTATAACTAGTTAGGCTGAAACATGTTAATTTTCAGGAGACAAAAGAGATCAAGGTGTTAATTACACTTCTTCAATATCAAGGAGTTAATTAGATGAGATATGCCCAGATGATCTTAGAGTATTAACATATGATTTGGATCTCACGCTGAACAAACACAAAATAAATTCAGTTGAGATTTCTATTTATCTCACCTTGGGGAAAGCACTCCCTTTGAGCCAGTCCAATAAGATTTATTAACAAGACCTCGAAGGGTATGGTAAGCCAATAGTTTTTCATTTGACCCTCTGCCAGTCCTCTGCAGTGGCCAAGCATGAAGCGGCTCTTTTCCAAAAGTCACGTAGCTGCGTTAGCACAGTGTTGAGCAGGAATGAATGCCAAGCCCTTAGCTGGGCACACAGATTAAACCTGGTCTGCACTGACCTGATCACGTAGTTCCCAGTTCAGAGGTGGTTTGCATCCAGATGGCTTCAAATTCAAACAAAGTGAGCTCACATTAGGATATGACTGCTTGGACTAAGAAAAAGTACTTTCCCTATCACCACTAGCCACTACATCAGCTTCCCCCGTGTTTTCTGTAGATGTGGGCAATCTCTGTTACTTCAGAGACAGATCAGGACATAAGCCACACCAAAAAGTTTGTTTTTTTATGTCAAGGGAAAAATAAATTCTTTATAACCCTTGCAGTTGATCAGCTGAAACCCTAAAGTACGAGATTTGATTATAGTCATTGTCTTAATGCAGAGCTGCAAGTGTTATGGGCATGTTGAGAACTTCCAGAAGCTGGATTAAAGCATCTCTTTTACAATGATATCTAATCTCGTCCTAAAGCTCCAAGCAATGGCGAGTCCACCAGCTCCCCTGGTAAGCCGTTCCAATATTTAATTACCCTTAGTGCTAGGAAATTGCATTGTTGTGGAAAGGTTGCATTTGTCTAATTTCAGTTGCCAGTCTTCCTTTTGCTATGCCTTTGTCAGTAAGACTGAAAAGTTTCCCTTTCCCAGATATGTTTGCTGAATAAGTGTCTATGAAAAATTGATTATTTGCAGTGACCTGTTGAAAAGCCTATGTGCACAGAAGCTTGTGCACCATTTTTGACTGTGCCATCTGGCCTCATGAAGTTACTGACCTACAAACCTTGCATCTTCCATATCTTTGTACAAACACAATTTCAACACCCCTACTACAACTAAAATTTTATATATAGCAATCAAGGCACCTTTCAACTTTTGTTTTGCTAAGTTATGTTGTACTCTTCAAGGCTCACACTGTAAGACTGGTTTTCTGACAGCTGTCCTAAAAGCTTTGTGTTTTTTTTTCAAAACCTATGAGAACCATAGAGAATCTATTCATGTAGAAATTTTGAAAATGCTGTGTATAGAAGCAAAGTCATTTCTTTTTTGTACATAATGCCTCCTTTCTCTCTCCCCCTTTTTAGGCTTTTAGATACAGTTCTGAACTGACAGCTCAGGTTGCAATGACTGTCTCTGTCAAGCAATCCAGTGTCAATCCCAAAATGTAGCTGATAGACTAGGAACGAATGGTTTTCCCTCCAGTTTGAAGTGGTTGACAGAGATCAGAAGTGGAAGGGAATGTTTACTGAAATAAGCATTCTTTATATGAATAAGCAGCACATGAGAGTAAAAAATTAGCAGCTTTTTCCAACCTGCTCATGCCTATGGGGGCACTCAGCTTTGGGTGGTCATTAATCTGAAGAGGAAGGACGAATAGCCAGCAGGGCTCTAGGGAGGAGGATAAAAAAATGACAGAGACTTCAAAACATGCAAGAATATGTATTCTTACTCTAATTTTCATGATCCTGCTAATCAGAAAATATGGTGCTGTCAATCGACTATAACCAAAGGCTTTTCCTGAGTGTTCGTACCGAACTACTCAGGTAATTACATTCCGTCTTAATCCCATAATGCCTTCACAGCAGAACCATGAGAGATCTGGCTTTCAGGGTTTTCTATCCAAATGGTAAATGTGCCACAAAACTGACCAGATTATAATGACCTTACACCCTTCCTCTGATCTTTACCTCCCAGAGCAGAATCTCCCATGCTGTGTGTCTAACCCAAGTCCTTTGTTGTCACATTTTCTCAGTCTTCTGTTTGTTTGCTTTAAAACACATTTTGGTGGCAGCAGCTTGTCCAAAGCAATTATTTGCTTTCCTTATGACATTTTTTCATGGGTAGTGAGGAAGAAACAGTTCGGATGACTCTGTTTCTTACTTGAAGGATAAGTTAAGTAGTTGGTATTGAAGTCTTCAGATAAGTACACAAACTATGGTGAATATAAAGGTAAAATTGATGCATCCCTGACTCACAAGGGAGTGTCCTTAGGAGTGGACTGCTCACTCAGAGTATGTCTGTGTGAGTACAGATCTCGCATTCCCTTTCTGCACAATAGCCTAATTCTTTACGTGAGATGGAGAATGGCTCAATCCTCTTGTAGACAGAGGCAGCAACAACGGATATTAAAGGAGAAAGGTTGTGTTTCAGGTCTGTTACTTTTGCATATTCAGATGTGAACTCAGGCCCTTCAAATTGTAAAGGTACTGAGGTACTTATTTCTACACTAAATTATGCCCTAGTTCATACACATCCCTATACCTAATATCTTGTACTAGTTCACTTAACAGATTATTAATGTACCTTTAACACATTGGAGAGGGAAATTAATAGCAGTTTTCTGGTTGCTTTACATTAGCTGTGAATGAGCCTGTGAATTCATATTCTGAATCATGTATGTATTAATTGGTTGTCCGCTGAATTAGGAATCTGCAGTAGTTAGTCAAAATGTGTCTTCTACCTCTCTGTTGCAGTTTATTTTAATTCCTCTTTAATATGTCTGGAGTGTTTTCTTCTTTACTTACTAGCACCCCAAACTAAACCTTCAAAACTCTTTAGTATGATCCACAGACTTTAGTTTTCATTGTCTTAATAATAAATACTATTTTGTTGCAATCCATCTAAATAGACCTGAAGTTTCATAAAACACTTCAGGAACAAAACTTTGTCTGGTTATTTATTCTAACAGTCCTTCATAGTCGTCAATGTAATGCTACAATTCAACTTCAAAATATTTCTTTTTTTGATTCTGAGAGTCATTTCATAGTCTGAGGAAAATAATGTTGTCTTCAGCGCTGTTGGTAGACTTAAGTTAGAGCCAAATGGAATTAGTATTCTCAGGTCTTTGCATAATAGCTTGAGCTATGGTAGGAATTTGGCACATGCAGTCCTGCAGAAAGTGTTTAGAGAAAGAGGATCTCAAATGCTAATCGAGTGTGAACACAAAATATCCATTCTAATTCCTGGGTGTATCTGATCAAGGAAGTTGGTTGGCGACCTGCTCGTTTTCCAGAAGAAGTAACACTTTGACCATATAATGAGCATCATTTCACAGGTTAGTTAATTGCCTACTGAACTGTGCACTTTCCTATTCAGAGATCTGCTAGGTCTAGAAGTTAAATGGACATCTCATTCATTATACCAGTACTGGGGCTTTGTGTCTGAAATCAAAGCTTATTTGAAAATGTCTGCTCAGCCATATTATTTGCAGTTTCTGTAGCATTCAGTCAGAAGCACAGAGAGTCCTTACCTTGTTTATCCTTTTTCTCTACCTTTGCCCAAAGCACGTTTAAAGTTGGATAGAATATTAATGAAGAATGGGTGTTTTAGAACAAATAACATTGAATGGAACCTAGTCTAAGAGTATCAATAACAGAATATCAAAGTTCAAAGTTATTTGATTAGAGGTGACATCTTAAAAGAACAAATTTGGAGAAATTATTATTTCAGAGATGCTTTTGGCTAGCTGTCTTCTTGATTTTGTCCAGGGAGTTGTCTGCCCATTGAACTGAAGGCTGTCTGCATGACTTTTTTCCTGACCTTTCTGCTGAAGTTTAGTGCCACTAGTTTTGATTTGCATCGAGTTCAAAAAGAGCAAAATATTTCTGCTTAGGCTGAACATAATCTTGATTAAAAAAATAAAACAAAATGAAAGCCATCAAGCCACAGGGAGATGGAGCATGATAAGGTAGTAAACAAACAAACAAAAAAGTCATTCACAGTTGAGCTCCCTTTGTGCTTCCTGTTTTGTAAAATTCAAGGACAGGTTCTCAAAGAAGAAATAAGCCTTCTTTCATCTATTACACTTCATCTGGTATAAGTCTTATCTGGCTTCATAATTCTTCAGTTCTGTTACACAGAAAGTGTTCTTCTTACACTTCTATGTTTGCCCCTTGACTTCTTGGTCTCAAGTGAAAACAGTGAGGGGAAGATGTGTGTACACTGCACCTCTGTTGCCTCGAGTCTTGAGTAGGATTTAACAGTGCATAGTCCTGCTGCTCAAAATATCGGGCTGCCAGATGAACCTGCAAACAAATTTTGCATGAACATGCCAGATGAACCTGCCAAAAAGAAGTCTGATATGAGACTTTGCACAGGGGAGGGAAAGATAAAAAAAAAATATTTCAAACTGATTGAAATTTGAGATTTTCTTTTTTCTGTTTCCAAGGTCTTTCAGGCTCCTGGTCCAACACAGCTGATGAGTTTCCCAGCTGGGTTGCTCTGGAGCCAGCCTTTTATGGGTGATGGAGCAAGAAGGCACCAAGCAAACCTTCCCTGGGATTGGGGTGTGCACTGGGACCTGACCTGGGATGTGCACAGCAAGGTGTCATGTCCCTGCTCCAGAGTTCAGGTTTCTATTAACAGAGACAGGAAAACAGTCAAAAATGGTTAATCTTGCAGGAACCTGACAGTTGTGTAGATTTCATGACAGTAATTAAATACTGACTTTTGTGCCCTCAGTTTTAGCTGTTAGTTTCTGTCTTAAATATGGGTAAACAGGCAAATGAAAAGGACACTAACTTTTTTTTTTTTTTTTAAATTAGGTAATTTCAGAATTAGAAGGACCTATATATACATCCTTTAAAATGAGGAGTTTCAGAGAGATATATGACACAGGTGCTTTGCTATATGGGTTTATTTTACTCTTTAGGTTTATTTGGACTCCTTTTTTGGTTCTTCCCTGTTCTATATTTTTTCAGTAAGAACTATATAAGTAGCTGTTGGTATAGAGGTACAGATGACTTCATTTCTTAACCATTTCTATAACATTCATCTTTATGAGATTTTTATAATTCTTGATCATGTTTAATATCAAGTTAAGGGTTTAATTTTTAGTTGTACTTTTAGTTTATTCTTTTTTGATATTTTATTAATTATTGTTTTGAAGTGCTCTGGGGAACAAAACTTCATTTAAGGATACAGGATGAATCAGAGTAATTATATACTTCATTCATTACCACCAAACAGAATTAAAAGGAAATAAAATGAAGAAACGAAAATAAAAAAAAAAAGATTTGGACTCTGGCTACCAGTTACTGCAGAGCTGCACAATGTATCTCTGATTTACAAATACATAAATTCATGCCTTGATTCTTTTTTAATTAAACATTTCTTCTTAGAAAAAATCTGAAACATAATTATTTGAGAGCTACAAGGGCAACAGTAATTATGATATTGGGCTTGTCACATTATCCCAAACAGTATATTAAGGCAGAGATTTTTCTAATCTGTCATTCAACTATTCTTGCTCTCTGTTTAGCCTGTGATGCTGCTGGAAATTGTTGTGAACCTATTATGCTACAGAACATCTTAAATAGCCCCAGCACTTTATAATGTTAAGAGAAACAGGTCAAATGAAGCCCATGAAATGTTAAAGTCTGCTAAAAGAAATATATTCAGATGTTTTAAACTAATTCTATAGTCCACAAGAACTCATATGAAGAAAGTTATTAAATTGGAATTATAGCCATAGGCAAATCCTTAAGGAGGATAATTTAGATTGTGAATTGAAAAGAGGACAACCATGTTGGCTCAAGGCATAAATTTGACATTAATCTGCCAAAATGTGGTGTTTTTATAGATTCTGACAGATCTATGAAGTCCTGTGCATAGCTATTGAGCTTTCCATTGTAGTTACTATTAAAAAATGTCTTGTTCTAATTTTGCAGTAGATCCTACGTTTCTGAGAAAAACTGTTGGCTATTTTCTCTCTAATGCTGTCAGGAAATAAAAAGAATTGTCTTAAGTTTGGAACAGAAGTCTAACAATCACAAGTTAAAGCTTCACTTCTTGTGATCTTTACCTCCTCACTTATGTTTTTCCTTTAATTTTCTCATATTCATAACCTGTTCAAAACATAGCTTTTTCACAGCTAAACTAAAAGTAGTTTATCTTACAGTTTCTGAACTGCTTGGAAATTTTCAGGTGGTAGCTGCTTAAAATAGACAAGTATGAAATACTGCAGTGACGATGTTTCTAATTAACTGTGATTACATACTTTCCAATTCTACTCCTTAGTCCTATGTTTAGGCCAACCTGAAGCAGCTGAAGGTTATGACAAGAATATTTTACAAAATAAGCAGTTCATGTCAGTACATATTATTCTATGGTATGTATCTGTTTTCCAGGACACAATGTGAATCATGACCACTATGATCCTCAATGATCAATTAAGTAATGAAGTAATGCATCTTAATGAATTTTAGTTGTAAGTTTATGCAACAACTTTTAAGACTGCACACACTATTATTAAAAATTTAATTTACCTTAAATTAAAATTGAAGGTAAATTTTAAAATAATAATTCTATATTGTAGTTCTAAAATGTTTTTTATTTTTTTAATTAAATTGCTTTCTTAAATATTATTTTCCCCAAATCAGTATTAACTCAAAATATTTTTTTTAATTTGTAATGATAACATTTATTTAAAATGTTGAGTTTTTTACTTCTTTTGTAATTAACAGTCTCATCTGTGAATTACTAAGGCTATGCTAAGGAGAATAGATGTTAAAGACAAGTCAATGCAAACCAACAAAATCTGCATATGTTTAATGTATTGCATAGATCATGAGTCAGGTTTTCATTGCTGTTACAAGATTTTTGACGAGAATAAATCACAACACTGTATAGGCTGCTTCTTCTGAAATTATTAACTGACACTAGTCAAAGTTAACAAGTCATGCACTGTCCTTACTATTTCCAAATCAACGTGATGTTGAATGTAAATTTTTCTTTTGACATCTTTTCAGTTTTGGATAGTTCTAGAACTCTTTCCTAATTCTGATCTCAGCACTGGTAATCATAGAATCATAGAATATCCTGAGTTGGAAGGGACCCATAAGGATCATCAAGTCCAACTCCATAATGACCCTAAGGATCAGAGATATAATGGCTAGAGTTTTTCCATAGTTTACTCTACCTCTGACTTAACATAGTTGTGATTCATATAACCAGAAATTTTGATTATGATAGTGTTAGACTTATCTGTCAAGATCAGTGACTTGTATGTGAGTGTTTGATTTTAATGAAAGACCTAGCACTGCCAGTTAATATGGAGATGGCTTTTTTACAGCCCTGGTTGTTACCACTTCATCAATTTTTGCAGAAGAAGGATATTTACTATTTTTTTTATTTGACAGGCACACACAACCTGCCTGGCAGCTCAAGAACATGAAATTGCTGCAATGAAATCTGTGACAGGGGATTGCAGAATTTGTACTGTAGGACAGTAAATGCTAATGCACTATTTGAGTAGAGTAGCCCAATGCTACTTATTGTATATGTTCAGATGCAGGATAAAATTGCAATAATTATTGTGGTAGGTGTAATGCTTATTTTTTATTATTTATTTTTTAAATGGTCAAACACTCACAGCTTCATCAAGGTGCTGTATCATACACTTTTAGTTGGTATGAATGAAATAATAGGCAGGTTCTGTATATTTGTTTGGATGGATGTGGAAGTAAGTAGAGGATTATTCTTCTTTGTCATAGCATCTGTGTCTGGAAAAAGGCATGCACTGTGTTGTAGTTGGAAAAAAAAAAAATAGCTGCCATGGTTACTCTTTGCATTTTTGTAGGTGAACTTCATGAGTAGCATATATTGCATCTCACACGTTGATGCCTGAATTGCTCCTGTCAAATTTTCATGTTCCCTACCCTCAGGACAGATGATTGTACTCCAGCACCACAGATGCTTTTCCAACTCCCCGTGTCAGCCTTTGTCTTTAGTGCACAGCCCAACTCACCAAAATGAGAAAATACCTTCAAAGTCAGATAAATTATCTGCATCCTAATATCATGCATAAGTAATTCTCAGCTGTGAAGTTAACCACTTAGTGCTTTTATCTTCCATATATTTGTTCAGGAAGGAAGATCTGTGAAGAGGTAGGTGCCTTAGGGTCCCTGTCAGGGGCTCAGAACAGGAGAACTTCAGAGACAGAGCCAGCACTTCATTACAGAGTCTATCAAATTCAGTGGCCAATACAGCTTGCTTTCAAAAGCATCAGTTACCCATGGACATGTGGTGATTCACTTGCTGACATCGATTAGCTCTCTCCTCCAGAAGGAAATCTTCCAGCCTTACTGAGAAAATAGTGTGAGACATTATTCTTCGCAAGGAAAGGAATGCAGGCTGGCAATGCTAAACTTCCAGTAGATAGAAATCAATGGTGCTCCCCCTAATCTTTCCATTTGGACTGCAGGCACTTAAGTGTGAAATTTCAGGGTATCTTTAATGAAAATATAAGTTCTGGTGTCTCTTTTAAGTCATTTAATTGAAAACTGTAGAGCCAGATGTTTTAAAAAACACTTTGAAAAAAACACTTTATTCAGATTAATAGCAAGATTCTCAGAACCATTGGGGAAGCAAAAGACCTGCGGCTATGGGAGTGTGTCAGCAGCATATTAAATTAGTAACTCTGTGTAGGCTCAATGCAAGGCTTAACAGGTGCCCCAGATATGTTGTGCTGACTCTGTGCATTGAAGTGAATCTTATTCTGGTAACTGAGAAGAGGAAGGGGAGAAGGAGGGAATCTGCCAGCAAAGAAGCTTCTGCTCATTCTAGAAAGAATCAGACTAATGTAGAGGCAGGCCAGCATCAGGTGTCTTTCACTGGATCTCCTGCACCGTAAGGAGAACTAAAGTACTACATGATAGCTAGAGGATGGTAGAGAATGCTATGAAATACGGGTGATGTGAGAAAGAAACAATCTATTAGACTGCATCCGAAATGAAAACTATACCTTCCTCAACAGGTTTCCAATGTTTTGCCTGTTTACCATGTCAGAGTCTTAGAAGAATTACTTTTGTATTTTGTAAACTGCAATGACAATGAAGTCCCTAGAAAAGAAAGCAGTTATGTTAGCTAAAATATGTTGCCTGTTACTATGGGAACAGTAGCTCACAATTTTTTTATATAAGCACTTGAGCTACAGTTTTTATGACATCTTATTCTAACAGAGAAATGTTTATACTTCATCCAGCATCAGGTTTTTGCTTTGTTTTAAAAATAATATTGGGCAGTAATCCCCAAGAGCAAATCCTGAAATAATATACCATTCCGTAGAAATATCTTTCATAATCATTAACTGAGCAATTTTCCAATTGCAACATAATCAGGAAGATACCAACCCTGAATTTTATTTAAATCTCCATTGCCGATGGTTTAAACGTGTAGATACAGAAGAAAGGAAGAAAAAAAAAAAAAGAAAATCAGTCTAAGAAAGCATTGTTTATTTTGCATGTTGCAATTAAGACTCTGCCTGCCTCCTGTCCCCTTTACATCATTTTTGTCACAAGTTGAGGAGTACCCCAAAATAATCAATATTAAAAAAGCCTTCAGAAGTGTAGCCCAATCCCTCATGAGTTTTAACCAGAACCTAATTTTGTATTATCTTACAAGACATTCTCATTGAATACAGCCAAACATTTGTTTTTTTTCCCTGAAGAGAATTACCTACATTCTTGTAACACACTTCTACACTGCGCAAGATACACAGTAGCTGTTCATTTCTTGTTCGATAAAAAATGCTATATTTGTTTCAATATCAGAAATTGGAATTTGGAACTTATACTTTCCCCACGATACTATTTTATGACATTATGTAGTTGCTAAATAAACAGAGGATTAGCTACCTGCAAGAGACCAGAAACAAGCCAAGCAAACAATATTTTCCCCGTATTTGTAAAGCATGTGATTCAAGTAAAATAGATAAATATTATGAGAAGAAAACAATTTTTTATGAATATGGAGATACATTCACTAACACACTGAAGAATCTAGGAAGCATTTTAACCTTAAAAAGTATACTATTTTTCAGTCATCTTACAATGTGGAATAACCCCATTAAACAAAGCTTTTATTTTCTTTAAGCTCTTCATCTTCTGTTTGCCTTGATATTTTTTTCTTGATGTTGCAGTTGTGCTGTCTTCACCTCAAAGAAACCCCAGAACAAATACATTCCTTGGGCAACTGAGGTATCCACTGACACAAGACTTGCACAGTGTGCCATCTGTTTTTTCTTCATTACTGTTTTTTCTTCATTACTTTCCCGGATCAAACCTTCCTTTTTCCTTGTAGGTATAATTATCCAACCTTTCCTACTGTAGGACTGGGTCATCCCTTTTGTGCCTGTCGGTTCTGAGTCCCATGTACCCACTGAGTGGACCATACCATTCAGTGTATGGATTGCCACTGACTAGCAAGATACAGCAGGCCAGGGTCCAAGTCTTCTCATTGCTGTGAGGCCATCTGTGTAATTACAGTGCTAGCACACTACTTGAACATGTGTCTCGGCATGTTTCAAGAATTCAGGTAGGCCAAGCATCTGTCCCAAAAGACAATTTTGATGCAGGCATCTTATTTGTAGAAACTGAAGACAGAAGTGTCATGATTTCAATGATACAATGCAAGCAAGAGCTGTGTTGTGTCTGCCTGTCTCAAGGCCAGCGTGATGTCCCTGGCCCATTTTATTTGCAAGCATGAACAGAGCCAGTATTGATATTCCTGAGGAACAGCTTGTACTTGTACTGACATATTCTCTCATTATGACTGTTGCACTTGTTTCTCCTGTGGCCACCAGATAGCTAGCTGAGTTTTCCTTCTTTGGGCCTGCATAAAATTGTGGGGCAGTTCTTCCTTTGCTATACATTACAGTGGCACCTTTGAGCTGAACTGAGCTATGGCACTATAACCCTATTCATCCCCACTCTCTAATTCCTGTGGAGTTTTCTAGAGATACATTCAAGATCAAGCTCAGAATAGTCTGATTTTTTAATTTTAACTTTTATTTTTTATTTTTTTTTAACAGAAAAGCTTTAAAGGTCTTCCTACACTGCCTTGTAAACAACTTTTCTAGTATGATCTGCTTCCTGGGTCAGGATTTGCTTGACTTCTGCCAAGGTGGATTATAGCTGTGTTTGGTGATTGTCACACCTTTTTAATGATATTAGAGAACTTTGTGCTTTGAATAGATGTTACATTATTCACTCCTCATAAACTCTGAAAAGTTACAGAAAGTGTGTTCCTATTTTTGTGTTTAAGATCATAGTCTGTGTTTTCTTGACCGCTTCTACTGTATTTTAATGCTTAGTCTTTAAAATATTACCTACAGTTTGCATGACCTTTTGCAAACCTCTCCAACATGGCATGCAATAGGAAATATGTCTGCAGCAAAAATTATGGAGATAAAGTAACTGTTTTAATCTTATTTGTATTTTCAAAGTCATCTTATTTATTTTATGAGAAGAAAGTACATTTTATAAACAGAAACTTTCTCAAATGGATAACAAAATCATACTTTATTTGCACAATAGAGAAAATATTTTTTTTCTTGAAATAGAGGTGTGCTAAAAGATTTTAGAAATTTTTTATAGTTACTCGGCTGAAGTCAAATCTATTTTTCCATCAGTGCTGGATATGCAAAGAATGCTAGATAAGGTTTTGTACATGTTAGGACAAGATATAAATACAAGCTATAGCTTGTATTGCTATTAACCTGTTTTCCTGGTAGCACACATATTCAAAAAATTCCTTTTAAGTATGAAAAATAGAAACGTTACAAGTCTGCAAAGGCTCCTAACCAGCCTTGGTACAACTTCCATCCAGACTGTTATGGCAACTGGTATTATTCTCAAACACTAGTACAAAGTTCAAAATTCCTGAAAATTACTTTGCAAGCTTGCCTATGTTTTTATTACCATACCTTGGTATGGAAGTATGAGAATAGCTGGGGCAATTCTCAGGACCTACCTTGGAGCAAGTAGTTGAGCTCTGGAGGCTGATTTCCTTATGTTAGGCAGTGGAGAAGTATAGTCTTTCGCTTTACTTCTACGAAGAAAAGAAAAATCACCTGAGATTTAATGAGATTTTTCTGTGGGTTTTTCTTTTGTTTTGTTTTCTTGTTAAAGAATTTTACTACTGGCACTTTGACATCATTTAGTTATGCATTAGCTATCTGATTCTACACATGAATTTCAAAGGTGACATTCATTTCACCTACGTATTTACACTACAGGTGTGTGTGTGTTAAAGGTAGTTGCCCCAGCCTCACTTTAAATTAAATGGAGAAAAGCAAGTACTTTCAGGATATGATTCATCTGACCTATTTAAGATGTCTGGTTTAGGATTAGATGAATAGCACCCTGAAAGCACTTTGTCTCCACATTACCCACATATGGACTCAAGATACTGCTAAAACTCATTTAGGCAGTTCAATCTTGCTGCTATTGAGTCAAACAAACATGCAAGAAAAATTCAGGAAGTAAGGCTTTTAAAGGACTTGAAAGCATGTCAGTATTTTGGTAGAATTCTAGTCAAGTAACATACATCTCTTTGTTTATTTGTTTGTTTGGTTTTTGAATGATAAATAAATTTATTTTTCCATGAGCTACTCTTTGTGAAACTGGTAATGTATTTATTGTACAGGCAAGCCTTAATTAATCAGGATAATTGATGAACAGGGTAATCTCCACAAAACAATTCCTATTTAGACAGATAGAAGTACTGAAGGCTAGTTCCCAATGCATTTGTGTTCTGTCTGAATTTTCATCCCTTCCTTCACCTTGTTCCTGTATTTCCCCACATAACAGCCCATACAGAAGCAAATCTGTCATTAACCTGGAGCTGCCTGAGCATTACCTAACTAATACCCCTGTGCCATCTGGGCACTGGCCTTCCACCAGCTCTGGTATCATGGCTGAGTTCTGCCTCAGTGGACACGCTAACTTGCACATCTCTCCTTTGCACATTTTACGACTATCTCTGTGAATTCTGTTTCTCTTCTACATCAGCCCTTGAATTCCTTGAGTTAGTCGGAGACTGCCAACTGCCAGACAAATGGACTACCCAATTACACAAACCAGATCTTATTATTCTGTGCTAGAAGTACAAATAAGACATATAAATAAAGCTAAAAGAATCCACAGTGAAAGTGCAGTTGCAGACAACTAACATTAATAATCCTGTGGAATATGAAGTACAGATATCCCTAAATCACTATTTAATTGATTAGATGATGTGGCTCCTGCCCACCTCTGTGCTACAATTAGTTAACTCAGCAGACTTCTGTCCAATTAGCACCATCCCTGGCTTTACCCTGCTTTTCGAGATCTTTGTGCATACTAAATTTTACCTGGCCAGATATATAGTCCTTTCTCACACAACACGTTTGGCAGATCCATGGATGGATTAAGAGCCTTGTCAGTATGAAAATCAAGTGAGTTGGGTCAACTTAAGGTGGCTGAGGCAATACCCTTGCACTGTATTTCATATTTCTTCTATCTGTCTATACTTTTAGTCATGCATGAATTCATTCTGCTCAGGCTCAGAGTTGGTCATTCATGAGCAAACTGCAGGCCAAAAACCATGTAGCCATAATTAGTGTGATACAATATAGAGCTAATAAAGCTCTGCTGAGAAGTGAGATGAAGTCCAATGCTGTGCTAATGACAACTTGCATGGCTTTTGCATAGAAGTTGGCTCACACATAATCATCAGAGCCCGTCTTCTTGCAGAAAGCTTTTTAGAGACCCTCAGTACTGGTAATCTCATGTTGTATTTTACCTGCAGCTTGGGTGAAGGAAGAGCTGACTGAGACATTAGTCTAACTAATAAGCCTTGCAGAGGCACAGGATTCAGAAAACACCATTAAAGCTGATGATAATTGTGAACAGCACCTCTTCAAATATGATCTTTAAGACTGACTAGAGTGCCACTTAAAATGCACTTTTAAAAAGCAGGATCTGTATCCAGCTGCCTGCGAGAAGTCTCACAAGCACTTCTACAGCTCTAATCATGACGCTGTGCTTTTCAGGCCTGTTTTTTTGCTGATCCTGGCTTAAAAGGTCAGACAGTTCATGTATCATTCATTACTTTGACCTAGCAGCATCAGGCATCTGTAGCAGTTAACTCTGCAGCTATTATTCTCTAACCCCTTGGAAGTGAAGGCTAGAAGCCTCAAAGCCCTGAGCTTTGAATTTGCTCATGTTTCAACAAAAAGATTTTGCTATTGAAAATGACAAAAACCATACCTCAAGTACATCAATAAGGCTATAATGTGGGGTGGGAATAGAAGAAGAGGAACTGACTGCCAGCGGTAATTCTTGCATAACTAGAATATACAAGTGCATATCAGAAACACCAGATTTAGGATGTGGGGTGTTTCTTGTATTTATTTGTTTGTTTGTTTGTTTATTTATGGAATAATACCTGTCCCTAAGGTTTAGTGAGGTGTTTCTAATCTGTAAGGTATCAGGCTGAATAAGAACTCACATTAGATATTTTACTTTTATTTGTCTCCATAGAAACTGAATGTTCAAATGTGTTAAGTTATTTTTGTCTTTGGAGTCTTTATGTACCTCAGAATTTGGACATGTGTTCAGAGGGAAAAGCTGTGAGATCTCAATTAAATTGCGTTGCTTTATGTACCATCAGCAGGTGAATGAGATGTTTTTGAATGGCTGGTGTAGGAAAAATAAACTCTGGAAAGAGAGAAATTCAGAACTCACGACTGTAAATGAACTGTCTGCAATGTTTCATCAATTTGCAAAATCTGTGCAGTGACATAAGTCCTATATAAAATATCGAGAGCCGGCAATCTTTTGCTGTTGCCCCTTTGAAGTCCAATTGAAACAGGGAGGGCTATTGAAGGATGGTTATCATTAATGGCTGTGTGAAATTTAATCTCTGTTGGTACTTTGTTTCTCAGCAGAGACATTGTAATTCCTCAGAACCACGGGGAAACATCACTGCAGTTGAATTAAAGCTTGGTTTATTTGACTTTTTAACACAAAGTTTTATTAAAGGAAAACTGGTCCAAAGTATAGAGCTCAGAGAATGAAGAGTTTCACAGGGATTGCTTTCTTTCAATCCTACTTCTTAAGAGTAAACCTGGTATTTATTTTCATTGTTTTTATTTAGAAGCTGGTAATGTCTGAAATGAAATTGCTGGGTGGTGGGGAAAGTTTACTTTTGTCAGTACTGAATTGGTGGATACCAGCATTAAAGGATCATCACCTCCTAGAGGGTTTCAAGAATCACCTTTTTTAAAATTAGATATATTTTTCTTGTGCAGAGGAGAATTAGAATGAGTGACGGTAAAAACAACAGCAACTATAAACAAAAATGAATACAATCTGAAGTGACATTCATTGTGTCAGATAAAAGTTAACATTCATTTGTTGCTTTCTGTTGCAAGACAGAAAGACAAAAGGAGACAAAGTAGAGAGAAACCATAGGAAGTGCAGGAAAGATGACACCTAGAACATGGTGTCAGACAGGAGGAATACCATGCAGAGCCAGAAAATTGTCAACATGCAGTAGAGAACAAGCTTGATATTTATACAGATGCTGTGACAAGAACACAAGTGCATATTATATCTCCATAGCAAAGAACTTTGCTGCCTCCAAGCTACCACACAGTAGAGTCTCTATTTTCTCTTCAAAGGCTTCAGGTTAACTAAAATGCAGCCAAACATTTAGTATGCAAGTAATAAAAATCCATGGGGTGCTAAAAAGCAGTTCTAAGGAAAACAAGGGAAGCAGAGTTTCATGGAGAGGTACACTGGAAAAGAGGTCAGTTAGCAGAGGAAATGAGTACAGTAAACTTTCATTTTCTAGGTAACTGTGTACGCTCAGAGATTCATCCTTTAATTGCATGATACAGTCAAAAAATGCCATGTTTTATAAACTAAATCCAATTCTTCAAGGGATTTTTTTTTAGAGTATTCAAAGTCATTTTTAAAAGACAAGTAAATGTGTTATCAAATGAACAGAAGGCAATCTATTTATTAAACAAAGAGCATATGCTACGAATGGTGTGCTAGCTTTATGCAGAGGGTAGTGAACTAAATCATATTAAACAGACGCTAGCAAATATCTTGTTAGCTAGAAAATATCTGTCTTAAAATAAACTGTACTTTCATTGTGTCAGTGTCAGGCTTGCAAAATTATTTCTTGCTTTAAGAATGGCAAATATGCCATCTTATTTTGCTAAAATGAAAATTGAAGTGGACATCAAACTACACAAGAATACTCAAGCACAATTCTATTGCATCATAAAGGATGGGTGTAGTGCATAACAGAACTAGTACTTTTGTAATCTTTGGTATTAAAGTGTAGTATTCCATATTTTTATGAGCAGGTAGTTAAAATCTAGAATCATAAAATTGCCGGGGACCTTGGTAGAACATCTCATTCAGCTCCCAGTCAAAGCAAGGCCAACACTGAGTGGTTGCTCAGGTCCTTGCGGAGTTAAGTTCTGAGTATCTCCAAAGATGGAGATTTCTCCAGCCTTTCTGAAAAACCTGCTGTAGTTTTTGACATCCTTCAAAGGTGCACTGTTGAAACACATTCAACTTGTTGTCCACCAGGAACCCCTACTCCTTTTCTACAAGGCCTTGTAACCAGTTGACCACCAGCCTCAGCTGTGGCACAAGGTTATTACGTGCCAGGTACAGGACTTGGCATTTGTCTTAAATGTCTTGAATTTTGTATCAGCCTGTTTCTCTAGCCCTCCTGGGTTTTTCTGGTTAGCCGTCCTTGTCTCCAGCATGTTGACCTTTCCCCTTATTCTGAGACCATTGCTGATGTCTCCTCATCCAGACATTAACGAAGATGTTCAACCTGGTTTTAACCCCTGGAGATGCCACTAGTATCCAGATACCAGCTGGAATTTTTATTACTAATCACAACACTGCAAACTCAGCAGTCCTGAGTGTTTTTCCATCCACTACAAGGATAGACTGTCCACCTATCCAAAACCATGACAACAGATGTATGAATAGGGGTTAATGATGCTGATAATATAAGTGATATTCATTAATATTAATGCATTACATTTGTGTCATTCTCACCGAAAACAGTCTGTTTCAGTTCATTATTAGTATTTAGTCAGTACACTAAGATGTTTCTGGTTATGCAGCTGTTTCCACTTCAACTCAAAGTGTCTTTGGAATTGGGTATTTCGGATACAGATATTATCTTACTCCGTGTTTGAGTACTGCTCCAGATGGACTGATAAGAGATAATTTCTAGAGGCAGTATTATGTGGCTAAATCTCTACAGGCCTGATCCCAAGAATGCTGAAATCACTGAAAATAGTCCAGTCAATGTTTCTGGGTGTTAAATGAGACTCACTGAATTCCCAAGTTCATTTGTTAAACAAATGAACTTACATTACTGAGGAACTGGTGAGAACAGCAGAAAAGCAGAGTATAAAGGAAGCATCCTGAGAATGAATACCTGTAGTTTAAAACTTAATCTATATGATTTTGTTAAATTTACAAGAAGATTTCACTACAAATATTCATGTCGCCGTACAGAATTTGATAGGAGGTGAAGGAGTAATGCTTTGGGCCAGGATACCAAACAAGATGCTCAAAAGAAATTTGGAAACACATCGGATATTTAAAATATGCATTATAAAAAGTATGAAGGGAGACTTGGTTCCTTGTCCTGAAATGTCCACTCATCTCTTAGTGCAGAGAGTGGGTATTGTGTTAGCATAGAGATATTATAGTGAAAAAACACCAACGAAGTATAAATACATGCACACAAAGATAAGCTCTGGTGCTCTGAGAAATATCCAAGAACAACAATTTTGCCTTCTGGCTACCTTTGCTGTTTGGGGGAATTATTTTTCCCTTTCTCGTCGAATTGGAAACTTGCTCACAGCAAATTTCATTCCTATAGGACAATATCTTTCAGAAAGAATCTATAAAAACGTTTTTATCTGCATTTTAAAAACGTGTGCTTGTATACATTCACCTAGAAATTTGAAGCTTTCCTAGTAATATAGGATTAGGGATGCTTCTAGAAGTTTTGAGTCACATATAAACACTTACCTGTATGTGTTAAAGCAAATATAGTCCCGTTCCTAAAGCCCAGCTGTACTGTGGAGAAGGATTTATATTCATTCATACGCTCAAATTTCAGAAGTGATGTTCTAGTTGGAATCACCCTAAGATATATATATATATATATATATATATAAAAACACAAAATAGAAGCTAAGGGTGGAATGACTTGATTAAAATAATAATAGGAAGAAAGAGAGAAGGATTTTAAAGGGTCCCTGGACTAAAATGATTCAGCCACCTTTTCATAAAAGAGATGCACATTATTTACAATAACTATACCTCAAAGTCTGTTATCAGGTCTAGTATTTATCTAGGCTTTCTTTTACACTGTTACTTTCAGTTGTCTTTCATGAATCTTTTAATTAACAAGCGTGACTCCTGATACACTATGTAAAGGAAGGTGAAGCAGACAAATGAAAAGCCAAAAGAGTTATTTCTCTGAAAGGGCTTTTGTAATCATTTGAGCCAAATCCACGTATTCATTTGGTCAGTTCTATCCAGGTTTCTGCACCAGAAAGCAGGGTGAATAACTCAGGTCTGTGCAATTCCTTACAAGTTACTTATTACATTATACTTATACAATTTGATAGTCTTATCTTAAAATACTGTATGCACCCACAGACAGATCAGGCCAATAATCTACTTCCTACTTTGTTTCTGGTGTTACAGTGCAATCTTGATTTTTCAAACGTTGCAGTTGTTCTTTCTTCGCTGTTTGAAATGGTCCCCGCTAAGAAACACCGCCACAGCTGAGGGATGACGGAAGGTGCTGCTTTCCTGGAGAAGTTCAGCATTGAATGTAGGTCACTGTAACTGCACTGAGTGGAGGGAATTTATGGCAGTGTGCACACACTGGCTTGGCGAGCAGTCAGCACTGTCAGGAACTGATGATGAGGGCACTGTGTGGTCATGAGAAGGAGCTTCCTCCTCGCTGCCAGCTACAAAAGGCAAGCTGAATAGCGGTAGCACAAAGCATCCAAGAAATGTAATCAGGACCGTTACCTGCCCAACGCTGCCAATTTTGCTTTGGGAGAGTTATCACTGTTATGCTTTTGGTTTTGAGCAGGAGTAGCATTTGCTTTGTTGCTGATAATCGTTGCTTAGACTGCAGTAGCTCCACATAACTCTGGTAGAGAATTATTCCCCATGTTCAGTGGGGAAAAAAAAAAGTAAGAGAGGAGAAATAATCATGCTTTCCATAATAACCAGTCTAATAACTTCTGTATATCGACTAGACCAAATTTGGATTTTTCTGTGTAATGAAATACATCTTTCACATCTACCATCTTTTCAGAGGTACAGAAGGTACATTGAAAGATTACATTGTACGTGGGTCTTTTAGGATATTGATCAGATTTTTATGTTTAAGTAATACTTCTGTAGATATGTCATCTTGAGACGAGATTAAAGCTCTTTGTATTGCTGAGGTAGTGGGAAGTATATCCTCACACAGCTTTTGAAGCGGTTATTCATGAGCAATCAGCTACTTCGAACACTGCAGTAGAGAAAGAAGTGTGACATGTTGGTATTTTGTAGTTCTTATTATACTTTATACATGTATTATTAATAATAAGATAGGAAAAAAGTGAAGATATTTGTTTTGGGTAGGTGTACTTCGTTGCTTTAGACTGTCACAATTGCTTTAATCTTTTCAGATTTTCAATTTTCTTGAAGTCTGAACGTAAACTGAAGTTATGTTATTAGAAAACTGTCAGATCATACAAGATCTGATACTGGATTATGAATATCTCTTAAAAATTGAAATGCTGCAATTCCACAGAATTACATAGGGAATCATACAAAAAGGAAAGGAAGTAAAAGAGATTTTGTAGAAACATGCCCTTTAGTTGAAATCCCAACAAATTCTCATACTTCTTCATTTAATTCTTTTCTGTTTCAAGTTGAAGCAAATCCCACATTTGTCCTGATTTTTTTCCTAGTTGTCTTCACACAACACTTTAAATTTCAGCTAGCTCTGGAGACATGTCAGAGGTTCCCCACTGTTTGGGCTTTAGCTTAGGAGGTTTTGGGGTTGGGAGCAGGAGTGAAATCTTTTGGTGTGTGTTTTCTTAAATTGAATGTGTGAGCTTTCCATTTATTTCAGTGAAACAGTTTACCGTTTATACTCCTATTTTGTGCAGCTTATACAGCATGGTCCTAATCCTAAATAATAAAAATAATTTTCTGTGACCTGTTTTTGATTTCTGCTGAATTCAAAAGATAGATTTTTCACTTTATATAGTCCTTAAAGAGAAATTAATTCTGCAGATGAGAAAGAATAAGGCTATTAAATAGAAATATGAGGAGGAAAATACATGTGTGGAGTCTAGATACTTTTCTCAACTGTAGTAGAAATAATAGGAGCTACAGTCCTCCTTTCTAAGGTTTCGCTTCATCTAATTTTTAATTCATGTGAAATAATTCCAAAGAAATCACATGTAAAATATAATAAAAGAATCTCAGGATAAACGCAGATGTTGGGACATGGTGACATCGAGACCTTTGCCTCTCCACCTATTAACTAGTCACCTTAAACACTTAACGTTGTCTGGTTTGGGCTGACAGCCGTTTTTTAATCCATGATGTCTTATTCCTGTCTTCTCATTTCCCACCAGTTTCTGATATGACAGCTTATCAAATGCCTAGGTGAAATACAGACAGATTGCTTTCATCACCTTTCTATCATCTATTTCCTTGGTCACCCTTTCAAGGAACTCATTTGGATTTGTTTGGCAAATAAATGTAAGTTGGAGTTTGGGATTTTTTTTTTCTGTCTGTCATCTGCAAAGAAGTAGACCCTGTTTTCCCTAATGATTGATATGAGAGGTTTGTCTAGGGAATAGGTTGGTCTGAGTTGCATTTTTCAATCCTGTTCCTTTCTTGAATGCAGTGGCTAATATATTTAACCCTTTTCAAGTCACTAGTCTGTAAGAGCATAGCCTTCAGCAAGACAGTTCACCTCTGAAGGAGAAGGTGTATGCCACCATAGTACCACAAAGGAGAAAAAACAAAAAATTTTTAGAAATCTGTTCAAGTCTACTGCTGTTCTTCTAAGCTGAAGTATCACCTGCTGTAGCAACTTGTCCAGCAAGAGCCCAGAGACCTCCCTTTTGCAATTTCAGCCACTTAACTGTGCTTTGCAGCTGGTTGCATGCTGTTGGGCTTTGTAAGCATAGCCAAGAGAAATCAAATGTTAGGCTCTATTTCTGAAAGGTTATAGTAAATAACGAAAACTGAAGCTAGGGCTGTTTCACGGAGTGGTGATTTTTATTGTCGGTAGCCTGTATGCCACTAAATGTAGGGACAGATTCCCAAATGGCAGTCCCCAGCAGGAGACAGGCCCCCTCAGCTCTGCAAGGGGTGGGTGTCACCTTCACTTTCCCTGTGGTTGCCTCCAGTGGGAGGCTCAGAGAGGAGGTGGAAGGAGTGCGTGATGCTGCCAACCAGCTCCCAGCTGATGAGGATTAGGATTCCTGCCTGTTGCAGGACAGTGGCGTGCTGGCGTGCTTTGTGCCGCACCCCACACTGTCCACGTGCGTTATCATGAGTGCCTAAAAGATCAAGCCCTAGTGGAAATTCAGACAGAAATCAGCTGCCTGGCCTGTGATTTTTAGATTGTGGTGGAGCTCAGGAAAAATTCAGAGGTCTGGTTCTCTACCAGTAACTTTTCAAAAACAGTAATACATATCATGAAGGGAATTTTCTGAGCAACCAAGAAGTTACCAGTGAAGAGCAGGAGATGCTGGATAATTTCTGGATCTTCCTTAGCAGATGATTCTACTGATGTCCATATTTAAGATTGCCTGAGTCTTGAATCTGATTTCTAAAATCCAGGTGAAAGCAAGTGCCACATAAGACATTCATATGCACATTCAGTGGTTTCTTTCCTTTCAGAGTCTCCAAAATCTTTATGATGGACATTTCGTTGGCTAACTCTTTCAGGGACTCTTGTCTGCTATGTGTTTGCTTCAGTTCTGTAAGACTGCTAAGCACATTTCTGGAAAATTCAGTACTAACTTTGTGCAGAACAGGGGCAAAAAGCTCTAGTGCTGAAATATTCGCCTACTCACCCATGCAGGGACGACAGGTCATCTGGCTTTCTTAGGTATGGATCTCATAACAATGAAAGCTTGATAATACTTCTTTGACGTTATGCTAATGAAATGTTTTACTTTAAAATTAATTCTATAATACTGTGCAAGTGTGTGCATCATTAAATAATTCCAATAGTGCAGTCACCAATCAGAGTCAATCTATTAATTTCCATCACTTTATAACTGAGAAAAAGATCTATTATTTTATTCTTTGATTACACATCTATTTCATCTTGTGGAGGACAAAATTTAATATTGCTCCTTAGATTTGAATTTAAATACAGATATGAGCTGGCTTAATTAATCGTCAGGGCATATGACTAAACCGTATAATACCTACTAAACCAACAAAAAGATAGCTAGCACTGTCAAAGCAACTTGGAAATATGTAATGGGTAGAAAATAAGAACAAAGACGTAGTGCTTGGCCTGTAGAGCTTCTGTTGCTGTTTTGCACGCCTGTTTTCACAGGCAGCAGGGAATGCACAGAACACCAGATGATACAATGGATAAAAGAAGGATGCTGTCCCATCCAGCTATTGTGTCATGAACAGCTGAATTTTCCCAGAGAGATAATGTGAGTTTTAAGATTTCTACATACACCCAGTGCACTGTAGTCCTGTAAATATATATATAATAAAAAAAAAAAAAAAGAATAGATATATAAAAGCTGTGTATGTTTTTATGTAAAAGGATGAGAATTCTAATATTCAGATAGATCAAAGTCTACGTCCCATGTTCACATCCTCAGCTGGTTCTCTTTCCATTTAATTCAAAAAAATTACTTTGTCTTTCTACCCTCTTTGCTTCGTGACAGTGGCACAAATAAAGACTCACTCTTTCTGTGGGTTTTAGTTTCATACAATGACCATTCTACAACGACCATTCTAAAAGCTTCAAAAAAATAGTGGAGAGGGAGTGAAAGAAGGACAAAGGGATTCATTATCCTGTACACATTTTTTAACCAACAGTTGCACACAGCTTTGGTGTCATTAGATTTAGTGAGTCTGAAAGGAAAGTGACCTTCATATATTTGTACAGGTTTCTCCGGTGTCACTTCAGCATGACAAGATTTACTGTACTGCTGAAGAACAAAATTCAGGAGTATCTTTCGTTGTTAATTAATTGCAAATGTTCCCTTGCAAATTCTGTCAAGGAGGGATTCTATTTGATTCCAGTTGCTATGTAAATAAATAAAACAAAGATGAAAAGACCATGCTGCATTCCCCCTGAAAGTCTCATTGAAATTGCATATTTAAAGAACTGGCATAAGCTGCCTTTGTATCAGGTAAAAAAATGTGATTTAATTGAGGTAAGTGTTAATTCTGCTTCAGTGGACATTTCAGCAATGAATCTCCAGGGAAATTCAATCCCAAAAGCAACAGAATCAGCTGCAAATGAGGTTCAGCTTTTTACTGTGCTTTTCAATAGACAGGCTACGCTTATGCCCCAGGTTCGTGGCATCCGGTGTGCTAGCGAGCCGTGCAGATTTTACATACTGCATCATGCTACCATTCAGAAATAAATTAAATAAATAAAGTGCAAACCCTAGCTTCTCGCCATGGCAACTGCTGCATCGCTTGAGCCTCGTGCTACCTCCCGAAAAACTGCACATGGGAAAACAAGCCAGCCGCCGGCACAGAGGAAAAAGAATAGGGAGAGGTTTACAAAACCTGCCCGGGCGGTCAGTCATGGACTTTGTGTAGACTTTTTAGGGCTATGCACTTTTAAACTCTGTTTCATTATGTTTTGAAGGGTTTTTCTAGGTAGTCCTCACCATAGCATGGAAGGTGGGTGGCCAGTGGGAGAAGTGAAGTCCAGATAGTGCAGATCCTTCTTCCCAGCAGCAGCTGCATGCCACAGTCTGGCCCCACCGTGGGTCTCATGGGCAGGGAGGAAGGACAGACCTCCCTGGGTCTTCCCAGAGCTGTGTACCAGCACCAGCTCACCCCAGTGGTTCTTCCCAAAGGCATACTTGCATGCTCCACTTGAAACCAAGCTATAAATGAAAAAGGCTGTTGGCAGCAGGTAGCATGAATCCCTGAGCAGAAGACCCAGGTCTGCAGAAGTTATCAGCTGTGCCTGACTTCCTTCACTGAATCCTTTTTAGTAAGTAAGATGAGCGGCTGAACTCCCCCTTCTCAGGGTTATCTCAGCCAAACTGCCCCAAAAGATGGGGCCCAAAACATGGCTGGCTGTTGCCTGGTGAGATACCAGTTGGGAAGGCTTAAGCCCATGCCAGCAGAGTGTTAAAAGAGTTAAATCCCGTGAAGGTAACTGTAACAATGTTTACCTGTCTGCCCCAATCCTCTTCATTAGTTTTCAGATCAAAATGTTGGAAACGAGCAGACTCCATTACGTCTATGTGGCATAAATGGGGGCTATGCATATTGTTTTTTACAGTTTTGCACTTTGAGCAGAAACATTGAAGAGATGGCAGAGTGAGCAGCTGTAAGTGGTGTTCATCGCACCAATTTGAGTAGGAACATGTTGTAGCCATGTGGCAATCTTCTAGCAAACTTTTTGTCTTATTTCAGGATGTGATTCTTCTAGCGTTCTTGATACTTTTCCTGCTTAATAAGGTTCAGAAAGGGATTAAGTGTGATGTTGCCTCCTGCAAGAACAGAGATCAAATTTCCTGACCCTCAACACCACCATATGGATGCCTTTCAGATCTAACAGGCTACCCTGTGAAAGCATTCTAGATATTCCTCAAGATTAGTTTTTCGGCACTGGTAACATGAAAGGCGGAAACTCCATGTACAGACACCGAGTAAGCATACATAAGTGTATGTAATGTACACTTTATTAGTGTGTATATATCCACTTTTCGCTAGCCCATTTCCAAAACAAATTGTAACAAGGATTTTGGGAGTAATTGTTCTAATACATTTTATATTATCAGAAATATTATTCTGGTACCTTCTACAGTCTTTACATGCACACATTTTGTTACACATTGCCATTGTGCTGCTTAGAGACTTACTGACTTACCAGTAGTGTGGCAACCCACAGTAGGTGGTTATTGAGAGAATTAACACACAGGTGGGGAAAAAGCACAAATTTCTCCTTTTTGTTAGGGGTGACTTGCTTGTAAATGCCTTTGCAGAATGCTTTCTTACCAGATGAACGGGTCAATTTGCCAGGTGAATGCCCTAGTCACTGGATTGAAGAGACACACTTCATGGGTCACTAGATTCTTAATTATTTAAACAAGATGGAACAGCTCCAACTGGAGAGAAAATAACATTAGCCTGGTGGTTAGGGTACTCAGCTGTCACTGAGAGATGTAGAGTCAAGTCCCGACTTCAAGGCAAGCAGAGTATAGGCACCAAGCTGGGCATCTGACCATTTGCCTTTTGGCTGTTCTCTAACACCAGTGTTTACATCTCATGTTCCTCATGACAAATTTTGAAATGTTTTGATGTTGCTCCAATGAAGATTAAAATTAAGACCCAAATCTCATTTAAAAAATTTTATTTATGAAGAAGAGACACACTGTTCAGAAACAGTTTTAAGTGATTTTTTTTCCTACTGAATATGCAAAATCTGGTGGATTTAGTCAATTGAACTTATTAAAGGGGTGTAAGTATTTGAGTTTGTGACTGGAAGAGCTGCAGGGGGAGAATAGGGAAAAATGTCATGGAGAGATCATCCAGAAACATCACTTTACCGACGCCTGTGTCTAGCAGGTGTTCTGAAATTATTCTTTCTCATTTTAGAGGAATGTCCTCAGAGCTGATAATTCTCTATAGCCCATTTCCTATTGCTGAACTTTCAAGGCTTTGCTGTTCTACCATTCCTTGTGCAGGAGGTGCTCTCTGGTGGATGATCAGCGACTCTTAGGGTCAGTCAAGGTCTTTTCTTCCTTTCTGGAACACCTGGAGACTCAGGTGAAGTGGTAGCCTGTTTGGGAAAGCAGAAGAAACAGCTGAAGGCAGCACTTAAATCTCTTCCCATTATCATCGAGGGTTATTCTGGCATGTATCTTCATAGACACAGGTCATAGCTGTACGGTACTTTTCTACATGTAATCAAGTACATATGTTATTCTTAATAGAAGCATTTTAGAAAGCTGTGCTTTTTCAGGCATATTTTGGCTTTGTATCTTCAGGCTGGCTATGGAAGCTCTTTGCTACAGCAAAACTCTTGAAAGTTTTTCTAACAGAATTTCTTGGGGAATCAGAAAATACCTCGATTACACATAATCAGGGAGGCTCTGTAGAGATCTGTGCAATAGCAGGCTCAAGATCTGGAATCTTTTCCTTTGATTAGAGTGAGGACCATATATATGCAGCTCATTGACTTCAGCAAGAGCTGTATTTTTATGCCCAAAGGTGGATTTGAGCCTTCAAGACAGAGTTTATGTGTGTTATCCTCATATGGTTCCTGGAAATGGCCGTAATGGGTGCTTTACAGAGATATGTGCAAAAGCTCAAAACCACTTCAAAGGATAGTACTCTTTGAAGTCGTCAGCCAAGACTAATCACCTTATCAGAATTTGAGGTCACATATTGAAGTAGTCATTTGGATGCTACATCCAGATAATAAATGTTCAGAATGAGACTTTGTATGTCTGTCCTACTCTAACGCTTCTGCAAATCATGTACCCGTCTTGAGACTTCAGTACTTGTGAAAGTGGTTGTTTTGTAAGTAGAGGTTGCACAGCAGCTATCCTAGGCTACAGCTCTGTGTGGCTTTACTCAGTACACCTGCAGCAATGCACCTGGAAACACCAGCTTAGGGGGAGCTGCTGCTGACTGCAATGCAATCAGAAACTTTGTGTGAAGCTGACAGAGCTGACAAAACAGTTGTTGGCTGTGGGTCTAAAAAGTGTTTTCTGGATACAGCAAGCATGCTGTGTCCTGCTCCAGGACAAATGAAAGCTGCTTGAATGTGTCTAACACCATGCTGACCCTAAGCTAATAATATACCCTCCCTCACAATGGGTGTATTAGCTCAGGCTCATCACCATGCTAATTGCTTTTTGTATCTCACAAACATGAGCTATGCAGAATGGACAAGTGAACATGTCTGCTTATAAATAACTGTTCAGACACTGAACTTTTATGGTGGTAATGAGATTGAGACACAGACACTTCTTGAGCCCAACTGTCTGCTCTGGTTTTCGTATAAAAGCCTAAGTACTGCATGGCTCAGATGCGATGTGAAAGGGAACTGGAATGCAGAACTACCTTAGCTGAGTTTCCCTCTGCTGCTTTTTCATCTCAGTGGAAAGCATCCCAGATCTCAGGTTTCCACCTGGCATAAAAACCTTTTGTGTGTTTTGTCTACGAAGAAGAACTGTCCCATCAATTCTGTCTTTAATCATTCTCTTGTGTTCGTAAATTTTCTCAATAGCGTCTAACCAGGGACTCAGGAGACCTGGTTCTTAAAGTAGCCTGTTGCATGACTTAGGTAAAAAAAGCCCAACTTCTTTTTTTACTGTTTCACAGTACATAAAATGTGAATAATCACCCCAACTACCCCATAAAGCATTCTGAGATGTACTGATGCACAGATGAAGAGAGGCACATACTAGGAAGAGGTATTATTATAACAATTATTTTTTTCTTGGTTCACTGAGCAATAATTTTTGGATAATATTTAGTGCATCTTAAGTGTTAAAATAGGAAATTTTATAGATATCTTGAGAGGCCTCTCAGTGCATTAGGAACAGAGTTTGAGGGAGTGGGCAAAATGTGGAAAAAAAAAAAAAGCCTGTCTTGTGTGTATCCTGAAGGGGCCTGTGTACTTCCAACTCACTACCTAGCACAGGGTGTTTGAGAAGAACACAGTTAATGAAGAAGTCTTTCATTCTGAGGGAATGTTAGAGGTAGCAACTTGATAGAGAGATGGTAGATGAGCAAGGATCTCAGATTTAAACCTTTGGATTCTTACTTAGGCATATAGACCTTTGTTAGACGGATAGGTAGTATTTATATGTATGTATTCAGACAAAATTTGAGGATCTAGATCCTCTTGTAAATCTAGCTCTGAAAATGATTTCTCTGTTTGAAGTAGATCTTTGTCAAAATGATTACTTGAATTCTCACATCTATACTAGTGCCATAAGAAGGGTCTGAACCAAATTTCTTTCCAGAATATCACTAATTATAAGCAAACATACGAACTTCATATGCGTAATACAGATGTATATACAGTTGTGCATAGAGATGAAGCAGGCAGTAATTATTGCCTGTAGAAAAGGAAACTACCGTACAGATAGTATCTGAGACCATTTTCATCTCCCTTGCTTTTAGTTTTGCATTTCTAGTAGAGAATAAAAGGCAAGAATGAAAAACAGAGAAGTGGAGGGTACATTTTGGAACAGTATGTAATTTAGCACAGCTTGCCTTTATCTTCATGTTCATAATGTTTTTCACACGTGAAAACATTATTTTTGGTGAAAAGTTAAAAGAAAATCCAATAAATGAAGGTTAGGGGAAGAGGGGGGAGAACTGCCTGATTTCTTCAGTGATAGTTTGGTAACAGCTGTAGCACAGCTGAATTCTCCTAAGTGTAGGGGGAGGAAAGCTACACCATTAATGGTAGAGTATTTATCTTATGTTGTTCTCCAGGCTCTGAATATTATCTAAGTACTTTGTGCCAAATGTAATAAAATGGCCAGGATTCTCATTATAGAAAGCATAAATTGCTGAAGGCAAATATATTATGAGGGAAACTGTCAATGTGATAATCGTGCACTCCTGTCACTAAATTGCATAAAATATATGTATTTATGAATATGCTAACACTCTAAACCATTTACTGGTGGAATAACTGGAAGATTGTCCACTGGGAATATTTTATTCTTTTTGTCATTTTTTATTGCTGCATAGCCTATGGAGATCAGACATTACACTATATTTGAAAAGTATTATAAATAGGTCAGGATACCAGTATTTGCCCAGTCACAGTCAGACACTTGTAATAATATCATTTTAGGAATTACAAAATCATTTGAGCAATAAATTAACTTGCAATTCAAAGGAAATGAAAATCAGTCATGTAAGTTGGGCCTTTGTTAAAAATATAAAATCATCTGGTTTTACTAATGGAACGCATGCTTCTCAGATATATAAATCTTTTAAATGCGTTGGGTGATAGTCATCAAAGAAATACTGGCTAAAATCATTTTAGCAGTTTAATAATTACAAGTAGCTAGCTTTCGTACATCTGAATTTCAAAAGTAACTTCTTATGAAAATCATTACATTTAGGTATTCAAAAACAGCACTTGTGTACTATGCATAACTTGGACTTTGAAACTTTCCATCCTCACCAAAAGGGAGAGAGGAGGGGGAGACACATAGAGTGACCTGCTTTTCCCATGCCCTTGTTCCTGTGCAATATGGAACATGAATTCCTGGAATATGCTCCAGTCGAGTCATAAATGAGAGACACATCTGAGCTGATCTATACACCCTAAGCTGCCTGCCTTTAATGTTGGCCAAAATTTTGGAGCAGAGAAAAAGGAACAAGATTTCAGGTATAAATTAAAACTATGTTTTGTTGATTTATCTTTCTGGTCTCCAGTTTCACTTACAATGCTGAAATCAAGGACATTATTCTGCTTTTCTAGTGCCCATATGTTTAGAATGACCTCAGGTAATGCTGGCAAACAGGAATATTTGGGGCAGAACTCATTTCTGAATTAGAATGTCAAATATAGGTATCCACATGTGGGCATGATGTCTATGATCCCATTATAATCTGTGAAGGACTTGTTGGTGGAGCATCAGCTCACAGTGCAGACTCCATTGACCATATTGAACAAATCTCCTTTGAGTATATGGCAGCTCAGATGCATCGCACACATGTAGACACCTACATTAAGTATGCAGCTAGGAATTAAGTCTCATCCATAATATCTTCCAAAAGAATTAAGTATGATAGCCAGATATTCAGAAGGTGAATGCCTTTATTTAACGTGGTCAGACAGCGTGTCAGAGCCATTTGTTGGCCTTAACATTCAAGCATGGGGTAGATACTGTAGCTACATGCATTCAGGTAAACTAAACATGCCCAGGAATGGTGCTGGGCAGTTATGCCAGCTGGCATAGCCTGACCTACCTTTTGCTGGTAAATCTGTCAGTCTCCACAACTTGTCTGTGCAAATGAATGCTTGTATGCAATGTGTTTGTTGGGCATGGAAGAGATCTGCTAGTCTGCAAGATTCTGATTTCCGTACCTATGACAGGAATGCTTTAGAACTTTTTTTTTTTTTTTCCTGGGTAGCACAAGCAAAAGGCATGCCATAGACCAATCTAACAATTTATCCATATAGCTGACTACACACCAGAACCTGGAAATGTCCCTGGCAATTGTTTTATTTGTTATTGTAGTTACAGCTTGTAGCTAGCACTTCTTACCTGTATAACTTGAACACTTTTCCTTTGTATCCCACGTGATATATCTGGTCTGGAAGAGTGTCACAGTGCTGTGAATGAAATGTAGTGATTTGGTTATCGATGTAGGGAAAAAAAAAAAAGAAAAAAAAAAAGACAGACACTGATCCAGGAAATCAGGGAATAAGGTTCACCTTCCCACAGTTTATAATGATGACTCGGTATAATGATGCAACATTTCTCAGGATTTTCTAGCAACACACAAAGAAGTAGTATGGGAAGATGAATGGTGCCATGGAAACAGAATTTAGACATTGCCTTGAGCAGGATGGCACCATAGTATAGGACCGAGAGAGCGTATGTAATAATTATGTTAAATATAGTATAAATTTGAATGATTCTTACATGAAAATACAGCTTAGCTCACTATGTTTATGTTAGCCTATTTTCTAAAAAATATAAATAAAAATAAAATCAACCCCTACAAAGATATAACTCACAGGGTACTGAAATATGAGTTTATTACTTTATAGTGCTGTGCCTATTGACTTTTAGAGGTAACTCAGGTATTTTTGTATTGTATTTGAATATGTTCTCCAGTGTGATTTCTTCCTATTATTTTTACTGAAGGAATAATACAGTCAGCTTTAAGTGTGCTGAAAATCTCTCTCATCACCCACTTCAGTGCAAACTGAAATTATGACAGCAAATAAAGAAATAAATTCAAATGATCCTATGCAGACAGCCTAGTCAAAGGAAAACAGCTAGCTTTTACAGTAAAATATGTATTTGGTGAATAGCAACATTTTTTTTTAATACCTGTGTTGCCATCTTCTCTTAAAATTACTTCAATTTAAATGAAAAGCAGATTGTTTCCCTTATTTCATTCTTTTGTTTGTTTTGCACATGACTTTTACGCCAAGTGTTGCTGAAATGTTGCAACTACCAACAGATTTAGGTGTTTGCATACTGTGCTGAGTCTTTATATTTCACTGTCTTTATTAACAGTATAATCTACTCCTATATTTTTGAAAATCTTACTGCCATTCTGATCTGTAAATAGCAGACTGGTGAAATAAAATTCTATATCCAAAAGAATTGTACAGGATTTAAGCTTCTCTCCCTACTGCTTTTGGATGAGGTGTAATAGTATGCTAGGATACCCAGTGTATGTGTGTTTTAGGATATAGGGCACAAAAATGAAAACCCAATGCCTGACTAACAGTTACTTTGGATTTTGTTTTATAACCACTATATTTGCAACCGTTATATTTATGAACCTGTGAGCTGGAGAGGGGCAGGCAGAGCTCGGGGAGGTGCAAGGGCAGGAGCTGTCTGGGTCTGTCCGAGCAGTACAAGAACAGGCGGATGTACCATCTTGGTACATGAGTACCATATACTCAACTCCATCTCCTCAGCAGTGCTTTTGGTGGGCCCATCAGAGCCCCTTTGGCAAGGAAGGCCTGAATACAGTCAAAAAGAGAAACTCGGAAGCTGTTTTCAAAGGGTACAGCTGTATTTAATGTTACGGAGATTGAGTAGCTCAGGCAGAACGACTTGCCCAAGGTTTCAAATCAAACCAGCAGCAAAAACAGTAATTAGGAACCATGAGTTCCTGATTCACAGCTTTCATTCATTTGCCCAGATGCTGCCACTTCTCCATTCCTTTAGCTTGCTTTTTTTTTTTTTTTTTATTTCCCCAGAAAGTTAACTGCAGTTGTAAATTTTAATTCATCTCCCTTTGAAAGACCAGAGCATGAGAGCCTCAACATGCGCTGGAAAGCATGAGCAGTGGTACTAACCTGTCTCTTGAAAATTGAGAATAGGATATTGAACTCAGTTTTGCATGTTAAAATGAAATATTTATCACACAAAGTTTTGGGAAAAAGATACTGAAAGGTCACTTTTTCCAGTGTGGTCTAGCAGCAGAAAGGACAGCACAGATTTTCAGTGAATAGCTAAGGCAAAAATATTGCTTCATTCCTTAACCTTGCCATGCAGGTTCTTCATTTAGTCCATCAAACTGTGTCCTACTGCCATTCATCCCCTCAACTCCATTGTAATTCACCTCCAAGAGCCATGCTTCACATTTCCTACTTACTGTTTTTCTTTTCATAAATTCCTCATGCTTGCAGATGTGCCTTTCTTGCATGCCCAACAGCAGTTCTGTGGAAGTAAATTCTCTGGACAGTGAAGGGTTATCTAGCTTCTTCAGCTTTCTGATTCCTTATCCAGAGGTGATCTCTTAAAAAATATTGTGGGAATCTTCCACCCATTCCTACTTGATAAAAGTTAAAACTTTCCTGGACCCCATTTTGCCAGCTGATTGTCTGCCCAAACCCTGCAAAATGTGTTTGTTTTTGGTGTTTGTTTGATTGTTTTTTTGCAGCTTTCCAGTTGCTCAGACATAAATAAGTTAAGCCTTCATATTTGTTATCATTTCAGACTTGCGGTCAGTGCTTTTTTTGACTCCTGTCTGTCCTTCCCTTGCATTTTGGTCATTATCATCATCTTGTATTTGTTTCTAGAAATGAAAGAAAACCTCAGCATGAAGGAAGAGATTCTCTTCTACAGCAGTGTACTCCCTCTCTTGGATTTCCCTTCACATATTTCTATACCTTACAAAGCACAATTAATCTTTTTTATCTTTAGGACTTTGTAGTTCTCCTTGTCCTTCTTGTTGTTATCTGCAGAGAGGTAACACTCCAAGCCTTGCATCTGATTCCTTTTGCACTGAGCACCCTATAAATGTGGAAAATCAGCTCCCCGTTACAAACACATCACTCTCCAAATAGAAGACCCAGAGTGAGAAGTGATGGCATGCAGTGCAAACAGCATGATGTTCAGAAAGCAAAAAGAAAAGAAAAAAAGAAAAAGCAAGTTGCAGCTGTTTTAGTGTAGTGGAACCTGTACGAATCATCAAGAGGAATGCCAGAATAGCAGGGGGAAAAGAGTACAAAATGAGGAAATGGAAAAGAAAGATGAGCTGACAACATTTCATCTCACTTAGTTTTTAACTTTGATGCACAGTGCTGGCAAGTTGCATGTAAATATTAACATTTTATTATAGCAGGAATAGGCCCCAAATAGATAGTGACTCAGATTGAGGATACTCTGGAACATAGTTTGAGATCTAGAATAGAAAAGATCTATTGTTTGTCTGGTGAGTCATTGCTAATGCAGAATATTATCCCCAAAGTATATTTTTCCGTTGACTTAGTTACTTGGAATACAGTTTAAGCAAAGTTTTTAAGTTTTTGAAAGCTTTCTTTTGTTTTGTTTTGCTTTGCTTTGCTTTGCTTTGCCTTTCTCACAAGGTTGGCTTTGCCTGGAGAAATACAAAAGTTGGCATATCTGGAGAGAAAAGTTTCAGGACTCCAGCCATGTAGTAAATTAAATTCTATTTTTCTTGCTAATGATTAAAAGCAAAAAAAAAAAAAAAAAAAATCAAAAAGCAGGTGATAACACTGCCTACTGCAACTTTGTAACCCACACAGATGCAAAATGCAAATCAATTCATATTAATTCATCAAGCAGAAGTCATTGTCAAGAGTAAACAATGACAGGTTCAGTTTGGCCAGAAATGTTATTTTATATACGTATTAGAACATTGATACTAAAAGTTACTTGAAACTGATTAAAATATAAATAAGCTTTTCTGTAAGTTTTTTAAAAGTTACTTTTTTACCTTAAAATGCTTAACTGAGTATTGAGTTGGGAAGTCTTTGCTATTGTCTTCAGGTGGGCTTTTAATAATTAAAGGGAGAGGGTAATATATTGTCTTTAAGTAGTCATCCAGACAAATAAAATGGGACACATAAATAAGATCCTCTGTTCTTTATATCAGTCTGGATTCAGTTACATATATGTCTTAGACACCTGACTGTCCATTTGCATTTACTTTTTGACTCCATGAGAGGAGATGGACACCTGTACATCTTGCTATGGTACAGGCTTATTATTATACAGACTAAAGAGGTAAACTGATGTCTCAGTCAAGCACTGAGTTATCATCAGTATTCAAATTCTGCTGGTTAATGTCTAAAGAACAATCATTTAAAACGTCTTGAGTCATTGGACTTATACCATTTCCTTCTAAAAGACATCCTTATTTGAATTCTGCATTGCCCTCTGCCTTCTATTTCTAGGAATATTTTTCAATTTCTTTTCAGAAAAGCTCTTCTATTTTTTTTCCTTTCCCAGGAGGGCCTTTTTTTTCTTTTTTTTTTTCTTTCTTTTTTTTTTTTTCCAAACACAGTCTATTTTTTTCAATAAGTAAACACTGTAAGTAGACCTAGGGATCTATTCATGGAGGATTTTGAAATTGCATTTAATTCTAAATCAATGTAAACCCCCCTTCCCCACAGATTTAAATTCTTCAGATGGAAGAATTCTAAGAGATTGGGTAGTTCCCATTGCGAGCCAGTCTCAAAGCTTCAGATGCCACCTGGTGGCTCTCTGGGCTGCAGAGGGAGGAATTCAAGAGAGAATTAATTTGTTTCCCCTCCCGAGTTCTGTCAGGACCAAAACATCACCACAAAACATTTTGACTCCAGTGAACAGGAGCCAGAAATTGCTGATGTTAGCCAGATTCCTTCTGGGTTTTGACATGAAGGCTTGGCTTTATCCAAGCTCTTAATCAGTATGAACCTTTTAGTCTTTCTCATCCGTTCATGAACTGTCTTTCACCTTATATGCTATACTTTTAAAATAGTTCTTGGACAAATGTTGGCCTTTAACCCATTCCAACTAATCCAGACAAAATAATATTCCATTTAACTTTGCTGGTGCTAACATTTTCTCACCAGTGGCATATGCATGGCCAACAGCTGTAATAAGTGTGCTGGCTTTTGGGGTATATTGATACCTCATGTTATGGGAGACTCAGAATGATAAAATTTATGTGAGATTAATGGGAAGAAACAAACAACAGTGTTGATAGTTTATGAGAAAATCTTGAACATCTTTAGATAAATAATCACTGATATAAAAAATGCAGTTTAAATGCCAGGGAACGTTAATTACTTACAGTTTAATGAGGAAATTAATTAAGGCACGGCATAAGTACAAAGTAAGAATGCCTGTTGTTTTTCTCAGCAGATAATGGATAGGTTTGAAATACTGAGAAAAGTCGAGTTTGAGACAAGCAAGGCTATTATAAGGACTATTATTTCATGTAGAGGTGAGTTGTGAGCAAGTTTTGAGAAGAAAGTTAACTTCAAAAAGGAGACACCAAGAAGAATTTGGAGCCATAAGAAAAAAATCATAGAATCATAGAACCATTAAGGTTGGAAGAGACCTTCAAGATCATCTGGTCCAACCATCACCCTACTACAAATGTCACCCACTAAACCATGTCCCTAAGCACCAGGTCCAACCTTTCCTTGAACACTCCCAGGGATAGTGACAACACCACCTCCCTGGGCAACCCATTCCAATGCCTGATTACATGTTTAAAAAAATCTAAGGAAGCCAGTGAAGTAAGTGGTGCATTCAGTGAAATGCCAGCAACAAAAGGAAGTTGGACATGTAATTAGATGATGAAAGACCCTACCAATTATCTTCTGAGAGGTTAGCCCCCTATTTTTTGACCTCATTGCCAAGGAAAGTGCAGAAGATTGAACAAAACATGAGACTTCTTCAAGTGAATTACCAAAAATAGTAGAAATATGTTCTTGGCTTAAAAAAAAACAAAGAAAAAACAAAGAAAAAAACACTTATATGATGTAGTTGTGGATTTGTAGTAGTTGTGGCAAAGGCTCTTAAGCAGCATCTTACATATACTTTACAGAGGGATGTCTTAAACATTTCAGATAGGAACAATTCTAAATGTGATGCTTATGCTTATTATACTATTTTTACACTTTGCATTTGTCAAGCAGGCAGTAGATGCCTCCCACTATACCTGGAAAATATATGTCTCATAATCTGTAGAATTACAATGTAAGAAAGTTTTATTTTTCAGTCAGATGTTTTCTTTCCCATAGATGTATGTTATTTCTCCTAATTATGGTCAAATTTGTAGTAGGGGAAGAAAAGTGGAAACAAACAAGGGAAGCATCAGTGGCTTCTTGTGAAAGAGTCCCTGAGATAGTTTATAATAAAATACTACATAATAAAAAAGCAAAACAAAAAGTCTGCAGTACTTTCCACAAACTACAGATTTAAATATAAAAAAAAAAAAAATAAAATACTTTTATTCATTCTTATACATGTTCTATTTAAGCTTAGGTATATCTCCAGGGGAGGCCAAATTCATGTAAATGGAAATATATATGCCAATTAATTATGGCCCTTGAATTCAATACAAATTGACACTGCAGTCCTACATTGCCATTTGATTTACACGTCCATTTACTTAGTATTAATGGTAAGTTAGTGAGTTAGTTTCTAGAAATCTAACATGTATATCATCAAAATGTTTACTTTCCAGTTACATGAATCTTTGTCTATGCAAGAGTTAATTTCCTACTTATTGCACCCAAGTGCTTGCTTCTTTGTTGCTTGTATTGATTTTTCTAATGCTGTTGTTCAGCCCTGCCCTGAAGTTATAAGTTTTCATAAAAAAGACCAGGGTGAAAAATTCTACAGTTGTAGTGTTTCTATGCTACATCAGGCTGCCCTAACCTTCATTTCAGAGCCTTGCTGTCCCAAATTGTGCACTTTCTTCATGCACTATTGTCAGTACTAATAATTTTTCTACTACTAGCAAGTACTAGTAGAATGTCTAGTACAAATTGGTCCTATTATTCCTTATGCATTAAGTCTGTCATTGTAACATCGGGAGACCATGAGCTGACCAAGGCACAACTATAAGGATGTTTCAGATTTGGAAGACTAGTACCTATAATCCATAAACCCAAGATAAGCAAATACAGGGAGAAATTACTATAATATGCAGACCGAGTCATAACTTGCAGATATCGTGATAATTCTATGCCTGTGAGTTCTTTTACTGGAGTTTTACTTGTTATTTATACATTTTAATTGGCATTTTGGGAAGAAGAGAGGTGTTGCTACGTGAAAAAAACAAACAAATCAAAACACTTGGAGAAATTTGAGAGGCTTCTGGGTCTGCCCCACCTATCTAGAACACCGGTGTGGCAAAACAAGCCCTGTCAAGCTGTCCTGGACAGTATTATCCCTGGACATATTTATATTGCAATGAAGTGTGATTTCTGTTGATTAGTTTTGCAGATTGGTTGATGTAGTTAACTCCAGTACTGATGGTAATACAGCTGTGGCTATTTAGGGTTCATTGAAGGTTTTGCTAGGGACCCTTTGTATGTTCTTGGTGGCTAAAGCCTGAGTTGCTATTGCTTAGCAACTGTTGATTTCTAACCAGATTATAGTTGCATGTGTTGTAATCATTCTTAATAGAAAGACATATGATACTGAGCAAGTGTGTGCATGTGTGTCAGAACAGAGAGCTGAAAGAGATGGACTAAAACAGTTAATCGCATATGGGAGATGGAAAACTACAGAAATGAACTTGATGACATAGGAGGTCTTGCCTTCACTGCCTATATGATGCAGTAAACTTGTGGAAAAAAAAATGAATTGTAGAGTAAAATTTAGTGTCCCTTTGTACCAGTGAAATCATTCAACCAAGATATGTTCCCCATTTATCCATAAATCTGGAAACTTTGGATAAAGGTCTCTGGAGAAAAGACCCCTTCTCCCTACATTTTATAGAGTGAACTGTAAAATATACCCTCATATTTGTGCATTTGTGTGATGCAAATAGTGGTAATGCAAAATAAAAGCAAAGGATATTCAGACGGCTACTGGTCTTATGTGAAGGACTGAACATTTGCTTTGCACTGGTCTGAAGAGAAAGCAGTTTTCCACTATCACAGGACTTGTTGTGATTGCAGGTTTTCAGAATTGCAACAACACCGTGGGGTGGGTTGAGCCCAGGCAGCAGCCAAACACCCACACAGTTACTTGCTCACTCCCAGGAAGGAAGGCGAGCACACTCGGGGATCGACATAATCAAAGTTCAATATGTAAAGCAAAAGCTGCAGGTGCAAGCAAAGCAAGATGAGGAGTTCATTTACTATGTCCCATTGGCAAGCAGGTGTCCAGCCACTCTCTGGAAAGCAAGGACTCAGCACCCATAATGGTTGCTTGGGAAGAGAAATACCATGACCAATGTCCCCATTTCCTTCTTCTCCTGAGCTTTTATTGCCAAATATGATATCATATGATGTAGAACATATCTTTGGTCTGTTTGGGTCATCAGTCCTGGCTGTGTCCCCTTCCACAAGGGGAAAAAGAGAAAGACTTGGCACAGTGCAAGCACCATGCAGGAACAGGCAAAACACTGGTGAGATACCAACCCTCTATTAGCCACAAATGCAAACCACAGCACCCTGTGGATTGGCATGAACGAAGTTAGCTTCATCCCAGCCAGATGCACCCAGTACACACTGAAACTTTTCATCATTTTTTATTTCTTTTGTTTTGTTTCATTTTGTTTTGCTTTTAATAACAAGCAGAAGAGGGATATGGCCAGTGGTGACAGTATGGGAAACCCAAATGCCATCTTCTGCTTTTTAAAATTTTCTTAGCTTTACTTGATTTTTGGCATGCTGTATCTACCACCCTATGTCTTACTGAATATTTACTCATTTAAATTAATTCAAATATCTCCAACAGAAGAAACTAAGGAAAACTCAAGGGCAGACAATAAAGATATTTAAACACTTGATCAAAGTGTGGGGGACTTGCTTTCTAGCCCCAGACCTGACTCTGATAAACTAACAGCTGACAGCTGCTTCTCTGAATTTGAACCAGTATCAAAATTAGCAAGTTCTTCTGAGGCAGATTTCCTTCTCTCTTTGACTGGATAGGAAACCTTCATCAAAAATTGATGCATTCCTGAAAAAAAAAATAAATAAATAAATCAGGTCTCAAAGTGTTGGTATTTTCTAAGAATAGCAAAAAGGGAATTATTCCCTCAAGGAATAAGTCATGTTAAAAATTATTCAGGAAATCCAAGAAGACGGGATGTATACAATAAGGCATGCTATATTTTGAATAAGAAACTGAAATTGTGTGTACAGCACAGAGCATAGCTCTGATCATATGAACTGATGTCCTATGGGAGATTATTCTGTGTTTAAGAACAATGGATCCACTACTCAAGTTTAACCCAAGAAACACCTTCAGTGTTAGAAACTGATGGTTGTAAAGTCATTGGTATATTCTGTTTATCAGGATGATGTGATTGTGCTGTATTTAGTTTTAGCTGCTTCTTTCACACAGTCGTGTTCTTCTTCTTATGTTTAAATACATGGTGTACTTTCAGTGGCTTTGGCATTTTCCTTTGGTCTGACTCCAAATAAAGTTTATCCAACTGAAGGTCTTGTATGAAAAGACTGCATAATTCAACTCAATTTGGCTTTTTGCTTACAGTCCAGAGAATGAATACAAAAAGTTGTATTACTTTCAAAATAAAGTCATTAGTAATCATTAAAGCAGCAGTCAAATTCAGACGGCACTACAGCTGCATAAAAAAAATTGGAACTGGAAGTCAAACATTACTACTAATCACTGCCATTGTCCTGAAAGAGCAGAAATTAAATACAAATTTAAACCCATTTGAAATCCCATTACTGGGAGACCAAATTTGCTAAAAATGTGGAGGTCTTACTCATGGATTTCTGCAGAACAAATACAGTTTTGCTTTCTGAAGCACTCTCAAATGTCCTTAACAGATACCAGAATGACAGCCTAGGAACCATATCCAATTACATGGGTGAATAATGGGTATGTGGAGGCAAGATTCCCAATACCGTCTTGCTGATGTGACTTGACTCTGATGGGGCGAGAACATGGGGAGCTGACAGGTTATTTTATTCCCCTTGCCCTTTCATTCTGAGACAACAAAGAGGAGGTGAAAGTTTTTTAGTGATGGACATGTCTCCTGTGGGAATTGACAGAGTTTGCTAATTCATTTTCAGCCAATGACTTTGTCACTACCAGCCTGGGCTTGATTTGAGCAATGCACCAGAAATGAAACTCTCAGTTTTCCATTTGCAGCTCCCTGACCTTTCTGGTGGCCCTATTTATGGCTTTGAATAAACAAAGACATGAAGTAAAATGGGCCCAACAGCAATTATTTGTTTTCCTTTTGTAATGTGAGCTTGAAGACTCTAGGACAAGCCTTTCTTCTTCCCTGGAACAGGCGTCCCTTAAACGCAGCCCCGGCTCAAATACTGCCCATGTACTGCTACTATATGTAACATCCCAGCAAAAAATGGGTGTCCTAAACAGATTTAAAGCAAGACTGCAATTCAACGATACCATGTTAAGGTAACAATACTGTCCAAAATGTAACTATAAATTTGACAATGTACTATTTTCCCATATATTTTGTGCCTATGATTACCAGATTGAAGTGAGGGCCCTGCCACGCCATAGGGTTGCTGGAGCTGAGCAAGGGATCTTGTGTCTCCCAAGCCTTTGTAAGTGAACTTGTTTACACCATTGTACTACTAGCAAATACGAGCTAATTCCAGCTACTTTTACTGCCATGATACAGCTTAATGAATTTGACTTACTTTACAGGCAGGTGGATAGGTACACCAGATATGACCTGATATACCGAAATACATTAAACAGTCAGAATTTGATCAAGTGTTTAAGCCTATATCACTGAACAATTATTTTCTTGAGTTTGTCAGCTGTGTAAGCTTCTCCAGAGAACAAGCTGGACATATTCCTGACCATGCATTGTTACCAGGGCATTAAAGGGCCACACCGACATCTGTCGAAAGTACCTTTGGTCTATTACAGATATAGGGAGTGGAAGAGCCCAGGAATGTACATAATGCCAGGAACTTTGGCTCTGCATGGGTAGAGGGTCTTGCATGGTCTTCATCAGAAATTCTTATATTAGCAAGGTCTTGAACCTATTTTGTATGCATAACTGAAGTAGGACTAGCAGCATGTAAATGTGGAAAAAATTTTGGTTTCCCCCCCACAAGTATAACAGCTTCAAATACAAATGCAGACATGAAAATCTGCAACAAGGTCACCCTCGGAGCCTTCTCTTTATCAGGCTAAACAGCCCCGGCTCTCTCAGCCTTTCTTCATAGAAGAAGCACTCCAGCCCCTTGATAATCATTGTGGCCCTCCTCTGGACCCTCTCTAACAGCCCCACATCCTTCTTGTGCTGGGGACCCCAGACCTGGATGCAGCACTCCAGGTGGGGCCTCACAAGGGCAGAGCAGAGGGGGCAATCACCTCTCTCAACCTGCTGGCCACTCCTCTGTTGGTGCAGCCCAGGATGCAGTTGGCCTTCTGGGCTGTAAGCGCAAAATATCAGTGTGTCTGTGTATGCTAAGTGATCACAGAAATACTTCCTATATAGTACACAGTTTCTAGGGCAACCAGTGAGGACCTGAGGAGGCTTGCACCCACTGTGCGGAGTGCTAAACAAGTGCATTAGTGAGAAAGCTCACCATGAGGAACCCGGCAGAAGCCTTTTCGTTATAAAGTGCAACCTCCCTGAAGCTGGTTTATGGGTCAGTTCCAAACAAATCCCTTCTACAACTGAAAATGAAGGGGAAAAAAAAAAAAAAGATTTTCAGTTGTCAAAACTCCCTGTTTTGATGTTTTTAAAAGTTCAGTTTTTTTCCAACTTGAATCTGTGTTGCTTCTGATACCCTGTACCTCATGAAAAATGTCAAAACTACATGTAGTTATTTCAAAAATACAGAAGTTGCTTTCATCTGAGACTTTAACTTTAAAAATTTATTAATTTTAAGTTGATTCTAAGTTGGGATTTTTTAATTTTCTTTTGAAAATTGCTATGGGAAGGGGAAACATTTTCTCTGCTGTTTCTAAGTATTTGCAGTTCTATGTTAAAGACCCTGAGATACAAATAACTAGAGTAGAGCAAACAGTTGGGAGCATGCATGCATGAACATGATATTCAGGTGAGCTTTAACAAGTGACATATTACTTGCACTTCAACAGTATTGCAGCTGAAATTGGAAGGTAAATAAGAGAGATCAGGAAAAATAGAAAAGAAAGAAAAAGAATGGTGGGGAAGTATTAAAAGGAAAAAAGAAAAAAGCAAAGCAGACCTCTGAAGGAGGTGGGGAAAAAAAAAAAAGAAAAGAAAACAGAGATATGGGAGATGGAAAAATGGAGCTGGTTAAAAGGGGAAACATGAAAGGAAGCAGATGAGAGAGCAAGACTTGTGTTACAAGAGTACTGGGGGGTGAAGGGGTAGAAATGAAGACCAAACACTAAGAGAAGATAGTAAGTCTGGGGGATGAATCTGAGCTGCTGATCATAACTTTAGTAATATCCACGGGACAATGAAAACATAGGACAACAAATCCCTATCTGTCAGTCTTTGCCTGCTACAGTTGCTCCAGACCTGTGGTGCTTTCTAGGAAGTAACCTTGTTTTGGTTATTGCTATTTTTAAGAGGAAAAAACAGCTCTTTCAAAAGATACTGGCATTCTGTATCTCCTTAAATTGCCAAAAGAAGCTGCATATTACAGTTTATGTAATCATATTTACTAAATAAAAAACCATGAGCTGTCAATCATACCACCCCAGCACTTATGTATTCACAGAAGTCCTCACTAAAATTGGTTTGTGTAGGAATGAATATAGGAATAAATATATTTGAGCCCTCCCTCTGCTCCCCTTTCAACCTTTCACATAGAGGAAGACCCATACTCATTCCATCTCTGGTAATATAGAGCTTCATCACCCAATGTCAAAAGGCCTTGCTGAGGGTTTTCACAGCTGCAGCTACTGACAGCTAATTTCAGTCTCCAGTGGAAGTGCTGACTATGCCTTCACGTCCCAGCAGGGTCACAGGTTTTTCATGCTAAATGTCGCCCACGTTGGTAAACCGGTGACCACTCTGACTTGTCATATATCCCAGGTCAGTGTAATGAATGCACTGGTCTCTAATGTTGAAAGATCTTATTTATTGAACATTTGGAAGACAGGGACAGTGCTCAGACATTTTCCCCTACCGTAAAACAAACCTGTAAAAACACGACACCAAGACCAGCTAGTAACAATTGTTGTATATCTGACTGTGGTTTTTACCAAGTAGTCAAATAAACGTGGTATGAGCATACTGTTTCTCTAGGTTTAACCTGAAAGTGGAAAGGTCGTAGAAAATGTGCTCTGACGAACATAGTTTTGCATTAGAGATCTCAGTCATTTTTAAGGAGAGTCTTAAAGAAATGCTTTTCATCAGAAAGCATTTGAAATACATTTAAAAGACTAATTGTTGCATCTACAGTGTTTTCTTTCTAAATGCCTGTTGTATTTTCTATGCATATGCAGATGATAGAAAGAAGTTCATTAAGTACCTACATCTGTCCACTACTAAAAATATCCTGTATTTTCTTATTGCAAACCAGGAAAATCCAGGGACATTTTTTTGCATACTGCTAGGAGAGGTATAAGCCAAGTTATGTGACTTGTACACTCCTCTCTAACTACTGAACCATGTCCTACACTTTGTCCTGGTATTATTCCTCCCTTTGGTCTCTTTTAAGTATGTTTTCATACAATTTCTTCAGGCATTTTAATAAACTCAGTCGTCCCCTTACCTGTCTGACACCACAGTGAAGCCTTAAGAGCTGGCAAAATCATGAAAACTGTGCTCCTGACCTCCATTTTCTATTTACTCCCTGTGAAGGCCCAGGAAAGACTTCTTGGACCTCCTCAAATGTCCACTGTGGAGGCTGCTGCAAGTCTTTCCAAGAGCTGTCACTGTAGGTGGAAGACAAATGCATGTAAAAAAGGGTGGATTCTCAAGAACTGCAGGCAAGAAGAGCTAGAGATTTTTTTTTTTTTTTTTCCTGAGATATCTAGAAGTCTTGGGCTTGGGATTAAGGGTTTTTATTCACAATAATTAGATAATATATTCTTTAATGTTCTCACTTTATAATATATAAGATTTGGGATTTCTCTCACAGATCCTGAAAAGCAGTAAAAGGTAAATGGCTCATTCAGGAACATGACACAGCCTTTCAGCTGTGCAAAATCAGGGAGGAAAGGGCTTTAGGAATTTCCTAGGCTGTTTGAAGTGCATGATCATAGAGAACTGTGTCGGAACACAATATGTTATCCCTGTCTCTCTCTCTTTGCTTGAAGACATTTGTAAATTTTGATAAGGAGAGATACAGTTATTTAACTGAATTAATCATTTAAATTCCAGCATGACTGAAAAATGAACCTAATACTCTACAGCATCATCCTACACCTTTTTGCATTTATTGTTTGGAGATGGGCAGGGAAGAGGGAGAGGAACCTGCAGATCTCCAGGGTAAAAAGGGGTAAGGCAGCTCAGAAAGCTCCTTCCAAGGAGCTAAAGGATGCTGGCAAGCTCAGAAAAGGCTGCTGTGGGGAACCAAAACCTTTCAGGGTGATCACCACAATATTGCTAAGGCAACACAGGTTTTGTGGATAATTTTCAGCTGCCAAAAGCCAGAGGGTGGGAGCTGGTGCTGCCAAGACCGAGATGACCCCTGGCAGTTTCTGTGATTCCCTGCAATATATTTCATTTTACGCTTTTTTAGAGATAGGACATCAGGGACACTGCCAGCTTCCCCTCCTTGATTTAATAGGCTGTGTGCCTGGCTACTTTCTCTGACATCCGAATCCTGGTTTCACAGTCCTGCTCTCTGGCACTGTGTTACATAAAAGAGGACAGATTCAATGAAAGCAAGACACCAGGAATTCCTCAGTCCTGCTCTTCTGGAGGCGGCGGGGGAGGACTGATTGTTGGGTTTGAGCAGTCTTGTTAGTAACCCAAGCTAAGTAAAATGCCAGGATTCTTCAATATTTATTAGAGTAATATATAAGAGAAATGTGTTTGTGTTTGGAAAGCCAAACAAATTGTCTCTCTTGGGCACAACTTAATATGAATAATGAATTCTCTGAGTTATGAAATGGGCAGAGGAAAATATTAAGAAAAAAATTAAAATAAAATAATAAATAAAATTTTAAAAAGCAAAGAACTACCTCTCACGACTGGAAAAATACATACTGTAAAGCCAATTACATTTCTGGCTGCTGTGTCTGAAAATGACATAGCAGAGCAACAAAAATGAACAGAGAAGAGTGAGAAGGATGATGAAAGATTTAGAATGGCTTCACAATGATAAAATACTAAACAGATACATTCCTCAGTTTGGAAAAGAGATAGCTGAGGCAGGGATATGACAGATGTCTACACAATTATAAATGATATAGACAAAGTGAATAGGAATCAATGATCCATTATTTTCCATCACAGAAGGACTAGGGGCACTTAATTAAGTTATCGGGCATCCTGATAAACAAACAAAAAGGAAATTCTTTTTCAAATAACGCATAATTAAATTGTGAGGTGCATTGGCACAGGATGCGGTAGAGGCTATCAGTATAAATGGGCTCAGAGAAGATTAGATGAATCCATAGAGGATAGATCCATTGGTAGCTATTAAAAACGATGATCTAGATTAAACTTACATCTCAGGAAGTCCCTTAAGTGCTGATTTCAGGCAGTTGGAAAGGTTTTCTAGGCAATCTACATATTTGTCCTGCTCTTACGCTGTTTTCTCTGACATCCACTTTGGACCAGTGCTGGAACCAGCTTCTGGGATAAATGGATCTCTGCTGGATCTATCAGGGACACTTTTATGTGTGTGTAAGAAAAAATAGAAATAACCAAAAAAAGAGGCTGTGATGAGAAAAATGAAAGCAACTTACTTAAACAATGACTTCTTTTTACTGTTAATGTTTTCACACAGGCCTCTTGCAAAGGAAATCACAATAATCTTAAACTGCCTAATATCATCTTTAATTTTTACTTGAATCAGAATTTACCTAGCTCTGCTATGCTTCTGTGTATTTGCTCCTTATCAGCATGCTATCAAAAATAATGACAAGAGTATTCTACTATTTGATAATACTGCCACCTGGACTACATCTGTAATAGTCAATTAAATGTAGCCAGGACAAAGTCCCAACAAACAGGAATTTGATTATTTACAATGTTTGTTAGAGAGGAGCCCCTGCCTTCGTTTTGTCCTTGGCCAACTAATTTGCAATCTCTCAAACAATTCCCAGGCTTTACTGGGAAGTTTGCATGGGCAAGGGACCATTCCCAACACAGTTTGGATGGAGCCAGCCTCTTATAGAAGATATGACATGACCATGCCCGTTAGCTTGGTGGCCAGAGAACGGGCCTTCCCCATGCTTAATATACTGTATAGATGTTGTAGAATTGTTTGGATGTGAACCCTTGGAGTCTGGGCTAGAAAAAGTTTGCCACAAAGGACTTTGGCTACCTGGGGAAGGTCCAAGCTGAGCCAATTAGTTATCTCCCAGGTAGGGGCTGCATAACAATACGCGGGCATGCAGGCATTTGGTCATTTCACTTAGGTCAGGATGAGAATAATGACAGTTCTCAGTAATACATACCCTTTAGCAGATTGGGGATATCTTTGGTTAGGGTCAAAGGACAGCGACAAGAAATGCTTTAATTGGATAGCAGGCTACTGGACTTTGAGATACACGAGGTTTCTTTTCTAGGTATCCAGGTATCTCTAGTCTGGAGGATGTGATTTGGTTTTCTCTGATCATAGAGTGATATGGTGAGAGTCCTCTATTCATACTCTGGACACATTTTATGCTTGGTTATTATGTGATCAAATGAAGTTGCACCTGCTTTTTAATCCAGACATTTTCTTTCATCCATTGTCAGAGTTAATATGCCAGGTGCTATATAAAATAATAATAATAATAATAATAATAAAAAGAACAGCTAAGATAGCGAGCTTACAGGCTGAAAAAAAAAAAAAAAAAGAGAGAGAGAGAAAAAGATCAGTGGGAGGTCCAGAGAAGGCCAATAACAAATAAACTGAAATCCAATAAACTGAGAAATTCAATAGCAGTTGTTGTTCTGTCTTGCTCTCATATTGTGATGGAGAAGACAGTTAATTGATTATAAGTCTTGCTGATGTGGGCCTTCTAAACTATGTGAACAGCAAGTCTCTTGATACTGGGGCCTATTTTGTGGATGGATGGATTATGGAAGAAGTATGTTCTGGAGATGGAAACAGCATGCCTGTTTTTAAGGGCAGAATGAATGCATAAGAAATGAGGGCCAAGATAGAAGCATATCTTGGTACAAGAGTTGGAAGGTGAAAAAAGCAAATTTTAACTGATATGTCAGGTTCAGAGAACAGATCGAAAGGTTAAAACTGAGATGATAAAATTTGGTGGATGGATAAGGTGATTATCAAGCCGAGAAAAAGAAGCGATGGCAGATGGCTTCTGTGCAGGGCCTGTCAAAATGCTCACTTAGACCACACGCAAACAGAAGAGAACGGGGTAGAAGAGACAATACCTCTGTTAGCTCATACAGAAATTTCACTTCCCCGACATAATATCCTACTGACTCACAGTCCAGTACCAAGTGCAGTTCAGGCACAATGAAAACTTGACCGCAAGAGATCAGCTGCATCTCCTTTACCCAGGTCTTACATGGGTGTAATTCTGTGCCCTTCAGCAGTTTTATTTTGGACTTACATTGTACTGCAACCTAATCTCTAGACACAGAGAAGCAGATAGAAGAACCTAAGGCTAACTCTGTGCTTGATCACTCATCAGAAACACCCTGCACTGCCTGAGCAATGGCACACAGTCATCCCCACCACGGCGCACTCTTTTGCTCCTTTGGCCCGTGTCAATGAACGTTTCCGAGGCAGTGTCTTTTCAGCAGGGTGAGGAAAAGCTGGAGCTGAGGCACTTTCCAAACAGACATCCAGCCTTTTCTGAGGAAAAAAGCTGATTGCAAGCACTGGCCCATTTCATTTCCCACTGTAGTTGTAGTAGCCTCAGGGTTGAATAAGCAGTCTGGATCTGTCAGGCTGGTTCCAGCTCAGCAATGTCTCCTGATATTTTGAAGCTTAAATCTGGAGAACTGCAGCTGTGAAAGCTTCCTATCGCAGTCTCAAGTGTCATCTGTGCAGTGTTGCACTGGAATGCATGACAAATCCATCAAGTTTTTCAGAAAGAAAAAGAGATATTAAATGTAAACGACAGTGTGTGCTCTCTTCTTTAGGCAGATCACAACATCATTTTACTATACATCCAGCTTTCACAGAAGCAGATATCTCTATATTTTTAAATCCTATCATTTTTGTTACTATTTTGAGCCCTGTTGAGAGTGAAGACATTTCCCACTATTTTTCATTTTCAATTTCAGACACAAGTTTTTGCTTTCTATTCAGACCAGTCTGTGGTGCAGCCATTTGTACATGTAGAAAGGATTTTAGCTAGTAATTGTGGCCCTTGCCTAGTGGCTATATGTTCTTCACATTGTTTGAAACCTTAAATTGTAAATCATCCTATTTTAGTAATCTCATCTTTCTTTGCAATTCATTGCCAGTCAAAATACTCCATAAGACCATCATTTTTACGCATATCCAGTGGTGTAAAACTTTCCACCAGCAGAACCATCTTGACCAATTGGCAAGCTGAAATACTATTGATCTATGAGGCAGAGGAGGTGAATGACATAAAATGAATACATGCATTTTATGACACTTGAATTTTAGCATGCATGAGAATTCTGTGATGATATGCCTTGCTTCATTGCCATGAGATATGAAGGTTACTGCAGTGCTCATGAGTGAAAGATAGGCTTTTCATTTCTATGGTCCGTAATAAAAATGGTAATTCTTAGGGAGAAAAAAAAAAAAAAAAAGTAAGCTGAACAAACAAAGACTATGTATGTCTGTTACTGAAGGAATAATATGACTTTGAAGTACAGTTCAACCTCACACAAAGATTGTCTTTATAATACTGCAAGAGCCACTGAGATTAATTTATGCTTCATAAGTGCAGAATACAAAAACTGAATCTCTTCAAGGGCTGAAGGCACTGACAGTAGCCTTTTGAAAAGACAGTCTAAACAATGAATTAGTGATGTGAATAGGTATAGTCATAAAGTATAAAGAAATAAGAACTCCTCATGTTTAGGAAGTAAACTAATCACTAAGAGCTACTCATATCCGTCATGCAGATTCATAAATCTCAGTATATCACAGGGGAATTCTAAGTTCCTTTGAAACATTTATGATTGACCCTCTACAAAACAGAATACTGCTTTTTTGCAGAATGGAAGTTCTAACTTTTTTATGTTCCCTATAGGCTTTTTAGACAACAGATTCACTGACACTAACAAATGTGTTCATACAGGATAGCTATCAAAAAGAAACAAATTATAAGCTTAATTCTACAGGATAACTGAGGCAGAAATAATAACTGAATTGTCCAAATTTACACAGGAGTCTTACAGCAAAGTCAGAATCTGAGTTATGGATCCAGTTGCGTGGCCTTTATCTTTCATTTTGAAAATGAAATTGTGTCTTTTTCTCAAACATATCAAACCCATAAATATCTACTCTAGCTTAGACCATCCCTGAAATTTTAGTCTAGTTTTGAACACTGTTTGTGAGAATAATGCTGACCTCTGGCACAGGAGAAATAATGTTATGCATTTTATTTTTTTATTTATTTTTTATTTATTTTATTTATTTATTTTTAGATCATTCTGTAAGTGTTTCTGAATACATTGTATAATTTTGGAATGAATCAATAGATTCTTTTTCAAAAATACAAAACTATTGTTTCAATGTAAACAATCACAGTTTATTGTGAAGTTATAAGTAAGATTAAGTTACTTACATGAATGTAAAGGATCCTTCCGAATATTTTTTTGTTATAACTTTCATTTGATTCGTTAGTCCTGTGCAGCCAAATTAGAGGATAAGCATATGAGTTATACAATATAGCCAAATCACATGAGCAAAGTCTCCATGGAAACTGCCTAATTTGTGCTTTTATTTAATTAGAGTTGTCCATTACCTCTCAAATTGAAATTTAATTTGAATCCATATGCCAGTCATTTTTTAAATTGTGTATGACTTTTTATCCATCACTTAACGAGATCTCTAGTAGGCTGTATTCTAGCAGAGTGAGTTTATTTAACAAGTGAGTTTATAAACAAGATGTTTGTTTGACAGATCAGCTTTATCAACTTTCTTAACATCCTCAGGACTTGTTTTCTATGCATTATCTATGCTATATTTCCCATTGGTATCTATTGTATATTCTTAACCTCAGGAACTGTCTAAACCAGGAACAATATTTTGAGTGTCTACATGAGTATATTCAGTCATTTTGCTTTCAGTGACATAATTGCCAAGAAATCATAATATAAATAAAAAGTGCAACCGAGACCAAGAAATATACAAAATGCATGTATTTGTCAAATGGAGCAATAAACCAGGCAAAATGGTGTGTCCTGTAAGCCAAACCAAACCAAACAAAATAAACCGGGCAAAACGGTTTGTCCTGTAAGCCAAACCAAACCACACAAACAAGCAAACAAAAATAAAATAAATAAATAAATAAAAAGTCTGATACAGAGATTGAGGTATTCTTTAGAAAAGTTTGAGTTGGTTTAAATTTGCAGGGATATCTGCCTGTGAGTTACTTAGAAGTCATCAGTCCTCAGTCGTGCACGGCAAAACCATGTTCTGTGATATGTGATTTTGCCTTTCTTTGAGGAATTGCTGGTTGAACATGTAGTGGTGGACTATGGAGTACTTCATTCTTTCACTGCTCTGAGGTATTTGTGCTTGTAGCACAGACAGAAAGAAAGAGTATAGCAGAAGGCCATATGAATTATATGAAACTACTTCCATTTGGCTAAAACACTGGTAAATATGAATACTGGGGCAAAAGCACTGAAAAATGATAAATAAAAAATGTGTTTTTGTGTGCATACATGAAACATATTACTGTGATATTTTGCATCCTAATCTATATATTCTCAAGCCATTCTTGTAACCTAAGTGTTACTGACTCTGTTATAGCTCCATGTTAGAAATAGAAGATTTAGATCCAAATTAATTTGTATGCTAGCATGATGTGAGTGAAAGGCAGAGGCAACAGGCTGCAATTCTGAAAGCTGTATAGGCAGGGTAGCTAAGAGCTGCACTCAGGCCATTTAGTGGATTTCTGTGCACCTCACGGCATTCATACAGCACAGACATATTGTCTGGGCTTGAGTCACTCTTCGAAAATTACAGAATTTGCCTGTGGCACAAAAGTAAATGTTACTGATAGGAGAAAAAAAAATGCAGAATCAAAAAGGTGGTGAATAAAAAGTAGAGAAAGAGGCTTGAGAATCAAGAGTGGCATTATTGTCATCAGAGCTGGGAAGTACTAAAGGTACAACTGGAGGACTTACAATGATTCTTCCTGAAATAAATACATTTTATAAAGAAAAAAAATAAAAGGTTAAAAAAGGTTAAAAAGAAACAGAACTTAATGTGACTAAGCAAAGCTGAAAAGAACAATTAATAATGGGAAAAAAATCTGGCAAAATTTTAAAGTTCAAAAACCGCTAGAACAAGTGGCAAAAAAAGATTAAATACCGCAGCTAATAGCACCCCAACAGCATCACAGTATCGGAGACACTGAATGGTAAGAGGTATCATTGGGATGTCAAAACCAGCGGCGAGTTTATGTCTGGATAAACAGAAATATCAGAATTATTAAATAGCTACTTTGTTTCTGTCTTTTCAGAAGAAGAGGGTGGCGATCTGCTCAAGTCGGGCTTCAGTTTTCCAGGGACGCCAGAGGAGGAGCTAGGTACAGATCTCGTCTCTCAGGTCACTTGTACTGCTTGTACCCCAAGGCTGGGTGCAGCCGTGGGGGTGAGGAGGCAGGAGGCTACTCTGTGGCACAGCCTTCCTCCAGCCACAAAGCCCACAGCGAGCATGGCACCAGGTGGTGTTAATGAGAGTGGCCAAAAGCCTCTCAGCCCCGTCCTTCCAGGAGTTTCTCACCTGCTACATAAGGTTAGAGAATCGAAAGCAGAAAGACGTCAACTCTGGGTAACGTCCAGGCAGCAAATTCAAAAGAAGGTGTTCAAGGAAATTATCGGCTTTCCTTCTTTTGTCTTTTCTCTCTCTACCCTCCAGACAGCATAATAATTACAGAAAGAGTTTTTTAATGTTAACATTTAAATTTAAAATATAACAGAAGCATAAAGAAAGTAGAAACTCTTAGAGGTCCTAAGTGAAATCTTGATACATCTGTATCTCAAAGCTATTAGTAAAATACCCCGTTGGCTTCTGTGCAGCCAGTTTGATACCTTTTATGTTGTGCAAAATTGAGTTTCTGTTCCCAGAATTTCACATTCATATTGTTACTGTTTTATGTGAAATCCATCAAAAATTGTTTTACGTGCAATTACTTTATGTAGTTATTTTTGGAATAGAACTACAGAAAGTGTTTTCTGTATGATTGCTAGTTAAAGCTCCCTTTATTCAAAGTGAGCAAGCTTACATTTTAGAACATAGTAATTTTTGTCCTCTTATGCGTATGTTCATGTTAATACGTTACAACAGTTTATTCTGTGTTATTATTATATCTTTGTATATGAAAACAATGTTGTAGACTCTCACCTTGACTTTAATGTTGCATATTGATAGGAAGATAAATCATACTTGCTATATTAAGGGGAAAAAAGAACAGTTTGAACAAGGAGCATGAATTCAGACAAGGGATGTCCGTATGTTTAAATAAATTCTTTGAACAGGATTTTCCGAAACAATTAGTGTTGCCATGACTCAGTTACACTCACATCAGGGATTTCTGTAAACCTTTGGTGTAAAAACATCTATATTGGTCTAGTTTATCCACTTAATATTAAAAAGTAAGATTAAAAAAAAAAAAAAGGGGGGGGCGAGGGGGTTAACTTCCAAAGCTTGAACCAAAGGACGTGTTAAGGAAGAGACTGGAGATCATTCAGTTTGGCAAAGGTTACTAGTTTCTCAGTTTCCGTCTAAATTATGATTGTGAAAGAAGGAAGATATAATTAAATGTGAGGCTCCCTAGCAATGTCACAAATGAATCTGATGGAGAAGTCACAGAAAGTCACAAGAGAAAGTGTCTCAGTCTTATTGTGTTTTTTTTTTTTTTTTTTGTCCTGCTGTCCCATTTCACAGGACATATGCAGAAGTTCAGATACAGAATTCATTGCCTCTAACAGCTGGAAAGTAGTTCAGATGTAGATCTAAACTGTCGATATCTGGACTTCCTTTAGAGTCAATGAAGAGTGATAGACTTTTCTAGGACATAGAAGATTTGACCTACTTCAGAAGCTTAACATAGGGTAAAATGAATCATGCCCTAGATGTACGTCAAAACTGTTCTCCTTCCCAATTGTTTAAGAAAGAAATGGAGGATTTCTGAAGCCAGAGCAAATATAAGTCAATAATATTAAATGTTAGGTGTCTACAGAAGTAAGGAGCCTCATATGAAATAGTTAATCAAAGATTAACACAAAGATATATGCTAAACTGATCAATTATCCAGCACTCATTACAAAGCAGAGGGGAGAAGAGTCAAAAAAATAAGGAACAGGAAAGTAAAAAACAAGAACGAAGTCTTTCTACAAAGAAACACTCTACAAACAAACTAAACTGCTTTAGAAAACTTCAGCTCTCCTGAAGTTTCTGGCCAGAGGACAGAAAAAATGCACTAAAATCAAAGAAAGAACTATCTTTGCTCCTAAATGTTGGGTCCCTTTTAATGTCCTCCATTAGTAAGTGCCAAAGTTCACTAGGTAATGAATGGAGAGAAGTGAATACCTTTAGTATTTCTAGAAGGAAAATACTGTCTTCCCTGCTTAACTGCAAAACTGTAGATGTCCAAAATAGGTGGACTGGATCCCATCAGTTATGTAAAAGCATATGATGTCCCATTCTCCCATTCTCCTTTATAAAGAACCTCTGTTAAAAAGGAGCATAGTAGGGAAGATGGAAATTGTGAAGACCTTTCTGAAAGTTCTGGGATAGTCAGCTGAGTTCAGTATAGATAAAAGCAGCTGTGCTATTGTAGACAGCTGAGACTTAGTTGTCTGTGTGTCTCTTGATGTTGTTACCTAAGAGTTTGACTTCAAATCCATGATCTGAACCATTATTAGTGCCCAAGATACCAACACGTATAAATATAAGTATTCACTGGAGAGAAATATGAATCTGTGTGTATGCTGTAATCACTGGGCTATGGAACAGGTCTCTCTCTTTCTATCCAAGTGACTATTTAATATTTTTTTGAATGAACTGTCTCAGTCTCTCAGTCTGAAGGACTGCTAGAGAAAAAAAAAAAAAAAGAAAAAAAAAGAAAAAAAAAAAAGAAAGGGCTTTCCTTGAGAAGTACAGTAATTGCCCCAAGTCAAGGCAGAGTAGAGATGATATCCTTTATGGTAGTTCTAACTGCAGGGCCATTCATTATGTTGGATTCTTATGCCTGCTCACTGTCTCAGGGATCTTCAAGCTACAATCTCTCTGGTACTGAAGGATCTCTGGCTCCAGGCCCTTATTTGTAAAATAGGCTTAATATTTCCTACTGAGGTTTCTGGGCTTTGGTGGGAATTAATTAGTGTTTGCATAGTATTTCACCAGAGTGAAAATGCTGAATAATCACTAAATAATATTATTAATACAATGATCCACTGCCTTAATTGGGAAAAGGTATCAAGGGATGGGACTGATCTCAACTGTTACATTATTGATTCTCTAAAAGAGCTCATTAGTTAATACAGGCAGAAATGCAATGGATTCTTTTAAAAGAGCTTACCCAAGCATTCATTGTCTTTTCTCAAGAACAATATTGTGCAGCTTTTCCATTACCATTTCTTTAACAGAGGTCAGGGTGATAAGTATTTTCATGGTTACAAGGTTCACACTCACCAAAAAATCCTGTTCTTTTCGCTAGGAATGTCTGGAATAAGCAACCTGGAATGTCTGGGATAAGCAAATAAGGTAGCAGGGCATGGTAGCAGGAGGAAGAGCTCTGACATAACATGATCTCAAGCAACTCACTCTAAGTCAGTGAGCATGGAAACTGGATTTCTTCCAGTTCCAAGCTTTCTTCTATTTGGTAGTTACAAAATCTGAACAATGTCACATATGGAACTACACTTTGCTGTATAAACTGGAAACTTCTCGCAATCTTATTCATTTTAGGCATGTGTAGGGAAAAGCAACAATTTGCTTTGGGTGTCAAAAACAAATAGTGCAATCTTGGCAAGAGGCATATGGAAAATGTGCCATGTTTAAATGCTATTCAAATAGAATAAAAGCGACCAACATTGGAACATGGAAGATAGGATGAATTTTCTGTAAATTTAGATTTTAATTGGTACTATACGCACACAGTACAGAGGGAAAATAGATTATTGAAAACATATTTTGACTCCTTTTTATAGGCAAGAAAAGCATTTATTTTACAAGAGTTAAACATTTAGCTTCCAGTGTTATGCAAAGAAAGAAAATTTGCATTAAAGGCTTTCTGCTTCAGTAAATTTGTTCTGACTTCAAGAAATGAAAGGATATTGAGTTGATGTTAGGTAGAAGGTTAAAACCTATAAAACGGGTTGCATTTACTAATAGTGCTCTTAACCTGCCCTAGTTGCAAAGTAAACTGTAAGGGAGTTTAGGGACGGGTTAGAAAAATGTATTTTTATTTCACAGTTGTTGCAGTCATGCTTTTGATTAATTGGTATGGTTCAAGTGTCAGCCAGTAACTCATGGTTATTCAATCACTTTTGATTGCATGATCATGCCATTATGACCTTATGTGTTGAAAGGAAAAAAAAAAAAAGATATAGCCGTTCTTGAAATCAAAAAATAAATAAAGGCCTGACTTTCCAGTTTGTCTGTCTTTCTACCTAATTATCCAGCCTTGCTCAGCACAGTCAGTCTGAACACTGTGCACTTTTCCCACATTTTAGTTTCTTATAACAAGCATGACAAGAAAATTTCCCAAGGACAGACGAGCACTCAGTTATCCTCTGTGCCAGATCCACGCCTCAGTTCACTTTTCCTCAGAGCACCCAGGGATAGTTAAACAGGTGTAAACTGGGCATGGAACTGATGGGACTTCATTCAGTCAGAAGGATTGGCCACACAGAATAAACTGCTACACAAACACTTATCCCAGTAATTAGGATGCATAATAACAGGTGCTTCATCTTAAATACTTACTTGGGCATTATACTTAATACTTAAGTGAACATATATATATCAGCGGGCTGAACGTATCTCCACTCTGACACTAGCCCTCAGAGGTACTGAGACTACTTTTATACTTGTGCTAAGGAGAACTGAGGTAGGGAGTCTGCAAGAGATACCCACAAAGGCTGGCTTTAACCTGGTGAGGCAAGGGCAAGCCTGTCTGTAGCTGTTGTCATCACTTCCAATGGCCCTATCCCAGACCACAGAAGAAAAATCATAGCTGGACTGTAAATCCTGGCTGCAACTTCCCCAAGTTCTAACCACAGCACTATTCTTCTTCCATATAATAAAATTATTTCGACAGAGAGTTTGGTATAGAGGTATGGAAGTCTTTTAAATTTACGGGTGGGTTTAAATATGAGACACCCCAACACCTGTCTCTTGTTTGCTCATTGAGACTAGCTGAACAGATATTGCAAAAAAATCATTTCTTTGTTTAATACTCCAGCATATTTCTAAATAATTTAACATCAGATCCTCGCTTTTCCTATACCCAGAAGTTGTAGTGTAGAAAATTATGGATGTGATGATCAAGACCTCAGAAAATAGTGGGGAGTGTTTGTCAGAGAACAAATTTTGAACTTATGCTTGAGAGCAGATTTCTGTGAATTACTTTCATTCCCAGAACAGAATCATATCATATGGCCTGAGCATCATATAGAAACATACTAACTACTGTGCGTTTTAATTATATGCTGTTGGCAACAAATGATTCTAAACAGTTTACAGACCAGAAGCTATTTGTAGAAATTAAACACCTCACAATATCAGATAACTCTGCAAAAATCCCATTAGGCCCAAGGTCAATTCACAAACACAGAAAGATATTTGTAAGGGTGTAAGATTAATCAAATGGCTTATTTGCTATGAATTATTCATCCATTTCTACTACCAAATACAAAAGAGTTTACATATTTGTTACTTTGCCAAGAAGCAAAATATTTTTGGTCTAAATGAGTTATGCATTCAGACAGGACTGGCCAGCTGAGGAGGCTCCTAAGTTCAGTAGCAGAGGAAATATTTTTTCCAAACAGAAACTTAGTCCAATTGTTAGACCACATCTGGAATACTAACTCCAGTATCTGCACTAGAAAGAATGAAAGACCTTTCCAAGGAAAAGAGAGAGTGGGGACATGAGAAGGTGACGAAACAGTTTGAGTTATATTTCACACTTGGAATGTGGGATGTTAGCAAATGAGGGACTTTTTTTCTCTTCCTCATGCTCTGCTGACCTCTGTAACACCTGGATATACAGCTGATCCTCAGCACTTACTTTTCTATAGACAAAAGCACTTACTTTTCTACAGACAGAGGAACAGCCCCAGTGAAGATAAGAGAGTGACTCATCTGAATGCCTCACCGTGCTTGCCTTCTCCACTGAGTGTCTTCCCTTCTTTGTCTCCTTTTAACATGATAAAACGTGCAGCTTTTTAAAGGTATTCCCATGAAGGGCAGTTTAAATGATGTGCTTGTCAATCCCCCAGAAAAAAAAAATTACCATGCTCTGCCTCCACACATTTGTTATGCGCTGCTTAGACTCTGTCTAGAGCAAGACAGTTGGTATTGGCAAAGCCAAGGTGGTGGAGGTACTTCCAGCATGGATGTACACGACCATGGCTGTGTCTCACAGTGCCAGCCACTGATTCAGTCTTTCTTCGTAAGGTGCTTTGCACTACTGTGACTGTAGCAGGATAAACACCAGCAAATACTGTTTATACAGTCCAGACTTTCACTACTGGGTTCTTTTTCACCTTTCACAACAACTTTCTCGTGCCATTCCATTTCATTTTTATACATTGCTACAAAGTCATTTTCTCTTTGTAAATAACCAGCCAGCATCATAATAAGATGTCTTGTCTCGTATTTGGTATGGGTGTGTAGTACTTACACCACCACCACCTCATTCCAGGAGCAGGGTTCACAGTTGGACCCAACACAGTTGGACCCGTCATTCATGGGTGCTAAAGGCTGCAGGAAAAGGCAATGAATATCTGCAATGTTTCTCACAGAGCCAAAATAGAGCTCAGTCAGGCAGAAAAAGAGACAGCACCCTGATTTGAAAAACTCCCAGTCTGAAGGTTATGGAAAGAGGGAGATTGTCTGCCTGTTACTATGGCAACATGTTTAAAAGGGAACTTGTCACCAGGCTGCTGTTTCTTCCTGCACCCCATAGGAAAATCAGGATGAGACCTCCTCCATCTCAGTGGGTTGAGCAGAGCAGAAAAGTTCACAATACAATGACAAAACAGCAAGAGGCGGCACCACGGGTGTACAGCCAAGCAGATGATGATGAACTCTTAAAAGTGAAAAAAAAATATTGTTTTAGGTTAAACCAAGGCTGAAACTTTGACATTTTTGGTGAATATAACGCTACAAAGAACTGATGATGAAACAAACAGAAAAACAAATAATTTTCTTAATAATTTTTCTTCTGTTCTGACAATTTAAAGGTTGTGTTAAATGTGTTTTGGTTTGTTTTTTAAGTAAAGGGTATTTTGAAATAGAAAGGTATTTTAAATTGAACAGCCGTATGTTCTCTGGCAATAATCAATGCTTCTGAGAATTAATGCTTACGTTATTTCTTTCCCGAAAGAGCTCTCGACAAAATAAGTGAATCTTTAAAATACGCTCATTTTTTATGGAATAATAGAAGCAATTTAGAAGGAATGTACGGTAAATATTTTTGCTTGGATATAGAAACATAAGTTCTTGCAGTCCCCTCAGAGAGTGGTACTACAGAGAATGGTAAACTTCCTGTCATGAATAGTCATGAATAAAGGACAAATTAAGAAGAATTTCAGAAATACTAAGCCAAAAAAAAAATCATTCAAGGAAGAAGTTCATAAATACCAGCATTATTTATTATGTTTATTTTTCATCTAATAGAAAATAAACATTGGAAATTTGGTAGGTCCATTCGGCTGAATTGCTGGTCCAAGTGGTTTGGATCCTTGGGATTACATCTTGGTCTCACTGACATCCATGACAGGATTCCAGAAGAACCAGTTTCATACGAGTTTCATACCCCCATTCCATCCTTTTTCCAAATGGAGACCCTTGCAGGCTTTTTGTACATTTATTCCAACCCAGGATGAGTTCTGCTTTCTATGATACAGAGCCCTGATCAGAGGTGATCCTCCTCAAGTGACGATATTCATGGGTAAACTAAACAAGAGCTTTTCTCAGCAAAATGTTTAGGACTAACTCCAGTCCCAGTGAAGTTAATGGGAGATTTGTCATTGCCATCAATGTGACAAGGATTTCCCCTTTTCTTGTAGAGTTATGTGCAGATTCCTCTATAAATCCTTGAGCTCCACTACCCAATTACTCTAGTTCTCTTTAATTGCTTAGTTGCATAGTAAACACATTTGTCAGAGTCTCTGATGAGAAAGTGGTTGCATTTTAATGACACAAAGGGAATCTGATTGTCCCCTACATTTGAACTAATAACTAGAAGTACCAAAATTTTCTATTTTGGGAAAATAAGTTTGTAAAACCATGTACAAGAAGGGACAAAAGAAGTTTAATGGTGTTGGGCTGGCATTTCTGGTCAGTATTTGGAATCATCATAGACAATTTTCTTATAGCCTATTTTTAAATAGTACTCACATAGTGAAGCCCTGTTTGACTACATACAACTGTATTTCTCCAGATTACAGGAAAATGTTTACACGTTAGTTAGTTTAGACCAATCAAATTCTGATACTTTATATTTTTGTCAACCGCTTCAGTGATCACAGTCTGTGAAAAAGTGACAGTCATGAATCATTTTGTGGGCTTAACTCTGTCACAGCACTGTTGTAAAAGTGAGTAGTGGTGATGTACTTTGAACGTGAAAAGCACTATGCAGATCTGTATGTTACATACCAATCAATACTAGGACATCATATACTTCAAGCCAATGGAAATTAATTTTGCATCACTCTGAGGGCTCCCTGCGTTCCTCCACTTCAACCCCTGGAGCTTCTTGCAATTCCCTTATTTACTCTCTGGGATTTCTGTCCTGTCCCTTGTTGCAACCTTGGAAGCAACATTGTGCCTCTCATTTCTCCCAGACAAGTCAAGGTCCCGTTCTTCCACCTGTAAGAAGTGGGTATGGTGTCAATCTACGTTTCCTTTCTTTTCTTTCATTTCTCCTTTTTAACTTAGGGCATGCCCCATTCTCTATTCTAAGGAGTCTGTGTTGTGACCCTGCTTCAACACATCCCTGGTCGCAGCTTTCCCCAGTGATCATGGTTGTTGGTGTTTATTTCCTACCAGTTAATACTACTTTGTGTTCCCCAAAATTCAATATCTCACCCCCCTACCCTATAACCACCATCATATCAAAGATCCCATTCTCACTCATGAACAGTGTTACTGTGCACTCCTTTAATATACACCCTTAGTATCTGAGAAATAAATCCATTGGTCTGTTAGTTTGCCAATCTACTAATCTCTATTTGAAAGATGGATGGAGGGATGGAGCTGAAGTAAAAGAATTGTTGTGCTGAAAGATATAATCGGGTGCCATCAAATATTTGTTCCACCTGCAGGTATCTGCGTCAGTGCTCAAAACTGTGAATGTACTAAATACATGGCAGCACTCCACATACTCCTTATTTTTCCCTTTGGGTTTTCTGACTTTGCTCCAAATTATTATGTTCTGGTCACTGATGCTGTTTTAGGAATAGAATTTGCATGTCCATTTTTATCTAACACAGGAATTATGAAAACCATCTTATCCTTGGTCATTATTCATCATGTGGTTCCACTGAATTAGCTTGGGCTGTCAAATCATTTTCCATATTTTAGCATTAGACGTGTGCTTCAGATCACCTAACTTTAGATATTTATGATGTAGTTTTCTGCATTGGAACCTGTCACCCACATCTTTCCCTATAGTCAGCAGAGATAAATATGTACTTGAAGGATGGTATTCATCCGACATTTTTGAGACACGTAGTTCAGGATGAGATGAATCATGCTGGTGTCTCACATTCCAAAATAAAATCACATCCAGATGGCCTATTTGCAATAATTCTTGGCCTGTGCTATGCTTGAAATCATATCTACATTTTGGTTGGAAAAGTCCTATTTACATTGTCCGAAACTACAACGGCAACCATTTAACTATGGACTGATCACCTCTTTTAGCTCTTTTTAGTCTACTAATATAAACACTGCCATATGTGCCTACCACAAAGACCACTCAGGGTACTGAACAGAGAGGCGTTTATTTTTCAGGCTTGTTTCAGGTGCCTAAGTGTCAGAACAAGACAGGAATTCAGATACAGCCTGTGACTCATGTTTGTTTGATAGCCTTGAGCATTTTGGCGTTTGGCTTTACATCCTCAGAACTGCCTACTTCTCTCCTTTGACTGTACAGGAACATTGGATGCATAGACGACCTTGTTGCCATAGCCCTGGTAGAGCTGATTATCTATTTTTGAGGATATGCTACCCCTCAAACTTCGATATTTCAAGTAAGCAGCCTGAGGTGTTAAATGAGAAGTCACAGATAGGTATTACCATGTGCTGTGCAAATGCATCAAGCCAATGTAACAGAAAATACAAGCCATCTTCTAAAGCTGGAGGTTAAAGCCAGGTAATCACCCAGTCTTTCCACCTTAATGTAAATTTTATATGAGGTATTGTGCTACACAGATAGGTTGGAAATCTCAGAATAGGAGCTTAGGGCATTTCCAGAATTTCTTCCTTGCGCTTGGCAGGTTAGTCACTCATCTCAATCCCTGAAAGTGTTCCTTTTCATGGTTAGACTAAAACAGAGAAAAATATCACAACAAGTTAATGAGGAAACAGTGCTCATCTAATTCTGGGGACAGCAGTCCTTGGACAGACAAATCTCCAGCTAACACATTTTATTTATGCATTTGTAAGATGTAACATGTACTTATTTGATTAATATACTTGATTTTACAACATTCAATATTTGTATTAGTTATAGGTTAGGCTGTGAGGATTTTTTTTCATAATACATTGCAGCACTAATTAAACTGAGTGAAACTGCACAGTGCAGCAGTCCGGGTCTCTGTACCACATCTATTTCAGAGCTGGATTAGGTAGCCCTTTTCAGCACTGTGTTTTATTTGTTACACCATCCTAAAGAGCTGTTTCTTCACTGAAAATAGCACAAATGTTTTAGAAGCAGTTTGCCAAGCCTTATAAATTTAAAGCTATTTAAATTAAGTTTTGAATAAAAAGAAGTGTTTTGAAAAAAAAAATCAAAAAGGTAAAAATCAGGCACCATTTAGTAGTTCCAGGTATTATTATGATGCCTCACAAGCTTGCTTTCAATGCATAACAGACAAAAAAGATTTGTATCAAAAAGATTTGTGGAGGCATACACTTGTTTTGAAAGTCAGAGATTCCCAGTGCTTTTGCACTGATTCCTTTTAGCAAAGAGCAATGTTCCAGGAACTCAGAGATGCAAAATCTAATTTTTCATTGCTTGAAGTTTTTTTTGTCCCTTTTGCCCTAGCACATTCACATGCAGTCTAAATTCATCATTTCATACAATATTGTTGGTCATTTTATCTCTCTTTTTCTCCTTGATACTGCCTGACACAAGGAAGAAGCTTGAATGCTCTATAAATTGTGACCAGTCCCTGAAGACATAAAACTAACATCTGCCTTGAATAGGAGAGCAGCTGTTTTAGCATCAGAAAGTAGACAAGAATAACCAGGAAAAAAAGAGCAGAAGAGGACATGGCCTAACAGAGAAAGAGGTGTAAGAGACAGGAAAGGATACAGGAATCCTTGAGTATGTCAAGGTTAAAGGTTTACTTATATTTGTGCAGTAGTTTCTGGAAAGAAGGGCTTTGAGGGATTTTCAGGATTTTGGAACTACTGGATTCTCCATGATCGAACCTGAAAAAAAGAGCTATTCCTGTGCCCACATGTATTTTTATCTTATTCCATTCCTCTGTTTGCTTGGAGTTATGTTTTCTTGTTCTTCTGTGTTCCTTCAATTCATTGGTTCAGATGGTGGCAATTTCTTTAAGGTACTAGACACATTAGTGTCCTCAATTACTTTGGTATTTTTATAGTGATTGCCCTAAGAAATTATAGGAGCTGATGTAAATAATAATAATAATAATAATAATAATAATAATAATAATAATAATAAATTTATATATTACACATATTATTATCTTCAAGAAATATGTAACATTCCAGTCATTGTCCAATCTGTCATTATTGGATTATTCTGGCATTTATTAATTTTATACAAAATTTTATGATCTTACCTTTCACTTTAAACAAATCAGGAAAAAAATATATTAATATTGTGGCTTTACAAATTTTTATGAATCAACTGAGCTGTGGATGTTGACCATAGACACACTTTCAGCCTCTTACAAATGTTAGAAAAGCATGTTAGCTTAATTGAATTTTAAGCTAGCACATTTTTCTTTGTGTTTCTGGCAGGCTAAGAGCTACCACATGGTCAATTACACTGGCCTGGTACCATACAGTAATTCATTCAGCCATAGCTCAACTGTTTCTCTGAGCCCTGAAACAGACCTCCCAAACAAAGTTGAATTAATAGTACAAAGCACGGGTGACTTGACAAATATATATATAATAATGCACAATTTTGAATATTTTAAGAGGTTTTATAACAAGAAGTAAAGGTGTGTAAAACCAGGTTTGATGTCCTGAACAGATCCCAGACTTAACTGGAGCAATAAATTTAGAAGGTGCACGTGTAAGTAGTTTGAGACTTTAGTCTTAACTAGACTTAACTAGTATCAGTTACTCTCCCTGGCAGATTTTAGAGGCGAAAATTACTTTGGAAAAGTACCCCTTTTTAATTCAGTTTTTAATTATTTCGATTATGCTTATTAAATGCCTATAGCACTTTTCAGCTACTATATCTCAAGCAAAAAAAAAATCAAAATTTCCATGAGGCACATAAAATGCCATACAACTATGAAAACAACTTACAGAAAATTGTATTTTTTCTATAGTTGCTCTGTGCTTGAATCATCAAGAATCATGAGGGATGGAAAAAGCTGTTAGATTGCCCATTGCAGTGCAATCAAGTTATGCTGTATCACATTCCTTGGGATGTATCAGGATGAAAATGTTCGAAGTCTTCTGGGCTGTGTTTGATGTTGTGTAAGGCCAGTAGTTCTGTTCTGGAGAACTCGTTTAAATGAGTTCTTTGCTCCTGGCTAGCTCTTTCTTTCCTTCTGCATGTCTGCCATGCCTTTCCTTTTTTGTTTTGAAATGCATTGGCAATTCACAGATGTAGTGCAAGAGTTACCTTCATTCGTAGATGTGCAAGATGGTGATGAAAAGGCTTGGGGATGGCTCTTGTGTGTCACTTTGACGGAAGAGCTTCCTTCCACCTCTCTTTGACTCATACAACTGTGAAAATGAAAATCAGCAAATCCACAAGCATTTCGGGAAATGTTGACTATGTTCCAGTTTACTTTCCTGTAAAAGGAGAATAGTGCCTTCCACATCTCATAGGATTGTAAGAGCAAATGCAGTAATTTCTGTCAGGTGCTTTGGAAACCCTTTGTGGGAAGTAAAGTCTAAGTTCAACACATTGACCATTATTATTCCCCTGATAATGTCTGGTAATATGCTGGGTTAAGTGCCATTTATTACAATGCTGCTTATGTGGCTGAATCCCAACACACTGTTATAACTTACTGCTTTGTCTCTATATAGCTGTACTTCTAATTGGATAATCCAAATTATGTTATTTCAGGGAAACAGTTATATTTCCTTTTTGTAACTATATTTATGCCGGGTATTATAAGCTGAATAGTACAACAGATTGAGTAATGAACAGTAATGAGTTTTTATTTTAATGTGAAAAATTAAGTAAAATAAACTGTTATAAAAACAAACTAGAAGCAGAAAAGGGTATGTATCATATACCATGATAAAGTCTAGAGGTGAAATTTGGACACAAGTCCATATTTAACTTTAGCGTAGCAGGATTGCACCAAGGATGAAGAATATTTTATTGTTTATTAGTTTAATTCTACATTCATTTTAAAACATTATGTGGAGCTTTTTTGAAAATAAGATGTAATAAAATTAATTAAGCATCTACCACTATAGGAAATGTATAGCATTTAGATTATAAGATTGAATGCTGAATAGGTTTTGGTTTGTTTCAGGACAATATGCAGGTGTTGAGCTTTCACCAGCAGTGGGAACTTTTAGGACAGATTTTATATATGATTAGACATCCCTCAGAGTGCTCTTTGGCTACTGTGTTGTCTCTAGAGGTTGGTACTCAGTGTCAGGTTATATTGCTATATATAACAACATTCTCTGGTTTCCATTTTGGTCCAGGCCTTCAAATTCTTTACATCAGGCACCTGCGCAAGATTGCTTTTTAGAGTAAATTTACAGAAAGACTGAGTTAAGTGGGTTGTAAGCATAAACACATATGCATCTGTCTGATCCTCTAAAGGATTGTCATGCATCCTATATGTTTGTCAGATTTTGAATTGTTGCTTAAATAAGCTGAAATTGAAGAGGGAAAGTGTTTGATTTTTTGTTTGTAGCATTTGACTGCTGCTAGAAATTTCATGAAAGAAAAAAATATCAAAGGCTCAAGTATCCAAATCTTTACTTACAAGCTACATTTATGGAATAATCATGCCTGTTTAATAACCACAGCTTGAAGCGCATGATCCATAGGAACAAATAATCTAGTATATAGTAATCAGTAGCTTGTACCTAAAAATATTTGTTCTATCAGGAATAACAGATTTTTAAAATAAATATTTTGTAGTTTGGATAACAAAGGAAAAAAATCGTCTAATAGACATGTTTGTACATGTCTGGGAATAGTGATAATAGATCTGGACGAATGATAATACATGTTCAAATAGTATGAAAAGCTTATTCGTAAGCCATTTATTGATATAAAAATTGAGCTTGATTTCAGCATGTTCATATTCTTTTTCTTTGTACTGTTTATTTTTTGTGTTTATGAACAGTAAACTTGGGATCCTGAAGCTGAGATTCGTTTAAGAAAATGAAGCTGTGTGTGATAAGGAAATGACTCTTTACGTATCTTTAGGTTAATATATCCAACTGAGGAACCCCAGAAATAGAAATCAGACCCACATTGTTTAAATGACTAGACACAAAGCTTGACATATGAATTCCAAATATCAGATAATAAACTGAATACTTGAGTGTATCCATTAAATGCATTTGAGTAAATTTGCATAATGAATAACTTCATGATATTGTAAAGCCTCTACCAGACAATTTTGCAGACAGGAAGGAGACTGCATTCACCTCATAAATTGCTTATAGTGAGTAATTTTATCATTTTAAAATGGTGAATGAAATCCTATGAATGATGAGACCTTCCATTGAGTTTATAGAGAAAATTAGTTTAGTGTTGCAATGTACTTGGATTTTGCAAGTTAATCTTTTAATCAGACAGATAACATACATTTTATGTGTTCTCCTGACAGACCAGCAGTACTCATGGTCGCCTTCTCAGCACTTCAATGAAGAAAGATACTCTCCTGCTCCGAGGAATATGAAAGGATTATCTGGCAGTCGCAACCAACCACAGTTATGTTCAGCTCATACTTGTGGCTTAGCATCCCCTGAAGACTGCGAACACACCCACGACCATATCCACCATGGGCAGGAGCCAAGGCAATCGTATCTTCTCAGCCCCACGGAGAGTTGCCCGATGGACCACCATCGTTGCTCACCACGCAGCTCCATTCATTCTGAATGCATGATGATGCCCATGGTAATGGGCGATCACATGTCAAGTAGCACTTTCCCCAGAATGCACTACAGCTCTCATTACGACACAAGAGACGACTGCGCCATGTCTCACGGTAACCCTAAGATTAACCGTATTCCTGCAAATCTTTTGGACCAGTTTGAAAAACAACTTCCTCTTCACCGGGATGGGTTTCACACTTTACAGTACCAGAGGACCTCAACAGCTGCAGAACAACGCAGTGAGAGCCCAGGAAGAATACGCCATCTCGTTCATTCAGTCCAGAAACTTTTTACTAAATCTCATTCTCTGGAAGGATCATCCAAGGGCAATGTTAATGGAACAAAGGGAGACAGTCGAGGGGATGACCATCATCATGGGCACCATTCCAAGCATAGCAAAAGGAGTAAAAGCAAGGAGCGAAAACCAGAAAGCAAGCATAAATCTGGAATGAGCAGCTGGTGGAGCTCTGATGATAATTTGGACAGCGATAGCACTTATCGAACCCCTAGCGTGGTAAATAGGCACCATACGGATCATATATCCCATTGCTACCCTGAGGCACTCCAGGGACATTTTGGGGATCTCTCATTGAAGACTTCCAAAAGTAACAATGACGTGAAATGTTCAGCTTGTGAAGGGCTAGCAATGACC